>NC_073337.2:25232500-26432500 GCF_027580225.2 Misgurnus anguillicaudatus
CCGTAGTTGCAACTCTTACGTCATCACAACAGGGCGTTCAACTTATCACCGTTTCTGTTTAATAAACGTTGTGCAACGTTTTGTCGGGGCTGAACGCAGCCCTGGTCTCAGCTGGATTTTTTAGTATAGACAATTTGTATGAAAGCGTCTGCCAAATGCGTCAGTGTAATAACTAGTTTTGCAACTGAATTATATTATAATTAGTAATAATATAATATAATATGAATTTTTATACATAGATTTGATCATATTATGTTAAATAAATTATGTAAAATAATAATTCCTTATACACTGATATAGCCTATAAGCTATGTACACATCTATAACTAAAATCTCATGTAAAATCTTTTTTAAAATACTTAATTTGTTGTAAAGTTTTGTCCTTTATTATACTAAAAATACAAGAAAAACGAATAAATCCTATTATTGTACTTTAATGTGTTTTTTCTCGTTTACCTGAAGAAATAGATAAATAGTTTTTTAAGTATTTTGTCGACGTCAAACTTATATTTATGCATTTTTAAACGTATATGCAAAACATCTACATTTTCATTGTACTTAAAATGAGCTTGTTTAGAAACGCACACGACTACACTGCGGAACGTGTGCGGCACGGGGTGGGAGGAGCCATCGCGTGACGTCACATGACAGGCATCTCAAATGACTGTAGTTCCATCCTCGACTTCCGTGTTCTTTCACTACTACCATCAGCCGAGCAGAATGTCTCATCAAACCGGCATCCAAGGTAAAGTCCTTTACCATCTTTTATCGTCCATTCAGAAAAACACGACGTATCTTATTGCGTCGCTATCACGCACGTTTCTTTATTTGATGGTTGTTTATAAACATAAACATTGATAAACCTGTTGTTGTCGTCGCTTCGGACTGCATTGCCTTGTAGAGTTTTATTATTGATAGTAAACAAGCCAAACACTGAATCCGTGACATGTGTACTTTGCGCTAATATGGTCATGCAAATGAGAGAGTCCGAAAGTCTTGTCTGCATAAAGATTGCTGCTTACTAGGGCAATGCACAAGGAAGCAAGCAGGTTACAAAGGTCCCTTGGTAGTATAATTTAACTGTGTCACCTTTATGCAATGAACTTATCTGTATATGTTTACATTGGGTTTCTACTGCAGCCTTACAAAGACAATACGTTTATAAGATGCAGACAGTCATGCTGAAGTTGATGAAAGGTCACATTGCACACGGTGGATGTTAGATCTGCATTTATATTGGTGATTGTGGCACGATTCTTTCCCAGATTATATTTTAAGGACCTCCTAACAATGCCTCTTTAGATGTCTCGCTTTTATTCATCGGGCTTATTTCACTTCAGCTGTCCAGAGATGCTCAGCTTTGTTTCGGAGCAGAATAAATGCGCTCATTGTGTCCTGTCTGTGCCCTCCGCTTTCTGTTCCCAGCTACCGGGGAAGTGAAAGAAATCTTTGCAAAGGCCCGGAACGGAGAATATCGGCTGATCAAAGTAGTGATTGACAATGGTAAGCTGACTTTTTAGGAGCTTAAAGGTATAGTTCACTGAAAAATTAAAATTCAGTCATCATTTGCTCACCCTCAAGTTGTTTCTTAAGATATTTTGAAGAATGCTGATCTGGGGCACCATTGACTTCCATTAATACTATGGAAGTGAATGGTGCCCCTGATCTATTTTGGTTCATGAATTTATACAGGTTGAATCGTGTGAGTTAATGATGACCGATTTTTCCCTTTAACCTGCTTATTTGTGTTTTGATCATTTAAAACAATTTTTTCCAGAAAAGCTGGTTCTTGGCGGAAGCAAGCGGGCTGCCAAGAAGTGGGATCAGGAATGGGACAGCTATGTTCTCCCTCTCGTAGAAGATGACATGCCCTCGTATCTTCTCTATAGACTGGACACCACCAATAATCAGGGTTATGAGTGGATCTTTTTGGCCTGGTCTCCAGACCACTCTCCGGTGAGTCTTTCACACAATCCAGACATGTCATCCCTTGTGAGTACTTGAGCCTGAATACAACCCAATTGGGTGATTCTCGCGAAATTAGCCTTATGAGGTGTCATGAAACATTTTGATAAAAAAAGTAAATGGTATCAAAAAAAAGAAGCATACAGTTACAAACATCTCTTCATGTACTATTTTGCACATGATTTCAGATGACATCATACAAACCAACTTTGTTGTTTTTTCCACATTTAAGGGGAACATTTTCATTACCGCAATGTGTCCATGACTGGATTTGGGTTCTTTGACATGGAAATATTTATAAATAAAAAATCAAAAGCTTCAGTGCATGTTATACTATAAACATTTACAGTAAAGAAACATGTGGTATTTGGTGATCATTGGTAAATGTAGAGACAATAATAAGGAATATAAATGTGTCCAAGACCAATTTTCTCACCTTCCGCAACATTTTTCAATCATTGTTTAAGCCCTCAAGGAACATTTTCAAAAAAAAAAAAATTGTTAGAAGAGACATAATTGACTGTTACACTCAAGATGGCTACCAGGTTAGCAGTTCATATATTTAATGTAATATCATGTTGCGGTAATGATAATTTTTGATAATGATAATCTAAAAAAAATGTACATAACTCTATAGGAAATATTTTTTAAATCCTCTAAAAATTAACGGTTATAGTAAGTTTAGACCTTAATTCTTATATGTGCAAAAAAAATTGGCTTCAAGGGCTTTTTAAAAATTCTGATGCTGGACACCTTTTAAATCTTAATTTCGTTAGAATCACCCAAATGTGGCAGCCATGTGCATCACAGCGCTCCATAATATGTGCTTTAGTTTCTTAATTATTACCCTGTTAAATGCTGACTTTCATCATATGCGATGTTTTTTAGTTGCATCTTGGGCTTGACTTTGCAACTGTTAACTATGTCTTGTCCAAAAAAGTGCAATTAATTTTTTTAGTGGAGGTTTTTGCCAAAAAAGCTTGCATGCACTTAGAGGATTTAGCAGTGAAAGACATTGAAATTTGTTAAACATCTATAAAATGACTAAATTGACAATTGTGAAAATAGATAATTTCAATTACTGACTAATAACCATTTCATTACCATTAAAATGAAATTACTGAACCTAAACATAATGGGGTTTTCACACCAAACGCGAATTCAACGATTTGCCCGAATAGATTACATACAAAGTCAATGCAAAGACGTGAATATACGTGAATTCGCGTGGGGCGATGTAAATGTCGCGAATTGGGTGTTATTATAAACATGCGTTATTCACATCATGCGGGTCTTTGTGCACATTGAAAATTTCAAGTTGTTTATAATAACACCCAATTCACGACATTCACATGTAATCTATTCGGGCAAATACATTTCCAACGTGAAATTTCCAACATGGAATTTTAAACCTGAAATTTACAACTTGAAATTTCAACTTTTCAACTTTAAATTTTCAAGTTGGAAATTTCAACTTGAAAAAAGAAAATTTTAAACATCATACGGGTCTTTATGCAAGTTGAACATTTCAAGTTAATTATAATAACACCCAATTCGCGACATTCACATGTAATCTATTTGGGCAAATAAATTTCCAACTTGAAATTTTCAACTTTTCAATTTTCAAGTTAGAAATTCCAAGTTCCCAAATTCCAACTTTTCAACTTGGAATTTCCAACGAATTTCTAACTTTTCAAGATCGGGCGATGTGAATGTCGCGAATTGGGTGTTATTATAAACATGCGTTTTTCACATCATACGCGTCTTTATGCAAGTTGAAAATTTCAAGTTGAAAAGATGAAAATTTCAAGATGAAAAGCGAAAAATTAGCATGACACGAAGTTAAATTCCACGAATTTCCTAGTGGGAGGAACGAGATGCTTCGCGTTACAATCTACAAGAAAACACGTCAGTCGCGCTTAGAGGGTTTTGCATTTAAACTTCATATCTTAATTGGATTCACTATGAAGATCGTTGTGTGATATAAAATATTTTATTAACATAATAAGTGGTATGTATTAGACAAGATATAAGATCACAAAATTGTCTTTGTCCAGTATGGAAAAAGCTCTGGTAGTTGACTTTTACACATCACCAGTGACCTGAGACAGACACAGAAGTGGTTTTGTGCTAAAAATTTGCAATTCTAATTTCCCTCATTCAACAACCAGACAGAGACTGAAATGGCCAAAGTCACGATCACACAAATGAGTCGCTCTTTGATACTGCCCAGCTTAAAACAAGCAAATGTCATGGCTTTGAATCGCACTAAACACACATACGGATAAAAGCGTCCGCCAAATGCATAAAAGTCATGTAAAATGTGTTAACATTGTCTTTTAGGTCAGACAAAAAATGTTATACGCTGCCACGAGGGCAACGCTGAAGAAAGAGTTTGGCGGTGGCCACATAAAGGAGGAGATTTTTGGCACAGTTAAGGTATGACAGACACCTCATGTCTTGCATTAAAGGAAACCCCCCTAATGAATGGATTTTTTTTCAACTAATATGTGTCTCCCTGCCCAGGATGATGTGTCTCTGAACGGCTATAAAAAGTACCTCACCTCTCAGGCGGCGCCTTTGCCTCTGACTGCTGCAGAAGAGGAACTGAGGCAAATTAAACTCACTGAGGTAATGCTGACATCGGCGTAAACACAGCATGGGTGTACACCTTTATTTAAATAAGTCAAAAGCCACATCAGTCCAACAGTCCATGTCAGATCTTTTGTGTTCGGTAACTTCATGACCTCAGGCAAAAAAGCAAGTATGTCGTAAAACGAACCTGCTGTGGATCTTACGTTACATTGTGTAGAAATAATCTGCACTGTAAAAAAAATGCTGCATTCATTTAAAACAACTTGGTTTTGGAAGTCAATTCAATATATTATTTTAAGTTTTTAAGTTAATATTGTTTACCTTAATTTTTTAAGTTAAAGTAGCATAAAAATATATGTTGATTTGAAAAAAAAAATGCTGGATTTACATATGAAGTCAGTGCTGAGTTGCATGCTACAGGTTTGATGTCTGGTCCAATATATCAGCTAATTTCCCTATTTTTCAACAACAGCTGCTTTGCAAAGCTTGCATCACATCAAACAGTTAGCACTCTAATGTGCCACATAAACCCTTGAAGACTGAAAGTATCCTTTTTAACTATTCCAACCTTATCCTATGAACCCTTTTAGGCTTTCATATGAAACCTATTGATCCTTCGAAACAATCCTTTAAAGTGCAGGATGCTTTAGTTCACTATATTGACTTGCATTATTTTATTTACCGTATTTTCCGGACTATAAGTCGCTCCGAAGTATAAATCGCACTAATCAAAAATTTGTCTGTCTTAGTACACGATGTAACTACAGAAGAGTCAAGTTTTAAATGGAAAAAATGTCTAAACTCTTTGGTTATTTTTTGGCGCGATGCTAATGGTCTAATCAGATTCAATGGATTATGCTAAGCTATGCTAAAAGTGCTAGCGCCAGACCCAGAGATCAGCTGAATGGATTTCAAAACGGTAAGAATTAAATATTTAACTCTAGGGGAGCTGAAAAATTAGAATATTAACAGTGTCCATTTAACATAAGAGCCTGATTAAAAATGCTCATTGATAAGAAAACATCAGATGGGTGATTCTCACGAAAATTTGGTTTTAAAAATGTCAAGCATGAAAATGTAAAAATTGCTTAAATTTATTTTTTTAAAAACAAAGTCTGGAGTAAATGGGAACATTAATTTAAAAACTTTTACTTATCATTTAACACTTTTTGTAACATAATTTAAAAAATTAGTCCTAAAAAATCTCATTACCGCAACAGTCAGAAAACATCAACACTGACATATTTTCAAAATGACATGACAAACCTGAAAGAACATAATTTGGAGATTCTGCACATGTATTTAAAATCAAAGTATTATGCTTTTATTAATTAAATTAACATTTAATAAGCATCTGTTGCGGTAATGATAATCAAAATGTCGTGTAAGCATTCTGACAAGACAATATTTCAAATTAACTGTAAAAAAATGATCTTACCTGGTAAAAATCAAATCTCAAAATCAAACTTTATTAAAATACTGTATGTGTGCTTAAACTGTTCTGAAAAAGTGTTGCGGAGGATGACAACATCAGACATGGACACATCATTTTCCTAATTTTTCTTCATTATTATTATACATGAATATTCAGTAAATATTTTTTCTGTCATCTAAAGTAGTCTAGCAAAACATCCATTTATTTTTTTTCTTAATATTTTTGTGTTAATTTGATTAAATTACAACATAACACATGTTCAAACACAGCCGGACACATTGCGGTAATGAGAATTTCAGCAGAAAATGAGATAAAATTTACAATTATAAATTCTTATGTTGAAATCACACATTGTGCAAGGTAGAACACAGTATTGTGTTAATTCTGATGCTTTTTAATGTTACTATATTACACATTTTAAAGCTATAATCATTAGTGCCGTGGTGTTTCAATGGTTTCGTGAGAATCACACAGATGCACTTGTCAGGTTTTGGATTTGAATTTTCATATGTAGGGGAGAGTGGGGCACAAATTAACGCTTTTTGGCTTTGGCTCTATCATTCAGAAAAAAATGAATTTTTTTACACAATCAACATCTCTGCTACAAATGAACACTTAAAGTTTGTTTGTGGGATCTACCGTTATTGTACAATTATAGCAAAAGTGGCAGGAGTGCAAACGTTACAACTTACCCCATAGGTGGGGTTTGTTGTAACACCTGCTAGAAAATTTAGTTTAAACACAAATAATTCAATAAAATTCTGTCTATATACTAAAGGTGGATATTGTTATATAATAGATAGATATCCACACATTCATTCATCCATGATCCTTCATCTAACCATATTTGTATTATGCATGAAAGGGCTGCACAGTTAAGATGAAAAAATCATAATTGCAAGTTATTTCCTTTGATGTTGTATTAAAGGAATATTCCATTTTCTTAAAAGAAAAATCCAGATAATTTACTCACCACCATGTCATCCAAAATGTTGATGTCTTTCTTTTTTCAGTCGAGAAGAAATTATGTTTTTTGAAGAAAACATTGCAGGATCTTTCTCATTTTAATGGACTTTATTAGACACCAACAATTAACACTTAACTCAACACGTAACAGTTTTTTTTCAACGGAGTTTCAAAGGACTATAAACGATCCCAAACGAGGCATAAGGGTCTTATCTAGCAAAACGATTGTCATTTTTGACAAGAAAAATAAAAAATATGCTCTTTTAAACCACAACGCTTCGTCTAGGTCTGGTCCAGCGCGACCTAACGTAAATGCGTAGCGACGTAGGGAGGTCACGTGTTACATATATAAAACGCACATTTGTGGACCATTGTAAACAATAAACTGACACAAAGACATTAATTAGCATCAGTTGACATACGACAACGTAGGAACGGTCCTCTTTCAACACACTTGTAAACACTGGGGCGGAGTTTCGCGTTCATCTTCTGTGACCTCTTGACGTCATGACGTATTGCGTGGGGTCACGCTAGCACATCACGACCGGATTTAGACGAGAAGTTGTGCTTTAAAAGTGTATATTTGTTATTTTTCTTGTCAAAAATGACAATCGTTTTGCTAGATAAGACCCTTATGCCTCGTTTGGGATTGTTTATAGTCTTTTGAAACTCTGTTGAAAAAAACTGTTAAGTGTTGAGTTAAGTATTAATTGTTGGTGTCTATTAAAGTCCATTAAAATGAGAAAAATCCTGCAATGTTTTCCTCAAAAAACATAATTTCTCCTCGATTGAACAAAGAAAGACATCAACATTTTGGATGACATGGTGGTGAGTAAATTATCTGGATTTTTCTTTTAAGAAAATGAAATATTCCTTTAACAGTTAACATTTTGATTAATAGCATTTACATTGTTTTCATTATCATTTACCTGAAGCTTAATTGTAACACTGTGTTACAACTAACACCACAATGGAAAAATGTTTTCCACCTCAGCTATCAGTTACTAGGTTTTAAGTAAGAAGACCGTGATTAAAATAATATAAAGTTGGATTTGGTGACTTACACACCCAACTCAGAAATAAAAAAACATAAGATGAAGGAAATTACGTTCAATGCCTTCAAACAGATAAAAACTTTTCACGAATTCACAAGCGATCATCTTCTGACAGTAAGAGAAAAAGACCAAAAGCACAGATTGCCTGGCCCTTTATAAATATATTACAATTAACCCTGTGTTAGTTTGTGCCCCACTCACCCCTGTATGTAGTCAATCTACTAATGCTTCCTTGGTGATGTGGCTAATGTAGGTTTGTGGTCTTTTAAATCTTCCATCTGCCCCTTTTAAATCAAATGTTTCACTATGATTAGTGTCAGGAAAGCTCTACTATAACCACCAATGTTATATATAGCATCAAACATGCACCTAAAAATAGAGACGCTCAGCCCTTGAATATGCACGTGCAGTCTTTCATTTAAACAAAACTCCTGGAAGCAATTGCGGGAGATGCTGCTGGCAGTGTACACAAGCTTAAACCATAAAAGGCAACACTTTGATTCGTCAACAGCTCATTGGTTATTTTAAAGTGATGGACTGCTAAAATCAACCAATGGGAGCGCTGGCTTCAAGCTTCGTGAAGCAGCTGTGGGAGGAAGATAATACCGCACTAATCTACAACAAGTATGAGAGAAAAGCAGCTTTGCTATGTTTCATTTGTATTAATTTGCAGAGAGAGAGAGAGAGGAGATAGGCGGATGAATAGTTGTTCCCAATCCGGGATGAAAAGAAAAGGAAGTGTAGTAAAGCAGATGGGAAGGACCCCCCCTGGCCCATAAAACACATCATTAGTTCTCAATGCCCACGCATTGTATCAGTGATGTTTACGTTGAAACCTGAATGTTCAGAGATCAGATTTAACCGTGTATTGAGCGCTGGTTAGTGTGCGAGTGATGTTAAACATTAGTTTGTGTTTTTGCAGATGCAGACAGACATCCATGTTGACACAAAGCAGCAGACACTTCAAGGTGTGGCGTTCCCAATGCAGAGGGAAGCTATTCAAGCCCTGGAGCAGTTCAGGGAGAAAAGACTCAACTATGTGCAACTGGTACCTCCTGCCTTTCTTCTCATCTCACCCACAATACCTCTATTCAAAAGCGTCTCATTCGGCTTTTGTATACTTTACATTGAATTCACATGTTGCATAGTTCCTGGAACCGTACGCTTTACACAGAACTTTTACGTAAAATTGGCTTCTGTGTGAACGCAAACACGTCCCGTAATGTTCTGGGATCGCTTCTGTAAAGAGGACCTAGTAACATTGCCGTAACGTTTGAGGAAAGCATTCTGTGTGAATGAGGCAGAAACTATTCCGTAAGGGGCGTGCCATCGCAACCAGATCGTTCAGCACTTTGACACAGAGATTTAAACGCAGATCAACATTCATGACGAGACATGTTGGCAAACTGGACTGAAGCAAAGATCAGGGAGTTCATCACTACCCACGCTGAAGCCGAGATCATTCACCAGCATGTCAGAGCAGCGCATCACGTGCTCCTTATGATCTAGTCATAAACAAAATGCGCACGTGTGGTTACTCGAACGAGAAATCATGGATAATTAGCAAACTTCAGATGCTGTGGGAAAAACCTACCAAGTGGAGGACTTTAAAGGATTAGTCCATTTTCTTAAAAAAAATCAAGATAATTTACTCACCGCCGTGTCATACAGGATGTTGATGTCTTTCTTTGTTCAGTCGAAAAGAAATTATGTTTTTTGAAGAAAACATTCCGGGATTTTTCTCATTTTGATGGACTTTGATGTAACCCAACACTTAACACTTAACTCAACACTTAACATTTTTTTATACTGAGTTTTAAAGACTCTAAACGATCCCAAACGAGGCATAAGGGTCTTATCTAGCGAAACGATTGTCATTTTTTACAAGAAAAAAAATAAGTACTTTAAAACCACAACTTCTCGTCTAGATCCGGTCGTAATGTGCCAGCGCGACCTCATGCAATACGTCATCACATCAAGAGGTCACGGATGACGAATGCGAAACTACGCCCCAGTGTTTACAAGTGTGGAGAAAGAGGACCGTTCCGACGATGTCGAATGATACTTATTAATGTCTTTGTGTCAGTTTATTGTTTAAAATGGTCCGAAAATGTGCATTTCGTATACTGTATGTAACACGTGACCTTTCTACGTCACTACGCAATTACGTGAGGTCGCGCTGGCGCGTCACAGGACCGGAGATAGACGAGAAGTTGTGGCTTGAAAGTGCATATTTTTTATTTTTCTTGTCAAAAATGACAATCGTTTCACTAGATAAGACCCTTATGTCTCGTTTGGGATCGTTTGAAACTCCATTGAAAAAAATGTTACGTTTTGGGTTCATTAAAATGAGAAAAATCCTGGAATGTTTTCCTCAAAAAACATAATTTCTTCTCGACTGAACAAAGAAAGACATCAACATGTTGGATGACGTGGTGGTGAGTAAATTATCTGGATTTTTTTTTTTTTTTATAAAATCGATTAATCCTTTAAATACGTCACATGTCTTCACGGGATCTTTAAGGTTTGTTTGTGAATGAATGCACAGATTCCGGAAAATCATTGCCAGTGTGAATAACCAAAAGTCAAACAGTCCTGGACAAATCCCCAATAAGTTTTTCGTGTAATTTCCGTAATCTCTGTGTGAGAGTACACACAGTCGAGCGTTCAGATCTTTCTAAATAAGTGTCCTTGCGGATGCGGACAATGTGTGTGGACCTCAGCAAACTTGATGATGAACATTACTGATGGAGTTATTGACGGAAATGTCTGTAGTTGCTTTGATTAATTGTTTAAAAGGTATTGATTGTGCCCATCCCATTAACTGGAAATAGATTTTCCTAAAGAATCCATCAAGCTGTCTGGCACGACCCCTACGGAACTGAGAGATCTGCCTAAAAGGATTCCCAAAGACGCTGCTAGATATCATTTCTTCCTCTACAAGCACTCTCATGAAGGAGACTACCTTGAGTCCACAGGTAAGAGACCTGAAAACGAAATGTATGAGTGTATGACACGAAAATATTTTTATCGCACCGGTGTTTATTGTGCTAAGCGCCCATAACTTAATTGTTATGACAGGACCAAAGCGTTTAAACGCACCTGAAAACCAGGGCGAATACTGATTTGTGAGCGCCTGGCATTGTTTCTTCAGCTGAGAGCTTTAGTAGATACATCTGTTTTGTTTATCAGTCGTTGTATGATGCGCCGGTTAATTGGTGTGGTATTTGTCCTGCCCTGCCTCCACAGTGCGTAAAAATGTACAAGCTTCACCCAAAGTTAAACGTTTTTCAACTTCAGTGCTGAGCGTGGAAAAAAACGGACAGAAAACCGTCAGCTGCTGGTGTATTTTAAAAGCGTGGTGTTTTTATTAGAAACTATTTCAAGTATACGCCGGCCGCAAGAAAAAGATTTGGTGGACACAAGGCCTTATTCTGCAGAAGCAGGGCGTCTGTGGACTGACGCCCTGGGTATAGTGTTTTTATACGCATACGTGAGCGGCGTTTGACGCATGCACACTGCGACAATTTGCAATACCTCTCGTGGCCTACATACAACCTACGCATACATATGTACGTGGGTTTTAAAACTCCGACAGTGTGCTTACAGTACGGAAAAAATGGACCATACTTTGGCCTTATAACGGAATTTCATTAATATTTCGTAAAAACATTCGCAAATATTTTCTAGATTTCAAAAACGTATTCGTGTCTTGTGTATAGTCGAAAAAATCCTGCATAACATATCAAACAAATGTAGATATCTTTCTTTCAAAGAACAAAGTGGAGACAAATCCAACTGTTAAGATACTTAATTGAGAATCTAAAGCAAGTTTGTTATATATGTACACTCGGTATCGGCTGATAAAAACAATTTTTACCGCTTTCGGACATCGGCCGATTGTTTTAAAACAGTCAATGATAAGGTCAGATTATATCCTTGCAATGAAAAAGGGGTGGAAAAATGCATACTGTGTGAATATTTTGAATTGGACAACAATTATTGTTTGACGTCCATGTCAAATAAACAATAAAGAAAGTAACACTGGACAAACCATATGCTTTGAGTTTTAGCATACATACTAATTTTCAACACCTGTCCACAGGTGTTGACCAATATCAGCAAAATTGCAGTTTGTATGCTCTGTACTTTGAGATTTTGAAACGAGAAGTAAAAAAAAAATCGGTAAAATATCGGTATCGGCAAATGTCATTCTAATCCAGCGAACACACCAAACGCAAATTCAAAGATTTGCGCAAGTAGATTACATACATAGTCATGGTACCGTATTTTCCGGACTATAAGTCACACTTTTTTGTAGTTTGGCAGGTACTGGACTTCTAGTTAGGTGTGACTTATACGTCAAAATGATTTCACATGAACCAAGAGAAACCAGTATTGTCTACAGCCGTGAGAGTCTCCTCTATGATGCTCCTATATTTATGTAATTCAATGGATTCAGTGATGCAGAATGACTTCGGGACCTTTTTGAACTTGATTTGGCTTGTCGTGTTAATTTAGCCTATTTAGCCTCCCAGGTATGTTCTGTATGCTATTGTGTATCGTGTTAATAACTGTTTATGCTACTATAACATGTACGGACACCTATTCAGCCTGCTGTTCTGTGTGCTATTGTTTAGTTGAATGACATGCCTTTCCAGATTAAATGTCTGTTCTTGGGCTTGGATTTTGTAAAATAATTTTCTAAATAAACGCAACATATAGTATATGTTTTTTCCTCTTCAAAACGCATTTTTGACTGATGCGACTTATACTCCGGAGCGACTTGTAGTCCGGAAAATACAGTAAAGACCAAAATTGACAAACTCACGCGGGGCAATGGGAATGACGCAAATTGGACCGTGCAATTGCTACGAAAATGCGCGTTTTCGCACAACTTCAAAATATTCAACTTGAGCAAAAAAATTGCATGATACAAAGTTAAAACCAGCGAGTAATCTAGGGCAAGTGGCGCGATGCTTTGCATTTGGTGTGTACGCAGCATAAGTAATTAAATATTGGTACCGGCACAGACATTTTGTAATGGTACATCCCTACTAGGGCTGCACAATTAATTGCATGCGATTGTCATGCGCATCTCCTAAGTAAAGCATTTACTACACAGAGCCGTAGTTCACTGAAAAGCTGGGCAATATCCAATTCTATATCGCAGGTGATTCGTCCGAGATAGAGTCTGTGTTATTTGGTAACGAAACATTGACCTCTTGGTTTATAAATATACGTGTTTGTGTGTCTGCAGTGTTCATCTACTCTATGCCTGGTTATAAATGCAGCATCAAAGAAAGAATGCTGTATTCAAGCTGCAAGAACCCTCTCATAGACACAGTTGAGAGAAACCTGGGCATTGAAATTGCGAAAAAGGTATCATGCGTTATTTCTTACCATTCTTATTGTAATATTATTATTAAGTATTTTACTATGCATATAGAGTCCTGTGGGTATAGAATATAAAGGTTGATTTAAAGGGACACTCCACTTCCGCAATATTATTACGCAGCGTTCGAAAATAGTCCCCTGCTATTGAAAGTTACTAAGGGGACTATTTTTGGCTGCTGCGTAATATCATTGCGCATGTTACGGCAGCAAAGTCTTTGATTATTACGCCAGAATAAGAGTATAGTTCCTAGCCATATCGACCTAGAAAATCACATCTTTTAATTTTCCGTCGGTCTTAGCACACGATGTAACTACAGAAGAGTCAAGTTTTATATAGGAAAAATATTGAAACTCGGTTATTTTAGAGCACAATGCTAATGGTCTAATCAGATTCAATGGATTACGCTAAGCTATGCTAAAAGTGCTAGCGCTAGACCCAGAGATCAGCTGAATGGATTTCAAAACTGTAAAAATCTAATATTTAACTCTAGGGGAGCTGGAAAATGAGCATATTTTGAAACAAAGTGTCCCTTTAAACGTTGGTGTCGAACCTACACCATTTTCGTCTGTGACCAATTATTATATTGTGATGCATCAGTATTAAATTGTAACGTATTGAGAAAAGTTGTCTATGCCGTTCATTGCAGACGTCCCATAATGGTCTTTTTGGAATTTTAATTTTCCCAGCTGGAGATTGACAATGGCGATGAACTCACTAGTGACTTTCTATACGAAGAGGTTCACCCCAAGCAGCATGCGCACAAGCAAGCTTTTGCCAAACCCAAAGGCCCAAGCGGAAAGAGAGGGGTTCGCCGAATCACACGGGCACCAGGCGAGGCCCCCGATGACGATTAAACCTCCTCCACCACTTATTTCCCAGGATCGACGGTGGTGCTCAGTCCTTAAATCGAATACCCAGTTTACCTTGAGTCACATAAACAACAGCCCTGTAGACTGATCTATGCACAAGATACAACACTAACCTGTGAATTTACATTTTGTAGCTCGCAATAAGACATGCTACGACCAGGAAAGCAGGTTGCGGTACACGAGAATGTATTTACAAACGCCACCTGTGACGTTCCTTGTTGTAGTTTTAACACTATTACAATGTTTATTTGCATATTGTAGACTGACTTGTTTGTTTAGCCCATATTATATAGATAGAGAGTGCAATATTGTTGAAAATAACTATGTTTAGTAGCGCTCGTATATTTAAAATAGTTTTAATGATGAAAACTTACTGCGGTATGATTTCCTATAAACCTATGTAGCCTAGCACTTCCAGTGATGTCCAGTAAAACTACATTTTTGCTGAGGACTAGCGTTAATGTTTGTCTGGGAAATTGCCATTTACTCCAAGATTTATGTTTGGGAAACAAGCCTGGAAAGTTAAACTCTAGTCTAGTCTCGGATCTGAGAGGTTAGGTATGCTTTATAAGTCACTATAAGCATTATTAATTAACTTTCTGATTGGTTAGGTTAAAAATCAAAGGTCTTTCCTAAGATGTGAGTAGATTTGTCAAATCAAAAGTAACTTCAACAGTATTTTCTCACCCTTGTAGTGATTTATATGAAGGATTTGCCAAGAAAAATGTGCTGAAAATGTTCCAATACCTTTTTTTGCTTTCTTTTATATGTTTTAAGTCTTAAAATCGTTGTGTGAATTTTAATGCAGGACTGTTAAATTATATAAAGAGTAAGTATGTAAATGAACCAATCATGACAAATCTAAAGCAGTAATGCTGACTGCATCTTAGCTATTTTTCACATTCTTCTAGTAAAGAGAGTTAACCCACAGACGCTATTTTTATAAACCTGTACAGCTGTATGTTCAGATGACGTCTTGAACTGGGTGTCCATGGTTTCAAAGGTCGTCGTGTCTCTTCGAGCAAATGTTTTTTGTCAGCTAATGGCCAGCTTCCATGTCATGCCGTTTACAGCTGCATTAATGTAAACAGTGCATGCCATTTACTTCGATTGGATGCTTTTGAAACCACTCATAAGGGAAGGGAACACTGTCAACATTTCTCCTATATGAAGGTATTATGAAGTCTTGAATGGAATTGTAGTCTTGTGTCTTTTTCTATGCATTGTATACGAATATGAGAGGGGGACATAGAAAAAAATAAAAGATTTAAAAATACAAATAACTGTTTTATTTACATTTTAGAAATTATGGTCTGGTAATGCAATTGATTTATAGCGTTGATAAATATTTGTGAGCCTGTGTGTAAAATCTCATAATTATATTAGCTTAGATGTATCAAAGTTTCATATTATTAACCATTATTTTCACTTTAATTTCAATATTTGACATGACTTTGACATGAGAATGTCCTTTACATATGTGGGATGTTTTCTGTAAAAAGCCTTAAATATATAAATTTTTAGCTGTGTTTTCGCAGGCATTTAGTTAACATAAGCATTAATGGTAATAAATAATAAAAACATTCTTACGCCAAGCAATGTAGTTCTATGAAAACAATTCAACAAAGTAGTTGCCAAGCAAACAGTGAAGTGGCAGACTAATAATGTGATCAAAGGTTAACTAAGAACCATAACTTATCAGTTTTATAATATTATACCCTCCTATGAAACAATGGCCGTTTCTCAAATGAAAGGATGCTTTTTCGGCCATTATACAACCGTACAAACAAAAGTATACAATTATTACACAATCAACAAGCCAGAGTTAAAATAATAATAAATAAATTAAATAAACAAACCAAAAAAGGAGAAAAGGGTGTCAATGTAATATTTGCTTGTAATGTTATAAGCGCTATCTGATTTTTTACTTTTACATTTTTTTAGTACAATAATTCTTAAGCTCATTTTTAAATTGAGAGAAATTTGTTTTGGAGACTATTTAACTTTATGAATATGAAATTCCCCCAATAAAATCAACATTTGAGAAATATATTCATTTTCTTTATCAAGTGTTTAATCATTAAAGTATATTAAAATGTCCAATCCAGTTAGCTGTTAAACAATGTTAAATTTTTTCTAGTGCTGGGCAAAGATTAATCGCGATTAA
Organism: Misgurnus anguillicaudatus; assembly: GCF_027580225.2. Taxonomy (NCBI): domain Eukaryota; kingdom Metazoa; phylum Chordata; class Actinopteri; order Cypriniformes; family Cobitidae; genus Misgurnus; species Misgurnus anguillicaudatus. Next base: position 25,248,951 of record NC_073337.2, read on the forward strand.
TTGCATACAAAATAAAAGGGATTTTTGGCATAATATGAGATTGTGCTGTGTGTATTCATGAATGTATTTAAGAAACGTTTACATGTGTGTATATTTATTTATTCATTTATATTTTTATATATTCTATATTATATATATATATATATATATATATAAATAAAAAAGATATATAAATTTAAAAAAATCTGAAATGAATATATGTATGTGTGTGGGATTAATTATGCACAGTACACACACATATATTATGCAAAAAAAATCACTTTTATTTTGTATGCAATTAATCGCGATTAATCTTTGCCCAGCACTAATTTTTTAATAATAAATCGTTCGAATTGAACCTAAAACATATTTGTATGTATACAATGGAGAAATACCTTTTCACCTTGACATAAACAACATGAGTAATCGATATTCAATTAAAACCTTTTCAACACTTGTTTAACCCTATTCATTATTTTTTTTAAACAATTTTATTTTATTATTAATAAAAACTTTGTCCATTGTTTGCGCTAATTCACGTTCCCAAAAACAGAAGTCCCAAAAACGAGCTGGGGGATAAACAATTCTATTAAATTTGTTTCTAATGGTTATTTGTGACTCTGTTCAGCAATATATTTTTATCTCCAATAAATATTTTACTCTTAATGTCAATCAGGTTTGGATCCCAATCCTGTGATGTATTTCTAAAAAGAGTCCATACATGTTGGGGACCGCATCCATCACAACAGCAAATACCTTGGGTTTAATTGGTAGTCTAAATTTATACAAAATTTATAAATACATTTCCATTTTTATTTAGTAACCAACTAACTAGTACAATATAATTTCCACGCCATTGAACAAAAAAAAGTTGTATTTTTTATACAACAAATATTTGTTGTTCCAAATGTAAAAGGGGAAAAGTTGAATTATAGGGGACAAGACTTTTTTTAGATGTCAAATAAATCTTTGGTGCCCCCAGAGTATGCATGTGAAGTTTTATCTCAAAATACCATATAGATAATTTAATATAGCATGTTAAAATTGCCAATTTGTAGGTGTGAGCAAAAACGTGCCATTTTTGGATGTGTTCTTTTAAATGCAAATGAGTTGATATCTGCACTAAATGGCAGTGCCTTGGTTGGATAGTGCAGATTATGGGGCAGTATTATCCCCTTCTGACATAACAAGGGGAGCCAAATTTTAATGACCCATTTTTTCCACATGCTTGCAGAGAATGATTTACCAAAACTAAGTTACTGGGTTGATCTTTTTCATATTTTCTAGGTTGATAGAAGCACTGGGGACCTAATTATAGTGCTTAAACATGAAAAAAGTCAGATTTTCATGATATGTTTTTTTTCTTTAAAGCTGCAGCCTCTGAAGGTCGCATATGCTGAATACGTCATCAAACCTGGTTTATTTCAGTTAACTGAGCATTACATTCGCAATTATGCATATTACAAATATGTACGATTAAATAAGTATATCGGTCAACTTTATAATTGTTAATATTCAGTCTTTATGACGTATGCAGCCTACATATGCGACCTCTGATTCTGAAGGATGCAGCCTTCTGTTTCAGAAACGGCCACTGTGTGTCAAAACAAAAGTCTCCATTTTGACTTATGTTGTCGTTATGATTGTCTTCCAACATTCACGAAAGAGCCAAGTATAATCTTCTACTAATATCAAAGAATATAGAAGACGTTTATATGTTATTTTCTAATATTCAACTGACATCTAAAAACGGTGCTGCGCCTTTAAGAACACGCCGAGCTGTAGTAGCACGTGCAGCGGAAGTACTGAAGCCAAACAAATGCCACACGCGCGTGAGTAACTGCACTGTTTCCTTACAGCTTGTATGTGTATTTTTCCAAGTTAAATTCCTATTTTGAGCAACGTGATAGTATTAAATGTCCCATTAAAACGAAAATGAGTAATTTTACGTGTAGCCGTTTGAGACGCACGTTGTAGATTGTTACGTTAGTTCGCGTAATCGGTTCACATTAAAATGTTTCCAAAACTAAAAAAGTGAGTTTTTTAGGTTACGAGCTGAATATGGAGAAGGAGGCTTTGTCGTGCTTTATTTCAGACCATGAAGGTTTCCATGGGACTATTAAAATCTCACCCCAAGACTTTGTTGTTACTGAGATGGACATCAATGGACAGCTCGTTACAAATCCTAACATTGAGGAAACGCACACAAAAATACCGCGTCAAGCTACAAATAAAGGAGGTGTTAAGTCTAAACGACCTGAACTGAATGACATTGACACTTTTAACCAGGACTGCTTTGATTTGAATGTTATCCTCGGTCTGTCTGTGAATAAAGAGTTGGAGAATTTCACTAACAAAATAAGACTGGGAACCAGTCCAAGTAATGGCAAACAGGAGAACATGGAGTTCTCATTGGGTACTTTTCCTGACAAGAACCTCAGAGCTGTTGTCCACAAAGCGGTACGACACACCTACCCCTTCCTTCAGACGGTCACAAACCAATCAGAGATTCGTGTACGAGAGGACCAGGACTTCAAGGAGCTCTCCAAATTATCCTCCGAAGGAGAGGCCGAGGACTTCTTCAGGTTCATGGATGCTAAAGTACCCGGCTCTGCGTTCACCTTCCTGCCCGATGAGAGCAAGGAGCACCGGACAACAGTTCACCATTTTGTCAGCAGACGTTTCGGGAAGCTCGTAGAGACGAAGAGCTTCACCGACCAGAAGAAGACCTCCATTACTGTGAGGCTTAGGGAGAGAAACAAGCAATCCAAGAAGAGGACGATAACAGATTGTCAAGAGGAAGACGTGACATTATACACAGGTGAGCAGAGACTGGTCATCACGTGGGTCTTATTAATCCAAACCTAAACTCAACTATGGTTGTCCTCTTTCCCTTCAGCTTTCACACTGCAAAAAGACAACTTGGAGACTTTGGAGGCCATCAGCTACATGGCCGTGGTGCTTGATGTGCTTCCATCTGATTTTACCTACGCAGGAATCAAAGACAAGAGGGCAGTCACCTACCAGGCCATGGTGGTGAAAAAGATCTCTCCAGAGCAGTAAATACATGATATACAGATTACGGGTCGACCGATTATCAGCGCAGATATTAAGCATTTTTGGCACTTACCACTCTGTGCAATGTCTGCACATTATGAAATTACAGTCGCAAACAAATGTTGGTAAACGTGGACCTTCTACAAGCACATTTGTCGTCATTTTACAAATTAATTGTCTGTTTTTATTGCTTTGACATTTAATTCTCATAAATTTTGTTTGTTTGTTCATGAAATACTTTTCACACATTGTTGTGTTTATTTAAATTAAATATTTTGCATGGTTTCCCAGGTGAAAAAGTAGTACACTTCCATAGTGTACTTAAAGTGCTTTATTTTCGCACACTAATTTTGTACTTACTATACTAAAAATTCATCTTTACTACTTTTTAAGATGTATTTAAAGGAATAGTCTACTCATTTTCAATATTAAAATATGTTATTACCTTAACTAAGAATTGTTGATACATCCCTCTATCATCTGTGTGCGTGCACGTAAGCACTGGAGCGCGCTGCGACGCTTCGATAGCATTTAGCTTAGCCCCATTCATTCAATGGTACCAATCAGAGATAAAGTTAGAAGTGACCAAACACATCAACGTTTTTCCTATTTAAGATGAGTAGTTATACGAGCAAGTTTGGTGGCACAAAACAAAACGTAGCGCTTCTCCAAGCGGACCCAAAAGAGGAACTATACTTTACGGCGTAACAGCACTCCTGGGAGTACTTCGACTCGCCTGAAAAGTCCGCTCCCCTTCTCCCTCTCATAATGGGAGAGGGAGGGTGTTACTGCGCCGAGTCCAAGTACTCCCAAAAGTGCTATTACGCCATAAAATGTAGCTCCTCTTTTAAATCCACCAAACTTGCTCGTATAACATACTCGTCTTAAATAGGAAAAATGTTGATGTGTTTGGTCACTTCTAACTTTATCTCTAAATGGTACCATTGAATGAATGGGGCTAAGCTAAATGCTATCGAAGCGTCGCAGCGCGCTCCAGCGCTTACGTGCACGCACACAGATGATAGAGGGATGTATCAACAATTCTTAGTTAAGGTAATAACATATTTTAATATTGAAAATGAGTAGACTATTCCTTTAAGGAATGCCATCTGATACTGTCTCGTTTATACAGGCGCTGCAGCTCCCCCTTGTGTTTTTTAGATATACGTGCAATCATTTTGGTGATCTGATATCATGAGATGATTATATAATCATCTTGACAGCCCTAGCCTTACGACAAAAAACAACAACTAAAAGACACGGAGACATCAGTTGCATATTACATTTCCAAAGACATGCTTCCCGTTAGCCTTGAAAATGAGCGTTTTAAGAATCTTATTCGTGTATTTACCGTGCTAATTGCTGATAATTTCCACAATACATTTTTGGGCCCATATCGACCAGCCCTAGTTAGCGGTTTACTTGATCTGTAATTATCTGTACCGACAAAATTCTTAACATATCGGTCGACCCCTAATACAGATTTTGTCTTTTGGCCACCCTGCACAAACATTAGCTGTTTGTTGTTGACCATTTATTTTATTGTCAGGTTGCTGGAGAAGGTCTCAGAGTTTGAGAGGAGGGGAATTAAAATCTCACGTGTGCATCCCGTGTCTGAACCCCTCAAAATCGGGAGACTGCAGGGAAATCATTTTGATCTTGTAATAAGAGACCTGAAGCCTTATGGGAAACGTGAACTTGCGACGTTAGAAGAGCTTGTGCAAGAAGCGGTGGAAAATGTGAAGGTAAGAAGATTGATGTTTGTTCACCAGGGTTCACTAAATTTCACTTGCAGCACGCAATTACACTCCTTATTTTTTACAGAACCGAGGCTTTGTGAATTATTACGGACCCCAGCGATTTGGTAGCGGATCGTGCGTCCGAGCAGACCAAATAGGACTTGCACTTTTAAAGGAAGAAATGGTACATCATAATGCATTTCATGCATGTCTGTTCACAAGCGCTTTTTAATCTAAATATCTGCATGCATTTGTACAGGAGACTTCGGTTAGGCTGTTTTTCACCCCAGAGGATGGTGATGACCTCCAAAACAAGGCAAAGCAACATTTTCTCCTCACAGGTTTGAGCTCGACAGTTTCTGAATATCAATTTTGTGCCTATAAATAAATCCTCATGACTTATTTTTAACATTTTGGTCATATGAGTTCAAATCTCTATTATATAGAGATATGGATTGTGGGAAACATTATTTAATGCGCTACTTGCATTATTAACTCTTTCCCTGCCATTGACGAGTTATCTCATCAATTAAGAGAAAACATTTGCATAAAAAACATGTTCCTGATGAATTTTTGTGTTAATCTGCAATACCGTGATATCCACTAGATGAAAAACACTTACCCAATTTATGAAAAAAACTGAGTTTTGATAATCGTTCTGAATCTGATATTTAACTAAATTCCTTCATAAAAATGCAATTATTTCAGCTTTTTGCTAAAAAAATTATATTTTTAAAGAAAAATACCCATATTTAAGAGTTTATAAGCAACAAAAAAATTATAGATAGAATGGAAAGTTCTTTTTTTTTTTCGTTTTGTTTATTTTAGGGCTGTCAAAAGATTAATCGCGATTAATCGCATCCAAAATAAAAGTTTGTGTTTACATAACATATGTGTGTGTACGATGTATAATTATTATTTATATATAAAAACACACCCAATCATGTATATATTTAAGATTTTTTTTATATTTATATATAAAATATTTATATTTATACATAATATAAATTATATAAATGTATATACAGTATATAAATGCAAATATTTCTTAAATATATACCTGAAAGTGTGTGTATTTATATATACATATTATTTACACACAGTACACACACATATGTTATGTAAACACAAACTTTTATTATGGATGCGATTAATCGCGATTAATCTTTTGACAGCCCTAGTTTATTTGTATGATTATTGTTTGTTTGAAAGCAGAGGGTCTGTTCTTTCATTTGATATATTTTTATGTTTATATATTTTTAGAAGAAAATTTTCCTGGCAGGCATTTTGTGAAAATGCCGGGCAACTTTTCAAAAAATGGCTGGCGGGGATTGAGTTAAAAACCCCCGGTATGTATTGTCTCTCCTCAGGGAATGCCAAGGAGAGCTTGGCACTGATGCCAGCTTACAAAGCTCGAGAGCGGCTCATGCTGCGGGCACTCCATCGATATGGGAGCGGACGGGAAGGATGCATACGTGCCTGGCTCAGTTTGCCCCACAGCATGAGACTCTTTTACCTCCACTCCTATTGTAGCCGAGTGTGGAACGAAGCGGCGTCATGCAGACTACAAAAACTGGGCTTCAAGGCTGTTCGTGGAGATCTGGTGTGGTCTGGATCTGAAAAAGGACACAGCGACATGGCAGAAGAGGAACTGAATGCTACACAGGTTAGATGTAGTTTACACATCATGTGCACTATATTGTATTTTCTGACTGACCTTACAATTGTAATAATAGTTTTATTTCTATGTACTGCTGCAGGTTCACGTGGTGACGTCTGAAGAGGAGACGGATGGTGTTTTCTCATTAGACCAGGTGCTGTTTTCAACATTTTTCTTTTCTTGTAATGATCTCTGCTCCAATAAGCAGTCTCTTATGTCGTTTCCAGGTCATCCTTCCAATACCAGGAAATAGTGTCAAGTACCCGGAAAATCTGCTGGGCCGGTGGTATCAAGAAAGGTTGGCTCAGGACGGCTTGGGGTCGTGCCGTTTCAGAGTGACGCCGCTTAAACTCAACAACCCAGGATGTTATCGTCGTCTACTTGCAAAGCCACAGAACGTCACTTACGGCTTGCAGACCACGAGTCAGTCGGACGAGCCTCATGCGCCCAGTCTGTCGATAGCCTTCGACTTGGATGCTTCCTGTTACGCTACTGTGTGTCTGAGGGAGATTATGAAAAGTAATCTTTCATAGTTTAATTATGTTTATAAAGGATGCACACACAGACTCAATAAGCATTTTCATGGAATGGTCAGAAAATGTTGTGCCACAAGATGGCAGTGATGGGCTGTAAAAGGCAAATAATAAAAGCGTGTTGGTTGAAGTGTTTATTCTGGGGTTTTGTTGGACTTGTGATGCATCCCACATTGACCACATTGTTACTCCGTCTTCAAGCAGGCCATACATCTCCAGACACCACATTGTTATTTCATCTTTGAGCAGACCAGTGTGGTGAGATCCTGACCATCCGTCAGAGCTCACGAATATGAAGACGCTGCTCTTCAAATACTGTACACGTGAGTTTCTGATACAGGCCTATAAAGCTTGCCTGGCATCATTCAGATTAGGGCATTTTCATGCCACTGTATGAAAATGCATCAGATGATGACAGCTTTTTAACTGGTACATACAAGTAACAAATATTTACAACAATGGTAATATAATTTATTTTTTAAATTAACCCGGCTGATGTTACCTAAAATTATAGAGAATAAAGTCATTTTCAAATTTATCACTGAACCATAAGACTAAATGTCTTTATTTTAATAAATTAGTTTAGTATGCACTTTAATGATGTACATAGAATTAGCATGTATTCCTCTAGTATTACAATCCTAAAACTCATTTAACTGCAAAAATAACAGCTGTATAAAGGTTATTTTACATAATATTTAAATAAATAAAGATTCACTTGCAGTACTGGTTGTATTAGACAGAGTTTAAAGGCATAGTTCACCAAAATAATGAAAATTCTATCATTGTTTATTTACCCTGAAGTTAAGCCTAAACCTATATAAATGTCTTTGTTTTGCTGAAAACACAGATGGAGATATTGTTAAAAAAAGTTCATAACAGATCTGGGCCACCATTCACTTCCATAGCATTGTTTTTTCCTACAATGGAGGTCAATGGTGCCCCAGATCTGCTTGGTTACAATCATTTTTTTTTAAATATCTTCATTTGTGTCTAGCAGAACAAAGAAATGTATACCGATTTGAAACAACGTAAGATTAGTAAATGACAGAATTTTTAGTAAATTTTTCAGTAAATGTATCTGTTGATAATTGGATCAATGACGTGACGTTAATTATTTTGTGTCCGTATGGTTCAATTAAATGTTAAAGGGTTAAAATTTGCATACATTCTCTTTTTTGAGGACCAAGTCTAACATTTTTTGTTTTATTTCATTAAAAAAAAAATATTTGGGGGATAATGTGTTCTAACCGGTCTGTCAATTGGTGTAACTAATTATTTATATAAATATAATATATATAAATGTATTCATAAAAAATGTGGAATAAAATATAATCAGTTTAGTGTAATATAATTTTTTTACATACATTTTTACATAATATGTCAAAGATTATTTAGAAAACAAAGCTGTTTTCAGCATATGTCAGGACAAATATTACAAAAACACATTAGAATTTACATTTAGAAATAACTAATAAAATTATATTTTAAAAAGATTTCGTTTTTTAAATCATTCAGGGTGCATAAAATATTAAATATTTCTCATTCTTTGGCACAATTGGTGGTTACACCATTTGACATTTTCAGGTTCAATCAGTCTTAACTTTCATAAAAACGGTGAAAATGTAATTTTTTATTGCATAAAATTAACATAAATACACTATGTGCATTGAAATAAACTTGATGCGTGCTTTTAAAACACGTTTTTTTAAAAAGATTTTTGAATTTCTCATATTGCCAAACTGTTTTTGTCACTTATCCACATATATTGATACATTCTACAAAAAAAATGTAAGGTTACATAATCGGCAAAGACAGTAACATCTGTATGCATTTGCCAAAATTTTGCACATACACATGAACATCTGAAAACTAGCTAAACTTTTGATTTTACATTTATACCTGCATTGTGCCACTAGAGGGTGCACACATTCTTTTTTTCGTGTTAGATGTACATGAACTTCTGAATGCATGGTAAGTAATTAAATATTGAATTGAAAAAGACATAAATCATGAATAAATACACTGCAAAAGGTTAGGGTTAGGTATAGGTATCTATACATTTTTTTTTATTTGTGAAATCCAGGCTAACGTTTCCTTATGTTTGATATGACCTTACTTAGTCGATATTAAAGGTATCAAGGCTATACATACACACACACACACACACAAAATGTTCTTTTCGTCATGAGCAGTGATTTTCTGTACAAAAAATTACTTTAAAAACACAAAAAATTACTTTAGCTGGGTTTTCAGACTGAGTCATATATCTAAAAACGATTAAAACAAGCCAAGTTTACCTGAAACGGCACATTGCATGATCCATTACGATACATTTTGGAGTATATGTGTCTATGAAAAGTATGTGTTAAAAAGGGTCAGAGTACGATAAATTATAAGTAAAAATGCAGTTCACGCAACATACTCTGAAAACAAGTCATTCAAGAAAAACACCATCATTAAAATTTTCAGTGAAGATTCAAGACCTGCTTGTGCTCACAGTTCGGTGGTCGGTGTATAGCTGTGAATGTTTATAAAAACACAGGCTCTCATTCATAAGAAACATAAATACCCTCAAGGCCTCTAACCCCCCTTTAAACTGGTGCATAACTGTGTCTCTCTTTCCTTAAAAATCTCTTCACTTTAGCTCAGTCTCACGTTCTTTATCTTTGCAAGTCATTTAAAAATGTTCGCTCTAATTATTAAGAAGCGAAGAAAGAATAAAGTGAATATTTATTGGCCTGGGTCACAATGTTTCATTCCCATCTACATAATTATGAATTTTAATTCATGTACCGAGGCCTCTCAGAAAGCAGTAGCTTTTGTGTGGCCCAAAAGATCTGGTACGGAGGTCACTATTATTTATACCTTGCTGTCAGTTATAGTAAGCAACCGATGCGATGGGTAACCACAGTCTTCATTGAGTTCTGGATGTTAAACTGTTCGGTGCTGAGAAACGATGATCTCTTGACTTGTTTTCACAAGAATTCAGTTGTTGACATTGAAACCCAAGCGCCATTTTCTCCACTTTTCCTGAAAGATAGAATAATAAATTCAAGTTAAGTTTAGGATACTGAAACATTACAATTTGTTTAAGCATTGTTAGAATATTTTCAGTAAGCAATAAAGTACGAGAGACTATACTTTGTTTCAAACATGTTTAAGTTGATATACAGTGATACACACACACACCAGCATGAAGTTAAAACAACTTGGTTTTGCAAGTCAATTCAACCTACTATTTTTAGGTTTTCACTTACTTGATAATTAGTTCAATTCAATTTGTTAAGTATGTTGATTTGACAAAAATGCTGCATTTGTTGCAGTGCAGAATTGTGTGATGCAGCGGTCATCATATTAATGATAAAACACAGCTGTTGACCAATCAGAATTAAGGACTGGAACTAACCATTTTATAATGGTATTTATACACTGTAAAAAATACTTTGCTGCCTTTTTGTTAAATCAACTCATGTCAACAGAGATGAGTTGTCACAACTTATAAAATATAGTTGAGAAAAGTCAACTTAATTTTATAAGTTATAACAACTCACCTGTAGCCATAACAACTCATCTCTAGTCAAGATAAATAATAGTAAGTTGAAATGACTTGTAAATCCGAGTTGATTCAACAAAAAAATTTAAGGCAGCAAAGTATTTTTTACGGTGTACAATTAATCTCATTCTTTATGATTTTGAAATATATATTTTATTATAAATGAAACTGTTAACTTAATAAATTTGATTAAATGATATACAAACACAGTTTAGAGCTGTACAAACCAGCACAAATGTACATATGGAAATATCAAAATAGTTTTAAATAACATAATAATTTACTTTCAATAAATGAAATTTTTGTTTTTTAAATATATAAACATAAAAAAGTTTTATTTGATCTTTCTTTGTTCGCTTTTATCAACTCTCAAATATGGGTAGGTTTCTTAAAAAATCAGTCCCTCCAGAAAAACTTTTGCATGGTTCAACGCATAATCAACCAAAGTCGACAAATTTATGCGGGCAGCATTTTTTCCAAATACGCCTCACTTTCGCTACATAAATTGCAGATTTCCGTGCGCAAAATATGGGGGGCTTGCATAATTTCCAAATCCCCACATTTTCGTAGCAAAAATCACATATATCTTAGCAGAAAGTTGAAAAATGTTGCATTTACTTCACATATGCGCAGCCATGTCCCCTGTTGCCATGGGAACGGTATAAAGTGACGTGATTATGTGACATGAACATTATTGAAAAGCTGCAAAAGCTGCAAACAGTTTTTGCAATTTCTCACAATTTCATCGCATAAAATTGCATAAATATCCAGCATATCCCAACATATTTTATAAGAAAACGTTCTGCAAGATCAATGATTTTTGCCCGCAACAATCACAAAAAACTCTGCGTTTTTCTGGAAGGACTGAAAAATACACATTTTTAAGCAAAAAATTTCAGATAATTGCACTTTTGTAAAGGACTTTTGTTTGAGATCAGGAGCCTCATTTATAAAGCGTGCATATGCAAAGATTTGAACGTAAAGTGTGTATACGCAAAAATCGTATTTGACGTGGAAAAGTGCTTAGCGCCACGTCAGGGTCTGACGTACGCACTTTTGCTTATCCGATTGCTGCAGGTTTTTGGAAAAAAAGCCATTCTTGCTGTTCATAAAGGATTTAAACATTGACAAGCACTCTTTTATATGTCTATGACATTAATTAGGCATCGTCTAAAGGCAAAGATCTGAAACTGCTCAGCTGCGCATAAGTTCAAGTTCATTTGCGATTTATAGATTTGAAACGGGTACGCGCGTTTTCTGCGCATACGTTCGGTTTATACACATTTTTGAAAAATAATCTTGAGATCAAATGTAGGATGGTTTTTACGCAGCATTTTATAAATGAGGCCCCAGATTCAGAGCAATGATCAAAACATACAGTTTTTACTGTTTTTGGATCAGTGACTGTTTTAGTGTTTGGTAAGTTGGGTAAGAGCGCCACCTAGTGGATAAACGCGGAAATATGGATTGTCGCAAAAACTCATCTTTGGCAGGGAAGCGTTTTCTCTTAATTGATGAGACAACTCGGGGAAAGAATTAAACACATTTTTGTTCAAATTCGATACTTCAATATGTATTCAATATTTATATACAGGCCTACAATTGCACGTTACAATAAAACAATTAGTGTCGCAATGCAATAAAATTTCTGCTTCAGTTCTTGTCATTTCTTACAACATCACAGTGTCCCAAATCTCTAAGGCCTGCTGGAAAGTGGTGCACAAATATGTTCAGTGTAAGGACAAATACATTGATCTGTGGAAACCACCAGCTAAATAATCAACGAGTGACAGAGGAAATGGGGCAACATTTCTAGTGATTGAACATTTTCAATGCAGGCAGACCAGGCCAACTGAAATAAACATACAATCAATTCAGCACTTGTTTACAGCCCCACAGTTTTTCTCCATTACATGCCTAAAGCCTCCAAGCGCTGTTTTCATGTTTCATCAGCGTGTTTTAAAATCAGCATAAACGTGCACAAGGTGATTTCCAATGGGAATTTTTACGGGATGGTTTGAAATGAAAGGTTCCTGTAAAGACTATTGTGCGCTCTGCTATGATGAGGAGTTATTCGGGTGTCATGGTAATGGTAAGCTTGTTACTTTTAACGGTCAGAGCCTTAAGCGATGGCACTGAAGAAACTGCCAGAGTCAGCAAACCGCTCTGTGTGGGGCAAACAGCAAGACTGAATGCACCATACACCACCAAAGATGGGCATACGTGTGAAACATCAACATATTTCTGGCAGGCTGCCCTCTTGTGGTGCTGGTCAGTAATTATATTTTTATAACATCTCTGAGAGAGATTCATTCATCCCTAAAGTGTAGCTTCAGATCTTGTATTTAACTGTAATTGAGTGAGCGGGATGCTGCCATTTGGCCCGGTATGAAATTTGGCTGGCAGGGAAAGTGGCAGCTGGCATATGGAGACTTTAACAGAATTAGGGAATAATAAATGTCTCTCAGCTCCACTCCGTGACCATCAGTTATGAGCAAGAGACACTTCCATCCATCAATGACACCCAAAATGCAATGCGGTCTACGGTGGTCATACACCCTCGTTCTTGTTCTTGTTGTCCAACACTATGACGTTGTGTGCCAAGTCCTTTAAAGCCATCAAATACCTTTGTGTAAGGAATTGTCACAAATACAAGTAATTTTATATGATGTAAAGAACATTCTGTGAAAAAATAACCTTAATATCTTTAATATTGACTAAGGTCGTGTCAAAGATTGAAATGAGTGAATTCAAACCTTCATGCTCCAAATCTCATCATTACATTATAAGACTTAAACCTCGATTTCACATTCTGACCCATTTTCTTAATAGGTCACTTACTAGGGTACCTTTAACCGTTTTACGCAATATATTCACTAAATTGGTCATTTTTGGCTGAACTATGCCTTGAACAACGACTCTTTGTATCCTTGGGTATTTTCTTTGTGTCCAGGTTCACATCCTGACACTGCTGCTGGTAAGGAAAGACATCCTTATGATGATATAGGAAAAATAAAGCTATGCCGATTCACATTTAGACTCATCGGCGCTATGCCACATTAAACACAGACCTTAAACTCAAGCATAAAATTCACTATAGGCCAAATTCTGTGCACATATGCTTGACTCTTCGCTAACATGCATTAACACAAGCCAAACATTTTGTACAAGCATGATGGATGATGGGTAGTTTCTAACCTGATTTCCCTACTGTAGGAAGAATGATATGGGTCACATACACCCCTTGTTGTCACTGCACGTCCCTCGGGCTCCATTTCACTTAAAGGGATAGTTCACCTGAAATGAAAAATATGTGTTTCTTTATTTTGTTGAACATAAAAGGAGAAATTTTGATTTGATGGTACACATACTTCCATAGTATTTGTTTTTTATACTAAAGAAGTCAATGGTTACCTACATCATTAACAAAATATCTCCTTTTGTGGAATAAATATCAAATGTTTTACTGTTAAAAGGTTTACTGAATGGGTGAAGCTTTGAATTGGCTTTTAAATAAAGATTTTGGATATAAGAAAACTGAGCATATGAATAGAGGACAATGTCATGCTCAATATGGCCACTCTGGCGACTTAAGTCCCGCCTTCTGGTTGAAAAGAACCAATCATCAATCAATAAAGACTATAGGTGTGTTCGACTTCATGCGGTGCTGAGCAGACGGATCGGCGACTGGCTTGAAGCAGTGCATGCCGGTTAGAAATTTTGTCCGACTTGAGCTGGCGCCAACGGTATGTGGCTGTGACGTATGGCGTTAAAATACAGTGAGCCAGTGTAGAGTAAGAGACGTGCAAATGCAGCAAACATGGCAAGACTTTTTTATGTGGTCGAATGTAAATGGAACAGTTTTAACAAGTTTTTCTATGGCTAGGTGTAATGTAACTCTTTCCCCGCCATTGACGAGTTAACTCGACAATTAAGAGAAAACGCTTCCATGCACTGTAAAAAATACTTAACTGCCTTAAAAATTTTTGTTGAATCAACTCAGATTTACAAGTCATTTCAACTTACTATTATTTATCTTGACTAGAGATCAGTTGTGGGAAAATGAAATTATCTCAGCTTTTTGCTAAAAAGTTTGTGTTTTTGAAGAAACCTACCCATATTTGAGAGCTGTGATAAAAAAGAGAACAAATAAGGGTAGGATGAAACTTTTTTTAAGCAGAGGGTCTGTTCTTTCATTTGAGATATTGTATGTTTATATATTTTAAGAAGAACATTTTCTGGAAGGCATTTTGTGAAAATCATGAAATATGCTGGCGCTGGCTGGCAACGTTTTTTAAAACGCTGGCGGGGAAAGAGGAAAAATTTATTGTTAAATAAATATAAATAAATATAGTAAAAAGGACATTCTGAAAATGTAACTTGTGCAATAGTGATAAAATAATTAGGAAAAAGAAAAAAAATGTTCGGCCATCGGCTGAATTTTTCATTTTACTTGGCTTCGCTGAAGAATTTTCCTTTCTATGCATCTTTAATAAATTCATGTTTTTATAACAGGTAAAACGTTAAAATAACCATAATATGTTATTTGTGTGATGTAATAAAATGAAAGAAGCGAAAGATCAATTTTATTTTATAGGTAAATTTTTTCGTTATTTTCGGGCATGCAGTATAAACAGCAATTAAATTATTCAATATAAACTGTTTCTGGTTGCAACATTTTATTAAAAGATTAGTTTTTTTGACAAATTCACTACTCTAATAATATATATATTTTTTTAAAAAGCGCACACGTCACTACGGCAAGCAGCAGGTGTCCAACTTGACACCTCCGTCTTCAACTACCTCGACTGCAAATGGCAAACCTCGCCGATCGGACTGCGCAGCTCCACATGAACTTGAACACGCATGATTATTCTTTGGGGGCGGGGCTCTGTACATAGTCACGTGACGCGATTTATCTCAATATTTATTTGAGCTTAAGAACAGTACAGTTTCTGTTACAAAAAATGTCAAGTTTAATTGTTGGTCAGAAATGTGTTGTTTAATTGTGATTTTAGAGATCTGTATCTGAAGAGTTTGGTTCCAAAACCCGATAAACGCCATTTTTGTAAAAAAGGAGTTACTGCCAAAATCAGTATTATATCAGGTCAGTATTTAAAAGTAAAGAATTAATTTTACGCAAAATCCAATATCCGTGTTATTCTGTCATCTTTTCTCCCTTTTTTCCCAAAATGCGATAAACGCCACTCCTCCTTTTTTACAGAATGCAATAAATCCATTCCAGAAATTACAGCCCACCGTTCATGCAATGTAAACAAACAATGGCGGCGCGTTGAGTACATGGAGTCCTAGTTTACTCATCTACTTTGTACTTCGTGATCAACAAACAAAACAAAATAATACTTTAATTGCATTGATAAACCTGTGATGGTTTTCTGTGATGGGAAAGAAATGTAAGCCATCAACATCTAATAATTTACACGAAGCACTCGGGAGAAGTGTGCTTGTTCTCCCGACAGCATCAAGCTTCTTTCATGCTAACACATTGACCCCAGAGGATCTTATGAATAACTTTACATTATTTTACTCAATGTCAATGAAAATCAAGCAGTACCAAAACATTTTACAGCTGATCGCTGTGAAAAATGCTAAGCAATGACGTCAAGTATAACCACTGCAATGACAGTGTTCTTAATATGACAAAGTAAGTGTTTTGATTAATGACATTAACGTTTATTTTTTTAATCAGTGTGTACAACTGTTCAACTAAATGAATATAAACTGGCAAAGATGAATGCACATTTGTACATTGAATTAATAGATTTCTAGCATTTTGAAACAAAAACTGTCATGCATTTTGTGGAAAAAATAATTCGTTTTTATAATAAATCTTTGAAAATCAAGTTATGGATTTGAATTTTTTATGTTTTTATAACCTAAAGATGCTATGTGAAAGTTTGTAACAGAAAAAAGTGGTTTTCATCTTGTCACTTTCTTGGTATAAAAACCGAAATTTGTCAAAATAGATTTATTGCGTTTTGGAACCAAACTCTTCATCTGTTTTTCCCAATTCAAGTAGATAGGACTTTAGTCTTGCATGACTAAAATAAACATGGCTGCCTAGTTTTGCAACTTCCTTGTTACTTTTGAATTTATAATGCTTTTTGATAAAAAAAGTTTCATTTTCCGCCTTTTAAATTTGAGTGAATTGAGAAAATCTCCATTGCATGGGTCATTGTTCACACAGCTTTATATACAGTACAAGCTTATCACAAAAATAAGTTATAGAAAACTGTGCTGGTTCACAGCCTCAATGTATAATATAATATGATGTGCTGGTTATCTCTCAAGTCCATCGCATTCTCCACCACAGAGGTTTTAAGATTAAAGTAAAGTAATGACAGCGGCACAAAGAGCAAGTAAACGCGTATCTGGCCCACACAAGTCGTCGTCAGTTTCACTACAGATGTATCAGCTGATAAGATCTGTCCTCACTATGACTGGATCCATTTACCGCTAAAGAGAAAACTCACCTGCTGCTATTGTTGAGCTGCTATCGGCTTTACCTTTGAGTGGCTGCAGTCAACGCACCTCCATCTTCCTTTTGTTGCGGCCTCTTTGATTCACGCAAGGACTACAAATGAGGTGTTTCTGAAAGAAAGATAGTAGTATATAATTGGGAACATGCTGTAAGGCAGATTCATTCGTGCATTTGTATTTACGCATGCACTGCGGGATGCATACGCGTGGTCTAGGCCGTACCGGGTGAGTTATAAGAGCACTGTTACGATAAGACTGCCACGACGATTAAAGAGCTGAAGGTATATCTTTGTTTGATGTGTGCAGACAGAGACAATGATATTCATTTTATCTCCGGTGTTGGAAATCTTTCTGAATTGGATCAGGTGCTAACAGGTTGACACCAGGATGATTTAATGTTTGGTTGGTCTAATTAAAGAGGAGATTTGATTTATAGGTTACATTTTATAGCCAGATGATAACTTTAATAGTACTGTGATGGGATTGTTTGGCTTGGTGCTTTGCCTCAGAAATAAATAGGGTGATTCTCACGAAAACTTGGTTTTAAAAATGTCAAGCATGAAAATGTAAAAATTGCTTAAATTTACTTTTTTTCCCACCAGACATTGAAAAACAAATTCTGGAGTAAATGGGAACATTAATTTAAAAACTTTTACTTATCATTTAACACTTTTTGTAACATAATTTAAAAAATTAGTCCTAAAAAATCTCATTACCGCAACAGTCAGAAAACATCAACACTGACATATTTTCAAAATGACATGACAAACCTGAAAGAACATAATTTGGAGATTCTGCACATGCATTTTAAATCAAAGTATTATGCTGCTATTAATTAAATTAACATTTAATAAGCATCTGTTGCGGTAATGATAATCAAAATGTCGTGTAAGCATTCTGACAAGACAATATTTCAAATTAACTGTAAAAAATGATCTTACCTGGTAGCCATCTTGAAGTAACTGGTCCATGTGCTTGGTCACTCAAAATCAAACTTTATTAAAATTCTGTATGTGTGCTTAAACTGTTCTCAAAAAGTGTTGCGGAGGATGAGAACATCAGGCATGGACACATCATTTTCCTAATTTTTCTTCATTATTATTATACATGAATATTCAGTAAATATTTTTTCTGTCACCTAAAGTAGTCTAGCAAAACATCCATTTATTTTTTTTCTTAATATTTTTAATATTAATAATTAGTGTTAATTTAATTAAATTACAACATAACGCATGTTCAAACACAGCCGGACACATTGCGGTAATGAGAATTTCAGCAGAAAATGAGATAAAATTTACAATTATAAATTCTTATGTTGAAATCACACATTGTGCAAGGTAGAACACAGTATTGTGTTAATTCTGATGCTTTTTAATGTTACTATATTACACATTTTAAAGCTAAAATCATTAGTGCCGTGGTGTTTCAATGGTTTTGTGAGAATCACCCAATAAGGGTTTGGAGGATAAGAATATCCATCTTCATCCATGAGGTCAACTAGGTTGACACCAAAACTGATGTCCTTTATCAAGAATGCTTATGCCAGAAGTCTGGGGATGTTCTTGTCTGAAGTAATCTTAAGAGATGCGTTACCCCATGTGAACTTAAGAGAGATGTTACACGTCTGGGAGTGGGTACTGTTAGGACTATTATATGATGTTGACAGCTATAGGGGCACCTGGGTCTAGCAGTCACACTTTATACTCTAGTGACAATTCCTCAGGGTGGGTTTATTTTTGGAAGTCAGTTTCTGAATACACATATATCTTGGCTAGAACAAAGCATTTTAGGGGGCGGTTCACATTTCGCGTTTAAAACGCGACCGTCGGTTGGTTGTTGTCACATGACCTGCTGTGCGTTTGCGGGATTCTGAAAAATTTAACTCGATGCGGTGCGGAAGTGCCTGGAAAAAAACAGCGTGTTGCACCCTGTGTGCGTCGCGACCGCGTCGCTTCCATTATGAGCGCGCATTTTTATGTGTATGCGAATGTATGTGCACGTTCGAATGCACAGCCTTGCAAAGCATTGTTTGTTTGATTCGTAAGTTGCCGCAGACGTTCGACACATGCCCACTGCGACAAAATGCAATGCATCTCCAGGGCTACATACTACATTCTCCTGTAGACGCAAACACGACGTAAAAAGTATACACGTTAAAAAATTCGCATGAATTTCTGATGATGAAATTTGCGTCACGTGGACCCTCACGTATGCTTAAAAACTGAACTATACGTCTAGCTTTACTCAGGACCCTAATAGCCCTTTGTTGCTGAGTGGAACGACTCAGCTCGGCACGACTCGGCTTGCTTTGCTTATCCACTGCCGTTTATTACCGCTTCAAAGTTGGTGGTATTATCAGCTTATCGTTATGCTGCGTTCACACCAGCAGTGGTAGAGGCGTCAAGCGTGAGTGATTTCAATGTTAAGTCAATGTAAAGACGTGTTGACGCGCGTCTGGAGGTCTCGCGGACGTGAATGAGGCCTGTAGCGCGGTGCGGTAGAAGCGATTCCGCCTCGTTCGCGTGAATTGTGCGTTGCCGCGGGAAACGTGTGAGTTGAAAAATCTGAACCTTGACGGAAAAACGCGACGCGTTAACCAATCAGGAGCTTGATCTAGTTGTGATGTGATTACAGGAAGCGAGCAGAGTTGCAGAAGCCCCTCCCATGGCGCGAATTTCCGTGTGAATGTCTCAATGAGTATATATTATAAAGCGAGTACACTCAAAATCATTAAGCATCCTACGGCGGTAGACAGGAATTTGACGCCTCAAACACGTCTGGTGTGAACCCACAATTAGAGTTGTGCCATCTCACTACCATGACATCATCATAAATGCGATACAAACAAACACACAACACAGAAGCAATGAAGCATATCAATGGAATGGTGTTCTTGATTCTCGGCATGTGGATGCTTTTCCTTGTTAAAAAAAAGAGTTTGGGAACTCGTACAACAATGCGCAGGGTGTGGCTTAGCTAGGGGACCGTAATCTTTGAGAAAATTCAAACACTGCTTGAAAACCACTGCTAGAGAAAACAAGCATTTGTGTAATTACTGTACAGAGATACAGCGCTTGACAACTTCCTAGTTTGACAACTATCTGTTCTTATACCACATGCTCTTATTTTCTTATAGATATAATGGATTTGGCTGGATATGCTGTGATAATATATCATCTTTCCCACCTCAGTCAGTAATAAAAAGCCTGATCCAATTTTAGTGTCCCAAGTACCTTCACAAAGCTTTCCATTTCGCCTGAATGATTATCTCCCTCTCCGTATCTCCTGTTTGGCCACCACCATGACCGTCCGAACAAAGGAATAAATGAATTACCCTCTAAAAAACACAATTATCTGGAGAGGTAATTGAATCTCTGCTTGGGCCCTCACACGCTGCAGCTTTAGCAGAGATTGTTATCTTCTGGGATGTGGATGGACCTCAAATGCTTATTGAGCGGTTTTACAGGAGAAAATCCTCCTATCTGATCCTGAAACTTACAGATACGGATGAATCCCTACATGCATTCTGTATTCTCCACTATTGACATATAAACATTGTGCGACCACACATTACTTTAAAAACACAAATGACATAACTGCACGTGACAAGATACAATTTCCATCGCAGCCAAGTTAAAGCTCTGGTTTTACATTTATACACCAGCTAAGAAAGTACCATGGGATTGCTATGTTTTTGTACTATTTGTACCATTTATATACATTTAGACACCTCGCAAAATACGTACAAATTGCCACCATTTTGCCAGGTGTCTTAATTTATACAACCACATTCATACATTTGTACGATTTGCCTTAGCCCCTCTGACGTTAGGGGTTAGGTGCGGGGTTTCGTTATTGTTTTTTATGATAATCGTGCGTTTTTGCACGATTAACTTTGTACGAATTCATATGAATTAGCCATCTCATAAAATATGTATGAATTCTCATGAGATTAGGCTGATACTTTGAGGTACTAGTAATTGATGACCACAACAGGGAACTTTGTGAGGAACATTTTAGTATAGATGATCTTTATAATGTACTAAAAAGAATGCCATGTAATAAATCACCAGGGCCGGATGGCTTACCCTTTGAATTTTTTAAAGTTTTTTGGGACTCCATTAAGCATCTCCTTTATGAAGCCCTTATTGAGTGTGTAAACAATGGTGAATTGGCTGAATCAATGAAACAGGGTCTTATTTGTCTCATACCTAAGCCTAATAAAGATTCGAAACTTTTGGATAATTGGCGCCCAATTAGCCTTTTAAATTCTGGTTATAAATTATTAGCGTCTGTTTACGCAGACAAACTCAAACCCTGTTTAGCAGACATAATTTCAAACTCTCAATCTGGGTTTATAAAAGGTAGACACATATCTAATAACATTAGGTTAATTATAGATATGTTAGATTATTCTGAATTCATAAATAAAGAGGCTTTAATTTTGTTCATCGACTTTTACAAAGCTTTCGATACAGTGGAGCATTCTTTTATCTTTGAAGCCCTCACTCATTTTGGTTTTGGTAGTTCCTTTATCAGTGCCATTCGTACTCTTTATAATGGAATCAATAGTTGTGTCTCCTTAGCTTACGGCACTTCTCCCAGGTTTCAGATGGGCCGGGGCATTCGTCAGGGTTGTCCCATTTCTCCTTTTCTTTTTATACTGGCAGCTGAGTTACTAAGTCTGCATATAAAGCACTCAGGTATTGAAGGCATAAATATTGGGGAGAACTCTTTACTAATTAGTCAATTAGCTGACGATACATGTCTTTTTCTTAAAAATGAGTCACAAGTTTCCTTTGCCTTAAATGAACTGAACACTTTCTCTACAGCTTCAGGTTTGGTAGTAAACCCAAAGAAAAGTGAAATCTTGTATATACACGATTCAGATAAAATTTCTGTTAATGGTATTGATGTTAAAAAGTGTGTCAAATATTTAGGAGTTGATATTTGCAGATCAAATTTAGACCGTCTTCATTACAACTTTCAACCAAGGTTAGATAACATTAAAAATGTTCTATGTTGCTGGCTGCAGAGAGACTTAACAATCTATGGGAGGGTTCTGCTGACTAAGGCTGAAGGTATTTCACGCCTAGTTTATCCTGCTCTCTCCTTATATATTGATCAAAAAACTATTAAATCTATTGACTCTCTGCTTTTCCGCTTCATTTGGAAAAATAAAACAGAAAGAGTTCAGAGGAAATCTCTGGTAAATAGCTACAAGGAGGGTGGTCTTAATGCTTTAGATTTTCAGAACATTAACCAAACATTCAAAATTAATTGGATTAAAAAGTGTTTATCCAGCACGGATTTGCCCTGGTTTTGGATACCCAATCTAATCTTTAAGCATTGTGGTGGTCTTAAATTTTTATTGTCATGTAATTTCAAATGTAATAAATTGCCTATCAAACTCTCAAATTTCCATAAACAGGCTCTAGAATCCTGGAAAATGGCCTTTAAACATAATTTCTCCCCACACACTTGTATTATTTGGAATAATGTAAATATACTGTCTGGTAACAAATCTCTATTCTTCAAAGAATGGGTAAATCAAAATATTCTTTTTGTTTCTGATTTATTTAATGCTCAAGGGAACCTTTTTTCTTTTCCTGACTTTGTGACTTTAAAAGGTGCAACAATTTCCCAAAAAGATTTTAACAAAGTAATTAAAAGTATCCCTGTTGGTTTAAAAACTTTGTTGAAAGCACATTTAAGTTATGGTGTTTTAAATAATTACATTCCCACCCTTGCAATAAATGGTGTTAATATTTTAGATAAAAAATTCAATAATTTCTTTATTAGAAATGTTCTTTCTTCATCTTCAAGTAGCGGGTGCAAAGCTCAATCTAAATGGAGTTTCTGTTATCCAAATTCTGATGTCAAAAACTTATGGAATTTTTCATACAAGCTTGTTATACCAAACAAAATTAAGGAACTCCAGTTCAAGATTGTACACCGATATTACCCTTGCAATTTACTCTTAAGCAAATTTTTTAACAATGTATCTTCTTTATGTACATTTTGTAATATAGAAGATTAATCTATTTTACACTTGTTTTTTCATTGCCAATTGTCAAAATCCTTTTGGTCAGATGTTACTATTTTGGTCTTTCTATGGTATAAAAAAATATTTAATTTTCAGAGACTATTATTTTTTCTTTCAGATTTTTATTCTAGGGACATTAATTTTGATAACACTGTTTTTCTAATTTCTCTTCTAGGCAAATTTCATATTCATAAAGCCAGATCCATTCATTCTAAACCTAATTTTGGAATGTTTGCCACAGACATTAAGTCCCTATACAAAACTTTTGACAATATGACAAAGCCGTTAAATTCAAAAGCTCAAAAAACTTTTAATATACTTAATATACTTGAATCTTGAATCTTGAATCTTGAATAAAAAAAAAAAAAATAAAAAAAAAACTTTGAGGTACTAGTATGAACTCTTTACAGTCCTTCCAGAAAAACAAGTTTTTTTGTGAATGTTGCGGGCAAAAATTCTTGAACTTGCGGCACATTTTCTAAAAAATGTGATGGAATATAGGGGATATTTATGCAATTTTATGCTATGAAATTGCAGGAACTTGTCAAAATTGCGGGAATTTGCAAAAACTGTTTTGATTAATGTTCACGTCGCGTAATTACGTCACTTCCTAACATTCCCATGACAACAGGGGACATGGCTGCGCATGTGTGAAGTAAATGCAACATTTTCAACTTTCTGCTAAGACATATATGACTTTTTGCTACAAAAATGCGGGGATTATGAAATCATGCAAGCCCAGCACATTTTTCGAGCAGAAATCTGCAATTTATGTGGCGAAAGTGTGCCGTATTTAAAAAATGCGGCCCCGCATAAATATGCAGACTTTGGCTGATTTTCATTGAATCATGCGATTGCATAATCATGTTTTTCTGGAGGGACTGACTTAGGTGGGACAGCTAGGGCTCATTTTTGACCAACTAGACAACCAACTCTTGCATCACTATGGTGGTTTCATGTCTCAAATAAATTTTCTTATAATGTTTTTATTTTGTAAGCAGCCATGTTATGGATGAGATAATGTACTGGTCATTATCTCATAACAAACCACTTCAGGGGAACACAAGACCCTGACAGGGTTTATTTTCCAAAATGATTGACTAACCTTACAGTATCCCTTTACATATTAAAGAGGCCATGGCATGAAAATCTGACTTTTTCCATGTTTAAGTGCTATGATTGGGTCCCCAGTGCTTGTATCAACCTAGAAAATGTGAAAAAGATCAACCCAGTAACTTAGTTTTGGTAAATCATTCTCTACAAGCACATGAAAAAATAGGTTGTTGAAATTTGGCTCTCCTTATGATGTCATAAGGACCTCTTATTATAATAAAACCGCCCCTTAATCTGCACTGTCCAACCACAGCACTGCCATTTAGTGCAGAGAAAAGCACAATTGAGTTTTAATAGCAAAAAACACCATCATTGTGATCAGTGTTTGAATTTCATCAGCTCATTTGCACTTTAAAGGACACACCCAAAACGGCACATTTTTGCACACACCTACAAAGTCGCAATTTTAACATGTTTTAATAAATTATTTATATGGTATTTTGAGCTAAAACTTCACATATGTGCTCTGGGGACACCAAAGATTTATTTGACATCTTAAAATGGTCTTGTTTCATGGCCCCTTTAAGGTAGACATGTTCAAGATCTGTCTGGCTAAGAGCAATTTAACGATCTGATCTGTAATCTGAAGCCTCTTAAACCCTTTCCCCGCTATTGACGAGTTATCTTTTATGGAGTTATCTCGTCAAATAAGAGAAAACATTTCCCTGCCAATGATGCTTTCCTGACAAGCTTTTATTGTAATCTATAATTTCGCTATTATCCACTAGATGGCGCTCTTACTCAATTTATAAAAAACTGAAGCAAAAATTAAAAGATTTATTTAATTTTAAACTCCGTGTATGTTTTGATAATCATTCTAAATCGGATCTCTAACAAGATTCCTTTACAAAAAAGCAATTATTTCAGCTTTTTGCCTTAAAATTTTGTATTTTTGAAGAAACATACCTATATTTAAGAGGTTATACAAAGAGAACAAATGAAGATGGGATGACATTTTTTCCCCGTTTCGATTGTTTAAAAGCAAAATATTTAAAGAAAAAAAATTTAAGTAAAAATTTAAAGAAAAAAGGCTGGCAGGGAATGAGTTAATGACACACATTTCGCTCACTTCTCATTTATCTCACTTAGACCTGACCACCTCCACAGCACATGCTATTAGCTACAGTGGCAAGAAAAAGTATGTGAACCCCTAGGAATGAACTGGTTTTCTACAGTGATTTGCCATAAAATGTTATCTGATCCTCATCTAGGTCACGACAATAAACAAACACGATGTGCATAAGCTCACAAGACATAAATAATTCCAGTTTCTTATGTCTTCTTTGGAAACACCCATTAAACATTCACAGTGCTGGAGGAAAATGTAAGTGAGCCCATGGACTAATTACTTTATTGAAAGCTTTTTTTGTCAGAAGCTGGCAAACTGGAGTCCAATTAATAAAATAAGTTTAATTGTGTGGTTTAGTGCAACTTTGATAGATATTAAGACACTCACACATTTTAAGATTGCTGTCCTTAAGAAGCATCAGCTCTTCTGAACCATGCTCTTATAAAGATATCTGATCAAGAGATGTTGCACTCCATAAGGCTGAAAAGGGATACAAAACAATTTCAAAATGTTTAGACCTCCATCAGTCTACAGTTAGACAAATTGTCTATAAATGGAGATACTGTAGCTACCCTTCCTAGAAGTGGGCGCACAGCCAAGATGACTTTTGAGACACCATGGAGAATACTCAATGAAGTAAAGAAGAACCCACGAGTAACAGCTACAGGCTTGAAGACATCATTGAAACTGGCACACATCTCTGTTCACGAGTCTACCATACTTAACACTTTAGCAGGCACTGTGTCTATGGCAGAACACCACTGAGGAAGCTGCTGCTCTCCCGAAAAACATTGCTGTGAGCCTGAAGTTTGCAAAAGAGCACCTTGGTAAACCCCAGTGCTACTGGGAAAATATTTTATGGATTGATGAAACAAAAGTTGAATTTTTTGGGAAAAATGTTATGGCGCAAAATGGGCACAGCTTACCAACATCAAAACATCATCCCAACAGTGAAGCATGGTGGAGGGAACATCATGATTTGGTCTTGCTTTGCTGCCTCATGGAAAAAAGTAAAAAAAATCCTACAGGATAATGTCAGGGTGGCTGTCTTTTCAACAAGCTGGTAAACCCAAGGGTTCACTTACATTTTCCTCCAGCACTATGAATGTTTAATGGGGGTTCTCAAAAAAGACACAAGAAACTAGAATTATTTGTGTGTTGTCACCTTATGCACATTGTGTTTGTCTATTGTTGTGACCTAGATGAGGATCAGATCACATTTTATGGCAAATCACAGTAGAAAACCAGTTTATTCCTAGTGGTTCACATACTTTTTCTTGCCACTGTATTAAAGGAATAGTCTACTCATTTTCAATGTTGAAATGTGTTGTTGCCTTGACTGGGAATTGTTGATGCATCCCTCTGTCATCTGTGTGCGTGCACGTGGGCGCTGGAGCGCGCTGCGACACTTCGATGGCGTTTGGCTTGGCCCCATTCATTCAGTGGTGCCATTCGGAGATGGAGTTGGAGGTGACCAAACACATCGACGTTTTTCCTGTTTGGGACGAGTGGTTGTGCGAGCAAGTTTGGTGGTACAGAGTGGAGCGTGGCGCTTTTCTGGGCGGATTTAAAAGAGGAACTGTGTTTTATGGCGTGGTGGCGCTTTTGGGAGTACTTCGACTCGCCTGAAAAGTCCGCTCCCCTTCTCACTCTCATAATGGGAGAGGGAGGGTGTTACTGCGCTGAGTCGAAGTGCTCCCAAAAGTGCTATTGCGCCATGGGGTATAGTTCCTCTTTTGAATCCGCTTAGAAAAGTGCTACGTTTTATTTTGTACCACCAAACTTGCTCGTATAACTACTCGTCTTAAATAGGAAAAACGTTGATGTGTTTGGTCACTTCTAACTTTACCTCTAAATGGGACCATTGAATGAATGGGGCTAAGCTAAATGCTATCGAAGCATTGCAGCGCGCTCAGGTGCACGCACACACATGATAGAGGGATGTATCAACAGTTCTTAGTTAAGGTAATAACATATTTTAATATTGAAAATGAGTAGACTATTCCTTTAACACAAGCCCAGAGTATAGTCTGTTTTTTACGTGTACGTTTGGTTGAACGAACAGCCTTGCAAAGTATAGTTTATTCGACTTGTAAGTGTACACAGAGGTTCAACGCATGCACATTGCACCTTAATCCAATGCATCTACATACTGCATGCACAACCGACTGTACACGAGTTTAAAAATACAGCAGTGCGCATACACTACGTGCGCACTCTTGTGATGACATAAATGCTACCCAGACCCTCGCCTTCACGTTAAAATGGACGCTCTAATGGATCAATGCATTGACTTTCAGCACTCACAAAAGCAAAGAGAGTCAAATGGTCTGTATTCCCACGCCATAACCTGATCATTTTGCAGGCCAGCACGGAGTCCTGACGTAGACGCATCTGCTTACGCACCCAGAAACACAATAGGACGGCGATCTCATAACCAGGGGATGTGTTTGAAGCGGTACCGGCGGACCTCTATGAGATCTGTGTGAGAAAAGGTCCAAATGAGTCTCTGAGGAGAACAGCTGAAGACGGGGAATGCTTTGTACAAGATACAGGGATACACATGAAAAGTTAAATGACACAGTGCTATCCACAGAGGGAATAGGGAAATATGGACGCTACTGCATTGCACTGGATGTCAGGGATGAATTTAGGGAGGTTATGGGAGATAAAGAATATGGCTGTTAACCAAGTCGATCTGGCCATCTGACGTTGATGGTCAAAGTAACTTGGGATAGGGGTATCAGTCTCATTTTGAGGATGAGTAGAGGGAATGATTGAATGTTATGAGATTGTAAAGGGGGACAGGGCGGAGAAGGTTGAAGAGAAAGGGGAAGGGTTCAAGAGAGCAAAAACTATGTTTTATGGGATATAAGTACGTTTTGAGAGGTTAGATGATTAAGATAGATAGCTAAAGTCCTTTAAAAGTAGTCCATTAAACCTGTCAATTATTTCTGAACCATACAAAGCTTTGTGTGGTAAACAAACAGCATTTGGTATGGCGAGTCAACATGGATCAAACATCAGTGGCACCAAATTTCTTGAGCTCATCACAACCAAATACGAAATGCCCAGTTTGAATATGTGGATTTGACAGCTACAGTAACTTTTTGGGGGTTTGACAGTCCCTGGCCACAACAGAAAGAAAACCATATGGGTCTGGAAAAAATTGAGGATGAGTAAATGATGAACTGTCCCTTTAAGGAGAAAGGCCGTAAGTCAGTGTTAATTGCGGGGTACGAATTGACAGCGCTCATTGTGAAATGTGAAAGAATGAGACCACATAATCTCCGATAGTACGTCATTCAATTTCCTCTCGCGGATGCAAACAGGCAAAAGCTTGAAACCGAAGGGCTTCAATGTTACGTTCTCATAAAACCTCCCCACAAGCTAATGAGCTCGACCCTCCTGTTTACGATCTGTGGCTGGACTGAAGTTTGTATGCATTACACCAGAGACGCAAAACCCACAATTAAAACCATTGCCTTTTAAATCGGTTTACGAACCGCAAGAAACCAGGAGATCAACAACAGATGCGTCGAAAACACGGGAGTATCCAAAATTAAACAAAACGATCTTGAGTTTTTCATTTCTTAGGGCAAGTTTAAGTATCGTTTTTAATTTAACATTAGGAGATTTGCTTAATTAGATCACAGTTTAGCAAGCAAGCGAGTGCCGTGTTTAATTTAGTTTGGGAGATTGGATCATTATGTGGACCGCAGTAAATTAAACATGGAGGCAAATGACGGCCGTTGAGAATCAAGCAGACATTGTAATTAAAAAACACTTATAGGAGTTATGTAAGGTGAACTTACAAACTTTTTGGTCACTAAAACTCATTCGAAGCTTTCAGGGCATCAGGGTGAGCTTCAGTATTTAGAGACGTTACCCTTAAACTCAGTTGAAGGGCATTAAAATGGCCAAACAATGAGTGGGATTGTGCCGGCCGCTATAGTGGATTTGGAGAATTAGCATGTGATAGTGATTTAATGCTTAACACTTTCCCTTAGTAGTGCCTGTGAATGGACTGGCGGACTTACACAAAAGCAGCTTCATGGATTTGTCATTAGCACACCATTACTGTTGCTTTTACTGGGGCTGTCAGCTGTCTAAAGAGAAAGGATAAAAACTCTTTATCTGAACCGAGACTGTATCTGCGCATACAGAAATACACGAGAGCTGTAAACTACTTTGGATGGAGAATTGGTCATGAAGAGAGAAAAAGGTCACCAAAAATCCTGCATTTTTTTTCCAATAACGCATCTTTGATGATTGTAACCATTGAATCTATAGTAGAAAAAAACAAATAAGATGGAAGTGAATGTGTACTGTCAACTCTGTGCTTACCATCATTTATCAAAATATCTTCTTTTGTGTTCATTAGATCCGATTTGGATCAACATGAGGATGAGAAAATGATGACAGAAATTAAATTTTTGGGTGAACTATCCCTTTAAAATGCATTTTGGTCGATCAAATTACAAGTGGACGATGTGAAATACAGGTGTAAACGGGGTCTAAACCATTTTAAGGTCGTCACTTTTTGACCACATAGAGGTAGTCGAAAGCGCATCCGACCGGATTGCTTTTGTGGTGTAGATGCTCATGTGATTGTATTCGAATGCCTATAATCTACCTACTGATCTAATGTGTGATGTACGAGCTCAGTGTTTTTCCATCTGTCCTGACTTCTAGCATGAACACAGTACTCGGCGTGGTCTTTAGACTGTCATTAATAAAACTAAAGTGGTTGCTCTCTGCTTCTTTCATTTTCATCCATTACTCTGAAATATTAAGCTAATATATACATGTACAAACCTTTGTGCAGCATGTTTACTAACAAAGCTTTCACATAAAATTTCAAGCAAATGTACCTATCCCGCAATTGCTAGTTTGTCCAGAACAAAGCATTCACATAACTCATATGGGTAATATACTTATGCCGCAATAGTTAGCCTGTTTGGAACTGAGCAACGTGTTTATATATATAAATATATATTTATCTCTCTCAAAGGTTTTTCTCCTCCTAAGAGTTTTCCCACAGGGTTTTTCTCAATTTTTCGAATCAATTTAAACACGTCCTTTCTCCCGCGCGTGTTTAAACGACTGGCCCATAGACCATCCCTTCGAAAGTGGACGGATTAAAACACCAAGTGTGAACAGGAATGTGTCTCTCTTGCCTGAGCTCACAAGAATTTGTAGGTATTTTACAAGGTGGCTAATTCGTAAGAACTTGTACGAAGCAGGCTTGTGCACAATTCAGAATTTCAGAATTGGCCTCCATTCAATTCATGAATTGGAATTTGAATTGAATTGACTCCGCCCTACAGGAAGTTAAATTTGAATTGGAATTGGAATGACAGGAAGTGGAATTAAATTCATGGCAATTCAAAGAAATTCCACAGTCACACAACAGAAAGAATCTCACATACATTTAGCGTTAGGAAAGTTACTTTGGAAAATTGTTTGGCAACCATTTTAAATACTTGGTTAAAGTAAAGCATTTTGGGAAATGAAGTCATGTTTCATCATGTTCCACAAAATTACAATAAAAAAAAAAATCTAACTTAATTATTATGTGACTAGAGTTTTTAATTAACATTAATTGCTGGGTTTTCCTTTCATGTTATTGTAATCTTTACAAGTAGTTCAAACTAATATAATTTATAGAATATGTAATGCAATCATATCTGACATATACTGAATGCTTCATTTTTAACACTTCACTTACTGTATAATATGTATATGAATTTCTTTGAATTTCTATTGAATTGCAATTCTGCTTCCTTTAATTCAAATTCGAATTGTAATTCTAGATCCTGTTTATGACATCAATTCAAATTCAAGAATTGAATTGGAATTCAGGAGTCATTCTCAATTCAATTCTGAACTGTGCACAAGCCTGGTACGAAGTGAGTTCGCATGATTATCATTAAAAAACAACAACGAAACCCCATCCCTAACCCCAACATCACAGGGGCAAAAGCAAATCATAAAAACGGTACAATTGTGGTCGTATGAATGAATACGAATTAGCCTCTATCTCGGCCACTTGTGATGTAGTAGAAAAGTTGAAGTTTTTTTTAGAAATTGGTGCCTTCTAGGCCGAGAAAGCCAGAAAATGTGTTTTTGGCTCATGTGTATGAAAAACACCAAATCCCAGAATACATTGCTTCGCTGCTCTACGATGACATGCCTACCGGTTCGAGAGGGCAGGAGGGAGGGACATTCAACTAGGCTAGCTACTAGCATGTTGACTTGAAACCTGAAATGACAGGTTAACGTGAGTCTCTGTGACGAGTTAGTTGATAGATTAGTTTAAATACTACCTTTTTCCATCGAAATTGTGATAAGTTGCTTAGTACGGGGATGTACAGTAATTTATGAAAATCAGAAATAATGCTGCCACTGGCTGGCAACTTTTTTTAAATACTGGCAGGGGAAAGAGTTAAGCAATACGCATCATCACTCTAGGTGTAAACAGGGCCACAATGCTACAGTATAATTTTTATCAGTATGTGTGTTTTCTTAAATTAAAACTCACAGCTTTTCTGAGGTACATTTCTTTTATGAATCCTTTCAATACTGAAAATACAAATTGCGTTTTGGGGTACAAACTGAGTTACGGGGACACGTCCACTGCTGAGTCTGCTGATGATAGCAGCATGTTTCTTTACTCAGACCTTTCACAACATGCAACTACATCCATGATCACAGCTTGAGCTTCACTCACAAGATCCGTTTTGGCTCCAGGCTTGGAGTCAGATGTAAATGGAGGGTCAGTTATTTAGATGCAGTAAAGAGGATCTGTCTTTAATTAAACACACCAGTCAAAGCTTTGCTGTGCTGTACCTGGTTATTGTTTCTGGGTTGTTTTCCTCTGCTTATTATTTCAGTTAAAACAGACCTCCAGTTTTATTTGTTTTTTTCTCCGTTGAGTTTTAATGTCTCATAAATGAGATCTAAGTATAGACTCTTTGAACACACACTGTGAAGTTGGGGTCACTCAAATGCATGAGGGAGGACTTTGATATCTCTGTGGCTAAATCTTTTATTTTATCTTTCTTGCAAACAAGAGCACTACATTTATTCTCTTAATATTTATAAAGAAATATCTAAAATGAGATCAATTTATCAACATTTTTATGCTAAAACTTGTTTCAATATTTACTACACATTCAAGATCACTCCTCTAAAGACAGGTCTTAAAGGGCTATTCTGTCATCATTTGTTGTTTTAAACCTGTATGAGTTTCGTATTTTTAGGGGTGTAACGGATCACAACCCACGGCTCGCATACAAAACTTAAATGGGGAAAGTTTATCAATTGCACGTGTTTTGCAAATATAAAAACTCAAGTGATTTTAAACAATTTAACCATAAAAAGGCGCTAAAAGTGAGCAGTTTTCTGTTTGCACAGACGCACATGCGGTTGAATGTGTCCGGTCCAACTCCATTCAAACGTGATGATCCCTATGCCCTTAAACTATAGAGAGAGTTGCGCTACTGCGTATTATACTTTAGTCCATTAAAATACATTTAGGAAATAAAGCAATGAAAAACAATGTACCGTTTTTAGGGAGACTGTTTATGCTGCATCTCCTTCCCAAAGCGCCGTTTAGTATTCGCCCTCCGTCTGTGTGTGTGCGCAGGTTTAAGTGCACTCAAAAGTGCACACACGGAGATACGCGTTTCAAAAAGCAAGCGAACATAAAATCTTTCTGTTTTTGACAGGGCACATATACAAACAAAATAATCTCAAAATACCACAGTATTCTTTTTCTAATAAAAACATTTATTTATGTCTTAAGTGTATGTATAGATTAGAGTCAGAAACCAGTCTGTGCTTATCTTAAAGAGACAGTAACCTCAATTAACCTACTTAAGTCTGTGTCAGTAATGTTAATCAAACAACCCAAGACGAAGAGAAAATCACTTCTGTAGCTCTAAAAAAATAATAATTATATTTGATTTATACAATAAAGACAGTGTTATGATTCATTTGATTCAATTTATGTACGTTATGACAATTTTTGACCCTACTTAATGTGCAATTTTGTTCTTTTTTCAAAAAAATGTTTTATTTGTTTTTATTAGATTTTTCCCACCCCTTTTTTGCTGATCAGAAAAATTCTCCGATCAGTGCCTCAAAAACCCTAATGTGATCCGAACCGTGAGTTTTGTGATTCGTTGCACCCCTACTTTCTTCTGTTGAAAACAAAAGATGATATTTTGATAAATGATGGTAAGCACACAGTACGCAGTAAATAGGATAAACAAACACTATGGAAGTCAATGGTGGTACCCTCAACTATATAACCATCATATATCAAAATATCTTCATTGTGTTTAACAAAATAAAGAAATTCATACGTCAGGTTTAAAACAACATGAGGATGAGTAAATGATGACATGATTTTCATTTTAGGGTGAAATGTCCCTTTAAAATAGCTTTTTTCAAGCAAATCTTGCATTAGGGTTGTTAAGATGTTTTACTAAAAAATGACAAAAAGTACAAATGGCTCTGCTTTTGTAATAGTCACCTGAGGTTCATTTCATATGATTTAGACACATCATGACATCACGTCTGAGCTTTGGAACAACTAACTGGTGTAGGCTCTCATCTCTTAATTCAATTAATGTTCTCTGTTAATGTCCTCCTGATGTTATATGGATAGCTTGGTTAAGTCTAGTGTAAATATGAGAAATCTGCCCTATTAAGCAGAACAGCCAAACCAACATACTTCATATAATTAACTACTGCCCATGGTTGTTTTCCATAGCCAACGTACTTTAATTCTGTCCAGGGTATTGAACTCATTTGACAGATTTTGTAAAGAGAAGTGTTTATTCAGTAAATATCCTACTGCCATGTTTATAGCAGTAATGAGACTGATAAACAAATTGTTATTTTTAATAAGATCTTTTCAATAATTTAGTTGGAAAAATTAATCAGACAAGATGTGTCTAAATGATTCGTTCAGAAATAAAGAAAATCATATAGTAGGGATTAGGCATGGGCCGTTTGAAAATAATTTTTTTTTATCATGTGCCCTCATAATCTTTAATCAAAAACACAAATCTCCTTCCCTCTACAAAACTCTACAAAATCTCTCTTTACGGTCATATTGTATCACAGCGATTAGCAATAAGCAACACAACCCGATTTCAAACCATCCAATCAGATCTCGCTGGACAAATTCAAATCCAGCCCTGTTTTATTTAATTTCAGAAGCCGTTCCACTCGGATATATGTCACCACGGGGAAAATAACGCAATTGCCACTTCCGTTTCATGGTGACTTTAAAGTTATCATACCGCCAAAATCTCATACCGGCCCATGCCAAATAGGGATGCATCGATATATCGTCCTATAATCGGCATTTGCGGGAAAAAAAGCATTTTTTTCCACTTTCCGATATTGGCCGATTACTTAAAAACAACCAATGATCAGGGCAGATTATATCCCAGCAATCTAAGGCTATGTTTACATTAATGCGTTTATCCTTTAAAACGCGTTACTTT
The DNA here is from genome assembly GCF_027580225.2 of Misgurnus anguillicaudatus. Classification (NCBI taxonomy): domain Eukaryota; kingdom Metazoa; phylum Chordata; class Actinopteri; order Cypriniformes; family Cobitidae; genus Misgurnus; species Misgurnus anguillicaudatus. The sequence continues at coordinate 25,283,728 of NC_073337.2, forward strand.
TGCTACGTTTACGCCTTTCATCTACACTACATCACCGTTTTCGATCCTCATAAACGGATTCGTTCACAAACGCTGAAGACCCTGTTTTAGTTTGAGAACTCAGACGTTGCTCTGAGTGTAAATGAACGTAGACGGAGTCTAAACGAACAGCTGATGTTAACGTGACAGCGCATCATTTTCAAAGTAAAAATTATTTTATTCATGTAAATGTTGGTTTGCAACGGAGGTTTTGACAAAAATAGTAAACATCTACCAACCAGCTATTATAAAGGCTATATCGGATTGTTTTAACATGTATCCTTATAGATAATGTCTGTTTTATATTAATGTTTGAGTATTGTTGGGTTTGAGTATTGTTGTAATGTGTTTATGTTTTCTTTAAATTTAGTTAGCTTACGAAAGATAGACTGTAATTTTAAACGCCATATAGGCGTTGTAAAGGCCAATATGAAGGGAGAATTGTAATGGGTCAGACATCATTTTCCAGTTTAATGTAAGTTTTGTTTGCTACTTTAAAATTAATTTTGTTTCAGATAATTTGTCTCTTAATTTTAATCGATGTTTTGTTGATAAGTTTTGTGAATATAAATTAATAAAGACAATAAACTCAACGTCATTAATATATAATGCTCGTTTAGGCGCTTGCGCTTTTAGCTATTTCTGTGTTGCTAGCGGAGGACGTGCACGGACCTCGCACACTTTTAAAAATTAATGCAATAAGCATTTCTGGTAGGCTAAAGCAATACTTCACCTCTTACTATGTTTGATTGAAGTTTGCATTTGCTGAAATTTATTTTTGCTTCAAGTTCGCTACTGTTTAGTGCTGTTCACTTGAATGCTTTCTTTTTAAATCATAAAGACCTTTCTGTTTAGTTATAAAATCAAAATTAACCTATTAATCATATTAATATGTTGTAGGGGGGAGCTAGAACAGTATAAGACTTTCCCAAACACATTTTTATAGGTTCAAAAATAGTGTCTGTTATAGTTGCCAGCAAAGGACCCAGGTATGACTTTTTGTCAATATCGCACACCCCTAGGCTGCATAAACGCCGTTTTAAAACGCAAATGCTCTAATATAAACAGGGCCTAAAGGGGTGGAAAACCGCAGCAGAAGTCATACTGTGTGATTATTTTGAATTGGGTCACAATGAAAACAAAATTGCAGTTTGTACGCTCTGCACTTAGCATTTAACGACATCATGTTTTAAAAAGAGGAGTACAATGCAAAACCCTCAGTATTGACAGAAATTTTGTATCTGTGCATCCCTATCATATAGGTTTTGGATCAACGTGACAAATGAACACTTGTCTTTTTATTTCTGTGTGAACTCTCTCTTTAAAGAAATAAACTTATTTTGCTTAAGTTTCTCAGGTTGTAACACATTTAGTTTGGAAGCTTTGCATTCCAGATCAGATCAATGGTAATTAAAGCAGATAAAGTCATGCGTCTGTCCTGAAGTAATAGAATAACATTAACTGACTGCATTAGCTGTCAATACAGTGTAAATCACTCACCTTAATGTATTCATTTGCATTATCTGGTGCAAATTCCCCTGTGTGGGTGCTTGTCTTATCTGCATTAACCTTGTAAAGGTTTGTCAGCTCTTTGGACATGCTTGAACCCAACAAAAAAGGCATTATCTGAAAAATTTAACTTTAATTTGGCTGACTAGGAAGATTGATGCAAACATGTACCTACAGATTTAACATTACATTTGTATCGCAGCTGCCCATATTTTCCATACTTACCAATGTTGCAGCAAAGCTGTATAGTTTGCACCATAGACAAAGATTATGATTATAACTGGAGAAAAAGAAAAATTATTCACATGATGTATTAAACAAACAGTAATTTTACAGAAGTTGTGTATAAGCCAATTCTTGTGAGGTCAAATTTGATACAGATATATCGCTATGGAAAAATTCACCCCTTTGCAATCTAATTAATGTTGAAAATAAAAAAACTATTTTATTAATAAATTATTACATGCATTAAGTGGCTGGACCAATGAGCTCTAACTGTTGGTTCACACCAGATGCGATTTCAATGATTTGCGCGAGTTGACGCGATTAGACGTGTCCTCGCGAGGGGCGATGCGAAAACACGCGCTATTCGCCTCAGCGAAAAATGTGCATGACGCGAAGTTAAATCCCGCGAGTAATCTAGAGCGAGTAACGCGGTGCCCCGCGTTTGGTGTGTATGTAGTATAATACAGGGTTCAAACCAGACGTGGTAGAGGCGGCAAGCGTGAGTGATTTAAATGTTAAGTCAATGCAAAGACGCAATTAGGCATCCTGCGGCACAAATGGCGTGTTCCGCACGAATTGAGCATTGCCGCGGTAAAAATCTGAACTTCTGCGAATTTCCGCGCTGCGTTAACCAATCAGGATCTTGCTGTAGTTCTGACGTGATTACAGGAAGTGAGCGGAGTCTCAGCGGAGTCGCATAAGCCCCTCACATGACGCAAATTTCCGCATGAATGTCATGAATGACTAGAATTTCATGCGCGAATGAAGCGAGTAAACTCAAATGTTCAAGCGTCCAACTACCCGCGAATAGCGCGTTTTTGCTGCCTCTACTGTGGCTGGTGTGAATGCACCATAAAATGGACTGCACGTTTTCAAGTACAGTCGAAGTACAACAAACATACGTCAGCATTACTTAATCAATAGGTGTGTTCTCTTCACGCAGCGCTGCACAGACTCATCAGCGTATGACATTAAAGTAGCGCGAGAGCGATTTGAGAAAAGGCTGTTTTGTATGCTTTCTAATCCCTCTCACGGTACTTTGATGATCGGTCTGTGCATCACCTCATGGGCTTACACATAACCCAAATAATGTCGCCATTGTACACAGTATTGTACACGAGCGGTGCCGCGGGCATTGCAGAGTTAAAACAAGTGAATGTCTCAATGACTAGAATTTCACACGCAGCTTTCACGCGCGAATGAAGCGAGTCTCAAAATGTTCAAGCGGCACAACTAGACGCGGTAGACGCGAATTTGATGGCTCAAACGCGGCTGGTGTGCACCCACAGTTATGCTGCGTTCACACCAGCTGCGATAGAGGCGTCAAGCACGAGTGATTTCAATGTGAAGTCAATGTGAAGACGCATTGGCGCACATCTGGAGGTCTTGCGGCGCGAATGAGGCATTTAGCGCGTCGCGTTAGACACAATTCCGCCTTGTTCGCGTGAATTGAGCGTTACCACAGGAAACACGTGAGTTGAAAAATTTGAACTTTGGCGGAAAAATGCACCGCCTTAACCAATCAGGAGCGTGAATGTCTTGATGACTAGAATTTCATGCGCAGCTTTCACATGCGAATGAAGCGAGTACACTCAAAATTTTCAAGCGTCCAACTACGCGCGGTAGCCGCGAATTTGACGTCTCTACCGCGGCTGGTGTGAACCCAGCATTACGCAAGTGACGTGGAGGGAACATCACAGTGCGCAAGCCAATGACAAACGACTACATTACGTAGTATCTGAGTAGATGAATCTAAATTAATAAATTTTTAATTAAATGTAATTTTTTTGTATTAATACTTATAATACAATTATTATTATAAGATAATAAAAGGTTTTAAATAATCATGTTTGTGCATGTCGTTTAGTGCATAAAAGTGGATTTTGCGTAATATGTGCCCTTTAAATTAAAATTATTGCATAAGGAGCCCATGTTGAAACCTGTTGAAGATCGGTGGCACTTATGAAAATGTAAAACCTGAACAGGTCAGACCTCCAAAAGGCCCTGTGCTCAAAGCCAAACACTTGAAACCACACAGCAAGGAATTGTGAGAAGAGCACTTTTGTCAAGGATGCTCCCCTGTAGATTTTCAAATGGCTGAAGGAAGGAGATTGATTGATTGCAATGGGAAGTTAATCTGTCCCAGGACCCTTTAAACACACCAATCCCCAACACACCAGGGCAGCTCTACATCCTAAGCCTAAGGAGGGCCATCTCCAGATTGCGGGCCACATCAGTGTAATTGGAGGCTGACCTTTCTCTGTGGCCTACTTAGTATTGATCAATACTGTCCCCTGCCTTCCTAAAGGAAACATGAGATAACGAATGAATTATAAATTAACTTCTGCACAGGCAGATAAGGGAAAACGTTCTGGTAGATGACTTGTAGGGGATCTGAGAAGACGGAGAGGGTTGTGGAAGAGGATGTGGCTATTATGGTTATTAAGTTGAATTACTTACAAATGTCCTTGTTGCCTAAACATAGCTTTACGAGTGCTGATGGATGATTAATTTTCAAGGTGCTCCAGGGGGGCAAGGGGATGGAGCGGAGAAAGGGCCGATTACGTCCAATGAACACCAGTGAACCTTATAGTCCCGATTAAATCCAAATGAGACTTTGGGGGCTTATAGTCCTTTTCAGTGAAACAAGAGCAAAAATGTTGCACTTCACGAATTTTAGTCCAATCAGATTCGACCCCAATACCACTTGCAAGTGATTAGCAAACATGTCAATACATGAACGCAAACCGTGCTTGTCATGTGATATCACAAGGTCTTTAATGGAATGGGAGCAAAGTTTTTCTTTACGTATGTCAGTTCTCTGGCATTCTCGGACTCTATTGTGATATGAGCCAGTGATTTTATGCCGACTTTCCCAAAAGAGGGGTGGAAATAATCCCCCTCTCGTGTAATCAGTCATGTTGTCTGTTCAGCTGCCAGACGTGAGGGCCATGAGTATTTAGATCTTTATCTCTATTAGGGGCCCTGCTTTCTTTGCTAAATTCTCTCTCTCTCTCACCAAGCAACATATGCATCGTGGTCTTGTTTACACTCTTTTACTCGCCCTCTTCAGACAAATCTCACTAAACGAAGCGGAACGCAAACTCGGCGGAGGTCCTCCTGTCACCCGACGTCGGGTAAGATGGATCAGTCTCCTGTCCTATCTGCTCATCTTGGGTGGATGTTCCCCGCTGTGCTGTGGGCATATGAGGGGGGGCAGGTTCAAATGTTCCCCACCCTTGCCTCCCCTGTCTGTCTCAGGGCTGTCAAAACACTTTGGCAGCTGCTTTCCACACTGGAGTCCAAAACCTCCATGAAGTCATAAATCACACGCGACACGAGTCCCAGGTCCACGGGACAACGAAGGCCGTTTTTCGATGCGCATCCGAGTTCAATACCATGAGCTTCCTTTCCTTTGGCATAAATCTTGTCTTATTCCTCGGTGACAGAATCTTAGACTTTCTCTGGTGTGTATCCAGAGACGCTCCAGCGTAACGCTGGAAAAAATCATGTTTTATTCAAAAGGAAGTGCATGCATTTCAGATGCTCATAAATTTCACATGATTTGGATGGATAGTGGAAAGTTTTTATTTAAGTCGGGAAATTATTCATTTGCCTGGAGAGTTTAATATCCTTCCTGTTTAATTGAATGCAATCTATGCGCTGTCATGTACAAAACTTTATAGGAGTGGATTATATAGAAAGGGCATTCATGAATATTACTAAGAAGTAAATTCTCATAATCCCCCATTTATAATGATAATTGTAAACAGTCGCTTACCTCATTGTTTCGGACTCTTATTCTGGCATACGACCACCCCAGCTCCTCTTTGCTCCAATTGCTATTTCTAGAGAAGTTAAATTTCCTCCGAGGCCTAATACTGTTAATGATTTTAATTTGTAGTTTTATATGCTTTTAAAAGACTGTAAGAGGGTTTTTACGCAGCATTTTATAAACAAGGCCCCTGATCTACAAAATCTTTACCGTTGCCTGCCATTCATAAAAGAATGTCTAAAGAAATAAAGGTTGCATAGCTATTAGATGTCTATTAAAACTTTACACCAGAGTCAAGCTCACTCAGAAATGAATGATCCAAGTATCTTACTTCCTGTATTATATTATCTGTGGTCTGTATCTTTAAATTGAAGTGACTTTCCAACATTAGCTGCAAAGCTCGGCCAAATGTATTTAGTCACGCTTCATAAAAGAGATCTGACGGATGATATGGCAGCGGAAGTGTTTTGTTAAAGGAAAGTTTATATGAGCTACATGAGTTTTAGATGTGATCAAATGTTTCGCTTATTTCCTGTGCCATACCCATTTAAATTGGGGGCGGGGACACTACTAACACCCTAATTAGAGGCTGAAGCCCCCTACAGGAATCTAAACAAAAGGTTGGGAGATAGGATCCTACAAATACATGCAACATTTGATAAAAAAACATATTATTGTGTACAAATACACAAGCTTTTAGACCGTATAACACTAACCTGGCAACACATTTACAGAATGAGTATCAAGATTGAGCTCTGCTTTTACTGTAAATGGGGGGAAATGTAATACTCAATATGGCCGCTTTGGTGACAGAAATCCCGCCTTCCCGTAAAAAGAACCAATCATCATACATCGATAAACACTGACGATTTTTCTGGGGGAGGGGCTTAAACAGAGTCGCATGAGGCGCTTGCCAACCTGTACATGTGTAGTAGCTCAAATTACCTCGAAAAAAGGTGTTTTAGTGCAATTTGAGTTTAAGAAACAAAAGTTACAGTATAGTTCAGTTGATGTTAGTCAGACGTATTTTCTTTATTTGTGATTTTAGCACATTAGATTATACAGATATCTGTCTTTCCCCATGTAGATAAGAATTTTGTCTTGCATGAAAGTTTTTTTGTCTGCTTTTGAAAGTTACTATTTTCGGGCGCTGCGTAATATCATTGCGCCTGCTGCAGCCATGTTACGGCAGCAAAGTCCTTGATTATTACGTCAGTTTGAGAGGCCATATCTGCCTAGAAAATCGCAACTTTTAATTTTCTGTCAGTCTTAGTACACGATGAAACTACAGAAAAGTCAAGTTTTAAATAGGAAAAATATCAAACTCTTTGGTCATTTTTTAGCGCGATGCTACATAGTCTAATTAGATTCAATGGATTATGCTAAGCTATACTAAAAGTGGTAGCGCCAGACCCGGAGATCAGCTGAATGGATTCCAAAACTGTAAAAATAAAATGTTTAACTCTAGGGGAGCTGGAAAATGAGCCTATTTGTCAAAAAAAGTGGAGTGTCCCTTTAAATAGGTGCCCAGAGGTGTTGCAAACATGGCCACTAGACCTCCCTAAAGGGGCTTTGCATAAAATATAAGCATCTTATACATTATTATACACTTATATTTTACATCTAGCAGACACTTTCATCCAAAGCAACTTAAGGTTTAATGTGTTTTAGCGGTATCTAGTGGTGAGATTGCGAATTGCAAAAAACTCAATTTCGAAACGAAATGAAAAGCTACGGTAGCTGCCAGACAAACATGTCATCGTCTGATACAAAATAGAAATGAAATGCGTTCTGTGGAGAAGTTTGTCCGTTTAGGGCTACTGTAGAAATATGATGGCGACTTCCATGTCACGTGGTGTATGTAGAAAAACTGCTTATTCTACGGTAATAAAAAAAAGTTCAATATGTATGGTTTTTATACACCACTGAAAATATAGTTATGTATATTATATTGCATTTCTGTCAAGAGATCCTTCTAAAAATTACACAATGCACCTTTAAATTATAGCTATTTTTGTTAATAGTTGTAGTTCTGTAAATGCAGTTGTTTTTAAAGGTTAATTGGATTTCCTGCTATCCCGGTTTACAGAACCTGTTTTCCAGCCCAAGCTGGAAACTGCAAACATCACCCATCACAATACAACAGGATTTGGTTTTCCTTGACCTACACAAAGGTTAAAATCTGTTAAAACCTGAGGATATATTGTGGTGAAGGAGAGCATTTGGATGACGTCTCTCCAGACCCCATGCTAATTCCAGGGTTAACGGGCTGTAAATTGCATACGACGACTACGGTGGTGGCGTCCGCTCGGTTTCACATTCCATTCCAAGAATGCCAAACAGTTGAGTAGACTGCAGATAAGAATCACAAGACGACCTTAAGAGAGAACCTTGGGCTGCTGGCTTAAATTAGTGGATCTTACTGAAGAGCACTCTTTAAGTCCATTTAGATACATCTGCCAATAACTGCAGTCACACATTTTTTGTATAGTCACTCGAAATTAAAAATACTGGCATCATTAACTCACCCTTATAGTTTCTTTATTCTGATGAACACAAAAGAAGATATTATGATAAATGATGTAAAGTTGACGGTACCCTTTGACTATTTATTTTTTCTACTATGGAAGTTAGTGGGTACAGTCAACTGTGTGGCAACCATCATTAATTAAAATATCTCTATTTTATCTAAACTTGATTAAATTATTCCAGTAAATATTTATATTTGACACAAGAGTGGGTTAAAACAACCCAGCATAGATTGGGTTTATCCCTTTTTGACCCAATGCTGTGTTGAAAATAACCCAGCATCTTTCGAAATGTATAAAATAGTTAAAGCCACAATATTTAAGATTTTTGTTTTAAAATATCCAAAAACCACTTGCACAATGTAATATATGTAATGCAGTTGTGTACTTGCATTATCCCAAAAGTTCCCAAGAATTTGTAAGTCCAGAGAAATTTCTGTTTTAAATAATGGCTTGTCTCTTGTCTGCCTTGTAATTGTCGCCCTTTAAGCGCATATTGTGTGCCTCCCTTAAAGGGATAGTTCACCCAAAAATGAAAAGTGTGTCATCATTTACTCACCCTCATGTTGTTACAAACCTGTATACATTTTTTGTTCTGATGAACATGAAGGAAGATATGAATGTTAATTTTAAGGAATGTTTGCAATCAGAGGCCCCATTGACTTCCATAGCATTCTTTTGTCAATGGGGCTTCTCATCGGCTTGGTTTAGGGCTGCGACGGTTGTAATAAACACAGCACAACTGCGGTGGTGAAGTGGGACCCGCGGTGGTGAAGTAGGACCTGCGGTGGTGAAGTGGGACCCGCGGTGGTGAAGTGCGACCTGCGGTGCTGAAGTAGGTCCTGCTGTGGTGAAGTGCGACCCGTGGTGGTGAAGTGCGTTCCGTGGTGGAAGTCGGACCCATGGTGGTGAAGTGCAAACCTCGGTGGTGAAGTGTGACCCGCGGTAGTGAAGTACGACCCGCGGTGGTGAAGTGCGACCCGCGGAGGTGAAGTAGGACCCACGGAGGTGAAGTAGGACAAGCAGTGGTGAAGTATGACCCGCGGTGGTAAAATGCAACCCGCGTTGGTGAAGTGCGGCCTGAGGTGGTGAAGTGCGACCCGCGGTGGTGAAGTGCGACCTGCGGTGCTGAAGTAGGTCCTGCTGTGGTGAAGTGCGACCCGTGGTGGTGAAGTGCGTTCTGTGGTGGAAGTCGGACCCATGGTGGTGAAGTGCAAACCATGGTGGTGAAGTGTGACCCGCGGTAGTGAAGTACGACCCGCGGTGGTGAAGTGCGACCCGCGGAGGTGAAGTAGGACCCACGGAGGTGAAGTAGGACAAGCAGTGGTGAAGTATGACCCGCGGTGGTAAAATGCAACCCGCGTTGGTGAAGTGCGGCCTGAGGTGGTGAAGTGCGACCCGCGGTGGTGAAGTGCGACCTGCGGTGCTGAAGTAGGTCCTGCTGTGGTGAAGTGCGACCCGTGGTGGTGAAGTGCGTTCCGTGGTGGAAGTCGGACCCATGGTGGTGAAGTGCAAACCATGGTGGTGAAGTGTGACCCGCGGTAGTGAAGTACGACCCGCGGTGGTGAAGTGCGACCCGCGGAGGTGAAGTAGGACCCACGGAGGTGAAGTAGGACAAGCAGTGGTGAAGTATGACCCGCGGTGGTAAAATGCAACCCGCGTTGGTGAAGTGCGGCCTGAGGTGGTGAAGTGCGACCCGTGGTGGTGAAGTGCGACCTGCGGTGCTGAAGTAGGTCCTGCTGTGGTGAAGTGCGACCCGTGGTGGTGAAGTGCGTTCCGTGGTGGAAGTCGGACCCATGGTGGTGAAGTGCAAACCATGGTGGTGAAGTGTGACCCGCGGTAGTGAAGTACGACCCGCGGTGGTGAAGTGCGACCTGCGGAGGTGAAGTAGGACCCACGGAGGTGAAGTAGGACAAGCAGTGGTGAAGTATGACCCGCGGTGGTAAAATGCAACCCGCGTTGGTAAAGTGCGGCCTGAGGTGGTGAAGTGGGACCCGCGGTGGTGAAGTGCGACCTGCGGTGCTGAAGTAGGTCCTGCTGTGGTGAAGTGCGACCCGTGGTGGTGAAGTGCGTTCCGTGGTGGAAGTCGGACCCATGGTGGTGAAGTGCAAACCATGGTGGTGAAGTGTGACCCGCGGTAGTGAAGTACGACCCGCGGTGGTGAAGTGCGACCGCGGGAGTGAAGTAGGACCCACGGAGGTGAAGTAGGACAAGCAGTGGTGAAGTATGACCCGCGGTGGTAAAATGCAACCCGCGTTGGTTAAGTGCGGCCTGAGGTGGTGAAGTGCGACCCGAGGTGGCGAAGTGCGACCCGCGGTGGTAAAGTGCGACCCGCGGTGGTGAAGTGCGACCCGGGGTGGTGAAGTATGACCCACGGGGGTAAAATGCAACCCGTGTTGGTGAAGTGCGGCCTGCGGTGGTGAAGTGTGACCTGGGGTGGTGAAGTAGGACCTGCAGTGGTGAAGTGCAAACCACAGTAGTGACGTGCAACCCGCAGTGGTGAAGTGCGACCTGTGGTGGTGAAGCGTAACCAGCGGTGGTAAAGTACGACCAGCGGTGGTGAGGTGCGACTCACAGTGGTTAAGGGCGACTGCGGTGGTGAAGTGCGACCGCGGTGGTGAAGTGTGACTCGCTGTGGTGAGATGTGCCTCGCGGTGGTGATGTATGACCCGCGGTGGTGAAGTGCGACCACGGTGGTGAAGTGCAACCCACGGTGGTGAAGTGCAACCCGCGGTAGTGAAGTGCGACCCACTGTGGTGAAGTAGGACTTGCGGTGGTGAAGTGTGACCCGCCCGCGGTGGTGAAGTGCGGCTCGCAGTGGTGAAGTGCGACCCAAAAAAAGTACAACATCGCACAGCAAGATGTCTTCAAGTTTGTGTGAATGCAAACAGCCAGCAGACTCAGAGTTAGTGCGGCTGGAGACATAACAACCCCAAAAAGATTTCTCACTTGAACCAAGTGTTGTTTTATGGATGGAAGTGCTACAGGGCTCGGCTCGGGCACCCACCGAAATGGCCAAACACATATGCTCAATTGCGTCAAATTTCGCATCTAAAACCACACGGAAAACGTGACCGCGCCGCTTTCCTCGTTTTCAAAGCGCGTGGGCGCTCCAGAGCATCTGTCATTGCTACCTAAACATTGCTTGACGTTGTGACGAGCACCCAGTGGCGGAAAAAGAAACCGGCGCTTGTGAACACATACGTTTGTAATGAAACGTATATCTAATCCTCGTTTACATTTTTATATTTTAAAATATATGTATGCAAGCCTATATGCATCAATGCATGCGTGCACATACATACTTACATGCACATTTTATAATTAAAATACTGCCAGCGTCACAGCCCTCGTTTGGTTACAAACATTCCTCAAAATATCTTCCTTTATGTTCAAAACAAAGAAATTTCCACAAGTTTGTACCAACATAAGGGTGAGTAAATGATGACAGAATTTTTGGATGAACTTTCCCTTTAAGGGATCAAGATTTATTAATGGAACCAGAATTGCTAGGTGGAACTGTAACCAAACTGCTTACGACTCCTATTCATATTCATGTGAGGTTAGAAAGCGTGAGGTTTTCTAACCAGTGCCACGATTATACGGTGAACATCACATCAAAGCATAGCAGCTCAATCTTATCACACAACCACAGAGGATATCAAAGTCTATTTCCCTTTTCTGTCTGCATCTTAAAACAATTACTGCTCCAAGACATTCCAGCAAAACGTGTCAGAGAGGAAAGAACCGCTGGAAAGGCTGCTATTGAATATATTGAATGTGTAACCAGCCTTGAACTAACCCAATAAAACACAAATCTATAAAAACATATACGCATCATGTAGCGCAAACCAGAAACACCTTGTACCCCTGTTCGTTTTCATTTCGCTTGAGGATCTGCGGAGAGATTTATGCTGACTCTCATATTTCACGGTGAGTAATGACGGTGCATATTTCTGTGACATTTCAGAAACGATCTCGCAAGCAAATAACCCACCGAGTGAGAAATGGCCAAGTTACTTTGAAGTTTTTTGCGTCGACCGGTCTCCTGTTGCATGGACTGCTTAGATGTTTTCCTGTCGATAACACGCAAAATACTTCTTGGCTCTTGAACGTAAACACAACAAAGATGTGAAATAATGAAGAAGTGACATCATGGACTAAAAATGTCTAATCGGGCTGGACGGTCATATGTATAAATAATTTCTGGAGCCTTTATCTACAGTTTGTGTGAAATCTTGCCATCTTTGGCTTGGAATAATATTTTTACATAATTTGAACATCTGTGAAATGCTAAGAGAGGTGAAGTAGTTAATATATACAAGACAAAACCAAGCAGCACCAAACAAAACTGAAAAAATAATTATTTCCAGAAACGAACTTCCATTGTTCAAACAGACAGTCCCGCCCCAAACTCAAACCCGAAAAGATAACACGAAGAGCAATGTTTTGAAAGCAGCACTGCAGTCGTCTATAGACGTTAAACAGGACAAAGATCCAAAATGTAAACACGTCGCCATAACTACGGATATCATGTTGTTGCATCTTCGCATGCCGTCCTGTTACGACTCCAATAACTTGAGCGCTCTGGATATGTGATCTCTCCTAAACATTTTCGGTGATGACAAGCTTGAAAACGATCGGGTCCATCTCAGTTCCTGAGCAAATACTTGTATGGACCACAGCAACATGAAACGTGATGAAAAAGACAAATGCGTGAGGGCCTTAACTTGGGCCCCTCTCAAAGCCATGCCAAACTGTCCACCCATCTCCACGGACCCCTGAGTTACCGCCCTGCAGTCCTCTTAAAGACGTTTTTTCCCCAAATGTTGAAGAACGGCTCACAAAAGCACAGATCTGCCAGCAATTTTCCTCCCTGACACTAGTTTTATTGAAAACATCTGGAAGCCTCGTTGCAACAAAAAGCAAGAGGATAAATGAGTTTGTGAGCAAAGCAACGTTCACACACGAAAACTAAGGTTATAGTGTGGTTGCGTTCATACACAGCTATAAACCAGAGTCGTACCTTATTCTAAAGAACTGACAATTTAGGAGTCGCACCTGCGTTTAGTCATTTAGTAAAGTTTGAATCGAGTTTGTCACTAGCTGCGTTTCTATTACTATTCAAATTGCGCAATTGAAAATATGCCCATATATCGCTAAAAACATTTTACGCTCGCATTAGATGTTTTTTTAGGCAATTCGGAAAAGATGTATTTCACAAAACTGCAATGGAAACGGTGTATTCGCATTTTCAGGTCACCTGATGCAAGTAAGTCACATAATCTTTATTTGAAAAATGACGCGGTATGTCTTAAAACTTCTCAGAAAAACCTCAATACGTGTTTGACTCAAAAGAGGCTTTATTCTTGTCCAATAATGTTTGGATAACACTCTTACATCTCTTTTGATTTAAAATAATGTACTATTACCTCCAAGAAACACCTCATACGTTGCCACTCCTAAGTATAAGGGGCTTTCCTCGGCATTAATGTTTGGATGTTACTCTTACTCTTGTTAAAAATAATGCCTAGTGCCGTGGATATGCTATTAGTAGACCTACCAACATCAGTTGGCGTGATTTTAAATGACTTATCACAAGAGAGAAAACTATGTTACAGCTGCATATCATCGGTTAACGGAAATGCCGTCATTACGCAATAGTCTTTTGTCGGTACTTAGAAAATAATAACGCTAAAGTTTTGCGCAAATCTGTAATGGAAGCGCAGCTACTGTCTTCCAACAGAGCTAAACGATCTGGATTGCTCCCAAACAACATAAACATAACCAGTGAGAGTTGAAAAGAGCATGAGATGTTGCAACAGATAAAACAATCAACAGCAAAAAGAAAACCCAGTTCTGTCTTCAAACTCCATGACAGTAAGGATGATCAAATTGTCTGGAAAAATTGCTGTTTTTGTAATAATAATAGCTCAACGCTGATAAAATCTTGTATAAAGCTGCACAGGATCTCCACATATGGATTCTATTAAGAGTCATCTTCACACCAGCCGTGCAGATCCTCATAACTCAGACGCTGCTGAACAAACACGAAGGCTCTTGGATACAAATTCTCAACAATAGGGAATACTTAAGTGGATGAGAAAAGAGATGTTGTTTTGCAATGAAAGGGAGTGTCGTGTGATTGGTCGGAAGAGTAATGAAGCCATGTGGTCATGTCTTTCTTGCTAGCAAAGTGTTAAGTGTAATGGAAATCACCCCAGTTTCCATTTAGTTGTGTACAAGTGAAATATTAATAGTAGTTGAACAGCTAAAAAATACATTTTCAAATGCTTTTACCAATGCAACTTACAAGGTATACATTTTTATCTGTATTTGTGTTACATGGGAAATGAACCCATGACCTTATGCGCTACAAACGCAATGCTCTACTTGGTGCGCTACAAGAAACATGAAACAAGCACAGTTAATAGATTGACTGCTAGACAAGGTATTTACTAAAGAGTCTGGCAAGTGACAATTTAGAATCAGCTGCGTCCAAACTGCCTACCATACTTCCATACTATATACAGCGGGAAAATACGTTTGACACATCAGCATTTTTATCAATAAGGGGATTTCTAAGTGGGCTATTGACATAAAATTTCCACCAGATGTAGCCATCAAGCCAATTTTTTTTAATTCATACAAAGAAATCAGAACATTTAAGTATACAAGTTGAGTCATAATAAATAAAGCGAAATAACGTAGGAAATAAGTATTGAACACATGAAAAGAACAAGGTGCTAAATGGCATAGAAAGCCAGGTGAGGTGAGGCGCTTAATATGTCCGAATTCTTAGTTTTTTAATAAACAGTAGGCGAAAAGCACCCGGATGACCTACTACTTCCAGTAAGATTTTGAAGTGTGTATTTGAAGGACACTTTACTACACCGTGACCACCAGGAGAGAAGTCGCCCAATGAAAAAGAGGCTTTATCATATTCAAAAATGTCAGAAAGTCAGAGCCGATGGTGTAGTGGACAGTAGCTCCGACATATGGTGCAAGCGCACTTCCGGCGACCCAATTTCGAATCCCGGCTCGAGGTCCTTTGCCGATCCCATACCCCTCTCTCCACCCTGTACTTTCCTGTCGCCTTTCAATTACTTCTATCTATCAATAAAGGCAAAGATGGCCCAAAAATATAACTTAAAAAAAATGCCAGAAAGCGGTAACGTCATGACTATTCAAATGTAAATACATAAGGAAGACAGTTGTTACTTGTGGTTAAATCATCATACAAGTTAACGTCTTGTTGTTATGATGGCATGTGTGTGTCACGTGAGCGGTGTCCCAATTCAAAGGCTACGACCTTCGAAGGATGTATTCTAAGGCTGACTGCGTCACAGCAGCGTGACTGAAGGCTAGTAAGGCTGTCCCAATTCAAAATGTGTCCTTATTTCTCCGCGCTGCTAAGGGTAGAACGAATGGATCCTTCACAGACAAGTCTATCCCGCGATTCATTGCGCACCTGAAACGGCTGAACATATAATTAACAAATAAACAACTGAAACCTTTAAAATATTAAAGTGTGTATTTAGCAGAAAAAAGTTTCTTGTCACTGTTTGTAGTATTATAAGTTATGTTTTGTATTAATATTATTCTGTGTATGTTGCGTAAATTTCTAAGGTTTAATAATTTAATATACTGTTGGTTAGTTTATTCTACATCAAATGTCTTTCTAAAATAAAATTTTATATTTTTTTCTGGTTCCATATTTATTCAAATAAGTCAGAAATGTCTCCGCTATGTCCTGCTGACAGGCACGGTGGGCGCGTACAGCATGTGACGCAAATTGGGTTCTCCGAAGGCTAGACCATCTCATTTCAGTTCTCTTCGTGTACTTCGAAAGGGTTCGACCTTCAAAGTCGAGTCCTTAGAAGGTCGCAACCTTCGAATTGGGACACAGCTGTAATGTATCAATATGGCGGATGTAGTACGTCAGAATTTCATTCATATATACATATATAGATATTGATGAGTACACTGCAGTGATGCGCGGGTCAATGTATAAACAACCCGCACCCCACCGACGTTTTCAACTAACCCGCCCGCAACTCGGAACGCAAAAAAATAAATATTGTACCCGACCTGCTCCCTTGCGCGCATTTTTTAAAAGTAGTAATTGCTTAAAATAGTTAATTGGCATTTTGATTTCAAACGACCAACCGACCGCGACCCAAATATCATTAAAAATATTTTTGGATGACTTAGGCACCCGCTCATTTCGGATCAACCCTGTAAAAAAGTTAGTTCTGCTTAAATAAGTAAGTTACCTGGTTGCTGTAAAGTTTTGAGTTAATTCAACTTAAAAATATAAATTGACACAACAATTTTACACAACTTTGAGTTAACTAATATTTTTAAGTTAAATAAACTCAAAATTTTAAAGGCGGCGTGCATGATCTCTGAAAGCCAATGTTAACATTTGAAATCACCTAAACAAACACGCCCCTACCCAAATAGTATCTGGACCTTCTTTTGAAAGACCAGACCCACACATACGCAACCTAAGCAATGATGTTGGTTAGTAGACACGCCCCTTACTGCTGATTGGCTATAAGTGTGTTATGGTACTAGGACCAATTCCTGCACCCCGCCTTTAAAGGTAACTTACTTTTTTAAGTATAACTAACGTTTTTTTTCCAGTGTAGGTACTTCATATACCATCATATCCTGTTGCCTTCGTTATGGGGTTCAAAGTCTAATTCAGCTGTACCTTTATAGTACCTTTAAAGTTGAAAAGTAAAAATGGTTAGTGTGAGAAGGAAATACAGTTTTTATGCTTTGTAACAGCATTGTCTCTGCCTAACATTGTCTGGAATGTATGCAGGGGTCTGATAAGCCCTGTATGGAGGTTTGGGCATGCTGAAAATCAGCTGAGCGCTTTGAATACACCAGGCTTAATGTGTCCCCTGCGCTCGCTCTGCCAAAAACAACCTTGGGGCAGACAGAACTTTCATTCAATGTTAAAATTACATTGACCAGCCCCTTCTTTATATAGATCAATGCATCTAGTAACATTTTTCCTTCAACATATGTACCAATCAGCTTTCAGTATAAATGTGTGTTTTAATCACAAGACCAGTGTTGAAGGTTTGCAAACAGCACTATACAAGATCTTGATGCAGAAACACATGTTTTTGTTTAAAAAGAGAGAGACGGTGAAAAATGGAGGTATTTCACAATCCGCATCTGGTTTTAAAATGAATCATCTCTATCATTTATTGCAAGCGTGCATATATTTGAGTCAAACTCTGCTTGTCCGTATAACTGTAATGTAATCCGACCAAGTCCTTCCCTGTCCTCCCATAGGCATTTGCATGCAGATTGCAGAGATGTGCTGTCTGCTGCTCCATCATGAGAGATTGCACCTCTGCCCAATAAGATAAGAGCTTGCGTGCTGCAGATACAGGACACGAACGCCGTGTTCAGCCAAAATAACCATCTCACAGACTGTAAAGGTCATGCTAAGGTTACATATCACAGCATCTCCTAACAGCAAGTGATGTGGGAACGTTTTTAAACCTGAACATGATGAGTCAAGCCAAAGAGAAATGCTAACTGTTTGAATAAATCAGTAATCTGACTATTTATAAGGAAGTGAGTGACATTATTCGCCCCCTTCTCTATTCAGACGCGCCTCATTGCTGCCCCTGTCAAATACTGACTTTTATTATTTACACAGAGCTGTCAAAGTTTGTTAGCTTCTGTGACGTTGCAGGGAACAAACCTAATTCATTTATTTATTTATTATCTTGTAGTCTACGAAGGGATTTGTTAAATCTATTTTTATATAAAGTCTAGAAAAATAAAACAGTTGGTTAATAATTGTGTAAACATATTTGACAGAAAGAAACGGCAGATAATGATATGACGTATTTTGAACAATTTTGATGTGCCAAATAGAAAACAGATTTCCTTCAAGAATCGAAAATAATACAACACAAATCATTGATGCGCGGGTCAATTTATAAACAACCCGCACCCGACCAACGTTTTCAACTAAACTCGGACTGCAAAAAAAAAATATATATATATATATATATATATATATATATATATATATATATATATATATATAACAAACAGAAACTGGAAGTAAAGTTCGGAACAGACGCTTATCGCGTCACTGCACGTGTGTCCGATAAAACGGTCCATATATATTGTACCCGACCTGCCTCTTTGTCCCACATTTTTTAAAAGTAGTAATTTTTAAAATAGTTAAAGGCGGAGTCCACGATGTTTGAAAACCAATGTTGATATTTGAAATCACCTAAACAAACACGCCCCTACCCCAATAGAATCTGGACCTTCTGTTGATAGACCCGCCCCACACATACGCAACCCGGCAAGGATGTCGGTTAATAGACAAGCTCCTTACTGCTGATTGGCTATAAGTGTGTTTTGGTAGTCGGCCCGTCTCCTTTTCCAAAGCGTTTTTCAAACATCGTGGACTCAGCCTTTTATCTTTATTTCAAACGATACAAAATATTTTGGATGACTCGTAAACACAAGTGACCGCACGCTCATTTTGGATCAACCCACACATCGCTGACACAAATACAAACTAATACTGAATTCTGAATGAGATATACTGTGAAAATGTATAGAAATTATTTGATACTTTAAGGATGTACTTTTGGTCGGGCCCTCTAGGAGACCTCAACAAATGCCTTAAAATGATTTAAAATAAAACAAAACTAACAATAAAATAAGTTAAAAACAAGTAAAATCATGATATTTTCTAGTGCGTTGTTATTTCTGTAGCAAGTGGGGGGCTTTAAATAGTGTTGTGGACAATATTGAAGAAAAAAGGGTGAGAACCCCCTGGGGCATAGAAAACGTCCTAAATTTGATCTTATGATCATTTCTCAAAAGTGCATACGCATGATTCATAAAATGAACGCGCGCACAGAAAACGCGGGCATAGATGTGAAATCTTTAAATCGTAAACTATCTTGAATTTGTGCCCGCTGAACAGTTTCAAATCTCTGCATTTACCGTATTTTTCGGACTATAAGCCGCATTTTTTTCATAACTTGGCTGGTGCTGCTTCTTATAGTCAGGTGTGCCTTGTAAATCAGTATAAACTAATTTTGACATTTATGAGGCAAGAGACATCATTACCGTCTACAGCCGCAAGAGTCCGCTATATGCTGCTCCTGTATTTATGTAATTTAATGGATTCAGTGATGCGGAATGACGAGTCTGCGAATTTTACGCTAGTTGGCTTGTTCGGTTAATTTAGACTATTCAACCTTCCAGGTAAGTTCTGTATGCTATGGTTTATCGTTTAAATAACTGATAATATTACTTTAACGTACAGACATCTATTCAGCCTGCTGTTCTGTCTGTTATTGTTTAGTTGAATAACTTGTTCTTCGGCTTGGATTTTGTGAAAAAAAATGTTTAATAAACGCGCTGTATAGTCCACTATGACTTATATATGTTATTTCGTCTTAATGACGCATTTTTGAATGATGCGGCTTATACTCTGGTGCGGCTTATAGTACGGAAAATACGGTAAACGATGCCTTATTAATGTCACTAACATATAAAAAAGAGCACCTGTCAATGTTTAAATCCTTTTCGAGCAGCAACAATAGCTTATATTTTCAAAAACCTGCAGCAATCGGACTAGCGAAAGTGCGTACGTGTGCTCAGACCCTGACGTGATGCTAACGGTACATTCACACGGGGCGTAAGCGTTAACGTTTCTCTTCACTTTTAATGAGTGACGTCATGCGTGCCGAACTGAATTGTGGATCTGTCAACTTCACGTCACTGCCATT
Organism: Misgurnus anguillicaudatus; assembly: GCF_027580225.2. Taxonomy (NCBI): domain Eukaryota; kingdom Metazoa; phylum Chordata; class Actinopteri; order Cypriniformes; family Cobitidae; genus Misgurnus; species Misgurnus anguillicaudatus. Next base: position 25,303,578 of record NC_073337.2, read on the forward strand.
GTTCGCGGCAAAAGTTAAACTTTTTTTCAACCTTTCAAGTGCGTGCGTCAGCCAATCAGATGCAAAAAACCTAGGCAGAGCCAGCCAATTACGTTTATGCAAGACCAGAGAAAAGGGGAGCATGTGTTGCAGCCACTGTGATTAGCTGTTGGCCAGGCTTTAAACCTGACCTCCATCAATCGTTAATGCTTACGCCCCATGTGAATGTACCGTAAGCATACAAAGTTTTTATAAGTATGGACTTTGTCGTGGATTTTTGCGTACGCACACTTTACAATCAAATCTGTGCGTATGCACACTTTATAAATGAGGCCTCTGCACTCTCAGAATTAAAGGTACAGTACAAAAGTTTTAACTGGGCTGCTACCTTTTCACTCCTAATAATAAATCCATACAGAAATCCAACCCGCGTGTACAATCTTCTTTAGACCTTCTACAGGTTGTTCTCTCAGATCACATTTTTGTTTATAGGTAGACTTTCCAGACTGGGTGGCCTGAGGCTCTTCATGTAAGACCTGACCTGCCTTCAGCCTTAGGGTTTGTTATATTCTACACAGGCAGGGGTTACGACCTCTAATGTCACGCGTTAACTCTTGATTGTCACATTGATGAGCCTTGCAAATGATTTGTGAGCAAACTTTTTTGGTAGGGGGCCAGGATGATGTAAGATGACTTGACTTGTCATCAAGCTTTCTGCTTTTTTCAAAAGGTTGAAAGTTACACCATTTTATTAGTAGCTGAAAGCAATTTTAAACAAAAGTCAAATGTATAGTTTATATGAATGGCATTCTATTTGGGAACTTTGTGTCAAGCTTACACTGTAAAAAAGAAAAGTTGGTTCAACTTAAAAATATTAGTTGAGACAATCAATTTACACAAGTTTTTTGAGTTAACTAATATTTTAGTGTTAAGGCAACCAGGTAACTTACTTTTTTAAAGGGGACATTTCACAAGACATTTTATAGATGTAAAATAAATCTTTGGTGTCCCCAGAGTCAGTCCTTCCAGAAAAACTCTGAGTTTTTTGTGATTGTTGCAGGCAAAAATTCATGATCTTGCGCCGTGTTTTCTTAAAAAATGCGATGGAATATGGGATGTTTATGCAATTGTATGCAATGAAATTGTGTGAACTTGCAAAAACTGTTTGCAGCTTTTCATTAATGTTCATGTCGCGTACTTACGTCACTTCCTAACATTCCCATGACAACAGGGGACATGGCTGTGCATGTTTGAAGTAAATGCAACATTTTTCAACTTTCTGCTAAGATATATATGACTTTTTTGCTACAAAATGTGGGGATTATGAAATCATGCAAGCCCCGCATTTTTTGCGAACAGAAATCTGCAATTTATGTGGCGAAGGTGTGGCGTATTTAAAAAATGCGTCTCCCGCATAAATATGCGGACTTTGGCTGATTATGCATTGAATCATGTGATTGCATAATCACGTTTTTCTGGAGGGACTGCAGAGTACGTATGTGAAGTTTAAGCTCAAAATACCATATAGATAATTTAGTAAGCATGTTAAAATTGCCACTTTGTAGGTGTGAGCAAAGATGTGCCGTGTTTGGGTGTGTCCTTTAAAATGCAAATGAGCTGTTGAAATGCAAACACTGATCGCCATAATGCTGGTTTGTTAAAATTGAAGCTCAATTGTGCTGTTTAATTATTTTCTCTCTCTCTCTTTCTCTCTACACTAAATGGCAGTGCTGTGGTTGGATAGTGCAGAATAAGGGGCGGTATTATCCTATTCTGACATTACAAGGGGGGCCAAATTTCAATGAGCTTTTTTTACATGCTTTAGGGTTCCTACACCTTAGTTAACTTCAAATTCAAGGAACTTTTAAGGACTTTCCAGGTCCAATACCCTCAAATCAGGACTGAATGTGGGGACACATTTCAAGTGAGAGCAAAGTTACATTGTGTTAACTTTAAAGATACATCGTTACAGTTCCCTTTTGAGGGAACTCGCGCTGCGTCACTGTGGTGACACTTTGGGGACGCCTCCAGGGGTAAGTGCTTCTGAATGTATACATCAAATTCAACCAATGGTGAGGCTTAACAGCAAAGACAGGGTGACGCAGGAGCAGGGATGTATATCGCTATCTGAAATATTGCCAAAGATGGCGTAAAAGGGACGCAGGAAGTATGGCAAGGGAGACGCAGCGCCTCGTTCCCTTCTCAGGGAACAAGAGTTACATACGTAACCTGGGAAGTTTTCATGTGTCAAACACAATTATGCAAAAAAGCATTTTGGTATGAATCAACATTCGCATACAGAAGATATAAGCATTTAAAGCGAACAGTTTAGCACAAATTTTTATGATATTATCATACACTACACAGGGAATAATATGGATTTTATTCTCTAAAACTTCTTGCATAAAATAGATTCAAGCACTTTCAATGACCTGCATCTATGTATGGATATTTTCAAAAACTTCCAATGGCCTTGAATTTTCACCCAGATTCACAAACTTTCAAGGACCTGTGGGAACCCTGATGCTTGCAGAGAATGGTTTACCAAAACTAAGTTACTGGGTTGTTCACATTTTCTAGGTTTGTAGAAGCACTGGGAACCAAATTATAGCACATAAACATGAAAAAAATCAGATTTTTATGATTTCCCCTTTAAGTTGAACCAATAATTTTTTAACATGTATGCTTGGGGCAGCCAAAAGTCCCAAAAGCAAAAACATTATATTCAATATAGCAATACAACACTATCCTGAAAAAGATTAAATATGAAGAAGGAAATTAAATATGACCCTAACTTAAAATCCTACATATATATTTTTTTAACTAGGGTCAACAGTGTTCTGTGGTCGTGTTTCACTACAGATTTGTGGTTTTGGGCTTTCCGACCACACAAACTACAGAAACATACAAGCAGACTTTGACGACCACAGATTCATCCTTTAGAGTTATGTTCACCACGTCACCAGAAGAATTAATCTCTTCCCCTCCATTTCCTTCAAGGCCATCTATGATCCCATTGGGAGGCTGTTTCCTATTGGACAACTCAGACTTTGGTTTTATAGTGAAGAGCGCAGAGCTCGTAAAACCCGAGCAGAGAGGAATGACTTTCTGTCACACTCACATCAAACGTTTGCCGAGTGCTTCGGGGCTGTGAACAAACTCCAAATGAAGTGCGAGCTGATGATTCGGCATGTAAATCAGAGACAGGGGGCACAGTCAGAGACAGGAATGGCCCCATTTTAGTTGTCTGCAAAAGATTTATACGGATAAACAAAGAGGGATACGATGGATGTATACAATGGATGATAGTATCCAAGTACATCTTGCATTGCATTGCAACTATAATAAGAAACAGAGGAACAATAATGTCGGGATCAGTTTCAGAGTGATGAAAACCTTGACAGCCAATCAAAATCCAGCTGACGTTAAAGGGCTCAAGCGTCTACATTATTTCGTGAACATTAAAATAAATAGAATGTTACTGTCTTTTGCTGTGGGTTGAAATATAGTTACTGTTAAAGCTATTGTTATAGCTTTATATAAATCTTTTAAGCTTCATTTCCATTGCAGATTTGCACAATACTTTAGCGTTATTTTCTAAATGTCGACAAAAAACTATTGCGAAATTATGGCGTTTCCATTAACCAATGTTATGGGACTAAAACGTAATTTTGTTGTCTTATGATAAGTCGTTCCAAAATCATTGCAATGGGTGTGTTCAACTTCATACGGCGCTGCTGACCGACATGCAGATGTAAAAAAACAGCGAGAGCGACTCGAAAGCATACAGAGCTAACACGGTCTCACACCCATGGCGTCAATATTTGACGACACTTGAGCAGTCGACTCACAAATCGTTTTCATAATCTCATACCGCACCATAAGATCTTCTGACTTAGATGCCCATAAAATGACCTGTAAATCCGATATGCAGTTTTGCGATTTATTCCTTATTCGAATTCCCTGAACTTCCAAGTAAAAATTTTTTGTGATGTATGTGAGTTTATGCAAAATTGCTGTGTTCCTACTGGGCGCATTTTCAATTCGCCATTTATAGGGTATGAGAAACACAGCAACATTTAGGGACAAGACAATCTAAACGTTTCCGTTTAAAATAAAGTCACACAGTTGTGTGTTTATAAAGAAGTTTGGCACACATCTTACTGTGAAAAAGTCTGAGCTGATATTTAATGCTGAAAGTGCAAAAAAGAAACTATGTAATGCTGCCCAATCAGAAAAAAATGCTCCATAGCTGTGACTGGGGCTGTACCCTTTAAAAAAGTCCTAATATGCACAATTTAGGTACAGGTTAGGGCTGTCACAATGATTAAATAATCGTCTCATCACGATTGTTTAACCTCATCGCGATGATTTCAGATCACCGTAATGATTGCACATCTCTTTAAAAAACACAAGGGGGAGCTGCACCGCCTGTATAAACAAGACCATATCAGATTACTTTTAAATATGTGGTGTGATTAATATTTGCTGCCAGGTAAACCTCGCAAACGATTTAATTTAAATAATCACAACAATATGTGAAAATTATTTCATAAACAAAGAAAAAAATTAATGAGAATTAAATGTCAAAGCAATAAAATAGGCAATTAATCAGCACAATCGTCACAATTTATTAGACAATTAACCGTCAGCCGAATTTAATAAACGTGACAACCCTACTACAGATATATGGGTCTATGACGTGACGTTAATTTGTGTCCGTATGGTTTAATTAAATGTAAAAGGGTTAAAATTTCGGTTACACTTTACAATAAGGTTCATTAGTTAACATTAGTTTGCTACATTAGTTAACATGAACTAATAATTAATTGCACTTATACAGCATTTATTAATATTTGTTAATGTTAATTTCAACAATTACTAATACTTTATTAAAATCTTGTTAACATTAGTTAATGGACTCTGAACTAACATGAACAAACAATTAAAACAATTAAAGCATACATTTTTATTAACTAACATTAACATAGATGAATAAATACTGTAACAAGTATATGCTCATGGTTTGTTCAAGTTAGTTAATACATTAACTAATGTTAACTAATGAATCTTATTGTAAAGTGTTACCAAAATTTCTAAATAAATTTGCAGATTACTTGCATACATTCTGTTTTTTGAGGACCAAGTTTAAAATTTCTGGTTTTATTTCATTTTGAAAGAATATTTGGGGGATAATTGCAAAAATGTCAATGTGGTGTAACCAGTATGTGTCAATTGGTGTAACTAGTTTTTTTTTAATTAAAATATAAATATATTCATAAAAAATGTGGAATAAAATATAATCATCTAGTTTAGTGTAATATGATTTTTTATATGCATTTTTACATAATTTGTCAAAGATTATTTAGAAAACAGAGCGGTTTTCAGCATATGTCAGGACAAATATTACAAAAACGCATTCAAATTACATTTAGAAATAACTAATAAAATGATATTTAATTTTTTTTTATGGTTACACTTACATGCCATCAAGGTGGATAAAATATTTAATATTTCTCATTCTTTGACGCAATTGGCGGTTACACCTTTGACATTTTCAGGTCTTAACTTTTGGTGCAAATGTAATTTCTTATTGCATAAAATTAACATAAATACACTATGTGCATTGAAATAAACCTGATGCGTGCTTTTAAAACAAGTTTTTTATAAAAAGATTTTTGAATTTCTCATCTTGCCAAACCATTTTTGTCACTGATCCATGTATACATTTTTAATCAATATGTACCTCTGAGGTACTAATTTGACCTCTTTAGGTAAAAAGATGTACTTTTTGACAGTGACAGCTAGGGACCATATTTTGACCATTTTGTCTGACAGTGTGGTTAGACTACATAAAAAGTAAATTATTGCATGTGTACAGTTTGGTTTATTTTGTAAGTCCCTGTTCTCCAGCATGTACCTTTATTCTTTATCACTTTTTATGTCTTTTCATATTTGATCATCACTTTATCTTCTCCCCATGAGCAGAAACTCACAATAAGCTATTGGAAATATATATCTTGGCAAAGACCTCCCCCACTTTAAATCATTCCTGTTTCACGAATAAAATGGAAAAAGAAATGCATTTTTTTCACATATATATGATTCAAAGAGCAGCTGTTCATAAATAAACCTGGCTTCTCTTGGGTTTGGAGAAAGTCTGCAGCATACGCTGTTAATGTTATGTTGGATTGGATTCCTCGTATATCTACCGTATAGGGCTTTCTGCATGTTTAAATTGTTAGAAAAATGTGAGTTTAATCTATGTGTCCTTTTCCAAAGTCCCAGCAAGACGTCTAAATAGAGAAGAGCCTTTGAAGAGAGTTTTGCACGAGTAGCCAAAGGCATGTTTTACAAACACAAGCATGTTCGGCCCATTAATCAGCCAGTTATTCTTAATCTCAACATAAAAAAACAACCCTTAAACCTTTCTCAGTCAGAGAATCAATCTCAGGCCTAGCAAGTCAGGATTTACCAGTTCATCCTTCTATTCATTTCATATTCTTTCATCCATGTTCCCATGTCAATCTACATGTTGTACATAATTGCTGTCAATCATCTTTAAACACTAGTTCTCCTTTAGGTTTGAACAGAGCAAAATGTATAATGAAAATCCAAAAAGTTTGTCACTGTTTTGTCACTGTGACGGTACCTTTTAAATGGTCCTAATATGTACCTTTGAGGTACTAGTATGTACCTTTGGGGTACAAAAGTGTACTTTTTGAAAAGGTGACAACTTCTGTACCTTCATGTACCTTTTGTCGGAGATTGTACTATGGGATCCAAAAGTTTTTGGATACTAATAATGCTTCTGTTTGTGATCCTGTCTGTGAAATCCAGATTAGGAGCACCGAAGTTTGATTTTAATAATGTAATTCAATTCAATTTTACTCAGTCAATATTAAAGAGATCAAGGTTATATTTTTACAGCATGTTCTTTACATGTAAAATGATTTTATGTAAAAAATTTAATTCACAAGCTTTTACATTTTATACAGTTTATTAAATGTTTCATTACACACAACATATATTAGAAATGTTAAAATAAAAGAATACCATGATATTCCAAGTATTTGAGGTAGGAGAGAGACAATTGTCAATTAAGTTACTTTTTAACATAACACATTAACGTATGAAGAGTTTGGTTCCAAAACGTGATAAAAAGCATTTAAAAAAATAGTTGCAACCAAAATCAGTATTGCATCAGGTCAGTATTAAAAAGTAAATTCTTCATTTTACACGAAATCTGATATCCGCTGTGTTATTCTGTCATCTTTTCTCCCTTTTTTCCAAACCGCGACAAACGCCAATCCTCCTTTTCTGCAGAATGCAATAAATCCACTTAACCAATCACAGCGCACCATTCCACACATTGTAAATAGGGATGCACGATATATCGGCCGACATATTGCTATCGGGCGATAACTGCTTATTTTTAATATTATCGGTTATCGGTCTAATAGCAAAATTAGGCCGATAAATGAAAGCCGATAAATGATGGATTATTTTGGTTTGTTGAACCACTTCACTTGCTCATTGCTGGCCATGTGGAGTTTTGATTGGTGCTTTCTGTGACATAGCATGAAGCATGATATGAATATTTATCTGCCTATATATATATATATATATATATATATATATATATATATATATATATATATCGGTTATCGGCCCCCAAATATAAAGAGTTATCGGTATCGGCCAAAACTTCCATATCGGTCCATCCCTAATTGTAAACATTAATGGCGCCACAGAATCCTAGTTTTCCTCATCTACTTTGTACTCCGTGATCAACAAACAATCAAAAACAAAATATGTTTCCAATGGAAGCTCAGCGTTTTTTAAATAAGCCAGCAGCTAGTGGTTTTCTTCCGCACTGTAAACCGGCGAGTGCAGAGAGTTGAAAAATATTCAACTTTGGGTTAATGTCGTTAATGTCAGTTTTCACACGGCCATCCTAACACAGTGAAGGGGGGGGCGGGACATTACCACAGCAACCAACCAGCTCACAGCTGAAGTATCACAGCTACCAAAGCGCTCGGCTGAAGAAAGCTGGCACTCAGCTGACATTCGGCGTCCTCCAGGCCTTTTCAGCCGCGCTTACTGTGCACAAAACCTTACTAAGCTGTGAATCAATGCATCAGTGAGGTTCAATAGTGCTTCATCATAGTGGTTTTAATGTTGTATTGATCTGTAACCTCACAGATGACTCTGCCTATAAACTAACTGCCTATATCCTGCAATAGGACTATATTAGGACTGGGGACCCTGGACCACGAAACCAATCATAAGGGTCAATTTTTTGAAATTGAGATTATACATCATATGAAAGCTGACTACGTAAGCTGTCCATTGATGTATGGTTTATTAGGATAGGACGGTATTTGGCCATCTGCAGGTGCAAAAAATCTAAATATTGAGAAAATACAATTTTAAGTTGTCAAAATGAAGTCATTAGCAACATGTTACTAATGATAAATAAATGTTTTATATATTTATGGTAGGAAATTTACAAAATATCTTTATGGAACATGATCTTTACATAAGATCCTAATGATTATAAAAAAGATCATTTCGACCTATGCAATGTAACTATTGGTGAAAACATATGGTTTTGTGTCACATAGGACTTCTGAGATAAAACTTTCCAAGGCCTGGTTCAACATTAACAATAAAATGATACCACACTGTTGGCCTACTAAAACAATAAAACAAAAACTTAACAAGACAAGCATTCCCAACACCAAATAAATAAAGTTCTGTAATGAGACGATAAATTCTAGTTTAATCCTTTGGCATCATTCATTTAAATTTTATGTAAAGCTGCCCATATTTGGGTGTATAACATATTTGCATTTACCCTACATCATAGTGGGGGTTAAAGTACAGTTTTACGTCCTTATTAAAGCCCTTCAGCCCTGACACAGATAAACCCTCCCATGATTATTCAAGCAAATGAGGTTAATTGCATCCATTGTTTAATGACGCTCCTCTTCTGTTATTGTATTGTTGTGGCGCCTAATAAAAATGTCACCTCTTGTTTGACACGTCGATTGATGGGGGAAAAAACAGTTCAACCCTACCCCCAAAATACAAACACACATACAGAGGTACAGTAACAAACAAAACAGCAACCAACAGACTTTAGCCCAGTTGGATTAGCAGCGCAAAGGTGGTGGGTTTGATTCCCAGGGAACACGCATAACGATAAAATACATAGCTTGAACTGAAAAAATGCATGAATGTTCAAAAGTATTTTGGAACAAACACACACGCAAACAAGAAGTGGTGGCCTGCACGTTCTGGTGAGAAACGTCTGACACCAACAGTCTTTGGGAATTAATGGTTTGTTAGTAATAGCTGTTTTAAATGAGCCCGAGGGCTGAAGTATCTATGAACCACAGTGTAAACAAATAACTAGAGTTTGGGAGCAGGTGGGGAGGTGGGCTAGGGTGCTTGGGTCTTCCCTGGGGCTGTGCCTACGTGTGGAGCACAGCAGAACAATATTTGTGTAAATACGAGGGCCGTTTGGACCGGTTTTGACCACTGAATTAATGGCTGAAGATTTAGGACATTACTTTGTAGATATATTAAAATCATAAGATGTGTGAGTGCCTCATACCTTAAAGAGTTAACAATCAATGTATACATTTGTAAAAGAAGTTTAAAGTAGGGATGCACCAAATATATTGGCCTATAATCGGTATCGGCAGATAAAAGCATTTTTCTCACTATCGGACAGCGGTGGGTTGTTTAAAATAAGACGATGGACAGGGCAGATTATATCCTGGGAATTAAAGGTGCGGAAAAACACATCATAACTCATATTATGTCATTATTTTGAATTTGGGTGACAATGACAACAGAACTGCAGTTTACCCTCTGCACTTTAGGATTTCATGACACAATAATTTAAAATGAAAAGTAAAAAGCAAAACTTTTGTTATCTGTCGATAATAAGAAGTAATTGAATATCGGTGCCGGCATAGAAATGTTGTATGGTGCATCCCTACACTGTAAAAAGTGAAAGCTGCTTTACAAAAAAAAAACTAACTTCAATTGGTAACACCTAAAAAATTAAGTTAAATTTTCTCACATTAAAGGAACACGCCCACATTTTGGGAATTTAGCTTATTCACCGTATCCCCCAGAGTTAGATAAGTCCATACATACCTTATTTAATCCCAGCGGGTGCGGTAAATCTGTCTGACGCACCCCCCGCTAGCTTAGCTTAGCACAAAGACTGGAAGTATATGGCTCCAGCTAGCATACTGCTCCCAATAAGTGACAAAATAACGTGAACATTTTCCTATTTATATGTACAAATAACAAGGTCATAAGAAACAGCCATCTTTTAACCGTATACATACAGGGAACTGTATTCTCTGAAGACGAAGCACTTCTACTAGGGCGGAGTGATTTGCTCACAGCACCCGAGAAACCCAGTGGTGAGGAGCAGAGAGTTCCCTTCGAGTCACTCCACCCATGTAGCAGTGCTTCGATCAAAACATATAAATAAGAAAATTTGCGCATTATTTTGTCACTTATAGGGAGCAGTATGCTTGCTGGAGCTATTTACTTCCACTCTTTGTGCTAAGCTAGCGTTGGGTGTGTGAGGTGCATCAGACAGAGTTATGGCATGCACAGGGATAAAAAAGGTATGTATGGACTTATCTAACTCTGGGGGGTACGGTGAATAATCGTAATTCTCAAAATGTGGGCGTGTTCCTTTAAGTGAAAATTTTAAGGTGAATTTATGTTTCCAATTAGTAACACCTAAAATATTTAAACTTTTTAACTTAAATTTTTTTACTGTGAGAAAATTTAAGTAAAAAATTTTTTTGGCGTTACCAATTGAAGTTTTTTTTTTAAGTTAATCTAACTTTTACTTTTTACAGTGTAGTTTAAAAAAACACGCCAACTTTTTGGGACTTTAGCTTATTAACCCCAGAGCTAGATAACTCCATACATACATACCTTTTTCTTCTACGTGTGTCTCGTAACTCTACCTGGCGCACCCACCGCTAGCCTAGCTTAGCACAAAGACTGGAAGTAAATGGCTCCAGTTAGCATACTGCTCCCAATAAGTGACAAAATAAAGCCAACATTTTCATATTAATATGTTGTGATTTGTATAGTCACACCGTGTACAAATAACAAGGTCATATGAGACACAGCCATCTTTTAACCGTATACATACTGGCAACTATATTCTCTGAAGGCGAAGCACTGCTACTTAGGCGGTGTGAATGACGTTATTTTGTCACTTATTGGAAGCAGTATGCTAGCTGGAGCCATTTACTTCCAGCCTTTGTGCTCCAGTGGGTGCGTCAGACAAGTTACGGGACACACAGAGATAAAAAGGGTATGTATGGACTTATCTAACTATGGGGGATATGGTAAAGAAGCTAAACTCCCAAAAAGTCAGCGTGTTCCTTTAAAGTCATTATTTTTTTTATTTAAATACAAATATACAAACTGTAAATAGAAATTTACATAAAATTGTTTTACATTTTAAATAGACACGTTCCCAGTTTAATTCATGTTATAAATATTGGTATTTTAAAAATGTAACAATACATTTTTAATGCAACTTATATACAAGTAAGTGATTTCTTTAATTCATAATAAAGGCATTCCAAGATTTGTTATATTTATTTATTTATTTATTTATTTTATTCGAATTTGTACTTTTTGAGAAAAAACAATTCCTAGTAATTCTAATTCTTATATTCTGATTCCACATGATTAATCACGCCAACTTATTTTGCTCTTAAACATTTAGATGTCTACTTAAACATCTAAAACAAGCAGGTTTTCTATTTGTGAAATGTGATTACATCCTAAATGCAATTACATTAAACGATTTAAGCTGAAGAGTTAAACTAAAGGGTTAAAGATGCACCTTGTGATATGCTGGTCCCTGTGGTCACACATTTGGTTACCGTGGCCAAAAACGAGACTAATAGATGATGTATGTTGGTGTGTCAGATGGATAGGCGCCTTGCTGGCAATGTTCATCCATCATGGTGCCCAGGCGTCCATTAGGCTTGTGACACTACACGAACCAAACAGCCTAATCCAATTACATGACACTAGAGGAACAGGTTTCTGGTGATGGGGGTGAATGTTTTTTTAATTTATAGACATATCAGTGTTTGGGATAATGGTTAGCACAATTTCTTCTAACCTCTCTTTTAAAGGTTTTTTAATTGTCTTTTTATTGTACACAAATCATCAAGCTTTGGCCCATAACTTGTTCTGATACTTTAAATACTGTTGACTGCGTAACTAACTTTTGCCTGGTAGATTAATAAACAGCAAAAACGCCAATGGATGCAAGGAAACAAGGGACACTTAAATGTTTGCTCTTTTGACTTGGATCAATAATCAACCACCCATAATACCCTACAATGTCAGATTATTATTATTTTTAAATATGTACCCAAGCTGTCACTATGGCACTACCCTTACAAAAAGTACACCTTTGTACCTAAAGAGTTCTTTTTAGTACCTCAAATATACATATTGGTACCAAATGTATACATATATGTAACTAATGGGTACATATTAGGACCTTCTTTAAAAAAGTACTGCCCCCGTTACAGCTAGGGACCATTTTTGGGCGCTAGAAACTACCCAAAACACCCTGATAAACCACCCACAACGACCACGATTGTGGCAGAGAGTTTTGCATAGACAAGCTCCACCCAAATTTTCGTCAGTAAACGCAAAAATATCTACGTATGTGATGCTATTTAAGATGATGAATAAAAATTATCTTTTATATAATACATGTATCCTCAATCAAACTTGAATTTCCCCAAACGTAGCCCTAATGGCTTTGTGGGTGTGCATAATGTTGTTCTTACACAGAAACCTCCTTAATGATGAAGTCAGACCCCATTAGTCTACTGAACGCCTCTGTCTGCTCAACCGCTGGGGTGTCGCCAACGCTTCCCTCCGGGACCATCGACCTCTGACTTTAGCAGCTTAAGGGTCGTCTCCGTGGGGAACCCTGCAGCTTTTGGGGGCACGTTCCTGCTGAGAAAAGACAGAGATGTGTAAACACACAGTTGTAGATGTCCGAAACACAGGATGAGCCGGTGAGAGTGTTTGGTCCAATCCCAGTCAATCCACATCTACCTGATCCGAATATGTTTGCTAAATACGATACCACCAACCTGTATTCTGTTGGTTTTCAGTGAAATCATTTTGGCATACAAAAAAGGTTCATTGTAGTTTTTTAGATTATCCAAAGGAAATGCTTCTTCTAAAGGCCGAAGTAGTCAGTATTTTACGTTCTTCTATGGCATCGTTGTGAAGACCCTTTAAAGCACCTTTATATCTGAAATGCATGTGTTGTCAGAATAAATCTACATTTGAAAAGTTTGGTTCCAAAATGCGATAAACGCCTTTTTTTTTAATGAATTACCGTCAAAATCAGTATCGTATCTGGTCAGTATTAAAAGTAAATTCTTAATTTAACGCAAAATCCAATATCCGCCGTGTTATTATGTCAACTTTTCTCCCTTTTTCCAAAACGCGATAAACACCAGTCCTCCTTCTCTGCAGAATGCAATAAATCCACCTAACCAATCACAGCGAACCATTTCACGCATTGTAAACAACAATGGTGGCGCGTTGAATAAACACAGAATCTAATGCTACGTACACACACCAAATGCGGGGCATCGCTTTACTCACTCTAGATTACTCGCGGGTTTTAACTTCGTGTCATGCAAATTTTTCGCTCAAGTTGAATATTTTCAACTTGGGCGAAGACGCATTTGAGGCGAATAGCGTGTATGTTCTCGGCAAACATGAGGACGTGTCTGATCGCGTCTTTGCATTGACTTTGTATGTAATCTACTCGTGCAAATCGTTGAACTCGGTTCTGGTATGAACCCACAGTTAGTTTTCCTCATCTACTTTGTACTTCGTGATCAACAAACAAACAAAAACAAAATAATACTTTTGATGGCATTGATAAACCTCTGGGTGTTTTCTGTGCCGGGAAAGAAACGTAAGCCATCAAAATCGAATAATTTACGCGAGAGGAACTCGGGAGACGAAAAAATGTTCGCTGTTGCTTGTTCTCCTGACAGCATGAAGCTTCTGTCATGCTAACACATTGACCTCGGGGGATCTTATGAAAAACTTTTCATTATTTTACTGGAAGCAAACGAAAATCAAGCAGGACCAAAACATTTTATAGCTGATAGCTGTCAAAAAAGTTAAGCGACGACGCAGTATAACAGAAGCAATGACAGTGTTAATATGACAAAGTAAGTGTTTGATTAATGCCATTAATTTTTTATGATCAGTGTATACCACTAGTCAACTAAATGAATATAACATGGCAAAGATAAATGCACATTTATATTGATTCAATAAATTTATAGCATTTTGAAAAAAAAACTTGTCATGGATTTATTGCATTTTGTGAAAAAAATAATCAGTTTTTATAATAAATCTTAATGTGAAAGTTTGTAACAGAAAATAGTGGCTTTCACTTTCTTGGTATAGAAAACACGTTTTTACCGAAATTAGTCCAAATGGATTTTGGGTTTTGGAACCAAACTATCTTAGATGTTTATACTCTTAAGTGATGCTACAGACAAGAACAAGATGGCTGACGGCAAAACATACCTTTTTAAGTTAATTTTATATTGGCACTCCTCTCTCTTGCCATCTCACGCAAGTGTTTTTAGGGCTACCCTGAAGTCTGAGAGTCTCGTCAAAGCGTTATTAATTATAGTAATGAGTAACAAGTGATTTATGGTGTATTCCTTAACTGTCAAGCTAAGTGCGGCGAAACACGTACAATGCTTTTATATGGCAGCAATGATGGAGAATCTCAGACAAGTAGGAGACGCTCGAATGCCCCGAGATCTGTTTATCCTTTGTTTAAAATGCTCTCTCACATATGTTCAGCCGGGTTGCCTTTTTTGACCGTGAGGGTCTACCATGTTTTAACCCAGATTCCCCTCACCCAGGTCCTTTCTTGGCTGCATTGACGATCTGCACTTTGCCGAGGTGAGGGGAAAATGTATACAAATATTTACATAAAACATAGTTTAAGTTTTGGCACTAAGCAGTATTCGTTCTGCCCAGGCTCTCATAACAACGTCTGTATTTAACCGTAGCCCCATAACGCATTGCAACATCAGGGGAGCCCACGGCAAAATTTTTGCGGCTTCTTACGGGATTATTATTCCCCTTGGAATGTGTATCTCTTTGTTTCAAGGGCATC
Source organism: Misgurnus anguillicaudatus (assembly GCF_027580225.2). Lineage (NCBI taxonomy): Eukaryota > Metazoa > Chordata > Actinopteri > Cypriniformes > Cobitidae > Misgurnus > Misgurnus anguillicaudatus. The sequence continues at coordinate 25,318,813 of NC_073337.2, forward strand.
TAGTTTGCGATTCAGGAATGGAGGGGTGTGCTGGCCGTGGCTGTAGTCATTAAGTCTAAGTAAACAATGACTTTGTAAGTACGTTGAAAATAAGAGCCCTTCTGTTCGTATGATAAGAGGATGTTTATGTAGTATTCATCAGGCGAGGTAATGCGGAATGTTGGCGACAGATAAACATCTTTGTGGGTTTTGGCTCTTTTGTCTTTTCTTCTCTCGATTTTCCTACAGTTTATCGAAATGCATTATTCATCAAACTTATTTTTGGGGAGATTGGAAACATATCCACACTCTTGTACCGTGCTTCCTATGAAACCTTCTTATGAGGCCATTTTTTTCTCACAGCTGAGACTTAGATTTAAACCGATCCAGGCCAGTGAGGTTTCTCGATTGATTCAGGGGTCTGTTTTAAACTGTATCACAGCTCATTGTGTTTACAGTTCTTAAAAACTGCCTTTCGAAGCATTCCTCGGTTTAACATTTGTTCCAGCGGCGAAGTTTATATTTTAAATCTAGTATGTAGGTATTTATGGCACCATGACTATTTTAGATAAAGGGCCGGTATAAAGAGAATCCGAAAGGCGCCAGAGGTCCCACCTATTCTCCTGGCTGCCAGTCCGTTTGGCATGACACAGACCGTCGGGATTTATTTCATAGGGGCATCGTGACAAATGATTTGTGTAGTCAGAGATTGTGGTATTTTAGCAGATATGTCAAAATGTTTAGCTGTACCACAGAGAGTATGACTACATGCAGACATACCACTTAATACCAGTTCACAAAGGACTTATTATTAACTCTAAACGTCCTTTTGTGAAGCCTTGAATAAATCCTTTAGTGGAACTATGGGAAGATCACAGTGGAACTATGGGAAGATTTTGGAAACTGTATATATATACTTGTCAAGTATTTAATAGCTATGACCTACATATAAAATACTGTACATTTTTTTTAGCGGCGTCTAGTGGTGAGATTGTGAATTGCAACTAACCTCAATTTCAAAATGCAAAGAGAAGCTACAGTAGCCGCCACAGGACAAACATGCAGGGTTCCCACACCTTAATTAACTTAAGTCCATTCAAGGACTTTCCAGGTCCAATACCATCAAATTCAAGGACTAAATGTGGGGATACATTTCAAGTGTGAGCAAGGTTACGTCGCTTTACCTTTTAAGATACATTGTTACAGTTCCATTTTGAGGGAACTCGCGCTGCGTCACTGCGTTGACACTTTGGGGACGCCTTCAGGGTTAGTGCGTCTGAATGTGCATATCAAATTCCACCAATGGTGAGGCTTAACGACAAAGACAGGGTGACGCGGGAGCCAGGAAGTATATCGCTATCTAAAATATTTCCAAAGACGGCATTACAGGGAAGCAGGAAGTATGGCAAGGGAGACGCAGCACCTCGTTCCCTTCTCAGGGAACAACAGTTACATACGTAACCCGAGACATTTTCACGTGTCAAACTCGACTATGCCAAAAAGCATTTAAAGTAAACACCACTTTATACCTTTATACACCACTGATAATATAGCTTTGTATATTACATTGCATTTCTGTCAAGAGATCCTTCTTAAAGTCCCACATTGCATCTTAACCAAACAAAGTAGCCTAAGATGTATCTTTCATGGTGTAAAGATGGAAGTATTGTAAAGCATACTTCATTTGACTTGTACATAGGTATTGGACACATGCAGTACCTCTTCTGGCCTTCAGGAGTCTGTAAAGCCTGAAGTATGGTCTGTTTTTTTACGTATATGCGAATGTACATGCACAGTCACACGCACAGCCTTGCAAAGTATAGTTTGTTTGACTCGTAAGTGTACACAGATGTTCGACGCATGCACATTGCGACAAAATGCAGTGCATTTAATGGGCTACATACTACATTGGAGTATGCATGTGCGACCTACATGATTTTTTAAACCCTGCAACCTTCACGGTTAAAAAATCGGGTGGTGTGTATACAGTACACGCAAACTCCAATGACAAAAATTGTGTCGCGCACACTGTACGCAGACCTAAAAAATAGACCAAACTTTGGCCTTAAGGAGCAGTTTTGTAGGTCTAAAGGGCTGATGCCACGAGTTAAAACTTACAGTTGCATTTTGTTATTCGTTTGCAAACATTTTTGTATGTTTTCATATTACAGATAATTAATTATGGGTACTTCCTAAACTTCCTCAGGCCTTCTGGTGAGATCTTAAAGTGAAGCAAATCGAAGTGACAATCTGCACTCTGTGTCACCTGTTGAATCAGTTACGAGATGGGCCTGGAGTCAAATCTGACATTTTCATTTTGATCATTAGCACCCACATCAGGTCAACGACAGTTCAGTGCTGCGTATAAACAGGACCACAGTATCACAATTATGATTTGTGAGTCATCATGCATGATAATTTGGCTTAGGGTTTGGCTCAAGTGCATCAAGAAAAACACGCAAAATGGTGTCAAATCCTCCCTGGCTATGATATTAACCATTCACACAACTGTGATCAACCCCTTCGAGGAGGCTGAAATAATTTTTAACAGTTGCATTTTGTTATTCATTTGTAATTATTTGCGTATGAACTCTTGCCTCATTCAAACATCAGGAATGGAAGGCTTGTGGGATTCGGCACAGCCGCATCTGGGATTTTTTACAGCTTGGCATGAAGACGGAGGTAACTAATGGATCAATATCTATGAATCATGAAGGGAAGACTCCCAAACGAGATTAAGATAAGTTGTGAAACTATAAATTCTTACTATGCATGCACATATCTAGGCAGTCTTTTCCAAAAGCAATGATGTGCCAAAAGCTTTTAAAGTCACAATGAAACGTAAGTAGCGATTGCCGTATTTTTCCCGTTGTGACACATATCCGAGTGAACGGCTTCTGAAATGAGAAAAAAGGTATTGTGGGACTTATGAATATACTACATTCTCCTGTAGGCGCATGCGCAACTTACGTTCAATGTACAGTATAGTACGGACACTCTTTTGATGACGAAAATTGTGTCACGCGCAATGTACGCGTACCCTCACGCATGCATAAAAAATTTACTTTACTTGGGCCTTAAAGGAAAACACCACTGTTTTTCATATTTTATTATGTTCTTACCTCAACTTAGACAAATTAACACAAATCTACCTTTTTCAATGCGTGCACTTAATCTTTGTACAGCACGTTGTGAATGTGTTAGCATTTAGCCTAGCCCCATTCATTCCTTAGGATCCAAATAGGGATGAATTTAGAAGCCACCAAGCACTTATGTTTTCTCTATTTAAAGACTGTTACATGAGTAGTTACACGAGCACAAAATAAAACGTGACGATTTTTTAAGCGGATAAAAATAATAACTATATTGCATATATTACTCGGCACGCAGTAACATCATCACTCCTGACTACTCCCCCTCTCGCTCAAAATTCTGTCAATATTACTGCGCCGTATATAAATTCATCCCTGTTTTAAAAAGCTCTGCATCCCTGATTGGCCAGCTAATCTGTATATTGTGATTGGCCTGATGATTGGTCAGACGGAAATGTGACGCTCCTTACCATGTTTGAAAGATTCGCTCACAATTCAATGCTAACATAATTTAACTTACAGGCTGTGAGTCCGAAGCGGGAGGACTTATGATAATGTCGGACTTCTCTATCATCAATCCCAGGAAGTAAACTGTTGCTACAATCCGTGTGTTTGTTGTAGTCCAAGAAAAGAGGAGTGGAAATGATAACATATATTGCATATCATTAACATGTACTAATACACACTTACACACCAAAGGAAATGTAAAAACGTGAATCGTACAATGCTCTTTAGGGTGTTTACATGACAGCTTAATCCGATTAAGCCATCAATGCGGTTACAAACTGATTATTTGGTTGCATATAAACATAACTAGTGAAACTTTCAGACTTAAAAGTTTCAGCTAGGTTTTCTCAAATGGTAAAGTATGGCATAACAAACATCAGGGTCCTGAGATTAATATAATATAAAATGTGCCTTCCAAACGCATTATGTAAACCATCAGATTCGGCCAAAATCTCGAAATGAGGCGGATTTTGTGCATGTCATGACCCCTTGTTGTAAATGCAGCAAAATTCTCTACAAAAGAATGCAACTAACGTATGCGACAAAAGTTTTATGTTTGGGGAATTTCCCATAATTCCCCAGGCGCTGAAACAAAAGACTCTGGCAGTGATTTAAGTCATTTGCATTTCAGAAATGCGTCTACAAGGCTTTTACAGCGTGCACCATTTTCTGTCACAGATGATATTCCACACATGTTCAACTGTTCTCGCTGGCACAGGTCTCTGTTTACATATTTGCGGGAATGGTGAGAGATGCCATGCTGCGTTGTGCAAATCCACCGTGCTTGTGGAAACGAAAAAGCCGACAACCCACTTCAAGCCACTTCCAAACTGGCTAGAAAAGTCAACTCTTCAAACGCAAATGTGCTTCCGACTTTGGTATCTGTCAAAATGTTGACGTTTGTTTACACTTAATCTGTATGATCATACAATTGACGATATCTGGGTTTAATAAGGAACTGTCATGCCTTGTGGTATAGGCAGAAAACTCGAGTTTTCCACAGGCAAGTATTTACAGTTCTGTAAATAGTTTTTTGTGTATGTGAGCCATCTGTCAGGCCAGAAATGGCAATGAGAAAATTCAGGAGAGAGAGAAAGAGAGAGAGAGAGAGAGAGAGAGAGAGACCTCTGTGATTAATTAAAGATCCTGATGGCAAGGACAGGTGCAGTCTGAGAGAGAAACTGGTAAAAAGTCCTTTGGGAACAAAATACTCTCTCTCTCTCTCTTTCGCACACGCCCTCTCTATCTAAGCTCTTAAAACGGCAACTCACTTTAAGTGCTGACACTTTTACATACATATAGACACTCGTTTATCATACCGCCACATTGCATTTTGTCTTGGTATCCTCTGCTAAAAAAGGCAGACACACCGAGGAAAAATAGATCAGCTAAAATATATATTTAGAGAAGAAATATCATTCAGTTAGCCCATACCTAAACAGTAAATCACAACCTTAGCTAGGTTTGCACAGGCAGGGTCACATATCTCATTTTCAACAGTGAATCTTTGCACTTTCTGTCACAATTCTGTGCTTATAAACCCCTCTGGTTTGGCTGCATATCATTCAACAATTACAGTGATGAGCGGCACTTAAATTCCTACAGGTTTGTCAAACGTCAACGAGCGTGTTGTGGGGGATTCAGAAAGAGAGAGAGATGACACAGAAGGACAGATAAGGGTAAGAGCACGTCTCAACAGATTGATGCGTGCAGATACAGATCGACTTCTGTTAGACCCACTCCAGAGAATTGTGCAAGCTAGTTTGGAAAAGAAAGATGGAGAGTGAAAGTGAAAACAAGTGGTGAAATCCTGAAGAGAGGGCCATACAGAGGTTGCATAAATGGTTTGGACAAGAAACACCATAAGGTTTGCATGAAAAACGACTTACGCATCATAAATATAAGGTTTGCTCAATTTTGTTAAGTGCATGCCCTCATAAAAGCACTTTTTTATTGCCAACAAAATAAAAAAATGAGAATGATTGTAACCGCATGCTCTCGACACATAATATACGTTTCTCAAATAAGTTTTTTTTTTGTCAAAATCCATTAAGGGGCTAAAAAATGCTAATTAACAAGAAATCATGCCTGACGCACTTACTGTAGCGGGTTTTGCATCTGAACAGCCTGATCTCACGAGAATTTGTATATATTTTACAAGTTGGCTATTTTGTATATATTCATATGAAGTTAATCGTGCAAAAAGTATGATTATCATAAAAAACAATAACGTAACAGGGTTCAAGGCAAATGTAGTCATACGAATTAATACAAATTAGCCACCTCGTAATATATGTAAGAATTGCCATGAGATAGGGTTGATGAGAACTCTTCATATGCACATTCTTCAATTCAACTTTTTCTCATATTGTCATACTAATAATAAGGGATCGGCCTATAATCGGTATCGGCAGATAAATGCAATTTCTCTATTATCGGACATTGACTAATTGATAAAAAACAGACAATGATCAGAGCATATTGTTAAAAGGGATGAAAAAACGCATCAGTACTAACTAGGGATGCACCGATATGGAAATTTTGGCCAATACCGATAACTCTTTATATTCGGGGGCCGATAACCAATATATATATATATATATAGGCGATAAATATTCATATTATTTTCACAATGAAAAACTCCCAGACCGCAGACATCTTGTCTTTGCGCTAGACTAGCATACTCTTCTTAAGCCCGCAACACGTGTCATCTTTGTGCTATGTCACATAAAGCACCAATCAAAACTCCATATGGTCAGCAATGAGCAAGTGAAGTGGTTCAACAAACCAAAATAATCCATAATTTATCGGCATTCATTTATCGGCTTAATTTTGTTATCAGACCGATAACCGATAATATTAAAAATAAGCAGTTATCGGCCGATAACGATATGTCAGCCGATATATCGTGCATCCCTAGTACTAACACTGTGTGATTAGTTTGAATTGTGTAACAAAAGTTTGTACGAATTCCATGACATAATTTGAAACGAGTATAAAGCAAAACTGCCAATCTGTATTAACCGATATCGGTAGATGTCATTCTAAGTAATCAAACATCGGTATTGACGCATCACTACTAATTATACGTTTTTAAAACCCAATCTGAATGCAAAACAGAAGCATTTTCAATATAGACGTTCAGTATAGCGTTCAATATAGTTTCATCGAACGCACGTGCGTTTTCGCGCTAACGCGTTTGGACAGACTAGTCTTAAAAGTTAGTCATGAATTTTTTTCAAGACTGATCATAACTGTTGTTATTATGTTACATAGAAAGGTAGATTGGTCTAATTTAAATCCAAATAATAAGACTGATTAGCCCTTACTAATTGCTAGATAGTCAGACTCATTCTTAAAACGCAGTCTTAACATCAAGACTATGTTTATGCAACCGGCCACAGGTCTCTGTGTTTAATGGTCTGACTAGTGGCTAAACTAAACCCTGGAGCAAATACCTCGTTGAAAAATTTTAATATTTTGGTTTCTTAATGACGAGGGGAGACAGCGATCATGGATTACCGCTATGTGAAGGGAGGTTTTGCAGCTTATCTGTAGTTAACATTGTATACGTTACACATTTTACAAATTTAACGTCCGCTCAGTTTAGTTTTTGATATGCTTTAGCTATGATTTAGCTACTTGTTATCAGAAATAAACTAATTTAAAAGAACTCAGAAATTACCGGAAGTTACGTTTGTTCCACGGAAGCCGTTTTCTTATGTTGTTACTGCTGAAACCATAGACACTATTATACGTAGACGCCTCATGACGTGCTGGAACGTAATCCAGTGTCGCCGCCATATTGGTTGGGTCTCCTCACTCTACGCTACCACCAGAGTCAATCGAAGTCTACAGAGAACGAGCAACTATGCCCGTATTTTGTACAGCTTACGGTTGCAATACACAGCACAGTATTGATACAAGATCGAACAATCATTTTGGTTATTTATAATATTATGTCATCGTAAGTAATGTTACTTACGTGTGACCAACAGTGTTGGGGGTAATGCATTACAAGTAACATGCTTTACGTAATAATATTATTTTTCTAAAGTAACAAGTAAAGTAACGCATTACTTTTTAAATGTTCACATTAATATTTGAGTTACTTTCTTAAAAAAGTAATGCAAGTTACTTTTTAGTTTAATTAATTCAATTAAAAAAAATATTATGTGCTGAATTAAACTAAACATATTAATGTAGAATTATGTACTCTGTGCGCCTGAGCAAGAACATTTTGAGTCAGAAACGGAGATAGCAGGCCAGAGCTTGACATTATTGCGATCATAAAAAACACATGCAAGGCCTGAAAGAGATCAAGACTCAGCCAAGTAAGAAAAAATTACAGCAAAAGTAACTTAAAAGAAACGTAAGCATTACTTTCCATGAAAAGTAACTAAGTAACGCAATTAGTTACTTTTTTTGGGAGTAACTTAATATTGTAATACATTACTTTTAAAAGTAACTTTCCCCAACACTGGTGACCAAACCGTGTGAAAATCGGGTAAAAATTTGTAGAGTTATGATTATGATACACCTTCCTCAGTACAAATAAATGCAGGGGGGCGCTATGGGGCTCCAACAGGCTGCGTCAGTCTATGAGGCATCTACGTCTATGATGTCTATGGCTGGAACAATCTATTGGTAGTGCTTTTGGATGCCACTCCATATAAGCGAGTGACAACATCGCCTATAATGTACATACAGAAGTTCTGAAAAAAGATTGCGGCATGCCACAGAAGAACAAAGAATAATTTTTTTGACCATGCATTTCCTTTTGCTCAGATTTGACTGTAATGTGATAATTATACTGTATGTGAAATAAAGAGTTTCTATGTAATATAATTATATGCTTGAATTGCCACAAAAAAAGACAAAAACTAATTTCAGGTTTCACGTTAGACCTGTGGCTTAGTGGTTAAAGCTTAAATCTACAGATGTGGTGCTCTGTCCACTATACTCAACAAAGAGGGAATAAGTAAATGAGACCATAGTGAAACTGGATAAATGCAGAGAAGGAGAAACAACAAAAATGATATATGTGTGAAAAAGACCCAGGGTTTCACAGAAAGCAGACATATAGTTGGATTAAGCAATGGATTAAGCAATGGTTATCACGTAGTCAGTATGAGGGACAGACAAAAACAAAAAGACAGTGAGTGATGCGGTTGCATAATGCGGTTTCTGCTTAAGGGACATGGGGAAAGGCCCGGCCTCAGCAAAGCTCCATGTAAAGTGTTTTCCGTTTGTAGCCACAGCGTAAAGCTTTTCCTAGAGGTGAAGAAAGAGTCTGCCTGGCACATGCTCAACACATGTCTCTCCAGGAACCGACTATTAACAACATGGCGACAAAACTCGCTGCACTGCCAGCCTGCATTTGTGCCTCGACAATTAGGGTGGAAAATACTCCAGCACTACATATCAGTTATTTAAAAAACAGCTGTGCGCATCACATACTGTAAGCTTAACCAAACAAAAAACCTTCAAAGTCTGTTTTCTTTTACCTGTCATTAGAAGCCCAACTATATGTACAACCTTGATTACATTGGACTTCAAACGTGTGTGTGTTCACAGCTCCAGGGTTGCATCATTGGGTTCGTGGACAGCTGTGGGTCTATCACAAAATAATGCATCCACTGAAATAGTTTATTTCCATGAGAACGAAGGACTAGGAAAAGAAGAGAAAGACGAGAGGAAGGACAGAGTAACATAAAGAATACACAAAATGGGGCCCTGTCCTTCCTACAAGTATGCACTTTCATGACGCAATGCCATTTTGACTGTTGGGAAGAAGGCCGCTGTGACGCTCGCACAAGTGCGGATCCAGGAAAAAGTGTGGCCCATGTGCCCCCATTTTGAAACCCAAAATGACAAAAGGGGCACCCTATGGTTTTGTGGACTTAAAAGGACACTCCACTTTTTTTGAAAATATACTCATTTTCCAGCTCCCCATTTGATTTTTACAATTTTGGAATCCATTCAGCCGATCTCCGGGTCTGGCGCTACCACTTTTAGCATAGCTTAGCATAATCCATTGAATCTGATTAAAAAAATAAAAAATAACCAAAGAATTTCGATATTTTTCCTATTTAAAACTTGACTCTTCTGTAGTTACATTGTGTACTAAGAACAACGGAAAATTAAAAGTTGCGATTTTCTAGGCAGATATGGCTAGGACTACACTCTCAAACTGGTGTAATAATCAAGGACTTTGCTGCCGTAACATGGCTGCAGCAGGCGCAGTGACACCACGCACTGCCCGAAAATAGTGCCCTGCCATTGAAAGTCACTAAGGGGACTATTTTCGGCTGCTGCATAATATCATTGCGCCTTCTGCAGCGATGTTACAGCAGCAAAGTCCTTGATTATTACGCCAGAATGAGAGTATAGTTCCTATATCTGCCTAGAAAATCACAACTTTTAATTTTCGGTCGGTCTTAGTACACAATGTAACTACAGAAGAGTTAAGTTTTCAATAGGAAAAATATCAAAACTCTTTGGTTGTTTTTTAGCGCGATGCTAGTGGTCTAATCAAATTCAATGGATTATGCTAAGCTATGCTAAAAGTGGTAGCGCCAGACCCGGAGATCAGCTGAATGGATTCCAAAACGGTAAGAATCAAATGTTTAACTCTAGGGGAGCTGGAAAATTAGCATATTTTCAAAAAAGTGGAGTGTCCCTTTAATAGACACGTGCACGCAGCAGCCATTGTATGTCCAAGAGATCCCAAGTCCACATGAAGTGTGTCATTTGTGGGAGAGAGGGAAAGAAAGCACGATTAAACAAATGTCAATGAGCTCGATTCACTTCTAGGTTGCGGGTGGTCACAGGTACAGCAGGAGGACAGCGCTTCAGGGTTCCCAATTTCACGGCTGCCAGCTTTCACACCAAGAGCAAAGCCCTCTCCAAAGAGCGTCCTGTGACCGGCGGGTCAGGGGAGCAGGGTGGCGCGGAGGGGCAGAAACTCAAACCTAGAGAGACTGAATGGAGAGATTTAGACTTCCTCCTGATCTTCACCTCAGCTTATTAGAGTCGGTCACAGTCTCACGGGTCGTCTTATCTCAGAAACATGAGAGAAGCTGTTTGTCAGGGGAGGGAGACGCAATGCTCCCAAAATCTGTTTTGGATTTTGAGCAGCCTTTAGTTCATTTTAACTTGGAGTTCTTGCGCAAGTTTCTTATGCTTTGCTAGGTCTGATGATTACAATTTTTAAATTAATATTTAAATCTTTAATATCAACTATAGTCTTCTTACTTAAATCTTAACTAATCCATTGCAGCCCAGAACTATTGATGTGGAAAAAATAAAACGTGACATGGATTTAGCACTCATGTTCAATGTTGGGGGTAACGCATTACAAGTAATGCGTATTAAGTAATAATATTACTTTTCTGAAGTTACGAATAAAGTAACGCATTACTTTATATATGTACACATAAATATTTAAGTTACTTTTTTAACAAAGTAATCCAAGTTACTTTTCAGTTTAATTAATTCAATTTAAAAATAAAATAATGTACTGAATTAAACTGAACATATTAATGTAGAATTACGCACTCTGTGCGCCTGAGCGGGAACAGTTTGAGTCAGAAACTGAGATGACATTTTTGCGATCATAAAAAACATCTGCAAGGCCTGAAAGAGATTAAGCCTCAGCCAAGTAAGAAAAACTTACTGCAAAAGTAATTTAAAAGTAACGTAAGCATTACTTTCCATGAGAAGTAACTAAGTAATGCAATTAGTTACTTTTTTGGGGAGTAATTTAATATTGTAATGCATTACTTTTAAAAGTAACTTACCCCAACACTGCTCATGTTATATTAGCTATGCACGTTTTAAAGCAAAGTTCACAGATTTGATAAAACAACAGTAAGGATTACTGTTTGTGCAATACAGATTTGACTGTTATTACTGGTACAGCATGATGATGTATGTTTTATCTCCACAGTCACATACCGTAAAATGGTCTTTGGCTGAGTTCCCCAAATGCATATTTGTTTTAAAAGCCGAACGTTTGTAAAAAGCATTGGGTTGTTTCGTAAAAGTGACATTGTAATCTATCAAAAAAAGATGCTGCTATGTTATATATATATATATATATATATATATATATATATATATATATATATATATATATATATATATAGCACAAATGTATTTGAAACTTCCTCACATTTGATTGATTCATACAATTTCTTCATGTTATATTGTTATTTGAGAGCATCAAAACAAAACACCACATCCCCCACAACACAATCTGAATGGTCCCAGCTACATTATTGCCCCATTCCCTCCATCCTATCCCCGACTCGCAGGCCTCAGCTTTGCCCTTGGCTCTTATACGACTGTGTGACATTCCACAGGACAACCTGGAGCTCTGTGACGCCCTTCACTTCCTCCCTGCTGAGATGTGAAAACAGCTTTCACTCCCAGAAGACTTCAGGCTCATTTTCCGAACCGAGGAACCATCAACCTACACATGCTGTAGATAAGCAGCTATTGCCAGAAATAAGAATTCGTAGTGCCAAAACAAAGTTTTAAACTTTGAAAACTTTAAAATAGAAAAGCAACTGGATAATGTATTCAAGAACTGTATGCTTGATAATAACATAACACAGATCTTTCAAAGCAAGCACATTTCCAAGATGCGGAAATAACAATGAACATACTGCTCAAATCATCATGTCTGTGGTAAGACTCAAAGTCAAGTATTTTTGAGAATTTTTGGTGCTTTGCATCCAACAGTGATCACAGATGACTTCATTATGATAGATACTACGAGATCTAAACAAATGCAAATTACATGGGAATATATGGGATATATATTGTGGCACCCGGATAAAGATGATGCAGACCCAACTATTTAATTGAATTGCTTGTGTTTCCAACTTGGAATTTTCCCAAATTCCCAAGCTGTCTTAACTGACCACATGCAATCAGATCACCCAAGACTGGTGTTTAATCCCAGGTGTAAACAGGGCGTGTAAGCCAAAACTAGTCCTATACTGCAATATTAAAGAAATGATCCACCCTCATCTAGTTAACTTTCCACTGTTTGTTTCACTGTTTGTTTTCACAGTAAACATAGACCCATAAAATGAGCCCTCCCCCCTATCCTCTCTGTCCAGGCTATTCAACCACCCAAGGCCAAGCAGGAAACAATTTAGATATTTGCTCGGTCCTGTCCGCAACCACCCACAATTTGTTTTACATTCCAATCGATGATCTTGCATATTTCCGGTCGAACTTCCAAGTATCGATGGTCTCACCCATGGTTTGTTTGTTTAGCTGGTATTAAACTAAAATCCAATGAGTTAATATTGGTTTAAAGAGTGTAGAGAGAGAGACAATAATGTTAATGAGAGATCTAGCATTAAAGCTATGGTTTGATGAAGCTTTGACATGGCAGTAAAGGTCACCTGAAGAACACGGGGGTGAATCAGGTGTAAACCACTCATCAGTTTGCCAAACTCGCTCTTATAATTGAAATTTTGGAAATGACGCGTGACCATCAACTGTATCTCACAATACTTAAACAAACACTTCCAGCAACGCTTCGCCGCTGAGTTCACTGGAAATGAAAACTCAATTTGTGCTCATTATGTGAAAGACTTCACAACAGTTCAGTTGAACTCGAGTGGAACCAGAAAAACAGAAAAAGCTAAACTATCAAGCCTGGTCTTGCACACTATACAGTCACACACTGATTTCTTAAATAGGGTTTAATTCCAAAGAAATACATTGGGGTTCCAAGTGTGAACCTAAATAAAACATCTGATTAAATCATCTGGTTTGCTTTACAAATTTGATTCAAAGTCTGATTTGAAACAGAAACAAACCTTTTAAGATTTTTCAAAACAAAAATTAATTGATTGATTTTCATGTTACCACAAACACGGCGCCCAAAATCAAACATTCATAAACAATACATTAACAAAAATACAATGTTGGTAATCTATGTCAATATTAGCAAGTCTATTCCAAAACTCAAAAAAGAAAAAAAAATATAAATAAATATAATAATATTAGAATTAGTTATGGATGTAAAACAAATGTGACTATCTGCGAAATTAGGTTTAATTTCAATTTTTGATTGCAATTATCGAAAACGTGTTTAATTGTTCACTGTTAGACTTAACTGTAATTTCTACAGTTACTTACCACATAATGCCCAGTAAAATAACATCATTTTCTTTTCCAGTTCATTACTGTAATATGCATTGCATTATGGGTATTAACATTTAATTTACAGTGATTTCCTGTATGTTTTGAATTTGCGGTAGACTGCTGTAAAACAACAGCAGTAGTGCTACTGTAGTTAAATAAAATAGTGTTATAAAAGCATATAAAATGGAAAAATAAAATATATCTATGAAATGAAATACATTTTATTTGTTATGCTTTTAGCAGTGAAGCAAATTTCAAAATGTGAATTGTTTTTCAGCAGTGTAAATAATTTATTAAGAATTGTAGATAGAAACAATAAAGGGATTATGGATAAATGCTTGACTGTCAGATTTGAATTTGAACTCAAGACTTCAAAACACTAGAGGGGAGTGTAGCGAGTAACTTTCATCAAGTGACTCTGTGGTAGTGTTATGGACCTATAACACGGGCAACCCGGGTTCGATTCCCCTTCAGGGCAATATTTTTTTTAAAACTAGGTTACAGTAAGGGTATTATACTGTAAAATGGAACTGCGGTAAAGGCATCATACTGTAAAAACATGTACAGTTATGGTACTGTATTGGGGCAGTTACGGTAACTCACTGGAAACACGTTGCCAGTGAGTTACCGCATATATACAATAAAAAGTCTAACAGTGTTGATTTCACATTTTAATCTTTGTCATGTCCTTACTCAGTCAATATTAAAGAGCACCTATTTCATTGCTAAAACCAACGTTTTTTGTGTGTGTATTAGGTATAATACAATCTGTTCGTGTGATTTATGGTTAAAAAACACATTACTTTCCACATACCATAATTTTATGTAGTTCACTCTCTTCCTGCAATGAACAGATTTAAAAAGCTCTGTGTCCCTGATTGGCCAGCTAATCTTTACATTGTGATTGGCCTGAATACCTCTGATGTCAGCCGGAAATGTGACGCTCCTTACCATGTTTGAAAGATTCGCTTACAATGGAATCTTTCAATTCTTTCTAGTCCGAAGCGGGAGGAATTATGATAATGTCGGTCTTGTTTACATCACCAATCCCAGGAATTAAACTTTTGCCTACAATCCGTGTGTTTGTTGTAGTCTAAGAAAAGAGATTTATGTTGGAAACGATAACTCGCGTCATCGTTTACTTTGGGGTTTGTACCTTTTGCATATCGTTAACATGAACTAATAAACACTTACACACTAACAAAATCATAAATAGGACCATAATGGCTCTTTAAAGATATCAAGGTCATTTTTCACATAATGTTTTTTTTACATTATTATGATTTCATGTACACTTTAAAAAAATTCCTTGTTGCACCAAAATTTTAAGGTTTAATAACTTGAATTTACAATTAATTTAAACTTTCTTATAGTGAGAAGTTGCTATAAAGTATAAAAATAAAGTTGAATTAGATTAAGTTATTTTGACTTTATTTTTATAATGTATAGCAACACCTCAGTAGTCAAAAAAGTTGAAATTAATTGTAATTTCAAGTTGATTAAAAAAATAAAAATTTAAGTGCAACAAGGAATTTTTACAGTGTTGAAAACCAAACATGACTTTAGCTGGGTTTTAACGGGCAGGTTCACAAATTATTAAACAAATTATTTAGGATTCTGTACAAATGTGAAACTTTTTTCTTATTTCTTCAAAAAGGTTACAATGAAAATGTAATGATTCATTTGATTTACTAATTTTTTTAAGGTAAGTGGTTGCAATCAATTTATTTAAGCTACATTTATTTTAATGTTTGTTTTAAATTTTTTGTTGTTTGTTTAAATGTAGCTTAAATAAATTGATTGCAACCACTTACTCAAAATTGAGTAAATTAATAAATAATTTTATTCAGTGTACATTTTCTTTTCTCCATTTAAGCATACAAGACGGCCACTCTTTAGAGCATTTGTAGATCATGTGATAACATGAATAACTATCTTTTATGGGGTTCAAGTCTGTCAATGCATGCTGTCCTTAAAAGTGGATGTGCCAAATACAAAAAATTCTTCAAAAGTTTACACCAACAAATACTACTTGATCTTAGACGTTTGGACTGTTCATATACCGCACAGATAATAATAGCTAATTGAAGGAAGTTCTCAAATACTTGGCTTGGTTCTTAGCGGCTGAATTTAAGTCCCCAGAAATCATTTGTATCCGGACCTCAAAAGAGCAGCTGACTCTATAAGCGCGGGGAAACTTCCGTTCTGTCAATTACGTCCAGAGAACAACGCTAATTAAAGCCTTGCTAACAGGGCAAAGGAGAGAGCGGATTGACTCTGTGCGATGGACAGATCAGGCAAAGGACTTAAGTGTGCTTGACCTGTTTAGAGAGTAAGTCTAGATCCTGCTCCAGGAATCTAATTAGGGCTCGACTCAGTAGGGATGAACCGAAGAAACTAAACTAATAAACCGGATTAAAGCGAACACAAGGATAAACAGACTTTCCATTTGGGAAAATAGTGAATAATAGATGTGCGTTTTATCAAAACCAAAAACCCTCGGTATTAAACTTCTGCTGTTTGTGCTATGAATACTACAGCACAGAGAATAGAGAAACTTGCGTTACTTTTTAGGTTACTTTTTTTAAGTGACCATATTTACGGTTTACATTTTATGGGTGATGTAGTGGGCAAAAAATAATAAAAAATAACTTTTCCCCAAAATGTAATTAAAAAAAATGTTTACACTGTCCGAAAAAATGGTCAAAACTTGTGGCTGTCACTGGGGCAGTACCCTTTCCAAAAGTACACATTTGCACCTAAAGAATTACATTAGTACCTCAAAGGTGCATATTGGTTTCAAATGTATACATATCTGTACATAAATAGTACATATTAGGACCTTTTAAAGGGTATTGTCCCAATGACGGCTTGTGACAATTTTTTCTGACAGTGAGGCTGTCAAAGGTACCCTTTCCAAAAGTACACATTTGCACCTACAGATTTATATTAGTACCTCAAAGGCACGTATTGGTGCCAAAGAGTGCATACTAGTACCTCAAAGGTACATATTAGTACAAATGTCTGTACCGAGTACATATTAAGACCTTTTAAAGGGTAATGCCCCAGCAGCTTGAGACCATTTTTTCTGACAGTGTTCAGATCCTTAACATATAAATACAGAAGAGAATATCACATATTTCATATCTTGTTGGAAATCTGACTTGGAGCTCATCGTATATAGAAAACATTTTCTGCCCAGCCTGCAGTAACAAGAGACCCTCTCCTCTGCACATCAACAGGCTCTTTGTTTTGGCCAAAGGGCAAAGTGTAAGTGTGTGGGGTACACAGAAAGCAGGGTGCATAACTAGCGCCTGGCCTGACTTAAGAATTAACACCCCCTCCTACGCCCTTAATGAAACATTAATGACTTCTTGCATTGCCATGCATTCTTGCCAGGGGTGGAATATGAGGAACTTCAGAGATGAACGATGAAAAGAATCTATTGGGTTTCGTTTTGCATAACACATGAGTCATCTTAACGTCTATGAATCTGACCCTCTCGCATGCTTTAAAACAAATTACCAGGTCACAACCTTAGCATCAAACTATCGATTCAACAACAGCGTGGAAGAGTGTTTTACCGTGTATCATCCTAAAAAAAAGTGTGACTTCCGTGTTAAATTATAAGTCATGGCTATTTGAATAGATCCGTGTCTAAACTCTTCGCACATAGATCACTTGCTACCTGTGGCAGGGGTCAAATTCATAGCAAGATTGATGAAGCATCAAGTGTGGCCCATACTATAAACAAACATATTATTAAAGGAAAACACAGTTTTTCAATATTTTACTATGTTCTTACCTCAACTTAGATGAATTAATACGTACATATATATCTTTTTTCAATGCGTAGACTTAATCTTTGTACAGCGTGTTGTGAAAGTGTTAGCATTTAGCCTAGCACCATTCATTCCTTAGGATCCAAACAGGGATGAATTTAGAAGCCACCAAACACTTCCATGTTTTCCCTATTTAAAGAATGTTACACAAGTAGTTACACGAGTAAGTATGGTGGCACAAAATAAAACATGGTGATTATTGCATAAACTATATTGTATGGTGGAAGGGCACTTTGTTTGCAGCATTTTGACCTTGGGTGCAGTAATATTGGCAAAAGTTTGGCGAGAGGGGGCGTAGTCAGGAGTGATGATGTTACTGCGCACCGAGGTTGAAAGTGCTGCAAACTAAGTGCTCTTCCGCCATACAATATAGTTTCATTTTTTATCCGTTAAAAAATCGCCACTTTTTATTTTGTGCCACCATACTTACTCGTCTACTTATGTAACAGTTTTCCTTTAAGTGACCATAAAGCCCGTAGTCTGTTGTTGCTCATACATGTACAAAGACGTTTGACGCATGCGCATTGCGACAAAAAATGCAATCCACCTCCTGGGCTACATACTACATTCTCCTGTAGGCACATACGTGACCAACGCGTACATTGATGAGGGGGTTTCCAAAATCGTACATGTAAAAAATTGACTATACTTCGGCCTGAAGTGTAAGGTAGCGTGCACATCAAAGTGTTTACGCCGGCGGCCGGCTTATGTTTTCAATTGTTTCAAAACTTTTAAAAAATGCCAGCAGCTGGCTAGTTTTGTCCGCGGTTTTCCATGCTGAGCGTCGAGAGTTAAAAAATGTTACATTTAGATGAAACGCTCAGCTGTCCAATCACGCTGGAGGGGGAACAAATATTACAACTACTGGCGCATCATTCAATGACTGATGAACTAAGCAGAAGTATCAAAAGCAACCAAAGCGCTTAGCTAAAAAAAACTGGCAAGCGCCTACTGGCAAGCGCCTTCAGTCAGTGTCCGCCTGATGTTTTCAGCCGCGTTTGAACCGCTTTGGTGTACACGCCCCCTTAAAGTTAAAGGAACAGTATGTAAGAAATGTATATCAATTAATCATAAAATGGCCCTGATATGTCACTAGACATTAAGAAATAATTTTCCTTTCAAATACTTATATCACTGACAAGAGTGGTCCGGCCAGGATATTGTCATTAAAAAGTGGAGTTGCAGCCCTCAACTAATGTTTATGTTGTCATGTTGTGTATTGGCCACCAGTTGTGTGATTGCAGTACCAGTTTTAGCCACAAGGTTTGTGATTGCAGTACCAGTTTTGGCCACAATCTTACATACTGTTCCCTTAAAGTTTACTTTTCAAAGGGATCAGGTTTACACTGTCAACAAAATTGTCAAAAACTGGTCCCTAGCTGTCACTGGGGCAATACCTTTAAAAAAGTTGTGTATACATTTGAGGTACGTGATATGCACTGGTTTGTACTAGGGCTGGGTATCGATTCAGATGTTCCAGATCGATTCGATTTCGATTCACAAGCTATCAGATCGATTCGATTTCGATTTTTGAACAGGCAAGAACAATTGCCTTTATATAAAAAGCTAATTAAAAAAAGAAGGTTTTAGTGTTTAAAGCCACAATCTTACAGAAACCAAGTGCACAACAGTTCGGCCACCAGAAGCGGATTTGTTTTTAAGACAAGCTCCTACCTGAGATTAGATCTACCCTAGCATTGTTGTGAATGAAGGCATTATTGTTAAATATGACAATGTCCTGCAAACATCTGCGTTTTTAAGCACAAAACGTCAGCTGGGGACGGCTGAGCCGCCTGACCCTTGTGTGCTCTGCCGGGTTAATCTGAACTTCCCCTCTCTCCCAGCATGCGTATAGTCTTACCTTTTATACCCCACTGTAAATAGGATTAGTGTTTCAGTTGTCTATGGAATACATAAAGGCCTGAAGCGCTGTTAGGGGTCCCTGTCTGTGAAGAGCAGGTGGAAAGAGGTGCGAGGGAGAAAAGCTGACTTTGTATTAGAAGCCGACTTTATATTTTCAATTGCTGGAAGTGTGGGTTTGTACGTGTGTATCGTGTGCGGGCTTGAAGTGAAAAGAGCATATAAACCCCTGAGATTAAAATGCATAATAGAAATGAGTTTCTTTTGTCTTTGTGTATGTGGGTTGGGGGCAGACCCAGTGAATTAGGTCAGGGGCCCGGTCTGTCTGCGACAGAGGGCCGCAGAGCCGGTTTTGTCAAGGTGTCAGGAAAAGTGATGTCTGTGTTGTGTGAAGCTGTAAGGTGAATGTCTCTGTACAAACATTCACAGTAAAGCAGATGATGGACAAGATAGACATGACAGAGTAGTTGACATAACTGGCTGGGTATAAACTTAGGTATTAGGTAGGTATTAAAGTCTGAGTCATCAGTACAATATGAATTTAGGATATGCATTTGTTTTCTTAATTCACATCCTAACCTAAAGGCAGGGTAGGCGCTTTTTACCTAAACATTTTTTTAGAACCCAGAGCCGATCCTGGCCTTCTGGGGGCCCTAAGCAACTTTGTGAGGGGGCCCTGTCATCGCGTTCATAAAATTGTGGTGCGGGGCCCTACGCAGCTCACGTAGCTTGCGTATAGGGAGAATCGGCTCTGTTCATATCCTGATAGCAATCAGTTAGTTAAGTGGTCTAAATGTATTTATTCAAATATGTATCTTTTGAGGAATGTGCAGGAGCAAAAAAAATTTAAGTTGCAAAAACACTGGTTGGTCTGAGAGAATCACGACGAGCGTCATGCTAAACGCAAGATTAGCTTTACCTTCATGCTTGCGCTCCCTCGAAGCAAACCTGTAGTCATCTCTGCTTTGTTTTAAGTTCCCAAACAACGGACTGAGAAATAAATGAATGTATGGGAACGTATAGTATTCCAATGACGGTCTCACTTGTATGATGTCACAGGAGTAAAAAAGGGCAAATATAACGACACGCCTATAATCCCACCCACTCTGAAGTGTTACTAAACTCGATTGAAAAGCTAACCAAGCCAAATTGAAGTGAGCTGACACGACCTGACCTGTGGGGTACTATGCAATGGAAAAGCACCATTAGAGGTGTGTCTTCTATCATAAGGGTGTTGTCAAGTCTGTGATTTTCCCACAGAATTTGACTACTTTTCCACTATTGCCACTGGTTGTTTATACAGTGGGTTAAATCAGTCAGCTGTATGTTATTCATCAAATCCTTAAGTAAGATTTATTTATAAAACCAAAAGTTTTGGATTATGGCTAAGATCACTGGGCTAGTTTTGAAAAATTTGAGAACCACTGTACACCATGCTGACCAAGAGAGAATGGAAATCATACAGCGACAACCTTACTTTCCTTCTGAACGGACAAAAAAAGGGTGTCAAAACAATGTTAAAAAATGGCTATGAAGAAAAATGTCTGGACCAAGATTAGATAAAACATAGTTAATGTGTTTTAGAGGAGTTGTGGCTTCGGCTCCCTGAAAGGATGGTGGGAACTTATCTAGACCCATCATCTGTTTACCAATAAAACCATTACAAAATTCCCTTATTTAGTGTGTTTTGGGTCTAATTCCAGTAGGATTTAATAGTGGTCTATCAGTGCATGTCCGGTAAATGTGACCCTGGACCATTAAAACCAGTCATAAGTCGGACGGGTACACTTTTTAAAAAAAAAAAACTGTAGAAATTACAGTATTACTGACAGCTGTTTGATTAGATTTAAATGTATGCTATTTACTGGTAAAAGTTTGTTCAGAGTTAAATCAACATTAAACATTAACAAGTCTTTGTCTTTACAGAATAAAACTATAAAATAAAAAACAAAAGTATAAAATAACACCTCACGCAAAGCATTCTGGGAACCAAAAACTGAAGGATAACACATAAAAGATTGATGAGCATTTCTGGATCCAGGAATGCTTTGCATGAGGTGTTATTTTTTACTTTTATTTTGTAAAGATAAAGACTAATGTTTAAAGGACAAGTTCGGTATTTTACACTTAAAGTCCTGTTTTCAGATTGTTTATGATGAAATAGAACGGTTTTGACTGAAATTTCGACATATGCGGCTGCCCCAAGAATTTTAGGGTGTTTGTGTTTCACCTCACACCTCTACAATGGGTTTAATGGTGCACTGGAACAATCCTTCCTGGGATGCATTGGACTTTCGTTTGCGGGGACGTGGGACTCACCGGGTGGTCGGGGGTGTTGACTGGTGTGCTCACACGGAAATCGCTCCAGGAGACGCATTCCAACAGGTTTTATCGTAGTTTTTACCAACTCCATTGACTTGTATTAGATGTGCTGTGAGGTACGGTATTACTCCGCGCTGGGAACTTTGTTTCTATTCTTCCAATTGGCATTGGCCGATTAGCGCCACCACCTGGGCTGGAGTGTCTATTATTCAAGCTCTAAGCGGAAGAATGTACGAGTGTGAGGCGTTTGGGGAAATGGGTCCACAAGTTAACAACGAATGCTAAAACACCTGTTGGAGGGCGTCTTTTGCAGCGATTTTGGTGTGAGCATATCAGTGAACACCCCTGACCACTCGGTGAGTTTAACGTCTTTGTAAACAAAAGTTTAATGCATTTTAGAAAGGATTGTTCCAGTGCACCATTAAACCCATTGTAGAGGTGTGAGGTGAAACACAAACACCCTAAAATTCTCGGGGCATATGTCGAAATTTCAGTCAAAACCGTTCTATTTCATCATAAACAATCTGAAAACAGGACTTTAAGTGTAAAATACCGAACTTGTCCTTTAATGTTCATTTAACTTTAAACAAACTGCCAGTAAATAACATACATATCTACAGTAAGTTACTGGAAAACAGCTGCATAACTACAGCAATTTTTACAGTGTATATTTGTAGCAATAGCATTGTATGGGTCAAACTTATCGCGCTCTATCTTACATCTGGCGCAATGCTATTTTCCACCCTGCGCAATTATCATTTTCACGTTTAGCGACACGTTGTTTAAATAGCAAATGCATTTGCGCCCCCTTTTGCGCCCATGGGCGTTCTGGTCTGAAAACGAGGTGTGTTCAGGCGCATTGTTGGCGCGTTGCTATTTTGAGGCAACTAAAATAGACTACGCCATTGACCAACAAAAACCTGGTCTAAAGTCTAAAGTCAATGGCGCAATATGTTTTTTTGTTATTGAAAGAGTGCATTAGTAATATGCGCCTAAATGGGACGACAACGCGGGTTTGCTTAACACATACATGAATGCGCAGCAGCACAAAAACGCTTTTAAATATGAAAGATTAAAGGATTGAATGTAAAAGATTATTATCGAGTCTCTTGGACATAAATGAGGACCAATTATGAGACATTAGAAGACAAAAAGAGCTGCTTCACCTGTAGCCTGGTAAGTAAATAAATGCTTTGCTATAAACAAATGCATCTGTTTTTAAATGTTTTTTTAAATGCTACCTCACGGATTTATTGTATATGATGACCTGTGGATATGGTGAGATGAGAAACAATGCTTAAAAAAAACTGACGGTGTCCAAGTGCTGGAGAGCCGTTTGTAAATTCTTTATCTCATGTTTGTTACAAATAAAGTATTTTTACAGTACAAACCTTTTCTTACATACTTGTAAATTATTTTTTTATGATATTGGATAGCCATACATTTAAAGCAATTAAAAGCCTGCTTTTTTACTTCCATAACTAAAAGAAAACGGGTTTTAAAGGTTTTAATAAAAAAATAACAATTTCAATACAAGTGAAAAACAACACAATTATTTAACATTAATCTTAAACTGGGGATCTTCTTCCTCCGCTTATTTTTTCAGTTTAAAAAGTCCATCATCTAAATAGAGATTAGACATAGCGCCAGTGCAACAAGCTTTTAAAGGGGATGAGAGCTGAGACTCTCATTGGTTTATTGCACGTTATGCCCAAAATACTCCCATTACTCATTAAAAAAAAGGACCAACCCTTTTCGACCATGCGCTCGGCGCACAAACCATTTTTCACGTGGTTAAATTAGCAAAAGTGGGTTTGGACACGCCCATTTAGACGTTGCGCTGTGCGCTTTAGACAATGCGCTTAGATGGTTAAAATAGAAAATATAAAAATTATAAAACTGAAAGCTTTATTTTGGGACTTTCCTACTACATTGCACCAATTACTGTAAGATGTTCAATTTACTTTAAGCCCCAAGGAAATAGAGTAGGAAGAATGTCCGTCTATGGAAGGGCTGGTGGGGGCTGCGCGTCTCAGCCAATCAGAGAAGAGCTGCAACCCTAATGTCATTTCAGCGCTGTGAACACACAGGGTCTTTAACTGGCGGGGCCACAGACTGCGTGTTTACTCAACGCAGCTGGGATTCAAACTCACTTTCTGCGTCTCCGCTATGTTGATCCATTGCTTCGCGTTATTTGGATACTGAAACGCAACGCGCTGGTTTATATTCAGTCATCGGGACTCGAGCAAATGACAGCACTTGTGAATATTTTCTAATACTTCAGGAATACATCAGCTCATCACTTTGCGTCCACATTTTTCTTCCGTGTAAGTATGTTTCTTCATATTGTAAAGTGCTGTTTGGGATAATAATGTCAATGTTTGTAAGAAATATAGATGTTTTCCAGTAGAAAACACCAAAAAGTCCCTCAGGAAAATTAACCATAGTTTTATTACAGTAAAAGTTGCAAAACACGTTTATCATTTGTATAACCACAACTTTACTGCAAAAAACATAGTTATTTTTATTATATAGTGAGACCATGGTAAATTAGTGGTTTTACTATACAGATACCATAGTTAAACTAGCCTTGGTGAACGTTTGTAAGGGCTGTGTGAACTTATACTAACTTTTTGCGCTATTAAATTGGAATGATATACATTAATAACATGTTAACTGTTCAATTGCAACCATGTTTAAAGTGACCAACTGGTGCGTAAAGGCGCACAGTACAGCATGGAGTATGTAGTGTGAAGCCCCTGCGGGTCTCCAGATGTGTGCGTACTCACATTCAGCTGTTCCTTGTCAATCAGGACACGGCTGGCATTAAAGTGACTTCTTTCCTGTCATTCCCGGTGCCGTTTGTCGCCTGGCGCGTAACGCACAACACGACCCACCTTTCCTATAATAAATCTTTCATAACTGGTCGCGTTCCCCGTTTCGCCCCTGAGGTAAAACTGTTACACTTGCCGATAGGGATCATTTCCATGTTGGGAACATTTTCAGTGCTATGTAATTGGTCTGAGCGCGCGAGTTTGTTTGACGCACCTATTACCGTGTCTTTCGCGTGTGTTTTAATTTTTGTTTTTAAGTCAACATTACGTTGTGAAATTAAGCATAAAAAGTTGTTTTCCAGCACTATGTCAGACTTTGAGCGAGAAGAGCGCGTTTGTTGTACTAGGTGTTGGTGTCACCTAGCGGTTGTTTTGCTTGTGGAGAATATGGCCTCGTCAGTTGTTCCAGTGCCGTTGCTAGGCAACGGACCGGAAGACGGCGTTAAAGGGATAGTTCACCTAAAAATGAAAATTCTGTTATCATTTACTCGCTCTAATGTTGTTACAAACTGTATAAATGTATTGGTTTTGATGAACACGAAGGAAGATGTAATCCAATGTATCCAAACTGTTCATAAGCCCCATTCACTTCCATAGTATGAAAAAAGAATACTATAGAAGTGAATAGTTACAAACATTCCACAAAATATATTCCTTAGTGTTCACAAATACATTTATACATGTTTGTAACAACATATAAGTTTGTAAATGAATTTTCATGTTTGGGTGAACTATTCATTTAAACTAGCATATACACTAGCAGAACAATCTCTATACGAATCAAATTTACACATAACCTCTCAACTAACTAACTAACTAACTAACATTGTTCAACCCTAGATGTATTTATTATCATATAAGTAACTTTATATGCCATGACCTGCTAAAAAATAAACAACACAAATTCTAATGGTTTCAGCGACAAATAATGTCACAAACAGCTGTTTACCATTAAGACCATTGCAAAATTCCTTAATTGGGCTCTATCCAGTAGGATTTATTGGTTGGTTCCCATCCACCAGATAACATCCCACCAATAAAACACAAAGCATTACCATCAGTAGAGACCCACAGGCACCATTAAAATCCCAATTATAGCCTTTAAATCCATTATTAGAATATCTGTGATGGTTTTTTTTAACAGATTGGAATTTTGTGTGCGGGAGTCGATGTAAACCGGATCCCTAGGGGGTCTCAGGTGACTTGAGTGGAAATAAGTGGCAGGTTTCCAAATGTGGCACCCAAATAGAGATCTGAGATTGTTATGTAAAGACTCGGTTAATAGATGAGCCATTAGGACCACATGTAAAGCTCTGTCTCAGCTGACTGGAATGTAGAGAATGATGTGATATTTCCTCCTGGATGGCGTGTTTGAAGTCGGTCAGCATTTATGGACTGATTCTGGCGTTAACTGCATTTAAAATGAGGTAGTTTGGAAACAATTTTGTATACACCCTTCCCAGTTGAGAAGTTAGTAGGTAGGTAGACAATATAAATGTTAAACAGGTTTTTGCATGTTTAGCAAACAACAGCGCCTCGGTTCAGGCTTTTAAAACTGGGAGCATGTTTGGGATTTATACGATAAATAATGTGAATAGGGATATTTGTGTAGGAGCCTGTGTGTGCTCATGTAGCTACAAGATGGACAGAAAGAGCGATTCTAACCCCCAAATCCGGCCCACAGGTTATGCTCAGAGGAGTGCTTGTATATACCGTGTTGATTTACTAGCGGAGAGCAAAGTGGGATCACAGTGCCCCATTTATGCTCAGAGACCCTGACGTGTGCTTCACTATGCAAACCACCCCACACCTCGAACACATTTGGCAGCTTTCTATCAGCTCGCCCCTTGAACGCTGCCAAGCATGGATAGGGACAAGTTGCTCTTTAGTTGCGCTAAAGAGTCAAACAGTTAGACTCTGATACCGGCCAGCTGGCATTCAGCCCGGCGACCAATCCAAACCACTTCTTTAAACAATGGATATTTCCAAAGATAGCAGCGAAAACAACATCACCAAACAGCCAGACGACAGGGTTTTCAATCAGGGAGCTGTTAAGGTACTCTGTGGGGTCCACAGAGAAGATATGGATACAAAATATATTTTTTGATGGATTTGCATGATATTTCCAGATGTCACTGGAGCAGTACCCCTTTAAATGTCCTTATATGTACCAGTATGTACCTTTGAGCTATTAATATGATCTCTTCTTTAGGTGTACTTTTTGAAAGGATACCGGCCACAGTTTCACTTTTTCTGACAAATTTACATTGACTTTTGAGCACTTGTCAAAAGCAACGCAATTCAATGCTTGTTTATAGTACAATTAGGCCTGTCAAACAATTAATCGTGATTAATCGCATACAAAATTAAGTTTGTGTTTGTATTATATGTGTGTGTTCTGTGTGTAAATAATATGTGCATATAAATACAAACACATTCATGTATGTATTTAAGAAACATTTACATGTGTATATGTACTTATTTATATTTTAGTGCTGGGCAAAGATTAATCGTGATTAATCGCATGCAAAATAAAAGTGATTTTTTGCATAATATACGAGTGTCTGCTGTGTGTAAGTATTATGTATATATAAATATACACACAGTTATGTATGCATTTAAGAAACATTTACATGTGTATATACATTTATTAATATTTTTATATAGTATATACAAGTTAAAGAAATATATTTAAATAAAACAAATCTGAAATGTATATATGTATGTGTGTGTGTGTGTGTGTGTGTGTGTGTGTGTGGTTAAATATACATAATAGTTACACACAGTACACGCACACGTATTATGCAAAAAATCACTTTTATTTTGTGTGCGATTAATCGTGATTAATCTTTGCCCAGCACACATTTTTAATAGGGCTGTCAAAAATGAATCGCGAGTAATCTAAAATAAAAGTTTGTGTTTACATAACATATGTGTGTGTACTGTGTGTACACACACAATCATGTATATATTTAAGAAAAGTTGGTTATATTTATATATTTTATATTTATATATGATATACATTATATAAATGTATATACAGTAAATAAATGCAAATATTTCTTAAATATATACAAGAATGTGTGTGTATTTATATATACATAATATTTACACACAGTACACAGACATATGTTATGTAAACATAAACTTTTATTTTGGATGCGATTAATCACGGTTAATTTTTTGACAGCCCTAATTTTTATATATTTAATATTATATATAAATAAATAAAAATGTATATATAAATACACTTTTTCTTAAATGCATACATATGTGTGTGTGTGCAATGAATTTACACATATATTAGAGAAACACAAACTTTTATTTTGTATGCGATTAATCGCGATTAATCGTTTAAAGCACCAAGTACGATAATTTTTTGGGGGGAAAGCATAATGCCATTGTAGACTTTTGAAAAAGTATTTTGTTATTTGTACTAAAGCAAGTAAGATTAAATGAAATGATCATGACAAATGCAACAAATAAAGTGACCCAGATTCGAACATACATAGCCCACATCAGCACCACAACGCAATGTGCAAGGACTGCCGATCCAAAGCTCCGGCGTTTGGTAAAAAAAATCCCCTACATAACAGGCTGTACTTAAACATCACGAGAACTCAGGAAGGCCGATCATGTGAGCGCAGGGGACCGAAAAAACCAAATTAACCCGCCACAGCTGACAGCTTGTGGGTCAGGACACTTATCTGGCTCGGTGTGGGAGATGCTTGAATCATTTCTAATTGCTCACTGACTGGTTCCTGAGCCTTGGCTCGCTCACCAACCACATCCCATTGAAGTTGCGGAACAGTGGGTTGATATTAAAACACGTCACATTCCCAAAATCTAAACAGACAGCAACTCTTAGGGAGACAATAAATACAGCAAGGAGTCAAAAGTCTTGCAAAGCCAAGAGATCATAGTAATTCATTTTGATTTGCACTTTTTTTTACATCTTTTTGTAAAAGCAAGGTTATTTGGCACCGCAGTAATTACCCATGTCAGCCATATCAGACGTGGAGATTAAAGGCAGGTAATGATTTCACTCGGTCGGGCAGACGGCTGCCGGCAGCTCCCTTATAATCAAAGCGTGAGACGCGTGCGGCAGACGTTCAGCAGAGCGTGGAGATAAGAGCACCTCAACAACTACCGAGATGATTAACCTGACAGCTAAAAAGGTGACATGATGGCGAAATACTGCTGTTTAGATTAAGACCCAATGGAGATGCTTCAGCTGACTGGACACGATGGAGTTTATAAATGCATATTTATAACACCAAATGTTTCAAGAGGTGAGATTATTAAAGTAGGACACGGAGGTGCAGATGTGTGACATTTCATTTTTAAAATATTCGGCAGTGGTTAGCGCCCCAGGTCTTAAGCTGCGTGTCCTGTTTGAGCCAACATTGCCATGCCGGGTTGGTCTATATCCAAAACCCACAGAGAAATGTTTTATGGGTGCCACCGTGTTTGCACATTTCGTAGAAACTGTATGTCTTTGTAGATTAGGCTTGGATGAAAGAAAGTATATTTCATCACAGAAGAACCTACACACTCGCTAAAATGGATTTATCCTTAAGTTGGTTGTGGGACGGAAGACATTTAGTATGGGGTTTGCTAATGAATGCTTGGGGCTTTCACGCTAATGAAAACTAGCAACCAAACAGGGATTTTATTGTGCGCTTGTTTGGCCAGAAAAGGTCTGGGGGTTTAATCGTTCGCATTGGTAACAGGTTGTAAAGAGTCACGCTGTGTGTTAACATGAATGAACCCCGGAACCAGACGGATTGCTTTTCTTGGAAAAGAGAAAACATCATGACACGATTCATTATCCGAACACATTCAGCTGTGAAATGCAACATGCAACAGCTTGCTGTGGTGTCTCGTCCTGCTTTTATGGTTTTAATCCCGTAAAATTGCTAAATTTCACACAATATGTGTGTGTATAGATGTTTGGACTTATGTTGTCCAAAATACAGTAAAACAGGTTGTTAGGGAGTTCTCGGTACACAAAAGTTTAATAATTGCATTACGGTTTATGTGAAGGTTAGGTTTAAGGGTTGCATCATTATCCTTGTGTAATAACAGTGAAAGTCAATGAAAAGTCCATAATATGGCAAAAACCTGTGTGTGCGTGCACACAATGTACTATGCTGAGAAACTTTAAAGAAGCCCCTAAGGGTCTAAGACATCTGTTTGGGAACTGAGGGTTTTACCTTTCAATAATATACTAGTTGCTCCTCAGAGAGACTTGACTTCATTACACGTTCCACTCCCGTGACCCATTTCTTCTTCTCTACCTAATGAACCGAAATATCTCTATCCGTCTCATTTCCTCCCTTTTGCTTATCTGTGGAAGAAGAACAGTTTCATTGACATATATCTTGCAGTACATCATTAAAAAATATATGTCATGGCTGCGTATATATATATTATGAAATCCATGTCTAGGTCCATCAGCTAGGTCCATCTTCAAAGTGACAAAGGACAACAAAGCAAAAAGCAAATTTTGGGACAAATACATTTTTCAAACCAATGTGAAACACTAACTGCAAAAAATACATTATAACTAAGGGGTTGTTTTACACGACAATGATTTCAACCGCAAACGTTTTTATGCAGTTTGGCTGTGACTTCGTACGCAACTTTGTACGCAACTTTGTACGCAACTTTGTACGCAACTTTGTACGCAACTTTGTACGCAAGGAACTTCGTACGCAAGGAACTTCGTACACAAGGAACTTCGTACGCAAGCAACTTCGTACGCATGCAACATTTTTCAAACCAATGTGAAACGCTAACTTGAAAAACGACATTATAACTAAGGGTTTGTTTACATGACAACAATTTAGACCGTAAAAGTTTTTATGCAGTTTGGCTGTGACTTTGTACGCAACTTTGTACACAACTTTGTACACAACTTTGTACACAACTTTGTACACAACTTTGTACACAACTTCCTACGCAACTTCCTACGCAACTTCCTACGCAACTTTATATGCAACTTTGAACGCAAGCAACTTCGCTCGCAAGCAACTTCGTACGCACGCAACATTTTTCAAACCAATGTGAAACGCTAACTTGAAAAACGACATTATAACTAAGGGTTTGTTTACATGACAACAATTTCGACCGTAAAAGTTTTTATGCAGTTTGGCTGTGACTTTGTACGCAACTTTGTACGCAACTTTGTACACAACTTTGTACACAACTTTGTACACAACTTCCTAAGCAACTTCCTACGCAACTTCCTACGCAACTTTATATGCAACTTTGAACGCAAGCAACTTCGCTCGCAAGCAACTTCGTACGCACGCAACATTTTTCAAACCAATGTGAAACGCTAACTGCAAAAACTACATTATAACTAAGGGGTTGTTTACATGACAACAATTTCGACCGTAAAAGTTTTTATGCAGTTTGGCTGTGACTTTGTACGCAACTTTGTACACAACTTTGTACACAACTTTGTACACAACTTTGTACACAACTTTGTACACAACTTCCTACGCAACTTCCTACGCAACTTCCTACGCAACTTCCTACGCAACTTCCTACGCAATTTTGAACGCAAGCAACTTCGCTCGCAAGCAACTTCGCTGGCAAGCAACTTCGTACGCATGCAACATTTTTCAAACCAAGGTGAAACGCTAACTGCAAAAACTACATTATAACTAAGGGGTTGTTTACATGACAACAATTTCGACCGTAAAAGTTTTTATGCAGTTTGGGTGTTACTTCGTACGCAACTTCATACACAACTTTGTACACAACTTCCTAAGCAACTTCCTAAGCAACTTTATATGCAACTTTGAACGCAAGCAACTTTGCACGCAAGCAACTTCGTTCGTAAGCAACTTCGCTGGCAAGCAACTTCGTACGCATGCAACATTTTTCAAACCAATGTGAAACGCTAACTGCAAAAACTACATTATAACTAAGGGGTTGTTTACATGACAACAATTTCGACCGTAAAAGTTTTTATGCAGTTTGGGTGTTACTTCGTACGCAACTTCATACACAACTTTGTACACAACTTCCTAAGCAACTTCCTAAGCAACTTTATATGCAACTTTGAACGCAAGCAACTTTGCACGCAAGCAACTTCGTTCATAAGCAACTTCGCACGCAAGCAACTTCGTTCGTACGCAACTTTGTTCGTACACAACTTTGTTCATACACAACTTCATATGCAACGTTTTTGATAACAATGCATTGTCGTCTCCGTGTAAACTGGGTAAACGCAAATCGGTGATAAAGGTGACATGCGCATCATGCATCATTTAATGCGATCTATAGTCATACATGAACATAATCAAAACAACAATGGCAAACAACAGGATTGCGAGCTTTTCCAAGAAAGTTTACAATATTTAGTCGTTTTAGGGGGCGCACACACCAAAGCGTTTAAACACGTCGACAATAGGCGCTGCCAGCTTTTTCTTGATGAGTAAAATTACCAAAATAAGTCTAGTTTTTAGACCAAAAATATCAAATTTAAATGATTTTGTGAATAAAACAAGCAAAAAAAATCTGCCAATGGGGTAATCAAAATTTTCTAGAATTTTTCTTGAATTTAGTGTTTAAGAAAAATGTTCAAGATTTTTTGCTTACCCCATTGGGAGATTTATTTTTTGCTGAAAACAAGACAAAAATACTTAGAACATTGTTTCTTGAAAATAATTTTTTGCAGTGTGAGCCAAGCGTTTCACCCAAAGTTGAAAATTTTTCAACTCTCGATGCTCAGCGCAGAAAAACCACAGAGCGCCAGTGCTCAGATCCGTCAAAAACAACCAGCTGCTGGTGTTTTTGAAAAAAAAAAATTCAAATACGCTGACCGCCCGTGTAAATGCTTTGGTGTGCACCCTACCTTATAGTCCAGGGTCATTTGTAGTAACTTATTATTAATTGCTGTGTGATGAATGCGTATGTCTTGTAATGCTTCTTTACAAGGTAACATTGCCATCTACTGGCCTAGCATACCTAATACAGCAGATTTAGGGTCTTTGCAAACGCAGATCTTTTGAATGGCTCTGTCATATGTACGTTAAAACTTTTCAGTTTCTCAATATATCACTGTCGTGTAAACATAGCATAGGTGTACATGTATTCAACTGATGGCAAACAGACCCTTGTGTACAGAAATTCCCTGAGGAGGTAACCATAGCAATCGGTAGACCACTTGAGCACCCTCATTAAAATCGAACATTAAAAAATATAGATACTGCCAATAATTAATATCCGTATTATAGAAGCAAGAAGATTTTTTCACATAAAAACCCATTAAAAGTCACAGTATCATTCATACACACCGCAGCAAAAAACAAAATCAATTTTTTTCGCCATTTAAGGAACAGAATAGCATTAGTTTCGGAGACGGGCCCCTGACACAGAGGCCCATTATGTGAGGATTACTATATCAACTCGAAGTGTTGAATTACACGTCATCGCAGTCACCCCAAAGCTGCGCTCTTCAAAACAGCCTTGCGGTGAAAGTACAGTCGAGTTTGTCATTAACTAAGGTGAGCTTGTCATGTTAGTGGCAATGAATTATGTGAAAAAGAAATGGATTGTGTAACAGGGCGTTGTGTGTGAACATATGTGTGTTTTAAGCCCTAATAACCAATCTGCCCTAGGGGTCTATTGTCATTACCGTTGCATGCAGCCCCCTTCCCCAAACCCCAAGCTTACATTTCCCTGCTGGGAGGGGAGTAATTACCTTCCAAATGGGAATGATGCAAGATAGCATTCAGTGTTGCACGATTTATCAACATAATGACTGAGGTCCGAATTTGGCTCTCTTAATATAGCACATAGGTGGCAGACAAAATGCAGTACCATCTGCAAAATGCTTACTAACCCCTGACTGAATGTGCCAAAAAGTGACTAGATATCGCCAAATACTTCTGCTGTGCCGCAAGTGATGTTAACATTATTAAATACATTTTTTATCAGCACGACAGGATCCACAGCCAAAAAACACAGCTAATGAACTAACAAAACATATCAGCTTCATCGTTTCAACATGTTGCAGTGTACGTTCACTAATAAAAACAAATCACATGTGCTCGTACATCTCCTTGTTAGCCCTGTCTGTTGCGCTTCCTCCGCGTGTCGGCCTGGGAGTCAAATCTCCCTAATAATCACACTCAACGGCATTAGCAGCAGATGTTCTGTGGTCGTTCGGTACAATTGTAATTAGGATACGTGGAGGTAAAGGGTCGTTGTGCATGGTAGATGCCCGCTGGAGTTTGATAAGGGTCGGGCTTGGGTGGTCTTAAACTCTCTACATGAGGCACTATTCAGACCACCTCGAACTACACATGAGTTTGTGGTTGCATGTCTTGTTTCTCGTTAAGAGTAATGAATGCACATATGCACAACATACACATGTACGCACATAAAAAGGTGGTGGTCATTGGAAAAGTCGCCTGGAAGTTATTGAGAAATCGCATGTGCTTTGACATGCACCCAGCATGTGAACCTTCCTGTTCGTTTTGTGTGGCATTGCACAAAAATTGGCTTTGGAGAACATTTTTGGGTTTTGTTTTGTCCATCAACGGATGGGATGATTTTTGCATGAAGGAAATGAAGGATTTTTGCATTGTGACATTATTTTTAATTATTTATTAGGAATTATTTATTTAATTTTCATGTAATGCAAAGACAATTGCAAACAAATGCATCATGTACTCACTTTAACTTTATTACAATAATGGAATCTGCTAAAAGACATTTTTTGGAAAAACAGGAAATTAAAAAAGAAAATAAACTTCCAGATTTCAAAATAATGATAATTTTGAAGAAAATGCATTTATGGCACTAAAATAATGTCTCAAAAGACTTCTTTATGCAAATTATAACTACTTGAAATTTTTTAATTAATATATTTTGTCAAAAATAAACCCCTGTTCTATCTTCTGCAGGCGAGCTCACATCTGTAGAGGTTATTGTGACCTCTCTACTCTTTTAAAGTGGAATGTATCAGTTAACAATATCAAATTAGGCAGGCAGGAGAGGGCAAGGAGGCCTCTAATAAAACAGGACCCATTATGAACTAAATGCATGCACACACGCAGCTGGTCCCTGCGGATGAGAAGCCAAGCTCAGTCCTGACTCTTCAAGTGTTTGCCGCGCGCTGCATATACGTATCTTCATTACTATAATCTTCTCCACATTATACCGTATACCTTTATGACGCAGTCACACCTAAGTCAAATTACAGTACTTTTACAGTCTTAATTACAGTATGTA
Source organism: Misgurnus anguillicaudatus (assembly GCF_027580225.2). NCBI lineage: Eukaryota > Metazoa > Chordata > Actinopteri > Cypriniformes > Cobitidae > Misgurnus > Misgurnus anguillicaudatus. The sequence continues at coordinate 25,353,673 of NC_073337.2, forward strand.
GCCGCAAACACGAGTTCAGTTCGGGTGTTTAAGACTGTATGGAGGTTTTAAGGAAATAAAACCTTTTAAAACATTTTTGCTAAAATGTTTCAATACATGAATATCTCAGTACAATCTAAAAATGGGTTATTTTCAAGCTAACCTAATTTAGCTATGCTAATTTGTTTCAAAATGTTGGGTTGTTTGAACCCATTGTTGGGTCAAATATAAACATTATAGTTAATTTAACCCAACAGTCTTGTCCCTTTTGACCCAAGTCTGGGTTGAAATAACCCAACATTTTAGCAGTAAAAATATGCTGGGTCATTTTCTACCCATTGTTGGGTCAAAAACAAGACAACGCTAACCTAATTTAGCTATGCTAGGCTGTTTGAACCCATTGTTGGGTCAAATATAAACATTATAGTTAATTTAACCCAACAGTCTTGTCCCTTTTGACCCAAGCCTGGGTTGAAATAACCCAACATTTTTAGCAGTAAAAATATGCTGGGTCATTTTCTACCCATTGTTGGGTCAAAAACAAGACAACGCTAACCTAATTTAGCTATGCTAGGTTGTTTCAAAATGTTGGGTTGTTTGAAAAAACAGTTGTTGGGTCAAATATAAACATTATAGTTAATTTAACCCAACAGTCTTGTCTTTTTTTGACCCAACATTTTTGGCAGTAAAAATATGCTGAGTTATTTTCAACCCATTGTTGGGTCAAAAACAGACAAAGCTAACCTAATTTAGCTATGCTAGGTTGTTTGAACCCATTGTTGGGTCAAATATAAACATTATAGTTAATTTAACCCAACAATCTTGTCCCTTTTGACGCAAGCCTGGGTTGAAATAACCCAACATTTTTAGCAGTAAAAATATGCTGGGTCATTTTCTACCCATTGTTGGATCAAAAACAAGACAACACTAACCTAATTTAGCTATGCTAGGTTGTTTCAAAATGTTGGGTTGTTTGAAAAACCAGTTGTTGGGTCAAATATAAACATTATAGTTAATTTAACCCAACAGTCTTGTCCCTTTTTGACCCAAGCCTGGGTTGAAATAACCCAACATTTTTAGCAGTAAAATTACGCTGGGTTATTTTCAACCCATTGTTGGGTCAAAAACAAGACAACACTAACCTAATTTAGCTATGCTAGGTTGTTTGAACACATTGTTGCGTCAAATTTAAAAAATTTTGAGTTAACTTAACCCAACAGTCTTGTTACTTTTTGACCCAAGCCTTTGTTGAAAGAACCCAACATTTTCAGCAGTAAAAATATGCTGGGTCATTTTCTACCCATTGTTGGGTCAAAAACAAGACAACACTAACCTAATTTAGCTATGCTAGGTTGTTTGAACCCATTGTTTGGTCAAATATAAACATTATAGTTAATTTAACACAACAGTCTTGTCTCTTTTTGACCCAACATTTTTGGCAGTAAAATATGCTGAGTTATTTTCAACCCATTGTTGGGTCAAAAACAGACAAAGCTAACCTAATTTAGCTATGCTAGGTTTTTCAAAATGTTGGGTTGTTTGAAAAACCAGTTGTTGGGTCAAATATAAACATTATAATTAATTTAACCCAACAGTCTTGTCCCTTTTTGACCCAAGCCTGGGTTGAAATAACCCAAAATTTTTAGCAGTAAAAATATGCTGGGTTATTTTCAACCCATTGTTGGGTCAAAAACAGACAAAGCTAACTTAATTTAGCTATGCTAGGTTGTTTCAAAATGTTGAGTTGTTTGAACCCATTGTTGTGTCATATATAAACATTATAGTTAATTTAACACAACAGTCTTGTCTCTTTTTGACCCAACATTTTTGGCAGTAAAAATATGCTGGGTTATTTTCAACCCATCGTTGGGTCAAAAACAGATAACGCTAACCTAATTTATTATTATTATTATAAATATTTATTATGCCAGATTGTTTGAACCCATTGTTGTGTCATATATAAACATTATAGTTAATTTAACACAACAGTCTTGTCTCTTTTTGACCCAACATTTTTGGCAGTAAAAATATGCTGGGTTATTTTCAACACATCGTTGGGTCAAAAACAGACAATGCTAACCTAATTCAGCTATGCTAGGTTGTTTCAAAATGTTGCGTTGTTTGAACCCATTGTTGGGTCAGATATAAACATTTTTGAGTTAATTTAACCCAACGGTCTTGTCCCTTTTTGACCCAAGCCTGGGTTGAAATAACCCAACATTTATACAAGTAAAAATGTGCTGGGTTATTTTAAACCCATCGTTGGGTCAAAAACAGACATAGCTAACCTAATTTAGCTATGCTGGGTTGTTTCAAAATGTTGGGTTGTTTGAAGAACCCACTGTTGGGTCAAATATTAACATTATAGTTAATTTAACACAACAGTCTTGTCTCCTTTTGACCCAACATTTTTAGCAGTAAAAATATGCTGGGTTATTTTCAACCCAGCATTGGGTTAGAAAGGGACGAACAGAACCTAATTTAAACCTAGTTTGAACTCATTGTTGGGTCAAATATAAACATTTTTGAGTTAATTTAACCCAACAGATGGGTTTGTCCCTTTTTATACTCTAAAAATGTTAGGTTATTTCAAACCATGGTTGGGTAAAAAACAATCAAGCCATGTTGGATGAAACAACCCAACAAAGGTTAATTTAAAGCCAACAGCTGGGTTTATTCATATTTTAGGCAACCATGAGTTGAAACTCAAATTTTTTTTACAGTAATATGAGATGAAAATAAAAAGAAAATTTTAGAATTCTCAGACTGTTTTGCAAAAAAATTATGTAACATTGGCTCATAGTGTGACACTGTAGCAAAGGTTCATGTCTAGCTTGTGTAAAAACCTTAAAAGAGCATTTTATCACTCGACGTGTCCCTGCACATAACAGTTTGATGGTAATGCCAGCTAATCTGACCTTTCTTTTACTCGCAAGCTATTCAAGACCGTGATTATAGCGGAACATACAGCCTTTTATTAGGCTTTACAACCCTGCTCCGTTGTGAAGGTGTCTAAAAAACACCCGTTGGCTATTATGCTTTGGCACACATAAGCTCCGTTTTCTTTTATGACCAGATATCTCACACCAACTTGCGTCTTTAACTGTGCTGTGACTTTGAATATTAACACAACAGTGAGAAAAGCGCTCACTAAAGCATTTATCCCTAAAGATTGTTGATGGATGCGGTACTTTCCACGTGTGAGACTTTTAATGTCTGTTTGTAGGACAGTTTCCAGGTGCAAATAGTCAATTCAATTCACATTCAGATTTTGGTAGGGACTTCAGTAGTATTATGGGCTGAGTGTGAATGGATTGATAATGGGTGTGAATTGGAATTTGGTGAATCACAGGGGGAGCGAATGCTTTCTGCATTGTATGGAAAACACAAGTGCCTTTGAAATTTTGTTTAATGTGAACTGCACTATCAGAAAACAAAATGGTCAAAATATGTACCCCACATGTTGCTGTATCTCAGAGGTAAATATTGGTACCAAATGTATACATATCTATATGTACACTGCAAAAATTAACTTGTTTTCAGTACAAATATCTAAAAATTCTTAAATGAAGAAGTATTTTGTTGTTGAGCAAAATAACCTAAAAAAATAAGTCTAGTTTTTAGACAAAAAATATAAAATTTGAGTTAATTTGTGTTTAAAAATGAGCAAAACAATTCTGCCAATGGGGTAAGAAAACTTTTCTTGAATTTTTTAAGAATTAAGTTTTTAAGAAAAATTTTCAAGATTGGCAGATTGTTTTGCTTGTTTTAGGCACAAATTCACTTCAATGTTATGTTTTTTTGGTCTGAAAAGTAGACTTATTTTCTTAGGTCATTTTGCTCATAAAGATGCATCTTAATTTAAGTTATTAATTTAAGAGAATTTTTGGATATTTGTACTGAAAACAAGACAGAAATAGTAAGTAAAAACGTCTTTTTTTGATCGGGTTAGATTATGTCTATTTTATCATATTATGAAAGAGTCACTTTAGTCAGTTTTATTTACATAAAACTTTAATAATCAACATAAATATTAGTAAAATTGAAACCAAAACTGACTGTTTGGTAGGCATAAACTGTAAAAAATGATTTTGTGGCTTAGTAAAAAAAAGTGAGTAAATTCTATTTAAAAAAATGAATTCTTGTTTTTAAACCAAATTTTAGTAAAAATAACACTAGTTTCTAAATGAACATTAGTAAGTAAACAAAATTTTATCATGTACAATTTGTAAGATGGAAATTAAATAAATAATTTTTGGTTAAAACTACTTGAATTATTTTAGTAAATATAACCAATTAGGCAGTGGAATAAAAAGAATAGGCTGTATTTACTTAAAAAATAGTGCATCATTTTTGCATCCACTTTTTTAAGTAAATTTTACTTGGAATTTTAACCATGTAATTGCTTACAAATCCATGTAAAACTTACTTAAAAAAGTGGATGCAAAAATGATGCACTCTATTTTAATTTTGTAGTCAAATATACGTACACTGTAAAAAATCATTGTTGCACTTTTTGAAGTTCAACCAACTTGAATTTACAATTAATTTGAACTTTCTTTACTAGTGAGGAGTTGCTATAAATTATAAAAATAAAGTTGAATTAGCTTAAAGGTGCAGTGTGTTGATTTTAGCGGCATCTAGTGGTGAGGTTGCGAATTGCACCCCTCCATTTCAAACCATTTGGAGAAGCTACAGTAGCCATCACAGGACAAACATGTCATCCTCTGAGTGAAAAACACACTTTTTAGAGCAATTTGTCCATTTGGGCTGCTGTAGAAACTTGATGGCGCAAAATGGCAGCTTCCATGTAAGGGGACCCACGATATATGTAGATAAAAACGGCTAATTTTAAGTTAATAAAACAATACAATTCATTATGTAGCATGTTTATACACCACTGATAATATAGTTATGTAGATTATATTGCATTGTTCTCAAAAGATCCTTTTAAAATTTACACAATGCACCTTTAAGTTATTTCAACCTTATTTTTTATCATGTATAGCAACTCCTCACTAGTCAAAAAATTAATTGTAAATTCAAGTTGATTAAACGTAAAAATGTAGGTGCAACAATGTAGCTGGATATTTACCGCTTGGAATATGCATCTGCTGCATGTGACCTGTCATTTTATATTTGCATTGTCAATTTAAATTTTTTATTTAAGGTCAAGCAACATAAATCTCTAATATATAATAACCATTCAACATTTGGGCTCAATTTAGTGCTTTCTAAAAGTGCCCTTTACACATGCAAAACAACATGATTAAACTGCTCAGCCAGTACAAATATGTCAGAGCGAGTCTGTGTCAGTTTGCAGTCATGCCCTGAAAGTGTATTTGTTAACAGCACAGATGCATCGCACCTCTGTGATCCTACGATCATTCAAATCCAAATCGCAGATCTAAAGACATCAAACCTGCAGCGACTGACAGCAGCTATCAGGCGTGAACTGTCGTGATGTTTGGCGCTGATAGTGTGAATGAGGACACATACGGTGTGAGAGACTCTGATTCAGTCATTATCAAATCAATACAGCGAATTTGCATCCTGCAAGTGCTACGGTAGGAAAACGAGGACGTGAATTACCAAAGCATGAACATGTAGAAAACTTTCTGCACTATGCTCAAAAATCCAAGCATTTTGTTTTCTTCGGTGCAGCTGGATGTTGGTGTCACAATCCATTAATTCAAAGCCTTGTCGGTAACACAGAAGAGAACCAATCTAAACACTATGAGAGATGAGGGTACAGAGGGTACGGGGTGTGCGCGGGGATCAAAGGTCATGGAGAAAAAGCATCATTAGTTAGGTAGCACTGACATGTGAATGCAACAGGACAGCATCCATTCTTAAACACTTGTCAATTGGCGTTGCAATGAGGTGAAATATGCGTTGTCGCATATAATGGCTTGCCAGGGAAGACCGCCCTATATTTTACAATGGGAAGAGGAGGATGTGAACCTTAGGTGTTTCGCAAGTACCTTTCCTTTTTCTTTAAGACAGAGTAGATGTGCTTTGGACTTTGGAAACAGGAAGGGTTGCGCTTCCTCACCCTTTATATAAATCATTTGGGTAGTGTCCGCAACTAGTGCTTTATCTAGACAAACATTGGGAATCATCCAAAGAATTCCTTGGAATTCTACGTTATCCATTCAGCACTACTCCAGGCTACACCTGCTAAGATTTAGGTGCTTGATATTTCTCATAATTCTTTCGAACATGTTCCTGATAAGAAGGTTAACCGAGATGGTTAAGTTGTCCTTCAAAGCCTCCGGCGAAAACCAGAAGAGGAATGAGTTTTGTTTGGCGTTCTCCTCTTGCTATCTTATCTCGCCGTCTAAAACGAGAACTCTCTGATCTAGAACAGTGGTTCCCGGCCCCTTTATCCAAAGACTGCGAACAGTGCACATTTTGGATGCCCCGCTTATCCGAGTTGAATCAGGTGTGTTTGGTTAATACCGTTGGGGGTCCTCCAGGAACAAGAATGGAAACCGGTGATATAGAAGAATAACTTTATGGAAAATTTAGCCATCGTTCTGTCTAGCTATTTCCAATCTGGAATGTGATAGTAGTCTGCATCCGTCTACGACTAAACCAACCCGGAGATTCACGTGGGAAGGGTGCACTTCTCATTCGAAGCTTCACCACTGGATGACGCTTTAAAATCCCAAACGTACCAAACGCAAAAAATAACCAACATGTAGGCTATAATCTGTTTAGGTTAAGTCCATGCATCACTGGTTTCTCCTTTGTGAGATTATCCAGAATCAACACAATGGGGTCATTGTATTCAGTTGAAGTATAGAGGTGAGAGATGGCCATTGGGGCATTTGGACACTGTCAACACACCGAGTCCTCTCTTAAGGAATGGGGGGTGACATTGGAGCTTATGTAAATGATTTAGATGTTGTAAAAACTGGCTAAATATACACAGCTTGATTTCAATTGCAAATGCACAGGTATCAAGTTTGAAACAAACTGAGATCGATGTAGACAAAGTCAATACATTGGTCGCATCCAACATAAACAGGCTGATATGGTCACAATGTATATATACACTAAACAAAGTATTATCGATATAACACCCTATACTGCTTACTTGCAATGTATTTAATGAGTTTAAAAGCAATGACATCACGGCTTCACTACGGTACGGTTGCATACCATATTTGTTTTATTTAGTCATGTTAACACATATATTTCCCAAGCACCCTTTGTACTGAAATAACAGGAACTCAGACCTTCGATGCAACTTATGAAACCGAAATCCCAATACGCGCCATACAAACTCCTCCAGGATGTACTTGACTTTGAATGAAAGGGACAGAGAGTTGGGATGTGGACGGCTCTCTCGGGAAGAATGCCGACGAGGGGTTGTTTTGGGATGGGGGTGGATGGCGTTTGAAGTGCCGGGGGAAGGGCTTGAGCGTAAAGGGGGCCGGCCCGAGGGGAGTCCCCCCTTACTATGGGGAGTCATGCCACTTGGCACACACACAGATGCATTCATTTGACTGTGTTTAGAAACACAAGAAGCGTGTTTGTGGGGAATTCAGTCATATCTGGAGTTGATTTCACTGCGGACATGCATGCAAGACCCTGTCACGTTCGCTAGCACTATTACTGGATGCATTTTACTCAATGCAGGATGCATTACACAGAGGTAAGATGCTTCTTATAACCAGATCAAGTCTGAACTGGTCTCACATTGTAAATATGAAACCAGAGAGTTGTTTGACTTCTTACATTTGCAGTGTGTGATAAATATCTGATGACAGACAGAAAGCAGCAGTTAAAATTACAGGACTCGAGCGTGTGGTGAAGAGTTACGGCATCAGGGTAAGGTTGAAAAATAGGTGTTAGAGAGGAAACGTGTGTGCTATATCGAAACTTTTTGCACCTTATATATTAAATATATCAGGTTTGCATTGCATTAGCAGTGGAAAAGTCATGGGTTCAATTGCATGCATCGTAAAAGCATCTGCCAAGTGCACAAATGAAAACTTTAAGGGGCACTGATATATATCTTAACGTATATCAGTACATCATTGTTTTGTCTCGAGATGCACACCACGGTTGTTTTTTGTAAGGTTTGTTTGTAAAAACTACTTATATGACTAAGGCCTAGCGCTGGATTAATCTAAATCCTGTCTGGGAGCTGCCCCTAAATGCTGCAGAGATTGATTCATTTTGGTGTAGCTCAGCCATCAAGGGCAAAGCCAAGAGTACACATCCAAGGCAATAAGCATCTGAGCATAAAAAATGATGGGAATTCATGGAAAATCCATAGGAATATATGGGAATTGTGGCACACGGGTGAATATGAGTATGATGTCGTGGACGCTAATGGGTGATTCTCACGAAAACCAGATTTAGAAGGTGTCCAGCATCAGATTTTTTTTTTTTTAAAAAGCCCTTGAAGCCAATTTTTTTTTGCACATATAAGATTAAGGTACTATAACCTTTATTTTTAGAGAATTTAAAAAAGATTTCCTGAAGAATTATTTACATTTTTTAGATGATCATTATCAAAAATTATCATTACCGCAACATGATATTACATTAAATATATGCATTTACAAACTCATGTTCCGGTAATGAGAACTAAAAAGTTGACAACAAAATTTCTACTTTTACCTGGTAGCCATCTTGAGTGTCACAGTCAATTATGTCCCTCCAACAATTTTTTTTTGTTGAAAATGTTAGTTCCTTGAGGGCTTAAACAATGATTTAAAATTTGTTGCGGAGGATGAGAAAATTTTTCTTGGACACATTTATATTCGTTATTATTGTCTCTACATTTACCAATGATCACGAAATACATCATGTTTCTGTACTGTAAATGTTTATAGTATAACATGCACTGAAGATTTTATTTTTTAGATTTTTTAATTATAAATATTTCCATGTCAAATAACCCAAATCCAGTCATGGGCACGTTGCGGTAATGAAAAATTTCCCCTTAAATGTGGAAAAAACAACAAAATTGGTTTGTATGATGTCATTTGAATCATGTGCAAAATAGTACATGAAGAGATGTTTGTAACTGTATACTTCTTATTTTGATAGCATTTACTTTTTTAATCAAAATGTTTCATGACACCTCAAAAATCTAATTTCGCAAGAATAACCATAATGTTTGTGATACAGCTTTACCCAAATTTCAATTTTTAATTCCTTACATTTTCCAACAGGGAATATTTCCAAAATTCCCAAGCTTTGCAATTCTACATAAAAGTAATGAATTTAATATCAGCTGCATTTAAAGTATAAGGATCTAATTTCGACTAATACTGAGTGATCTAGCATAGAAAACCATTATTTTATGGCCCAGGGACATAAAATGAAAACGAAAAAGGATTTATGTCAAAATGTCTTTGTGTGTCATTCAAGCTGATCTCTGCACCAAACGTATAAATGCGGTGCTTACTGTAACGTGCCATATTTACTTAGCTCCCTGCATTTATTTTTCTTTAAGAAAGCTTTTAACCTCAGGCTCGACTACAGTAAAGTCTATGCTTGTTGAAGTTTACCCTCAGGTGGAACGGTTAATCCAAGCTCAGTCTTTGTTTATTTCAGAAGTATTTCATATTTGACTTCGCCATATCTGATCTAAGAACTCACATTAGTCTCTCAGGTGCCAGTCAGATCAGAGACGTACATCTGGAGCGTGTTTACATTTCTCTAGCGTCGTGCCTTTTTTAAAAATGACCTCTCCCGAATGTTCCTTTCCTTCGGAGTGTGCGTTCTTTGAAAACAGGGCAGGGTAGATCCGTTCTGTTTTTGTTTTTGCCACAAAGCCACACATTGTGTCAGTGCCAGAGAGTGACAAGGTGTAACGTGAGGGCTTGTATATGTTGGCTCTGGAATCCAGAGCGGCCGTTTCCTGCTCTCAAAGAAACATTTTTGGAAGGCGAAGCTGGCAGGGAAAGCACTCTGGGTAAAGGGCTTGATACAGATTATTGGAAAAAAGTATTAAAGCGTTAAAGGGATAGTTCACTCAAATATGAAAATGATGTCATCATTTACTCACCCTAAACTTGTGTAAACTTATTTGTTTTGTCAAACACAAAGGAAGATGTTTGTAATCAAGGAAGAAACAGGAGCACCATTGAGTTCCATTGTAGGAAGAAATATTACTATGGAAGTGAATGGTGCCCCAGATCTGTTTGGTTATTAACATTGTTCAAAATAGCTTTACTTGTGTACATCAGAACAAAGAAATTTATACAGGTTAGTAACAACTTGAGGATGAGGAAATGATGCCAGAATTTAAATTTTTAGGTGAACTATCCCTTTAACAACGCAATTTGAATAACTTTCAAGAGTGGTTTGTTTAACATTAATTAACGCAGTGTTGTCAATTGACAAGGCACAATAAAAATAACAGTATGCTATTTTTTTTTATTTTTGAACCATTGGAGCAAAGATTTTAATCGATGATTTGGGAGGCTGTACAACAGTGCACCGTAGCAAATATATTAAAAAATTCAATTAATTTACTAAAATCCGCAACATTTCATGTAAATAAATTGTACAACAGAACTTATTTTAATTTCTGACCTGAACATCAACTTTAACAAACTACATTGCATTTCAGGACAGCAAAAAAGACCAATTTATGACGTTTGAATTGTTCAAGTAATGTATTGTATATGCAATGTAACGTAATGTAACATAGTTTTAAGTTAAGCTAATGTCAGCTGACTCCCAAGGGGTTAAAAAAACTCCTAGGAGAAAAACCCTGTGGGGAGAAGTCCTTGGGAGGAAAAAAACCCTTGAAAGAGAGCCAGATATTGCTGATCCTATAGAAGATTACTAAATATTGAGCACTATACTATAAAAAATTATATGAATTAAAAGTTTTAATTAAAATTAAAAATTAAAGGAAGCGGTTGGTTGTCAGTAGACTTGGGCGATCCAGTAGAAAAAAAATATATACTATAATATTTATTAAGAATTTATTTAAAAAATTGAATTTTGGAGGAAAGCCCTGTTTTTTTAAGAAAGTTATTGAATTCATTTCCAGCTATTCAGATTAACAATACCTTTATAATTTTGACAAACGCATTTATCCACAGCAACTCAAAAAATGGTCCCAAGCTGTCTGGGCAGTGCCCTTTAAAAAGGTCCTATATATATAAAAACGCTCTAAAAATGCTGGGTTATTTTCAACCCAGCGTTGGGTCAAAAAGAGACGAACCCAGCAGCTGTGTTGAAATTAATCCACAACATTTTTATATTTAACCCAAGAATGGGTTAAAACAACCCAGCATGGGTTAAACTACAACCCAAAATGCTGGGCTCGTCTTCTTTGGATCCAACGCTGGGTATCATTTAGGTACCAATATGTACCTTTGAGGTACTATGCACTCTATGGGGCATCCAATATTTGGGTACTTTTGAAAAGGGGGACCATTTTTTGATAGTGTACAGTGCATTCAATATATTTTTTACCACTTTGTGTATTTATGCTAAACAAAAGGAACATTAAAAATTATTATACATCCTTAACTTGGTGTATACGCTTTTTTTGAAAGAACAAGGACTTCAAGTGATCCAATATGTGTGTATGTGGCTACACCTGAAAGTTTATAATCATTCAATCTGTGGTGATTGTGTTGAAGAGAGGTTACATTGATGTGGGAAATGACTTTGCATTTAGACTGTGATCAAGGCAAAGACCTAATTACATTTTCCATTAAGAGGACAGGAAAAATCTTAGCATAAAGCTATCGATATCTATAAGTGTTGCAAATGTATATCTTCTAGTCTCATACTAAAAGCGATTCTTAGAACAAACTATTTACATTTATATAAGGAACTAAAACCCAATGATTAAATGGTCTTCTATTATGGCTAAATGGGGGGGTCAAGACTTTCCCTGTGACTTGGGGCAACTCATGAAGCTCAACCCAAACAAGGGCGTTCACACACTATCAGGCTCATTTGCAAGTCAAAACACTCGCATCAAGTAGGAGAGTTCAACACCTAACAACCTAAAGCATTTTATCTGACAAAAAGTCTCTGAAGTGCTTAAGCATCTAGATAAAGAAGGCCTGGAGTAAAAGATAGTAGTGTTAAATCCTGCTTTACGTATACGCTGACATCTTATCTGCTGCTAAAGACCCGGTCTGAAAGGCAAGATTCTGATGACATTTCAAAGCACGGTTTCCCATTCGTTTTAAGTTCCTGGCTGACCTCTACCTCAAGGCCCACGTGGACAAAGGAATCCTTTTCGTAAAAGCACCTTAAACCCCCTACTCCATATCAGCACTGGATGTTACCCTCCAGCTCAATTTTTAAGACATTTTGAGTACATTCTTCCACTAAGGACAATGTGTACAGAAACATTTACATTTAGAATTTATCAGACACTTTTATCCAAAAGTGAGGAAATTATGAGAGACGAAAATGTTGGGTTTATTAAACCCATGGTTGGGTCAAATATGGACAAACCCAGCTGTTGGGTTATAAATAAACATAGGTTAGTGTTACCCAACTATGGGTTGAAAGAACCCGGCACAGGTTTGTTTGTGACCCAATGGTTGGGTTTGTCCGTGTTTGACCCAACCATGGGTTAAAACAACCCAATATTTTTTTGAGTGTAGTTTCAGCTTACAAAGTTTCAACATTTAAACGTTTGACTTCACCTGGGAAAAGGCGTCTATTTTGCATCGACTATAGATCATTTTCATAAGACACGATATGTTCGGAATAACAATTTGAGTGACAAGTTTAATTGTAAATATAATTTGAATACATTTGAAAAAGAGTACAGAATTTTATGACAACATGTTTTTTAAAAAATCTTCTGAATTGCAGATGTGTGGACATGGTAAACGTTGGGTATAAACTTTAAAAACATCAAAATTCCACTCACTATTAGCTTGCAAAAGATGAAAATATTTATTAAAATAAATAAATGAAAATATTTATTAAATGAAAATATTTATTAAATGAAAATATTTACAATATTTATTAGTAATAAATATTTTTTTAAATATTTTATTACGTTGGGTATAAACTTTACAACATCAAAATTCCATACATTTAAAATTAATAAACGACGTACAAAAATAAATAAAAGGTATCCAACACACTATTAGCTTGCAAAAAATTAAAATATTTATTTAAATAAATAATTAAAATTATTTATTAAATGAAAATATTTATAGTATTTATTAGTAATAAATAATTTATAACGTTGGGTATAAACTTTCAAACATCAAAATTCCATACATTTAAAATGAATAAACAACGTACAAAAATAAATAAAAGGTATCCAACACACTATTAGCTTGCAAAAGATGAAAATATTTATTAAAATAAACAATTGAAATTATTTTTTTAAATGAAAATATTTATAATATTTATTAGTAATAAATATTTTATAACGTTGGGTATAAACTTTAAAACATCAAAATTCTATACATTTAAAATTATTATACCATGGGTCTGTTGAATGCTGTATTCTGATTGGCTGAGAAATGCTCCGTAGGTATGCATTAATTTCTCATAACTGCACACCTAACTTGTCAGATGTCTTTAAAATAGGCACCAGAGCAATGTTTGCGGTAACCGTGGTATAAGAGGAATAATTGACTATGGTCCTTTGAATGATTTGAAAATTTTCTTGTAATTCAATGGCCCGTCGTCAATTATTCCTTTCATAAACGACATACAAAACTAAATAAAAGGTATCTCACACACTATTAGCTTGCAAAAGATGGAAGTATTTATTAATATAAATAATTAATAATTTTTATTAAAATAAAATATTTATAATATTTATTTAAAGAAAATATTTATAATATTTATTTAAAGAAAATATTTATAATATTTATTTAAAGAAAATATTTATAATATTTATTAGTAATAAATATTATAAATATTTTCATTTAATAAATATTTTCAATTAATTATTTTAATAAACATTTTCAATTATTTATTTTAATAAATATTTTTGTATCTTTTGCAAACTAATAGTGTGTGGGACACCTTTCATTTATTTCCGTACATGATTGGACTTACAGGTGTGCGAAGCTGTTCTTCTTAAATTAATAAACGATTCAATTGAACTCGACTGAATAAAAATCAATGCAAGACAGAGAAAAATAACTATGGAAAATGACGACCACATTGCCTTTATTCCAAAACCTGTCAGCTAACACACTTTTTGAAAACTATTTACTAAAACACCTTCTTTCTTCACATGAACAGCGCCCCCATCTGATGAGTCTCGAGACTACATCAGGTATCCGGCCCATAACACGGGCACCGGAGATGGACTCGAGAGGAACCAAAGTGGCACATGGATTTCAGAGGAGTTCAACCTCTGATGACGACTCTGGATGCGCTCTAGAAGAGTACACCTGGGTACCACCTGGATTACGACCTGATCAGGTAAGCCTAAAGCATTTTATCTCCTTTATGGTTTGAAATATGTGACCTTGGACCACAAAACCAGTCATAAGAGTCAATTTTTTGAAAGCTGAATAAATAAATAATTAATGTATGGTTTGTTGGCCAAAAATCTGGAATCTGAGGGAACAAAAAATGTAAGAAAATCGCCTATAAAGTTGTCCAAAAATCTACTTGGAACATGATCTTTACTTAATATCCTTATAATTTTGGCATAAAAAATCGATAATTTTGACCTATACAATGTATTGTTGGCTATTACTACAAATATACCTGGTTTTGTCTTCCAGGGTCACATATAATATCCAAGGCTGGCATCAATACTAACAAATATAGATGTCCTTTATAAGTTACACGTCAATTACCTCTAGACAACTTATAATTTGATTTGTTATAACCATAAAAATTCCGTGTTTGACACCACAAGTTGAAAGTTTTAGGCACGTTCACTTGTTACATCAGAAGCAGAACCAGTGATATTAAACAACCACTACGCAAGGATTACAAAACTCTTGGCTTCTCCAGGTTTTCAAAGTGGTTTCTAATTTAGGTGTCTGATGTAAAACCAGCCGTTTGAAGTTTGATGGCAGCCATTGCACTGCCTTCACACTTGGGTATGAGATTTTCAAAAGCATCAAACCATGAGTTCATCTGAGGTTTAGAGAGCACACACATCTCTGGCATCTCATCAGCCCAAAATCACAGCTGCACGCAACCTCGTTCGGGGACAGACGCCTCTTTATAGATTCACATGCTGACACAGCCAATGTCTGGCATAGTCTTTGATTCTGCTCAGTCTGGATCTCTTAACCTTGACATTGAAGACATGTGCTTGGACCCTTTAAATGTCTGACAGGGTGTTGAACGGCTGCATAAACCAGGCTGTGGATTTACGCAAAAGGAAAGCATGCATAACACTTTGGAAAGGAGCTAACTCTATAGCAGCTAAAAACCATGAAAAGACCATTAAAGGGATAGTTCACCCAAAAAGTGGATATTCTCTCAATATTTCCTAGGAAGGAAGATATTTGTAATCAACCAGGAAATAGGAGCACCATTGACTTCCATAGTAGAAAAAAAATACTATGGAAGTCAATGATGCTCAAAATCTGTGTTCAGCAAAACCAAAAAAATTACACAGGTTTGTAACAGGGTGAGGGTGAATAAATGATGACAAAAAAGTTTCATTTTTTGGGTAAACTATCCCTTTAACGTGAGCGCAAAGCAAATTAAAAAAGAAAAACATTTTACACAGTGAAAAGTTGCCATATTTTCCTGGACCAGAAACAAGGTGAGGAATGAGCATTAGCAGTAATTGCTTTGAATCCTCCCTGTAGCGTACAAACTGTTGCATTTTATTTCCCCGCAGAGACCGGCTTCAGCAAGCAGAGTCATTAATGGAGAAATGCTTAAACAACCCACTGCGTTACTAAAATCTTCTACCATATTCATGATTTTACACTTTTAGCTTGCATGCTGAATCATCAAGAATACCTCAGAAATTAAAAGGGATAGTTCACCCAAAATAAAATCCTGTCATCATTTAACCACCCTCATGTTTTTCTAAACCTCTTCGAGTTTTTCTATTCTGTTGAACACAAAAGAAGTTATTATGATAAATTGTTGTAAGCACACAACTGGTGGTACACATTCACTTCTATAGTAAGAAAAACAAATACTGTGGAAGTCAATGGAGCAACCAACTGTGAGCTTACCATCATTTATCATAATATCTTGTTTTCACTTTCATAGAAAAAAACTCATACAGGTTTACAACAACATGATGGTGCATAAATTATGTAAGTAGCTGCGTTTCCATTACCATTTAAATTGCGCAAATTGACATTGCGAATTGAAAACACGTCAATTTCACAAAAACTCCAATATATCTCAAAAAAGTTTTTAGGTTCGCACGAGGTTGTTTTCAGGCAATTCCGAAAAGGTGTATTTAGCAAATCTGCAATGGAAACAGTTTATTCACATTTTTATGTTTATTTAGATGGGACAATTCATATTAAAGAACGTACAATCAAAGTTGACATAAATACGCCGGATTTAGAACAATGCTAATTTCCATTCGCAGTCAAGCATTGATGTACGAACATCACATAATTACTATTTGAAGAAGATGCGGTATGTACTAAAACCTCCCAGAAATACAGCAATACGTTGCCGCTCCTATCCTTGACATTAATGTTTGGATAATACTCTTACATCTCAATCTTTCGATTAAAAATAATGCCTTGTGCGGTGGATGTTATATTAACCTACCAACATCAGTCAACGTGATGTTTAGAATGACTTATCATGAGAGGAAAAACTATGTTTCAGTCACATATCATCAGTTAATTAAAACAAATTAGAAAATAACGTTAAAGTTTTGCGCAAATCTGTAATGGAAACGCGTCATTTCCCAATAGTATTTTGTAGACATTTAGAAAATAACGCTAAAGTTTTGCGCAAATCTGTAATGGAAACGCATAATTTCCCAACAGTCTTATGTAGACATTTAGAAAATACTGTTAAAGTTTTGGGCAAATCTATAATGGAAACGCGTCATTTCCCAATAGTCTTTTGGTAAATGGTAAATGGACTGCTATATAGCGCTTTCATAGACGCAAATGGCCATCCAAACGCGTCATTTACAATTTTGCCTCACATTTCAGAAAATACACCGACGGCGGTGTCAGCCATGCAAGTTTTGCGCCAAATCCAGCTCGTAATGGTTAGCGTCATTGCTCCCAAGGACACCTCGACACTTGGTCAGGTGGAGCCGGGGATTTGAACCACCAACGCTTCCGATTTGTAGCACAAACCTACATGAACCACGCGTCAATTTCCCAATAGCCGCCCACCTTTTGTAGACATTTAGAAAATAACGCTAAAGTTTTGCGCAAATCTGTAATGGAAACGCATAATTTCCCAACAGTCTTTTGTAGACATTTAGAAAATACTGTTAAAGTTTTGGGAAAATCTATAATGGAAACGCGTCATTTCCCAATAGTCTTTTGTAGACATTTAGAAAATAACGCTAAAGTTTTGCGCAAATCTGTAATGGAAAAGCGTCATTTCCCAACAGTCATTTGTAGACATTTAGAAAATAACGCTAAAGTTTTGCGCAAATCTGTAATGAAAACGCGTCATTTCCCAATAGTCTTTTGTAGACATTTAGAAAATAATGCTAAAGTTTTGCGCAAATCTGTAATAGAAACGCGTCATTTTCCAATAGTATTTTGTAGACATTTAGAAAATAATGCTAAAGTTTTGCGCAAATCTGTAATGAAAACGCGTCATTTTCCAATAGTCTTTTGTAGACATTTAGAAAATAACGCTAAAGTTTTGCGCAAATCTGTAATGGAAACGTGTCATTTCCCAACAGTCATTTGTAGACATTTAGAAAATAACGCTAAAGTTTTGCACAAATCTGTAATGAAAACGCGTCATTTCACAGTAGTCTTTTGTCAACCTTTAGGAAACAACGTAAAGATGTTGCGCAAATCTGTAATGGAAACGTGTCATTTCCCAATAGTCTTTTGTCGACCTTTAGTAAATAACGCTAAAGTTTTGCGCAAATCTGTAATGGAAATGCGTAATTTCGCAAAAGTCTTTTGTCAACCTTTAGAAAATAACGTTAAAGTTTTGCACAGAACTGTAATGGAAATGTGTAACTTCCTAATAGTCTTTTGTCAACCTTTAAAAACTAACGTTAAAGTTTTGCGCAAATCTGTTATAGAAATGCGTAATTTCCCAAAAGTCTTTTGTCAACCTTTAGAAAATAACGTTAAAGTTTTGCACAGAACTGTAATGGAAACGTGTCATTTCCTAATAGTCTTTGTCGATCTTTAGAAAATAATGCTTAAGTTTTGCGAAAATTTGTAATGAAAAAGCATCATTTCGAAATAGTCTTTTGTCAACCTTTAAAAACTAACGTTAAAGTTTTGCGCAAATCTGTTATAGAAATGCGTAATTTCCCAATAGTCTTTTATCGACCTTTAGAAAATAATGTTAAAGTTTTGCACAAATCTATAATGGAAACGTGTCATTTCCTAATAGTCTTTGTTGACCTTTAGAAAATAACGCTAAAGTTTTGCGCAAATCTGTAAAAAAGCGTAATTTCCCCAATAGTCTTTTGTCGACCTTTAGTTATTAATGCTAAAGTTTTGCATAAATCTGTAATGGAAACGCAGCTAGTATTTCATTTTTGCGTGAACTATCTCTAAAGTAGGGGAGCTAAAGTATAACTGATAACTGATCTAAAACCATATGACTCTTCCTGTAGTTTAAAAAATAAAATATCACCCTTTTCTACTTTAGTGTGTTGGTTTAAACTGGCATTAAGCCCCCCAAAAATGGCCATTTAGAAAACCAGCTTCCCCACTGTGTTGAGAACGCAAACAAAACCAAGCTTGTGTCTTAGGGCTAGCAGCAATACACAAACTCACACAAAAAACAGATGCTGGTGGAGGTGGGGGTCCGGAGTCAAAGAGGGTCTGGAATATCTGTTTTTGTAACCCCCACCTTCCTCCCATTTCTCAAACTGTATTCGTTTTTCCTTTGAGTCCATGAAACGCAGTGCAATCTTTGAATCGGGAAAAAACTTTGTAACTTGAAGACAAAAATGGATACCTCTGAGCACTAGTAGAAGTGAAAGGGGAATTTAGGGCAATTTGTATAACAGCCCCCCGTATCAAATCCCACACACCTAACCCCACTGCTACAGAAATAACAGTCTGCATTTATCTACATAGCAACACTTAACACAAGGGACATTCCACCAGGCTTCTATCTCTGTGTCTTAACGGTGTACAGCCTCATAAATATCCTTCAGGGTCGCCAGTGACAGACACTGCTGTTTAAACGCTTTGTCACAGTCAATGATACACCCACTCGCCCCTTGTCGGGGAGACAATTGGGAAAAGCTTGTATGACAGGTTGAATGATGTAGCACCAATTGAGGCTAGTGTCTTGTTTCAACTTTCAGCTGTTGAAAGCAAACCCTAATCCCCTCACTTTCCGTTTGCCAGGTCCAGATCTACTTTTCCTGCCTGCCAGAGGAGAAGGTGCCATATGTCAACAGCCCGGGAGAGAAACACAGGATCAGACAGCTTCTCTATCAGCTGCCACCACATGACAATGAGGTATAAGCCATGTTAAAGAAAGAAAAATGAAGTGCTGAGCTGATAAAACACCTAGTTTGCATACAAAGGGGTATCTTTACGCTAACAGCACTAAAATGTTCCTCTGTAATTTTTATGATGCTTACTGTCAGCGCTTGAACCGTGTGCTTTAGCGAATTCCTTGCATAACTGTTGGATAGAGATCTAAACGGCACTTCGAGTGTGGCATCGTTGCGTACCCCCCTGCGGTGCCAAACAGAGCAAATTGTTTGTCTCTTGTGTTTTTATGACTTCCACAAGTCTATTGTAAACCCCCGAGAGGCTGGTTCGTGTACTTTTCAAAAATGTGGGAAAAAAGAAACGCACGACATCGGCGTTAAGCGCTTTCAGTCTTTGATGAAAAACCTTTGATGAAAGCGATTTCTGCTTTCCATTTAAGCAAATACATTTTTTTTACCTTCTTTTCACACAGATTCGATACTGCCAGTCCCTCAGTGAGGAGGAGAGGCGAGAACTTCACATGTTTAGCGTTCAGAGGAAGAAAGAGGCACTCGGCAGGGGCACCCCAAAACTGCTACCCAGAGCCCTGCAACATAGTTGTGAGCATTGTATGTATAAACACACATCAACTTCTTTTTACATCTATAGAAAATTTTATTTAACTTAAATATTATTAAAGCAGGACCTATTTAAATAACTTATAGCATTTCTTTTAAAGTCCCCATGAAATCAAAATGGACCATTTTTATTTTTTAATGGAATATCACAGTGTATTATAATCAGTCAATCCATGTGTGTTATTTTTTATCCATGTGTCCACAAAAAATGTAATAAAAAGTGTACTGCGCTCTCTTGTCGTGATCCTTGTCTGATGACGTCAGCTTCACGGCTTGGGCAAAGCATCTGTTAACCGCGCCCCCTTCCAACTCATCCGAACCCCCTACTTCTCTACCACACAACTCACAAAAAGTTAGGGATGTTCATGCTAGAGTGATATTATATATGATATTATATGTTTACATGTAAACGCTATGGCGCATTTTAGATGAATTGTGAAATTTCATCCGAAAGTCGAATATCCCTAACTATTTGTAAGTAGTGTATATAGTAGGCAAAGCAGTAGGCGAGGCGTATGTCCGAATTCATAGTAATTCAGTAGGAGAAAAGTAGCTGGATAACCTTCTACTTCCGGCAAGATCCTGAATTCGACGAACTCGATTCCTGTTAATGCGATGGCCACTGTGCTATCCCGTTGTCCCCCAGGAGAGAAGTTATCCAACGAAGAAAAAGACGTAGGGGTGTTGTTTTATTCAAAAATGCCCGAAAGCGCGAACATGGCTCTTTTCAAATGAAAATACATATATTTCACAGCTGTCCCTTGTGTTTAAATTGAACTTGGACCAGTTAACGACTAACTTGGCTCACGTGATGTATCAACATGGCGGATGTAGGACGTCTGAATTCATTCATACTATATAGTACCTTCTGGTTTAACGGTCAGTTAGTAGGTACTTCCTATTTATTCTAGTTATAGAAACGCCCACTTTTCTAAAGACGAGCCACGGCCACTATTTTTCCTCACGTGATATTTCGGTTTACTCGGAAATACATCACAATACAGAAGTAAAGTCGATTGTGACTTCCGGTTCACAGGGACTCTGTAAAGTACAGAGTACCAACAATGTTGGCGTTCATTGATTAACTTTTACACTTAAAGTTGCTAGAGCGCCTACAGTTGTTTCCGTGACTATTAATTCTGACCTTATCACATCTGGTTGGCGTCACAAAAACGAAGTTTCTGCTTCATGCAAGATTCTTGGGAAGCCATGCTGAATCGGATGACCTAGAATCAGGCAAAATGGACCTGATTATAGCTTAAAGAAAACCGAAGCACAATTCATGGAAAAGATTATAAGTATTAATGCTTACAACACTTTGGCTCAACACCATCTCCTTCAGGGCCAGAGTCGCCACATGCGAGCCAACGCAGAGTGTAGTTTCCTGTTGTGAAGACTTATAAACACATACAAATAACTTTGCATCTAAATCACTTTCAAAAAACATATGTATCCCTTTACCACACAAGACAGCGGTGCTGGTCTCGGGTCTTTGGTTTCCGTTGCCGAGAAAATTTGCGGGATACTCAACACCCCTGTTTCCAAGGCCGAAGGCCATGTAGTAATAATGGGAAGCAGCTGTGAAATGAATACTTTGGCAACAGAACTTATAAAAAGACTCATGATCATGCATTTCGTCATGCTCGGTTGGTCTGTAGAAGGTATTTCTACAGAGGTGGAGGTCCATTTTGATTAAAACTTAATGTTGGTGTTTCAAGCAAGAATGCAAAACCCTATACAATGGTAAGCCATTGTTTCTAATAAGATCTTGGTTTGATTTTCAGTGTAAAGAGAACATCAGGGGTGGAGAGATGGCAGTGTTTGCTTCAAGAGCGGGCCCTGGACCGTGCTGGCATCCAGCATGCTTCACTTGCTCTACCTGTCATGAGCTTCTGGTAGACCTCATCTATTTTTATCACAATGGCCAAATCCAGTGCGGTAGACATCACGCAGAACTTTTGAAACCGAGGTGTTCTGCATGTGATGAGGTAAGTCCATTACTTTAGAAAGTCACATAACAAGTAAATTCATATCATCTAATAGTATTTTATTGTCTTCTCACAGATTATCTTTGCCGATGAATGTACGGAAGCAGAGGGTCGTCACTGGCACATGAAGCATTTCTCTTGTTTCGAGTGCGAGACGATTTTAGGCGGGCAGAGGTACATCATGAAAGATGGCCGACCCTTCTGTTGCGGATGCTTTGAGTCACTGTATGCAGAGTATTGTGAGGCCTGTGGGGAGAACATTGGTGAGTCCGATTTTCAACATTAACACACAATATGGATACCAAGTGCGGTATTTCACAATTATTGTTTACTTTCAATTCAGGAGTAGATCATGCACAGATGACATACGAGGGTGTACACTGGCACGCCACCGACAACTGCTTCTCTTGTTCCCAATGCAAGACCTCCCTGCTCGGCTGCCCCTTTCTTCCAAAAGATGGTCGGATATACTGCTCCAAAGCTTGTAGTCTAGGTGAGGACGTCCATGCTTCTGACTCTTCGGACTCGGCTTTTCAATCTGCCAGGTCACGGGAATCTCGGCGTAGCGTACGAATGGGCAAAAGCAGTCGCTCTACGGAGCCGTGTAGGCAGTCACAACTGTATTCAGCTACAGACTACAAGATTTCTAACATCTGTGGTGAAAACACACAGAACAATCAGCTGTGCAATCAACTGGAGAGACTCAATTTTACAGAGGAAAACTACTGGAGAGATCGCGAAGAGCAGGAAGCCCCTGAGGATTGCGTAGAAGATTGGGCCCAGCACGACGACTACATGACCCAGCTGCTCTTGAAATTTGGAGACTGTGGAGTTGTTCAGAAAGAGGACACAAGGCAGACCGAGCAATGGATGACCAAAGATTTCGAGTTAAACAGGACGAAACCAGAGATTAAGGTCAGTGGGCAAAATTTGGCAAGCAAGAAGCACCACACGGATATGTACTGGGCCCAGTCTCAGGATGGACTTGGAGATTCTGCTTATGGCAGTCATCCTGGGCCAGCTAGTGCTAGAAAGATTCAAGAGCTGGAGATGGATCAGGGAGCAGGACCTGGATTCTGGTCTGAGCCTAGGCAATGGTATGAAGACTCTTTGGAGTGCATTACCAGTCAACTTCGGAAGGCGGAGCATAGCATCGGTGACTCTATGGATTCTCTAGCTCTCTCAAATATAACAGGTAGGAAAGTTGTCAATATTTTACTCTCAAACTTCTTATATAATTCTTGTTTACCCATAACATCTCCTTTATTTTTCCAGGAGCGTCAGTTGATGGAGACACCAAAGACAGACAGACTATATACTCCCTCCATAACATCAAAGAGCAGGAACGAGAGGTGGAAGAGTGTGATAACATTAGTAATATGGGCACACTAAACTCCTCAATGCTTCACAGAAGTGCTAATTCCCTGAAGAGTCTAAACTCTGAGCTGGAGGAGGCACTTGGGGAAGTAGAGGCAGAAGATGAGGCGGAAGAGGACGGAATTTCACCTTATTTCGGAGAGGATCCAACCTCTCCCCTGCATCTTCCAGTGCTGAGAAGGACCAAGTCCCAATCGCAGCCCCAGTCCAAACCTCAACAAGTTAAGTTTTCTGAAGACGTTGTGGATAAGGGATATTACGGTGGTCTGGGCTTGAGGCAACCACCAATGAGCGAGAGGACTCGCAGGAGGACCTATCAAATTGAGGAGCAACCGAGACGTCCAACAAACAGACATCACAAACACAAATCGGGCCGGAAAACGCGTTCGGAAAATGCTTTGCACTTACCCAAGGAGCGGGCAAAACTGCACGTTGTGCCTGAGATAATCAGCTCGAGCCGACCAGAGCCCAGGAATGGGATCCTTCTTAACCAGTCCACACACGGTCATCAACGTAACCCGTCAGGAGGCTACGCTCAGCAGGGCATGGTCCGAGTTGACCATCTCCGAGACTTTTGTGATGACGAAGATGACTGGTGTTCCACTTGCTCCTCTTCCTCCTCAGAGTCTGAGGAAGAAGGGTTCTTCCTTGGCCAGCCAATCCCCAAGCCTCGATCCCAAAGCTTTCATTATTACACAGAGGACTATCAGACCCGTGTCACGGCTTTAACGCCCCCCTTCGGCTCACGGACCAAACCGAAAAAGAAAGGTCACAAGGGCAAGAACTGCATCATTTCTTAAGACTTTCAACTAAAGTTCTCCAGGCTGCCTCTTTTGGGACATAAAAAGAAAGCTGGAAACTTGTAATTTGAGATTTTTAAAGTACAGCATGCCAGTTTTGTTTGTATTGTATGAACATTGGAAAGTAACTTGCAATATTTCCTTGTACATTGTATAGCGTTAATGCCAAAAGCGAAATTACTGAGTAGCATGTAGACTAACTAAATAATTATTTAATAGTGCAAGCAATGTATATTTGTTAAATTAAGATTGGAATACTGATATTTTTTATATCCAAATATGTTAAATGATTCATTACTACAATTACTGGCCTAATGGATGGAGTTATGATTATATTAAAGAACGAAATTGAGGTTTTGCCATTTTATTGGCAAGGGTTTTGCAAATGCAAAATATTTATGCACTATTCACATGTTTAATGGCCTTGTTAAATTACATTGTGGGTGTAAAAAATAACTACTCCCTTAAACGTTTCTCTGTCCACAATATGACAATGGGCCCAAACAGATCCTCCCTCTATCATGTACATTAATTACAGGTAACCATACTATCCCCCTTTAACATTAAGACATCAATAAAACAATTTATGAGAGAATAAATACATTTTCTTGTTTGTTCATTGGTCGAGAGTTTGTTAAACGTAGGAAGTTTATTTTATTAAAAACATGGAGTCACAAATTGTAGGATTTAGTACAGCAAAAAAAAAACATGCCTTACAATGGGTTCACAAAAAGGAAAAGGTACACAAATACTTCGTGTTTTCATTGTATAATGGCTGAAAAAATGGCTTCTAAAAAAGTTGAAAACATATTATTGTCAGATGCATAGCTTAATAGCACTACCAATAGCAGCACATAGCTGAACTTGTACATTATTCACAATATTTCTTAAAATATTTGTCACTGGTCAGAAAGAATGAGTGTGAATGTAAGTGACTTAAAGAGACCCAAAAATGAAAATTTGGTCATCATTTACTCACCCACATGTTTTTTGTAAACCTATACGAGTTTCTTTTTGTCTTGAACACAAAAAAGATATTTTGCGAAGACACAGTTGACAGTACCCATAGTAGGAAAGACAAATACAATGGAAGTGAATGGGTACCAACAGCTGTGCGCTTGCCATCATTTACCAAAATATCTTAATTTGTGTTCAGCAAAAAAGAAAAGCGGGTGAGTAAATAATGACAGAATGTTCATTTTTGGGTGAACTGTCCCTTTAATCTTCTTAAAAAAAACCTCATCGAAATTAGCTTTCTAAACTTCTTTAGCCTCCATAATAAATGATGATCAGAACCTCCTCAGGCATTGCTTTTCTCATCCGTTATTTCATTTTTTATTAATCATAATCTTGAAAGGTTACAAATTTCCCATGTACACATCAACAAATGAATGAAACTGCATCGATGACAAATTTACATTTTCACATTTGTCGCACAAAGTACACCGTGTATAAACGCATAATACATCAAAAACAATGAGGGTCTTTTGTGTAGGCTCAGAGAAAACACAAAACGAAACTGCTGGTCGAATGCAACTGCGTCACCTTAGACGGCAGGTTCAGGCTGTCGTACGACCTCGTCGAGTTCGGCGATGAAGTGTCGGAGGTCCTCAAGGCATCGCTCGCGGATCTCTATCAGGTTCTCTTTCAGTGGGCTCTGCAGGTGCTTCTCTAAGCTCGGTTCCTTGGCCACCAGCATCTTCACCACCATGCCAAACGTCTCGCAGTCCTGACGGTACACCTGCCCAACACAACGTTTTGACATTTTAAATTAAATGTATGCATATCAAACAAAATAATATAGCTCAGATGCAAAGAGCTTTAAGCAAAACCCTCTAAGTGCGTCTGACATGTTTTCTAGTAAATTAAAACATTTTTATCAGAATTTTGCCAACAAACCGGTATTTCTATTTGATGAACATATAATACGTGCCGAGAGCATTCGGGTTATATCATTACTGCATCTTATTTTTGACGGAGATGACGTTTAAAGGCTATAGTATCTAAGCTCCTCATATGTTCATGTTTGTGTCACAGCAAACACAATTCGGTAATAAGAACAGGCTTTCTCCTTATTTGTGACAGAAAGTAATCTCTGATTTCTATTTCCTGTTTACTTGCCTTTGACACCAAACGCACAGACAAGACACAAAGTTAGACATAGATAAGTATAATGGGGCGTACAAACCAAACGCGAATTCAACGATTTGCGCAAGCAGATTACATACAAAGTCAAGGCAAATACATGAATATATGCGAAGTCTAGTGGGTCGATGCAAGTAAAGCAAATTGGGTGGTACGATTGCCGCGAACATGCTATTCGCCTCAAACATATCTTCCACGCAAGTTAAAAATATTAACCTCAAATAGAAAATTCGCCATGAAATGAAGTTAAATCCTGCGAGTAATCTAGAATGATTAATAGTGTGTTTAACGCGATCTCAGGAGAATTCACACATATTTTACAAGTTGGCTAATTCGTATGAATTTATACGACCACATTCGTAAGTTTTTGTATGATTTGCCTTGACCCCTGTGACATTATGGTTAGGGGTGGGCTGTTGTTGCTGATTTTTTCATGAGAATCGTATGTTTTTGCACAGTTAACTTCGTATGAATTTATACGAATTAGCCAACTTGTAAAATATGTAAGAATTCTCGTGAGATCAGGCTGGATGTTTCGTGTTTGGGGTGTACACAGCATCATGGGGTATACACACCAAACGGGTATTTAATGTTTTGCGCGAGTAGATTACATACAAAATCAATGCAATACGCAACTAGACATGAACTTTCATGGGGCGATGCGAATGACGCAAATTAGGCAGCGCGAAAACACGTGTTATTCGCCTCAAAAAAGATAAAAATATTAAACTAAAGCAAAAAATTTGTATGACACAAAGTTAAATTTCGCAAGTAATCTAGAGCAAGGAACGCGATGCTTCACATTTGGTGTGTACGTAGCATAATGGGGCGAATTTAACTATTTACACAAGTAGACTACATACACAGTCAATGCAAAGACACGAATAGACACAAACTCATGTGAAGCGATGCGAATGATATGACGCAAAATTGGGCGGTGTGATTGCCGCAAACGTGCTATTCGCCTCAAACATATCTTTTACGCAAGTAGAAATATTAACCTCAAACAGAAAATTTGCCATGATATGAAGTTAAATCCCACGAGTAATCTAGAGCGATTAATACAATGTTTCAATGGTATCTCACGAGAATTCATACACATTTTACGAATTGGCTAATTTATATGAATTCATACGACCGCATTCATAAGTTGTTGTACGATTTGCCTTGACCCCTGTGACGTTGGGGTTAGGGGCGGGGCTTTGCTGTTGTTTTTTTCATGAGAATCGTCTGTTTTTGGACAATTACCTTCACATGAATTCATACAAATCAGCCAATTCGTAAAATATGTACGAATTCTCGTGAGATCAGGCAAAATGTCTCGCGTTTGGGGTGTACGCAGCATTATGGGGCGTACACACCAAACGTGAATTTAACGTTTTGTGCAAGTAGATTATATACAAAGTCAATGCAATACACAACTAAACGCGAACTGGCATGGGGCGATGCGAATGACGCAAATTGGGTAGCACGATTATTCAACAAAAGTTAAAAATATGTATGACACGAAGTTAAATCCCGCCAGTAATCTAGAACAAGGAACGCGATGCTTCACATTTGGTGTGTACGTAGCATAATGGGGCGAATTTAACTATTTACACAAGTAGACCACATACACAGTCAATGCAAAGACGCGAATAGATGCAAACTGATGTGAAGCGATGCGAATGATATGACGCAAAATTGGGCGGCGCGATTGCCGCGAACGCGCTATTCGCCTCAAACATATCTTTTACGCAAGTAGAAATATTAACCTCAAACAGAAAATTTGCCATGATATGAAGTTAAATCCCGCGAGTAATCTAGAGCGATTAATACTGTGTTTCAACGGTATCTCACGAGAATTCATACATATTTTACGAATTGGCTAATTTGTATGAATTCATACGACCGCATTCATA
The DNA here is from genome assembly GCF_027580225.2 of Misgurnus anguillicaudatus. Taxonomy (NCBI): domain Eukaryota; kingdom Metazoa; phylum Chordata; class Actinopteri; order Cypriniformes; family Cobitidae; genus Misgurnus; species Misgurnus anguillicaudatus. The sequence goes on from NC_073337.2 coordinate 25,382,021, forward strand.
AGTTGTTGTACGATTTGCCTTGACCCCTGTGATGTTGGGGTTAGGGGCGGGGCTTTGCTGTTGTTTTTTTTCATGAGAATCGTACGTTTTTGCATGATTAACTTCGTATGAATTCATACAAATTAGCCAACTCGTAAAATATGTACGAATTCTCGTGAGATCAGTCTGGATGTTTCGCATTTGGGGTGTACGCAGCATTATGGGGCGTACACCCCAAACGCAAATTTAACGTTTTGCGCAAGTAGATTATATACAAAGTCAATGCAATACACAACTAAACGCGAACTGGCATGGGGCGATGCGAATGACGCAAATTGGATAGCGCGATTATTCAACTAAAGTTAAAAATGTGTATGACACGAAGTTAAATCCCGCCAGTAATCTAGAGCAAGGAACGTGATGCTTCACATTTGGTGTGTACGTAGCATAATGGGGTGAATTTAACTATTTACGCAAGTAGACCACATACACAGTCAATGAAAAAAGCGGTGAATAGACACAAATTCATGTGAAGCGATGCGAATAATATGACACAAATTGGGCGGCGCGATTGCCGCTAACATGAGCTATTCACCTCAAACACGTTTTTTGCGCAAGTTGAAAATATTCAACTCAAGCGGAAAATTCACGTGACATGAAGTTAAATCCCGTAAGTAATTTAGAGCGAGGAACATGAAGCTTTGATGTGTACACAGCATAAGACTTTCTTGTTTCAGTACAAAAAGCTATTGAAAAGGTTTGTATTCTGCAATAAAAGCTGTGAAAGAGCTTACATCAGGTAAGTGATGCGCAATTTAAAAAAGATGTTCAAATGCTCTACTAATGAAAATGTCTGTCGAACAACTTCTATTTTTAACTTAAAACGAGCCAAAAGGTTGCATGCGTCAGCCCATACTTTATTGAGCCTTGCATCCATGCCGAGCATTGTAAATCAATGCTGAATCACCCTTTACATATGGATCTCAGTGATCTCATCGAACAGCTCCATGAAAGCATCTTTAATCTCGTGAGGTCAAACCTTTTCTTCCCTCGAGGGAAGACGAGGGACAGACATCAGGTATGTTGTGTGTTAGAGAGAATGCCGTCGTCTGATCTGCCATCCAGACATGAGAACAGCCCAAAAACCTGAAGACTAAAAGCTCGGTAATGTTTGTTGTGGTTGGATAATCAAACACTTCTGGCCATCAAAGCAATGCTTCAGACCCAGGGGAGTCTCCATAACCTCTGCAATTACCTTCACTCACACACACACATCCCTTAGGACAAGTAACTTAAAGCTAGAGATCATTTCTGAATATAACTCTATAATTTACATCATGAGACGGTGATAAAACAAAAAGTGCTGCGCTGTCATGACTTTATGGTTTTACACAACACCTCAAACTGATTAATGAACTAAAACTAAATGAAAGATTGGCCTCAAAAAGTATCTGGACACCTAAAATAGGTAAAGATATAAAACAAAATATTCAAGCAAGTGTCATTTTTAAAGTACTTCTTATACCAAACATTTCGCAACAAGAAGTTTCAAACAACAACAATGGCGGACTACATGCTTGTGTTCGTACTGCAGAAGGTACAGAAACCCTGTCCCAAATGGCGCACTTCATGTGGACTTTCGGTCTCATGGCCTTAAATTGCACGTGCTTGCTTAAGGCCACGGTATACTTTTTTCCGCGTCCTATCGCGCATGCACGCATCCGCGCAGCTTTCCATGTATACTCCCTGCGGCCATCTTCGTGGGGTCGTGGGGAGTATACATGGAAAGCTGCGTGAATGCGTGCATGCGCGACAAGTATACGCTTTACAATTGCCGTGGACCCTCCTGATGACGAAAATGTGTCAGGCGGACATACACGGACATCCCTAGTATATCCAGGGCTTAAGTCTACGAGTTCGTAGGGTGTCCCATCTGTCATTTTTACGCTCCGAAGTGTGCTCATCATCGCCCCCTTTGCACCCTTAATGCGGTCTTCGGCAAAGTCCGCACTGCTGCAGGCTTCTTGCACTTTACCAACCCAGAAGTCCTTGCAAAAGAGCAATCCAACAAATCAAGACGGCGAAAGAGAGGTGTTCACACTGATGGGCAACTTCTCTTCCCATTTCCGGTGTGATGCTCAAGTCTGTCCCAAAATACGACTCCGGCGTGCCCTCTTGGACTCGCGTCAAGGTTCCCAAAGTCTGCACTACATGATGTCATCAAAATTTGGACTCTGAGGAACTCCATAAGTCCAGAGAGTGCCATTTGGGACAGGGCCTGAATCTTCTGCTCCTTTGCTACTACGATGAACAACAAATTATTATGGACTACAAGGTTTATGCGCATGCTCCAGGTCTTCACCATTTTTAGAGTATATCTGTGGCAGAATTACAGCACCACATACTGGTCTGGCATGTATACTACATAGACTTGAGACCCTCCTGATGACAAAAATTACGTCAGGCGGACATACACGTACATCCCTAGTATATCCAGGGCTTAAGTCTACGAGTTCGTAGGGTGTCCCATCTGTCATTTTTATGCTCCGAAGTGTGCTCATCAGCGCCCCCTTTGCACCCTTGATGCGGTCTTCGGCAAAGTTTGCACTGCTGCAGGCTTCTTGCACTTCACCAACCCAGAAGTCCTTGCAAAAGAGCAATCCAACAAATCAAGACGACGAAAGAGAGGTGTTCACACTAATGGGCAACTTCTCTTCCCATTTCTGGCGTGATGCTCAAGTCTGTCCCAAAATACGACTCCGGTGTGCCCTCTTGGACTCGCGTCAAGGTTCCCAAAGTCTGCACTACATGATGTCATCAAAATTTGGACTCTGAGGAACTCCATAAGTCCAGAGAGTGCCATTTGGGAAAGGGCCTGAATCTTCTGCTCCTTTGCTAATACGATGAACAACAAATGATTATAGACTACAAGGTTTATGCGCATGCTCCAAGTCTTCACCATTTTTAGAGTATATCTTTGGCAGAATTACAGCACTAGATACTGGTCTGGCATGTATACTACATAGACTTGAGACCCTCCTGATGACGAAAATGACGTCAGGCGGACATACACGGACATCCTTAGTATATCCAGGGCTTAAGTCTACGAGTTCGTAGGGTGTCCCATCTGTCATTTTTACGCTCCGAAGTGTGCTCATCAGCGCCCCCTTTGCACCCTTGATGCGGTCTTCGGCAAAGTCCGCACTGCTGCAGGCTTCTTGCACTTTACAACCCAGAAGTCCTTGCAAAAGAGCAATCAGACAAATCAAGACGACGAAAGAGAGGTGTTCACACTGATGGGCAACTTCCCTTCCCATTTCTGGCGTGATGCTCAAGTCTGTCCCAAAATACGACTCCGGTGTGCCCTCTTGGACTCGCGTCAAGGTTCCCAAAGTCTCCATCAAAATTTCGACTCTGAGGAACTCCATAAGTCCGGAGAGTGCCATTTGGGACAGGGCCTGAATCTTCTGCTCCTTTGCTACTACGATGAACAACAAATGATTATGGACTACAAGGTTTATGCGCATGCTCCAAGTCTTCACCATTTTTAGAGTATATCTTTGGCAGAATTACAGCACCACATAATGGTCTGGCATGTATACTACATAGACTTGAGTCGGTTTTACTGGTTTCGGATGTTTTTTTTGTTGTTGAGGACAGGGAAAGCTCTGGCTTCGTGTGGATGCGGCCTACGTGTGATTTTTCACAGAATCCAGAAAATGTTTAGATTTGACCTAACAAAGGGTTAAAACGACCCAGCATTTTGGGGTAAAACAACACAAAGCATGGGTTAAATTACAACCCAGTGGGCTGGGGTCATTCCTTTTTACCAAATATTGCAATTAACTTTGCGCATTATAAAAATAAAAATAAGTAAATGTATACACATCCAATTTCCTGCCACTACAAAGCTCTGTGTCTATAAAAAGCAATGTGCCCATGCACACAACTAATTGTGCTGACAAATAATTTTGCAGCGAGTTCCTCATTAGTCTTCACGTGAGGGCTCTTTCCCAAATCTGAGTCAGGTTCTAGTAAAATGAGATCACCTGGTTCCAGGAATACTGGGGCCCACACACAAAGTCCCAGAGTTGTTGTGTGAGAACTTCCCTCTAATAGTCATTAAGTCAAAGTAAGAGGTTTCATGAGATCAGTCTAATAGCGAGTCTATTAGAGCATTCCAGCACAGAATGGATAAGCGATTTAGACGGCGAGAGGAAGTTCACAGGAGCCCGAGGCTACGAATTAAGGCAGACTGCAGTTAGAGAGTCGATCTGTGACTGTTTAGTTTCATTAATGCTCCGCCAATAAACTCTGTTGCTGGGGCCTATTAGCCTGTGTGTCTATTTTAAAAACACAGAAGCCAACTGCTAAAAACATTTATCCAATTGGCAAATGGTTTAGTCCGAAGTGAATTACAGGACTTTTGTATATTTAATTTATCAGTGTGTTGGTATCGAACCCATGACCTAAAGTAATCTACATCTGATCACATACGAAAGCATTAACCCTCCTAAAGTCACGTGATGTAGGGCATTGATCAAGTGGTGCTGGACAGTTTATGCAATATCAATTAATTTTTTTGTTCAGATAACTAACTCAAAGTAGACTCTTAGAAAAAATGTGTAATCCTTAAATGTATATATCGAGGGTTTAGAGACCAGGAAAGTCAATAGCGCATAATCTTAACGTTGTATATTTGTTGGCATCTGTTTAATGACAAATAAAATGGCAAAACAATTACATATGCTTAATTTTAGCATTTTTTATTGCTAAAACACCACAATTTTTCAATATTTTACTATGTTCTTACCTCAACGGCGCAGTGATATTGACGGAACTTTGAGCGAGAGGGGGAGCAGTCAGGAGTGACTGCAAACTAACTGTGGGTTCACACCAGACGTGGTAGGGGCGGCAAAAACGCACTATTCACGCATAGTTGGACGCTTGAACATTTTGAGTTTCCTTGCTTCGTTCGCGCATGAAAGCCATGTGTGAAATTCTAGTCATTCAAGACATTCACACGGAAATTCGAGTCATGGGTGGGACTTCTGCGACTCCAATCACTTCCTGTATTCACGTCCCTACTAGAGCAAGCCCCTGATTGGTTAACGCAACGCGTTTTTCCAACAAAGTTCAGATTTTTCAACTTGTGCGTTTCCCGCGGTAATGTCACTACTAGAGCAAGCTCCTGATTTTACTACAAAGTTCAGATTTTTCAACTCGCACGTTTCCTAAGCAACACTCAATTAACGTCATTCGCGCAAACTAGACGCACAAATAACGGCGCATTCACACAGGGCATAAGCGTTAACGCTTAACGGAAGGCTCGTCTGAGGCGTGGCCAACAGCCAATCACAGTGGCCGCTACACATGTTCCGTTCTTCCATAAACGTAATTGGCTGGCTCTGTCTAGGTAATTTGCATAAGGCGATCTGATTGGCTGACGCACGCGTTGCCGATTGAAAAGTTGAGCAATGTTCAACTTCTGCTGCGAGCAACGGCACTGACGCGGCGCGACGGATCCACAATTCAGTTCGGCAACGCATGACGTCACCCATTAAAAGTGAATAGGAAGCGTTAACGCTGACGCCCCGTGTGAATGCGCCTTGAGGCGGAATCGCGTCTACTTCACCACGCTAAATGCCTTATTCGTGCCGCGAGACCTCCAGATGCGCATCATTTTGTGCCACCATACGTACTTGTGTAACGGTCTTCAAATAGAGAAAACATGGAAGTTTTTTGTGGCTTCTAAATTCATCCCTGTTTGGATCCTAAGGAATGAATGGGGCTAAGCTAAATGCTAACAAATTCACAACGCACTGTACAAAAATTAAGTGCGTGCATTGAAAAAGGATAGCTATGTATTAACTCGTCAAAGTTGAGTTAAGAACGTAATAAAATATTGAAAAACTTTAATAAAACATTAGGACTAGAGATGCACTGATACAAAATATCTGTGCCGATACGATATCATTTTTTTTTACTTGGAATGACATATACCGATACCGCTAGATACAGAAACCAACATCATTGTTTTAACTCCTCGTTTCAACTTATATAATGAAATCCTATAAGTGCAGAGTGTACAAACTTCTTTTCTGTGCCCTGGCTGTTTTTAAACAATCGGCTAATGTCCAATAAGGGAAAAAATGCTTTTATCTGCCATAACCGATTATAGGCCAATATATCGGCGCATATCTAATTAGGACAGTTTTATAGTAATAGAGACATTTAGAAATCGGTGTTAGATAAACGTTCCGACCCAAATATATAATAATGATTGGCGTATCATTCATGCATTTAGGGGTTAAAGTGAACGTTACTCCATATTTCTGAATAGTTGCGTTATAAGAACTAAATAAAACAAATTATATTGGTATCCATTCGTAAGTATAATAAAACGTCTAAGCACCTACTACTGTGTCCTATTATGTGATGCTTTATAACTTTGCTAAAACACAAACCCAGCAAGGCTACTAATATTAAACAATTCATAACAATGCAAGGAACGCTGGGAAGACATTTCCTAGAGTATTTGCTCTACTTCCTGTGAACCACACCTCTGTTACTAAATCAAACAGGAAGACTGAAACTTCGGAGTCTACGTGTTCTAGTTCATTCTTTCATGTGCCATTTTTGTACTCTGGGAGGTTGATTCCTGATACAGACTAAATATAGCAGTGAATTATTCAGGAAGGGTGGGACAGACAATCAGGGTAAAGGGGGAATGTGTCTATACTTAAAAAACATTTGGAGTGGGTCACTGTAAAGTCAGTGTTATTTAAGTATTCAAGACCAAACTCATTTCTTGTATAAATCCATAGTCTACATACGAAAAATATGTATTTAGTCATACACCCTTGTACATACCAAAACTGAATGTTATAGAGGTTACAGCTATTATTAGTTGAACATAAACATAACAATTTTATGGAACAAATCTTCATTTAAAGAAAGATTTTTACTTTTTATTTTATAATTACTATATATCACTTATCTCATGGCATTTCAAACCAAACCGATATGTTGTAAAATATTGCATATAATGATTTTTAATTTCTGTATGTTCGCGTGAAAAGCTACTGAATGATTTCTGAATACTTTGGATACACTGTGTAACCCTTATAACCGGGTTTAACAGAGCTTTTATGATCACTATAAACTACAGACGCACCAATATATCGGTCAATAGTCGGTATCATTGATAAAAGCAATTTTTTCATACTATCAGCAATTGGACGATAATTTATTTAAAAAAAAACATCACTAGTTTAATATTCAATAATCACGGTCATTATAAGAATGAAAAAAATTTTCAGAAAATTGTATTGTTAGATGTGAGTTAATATTACAATCGGTATCGGCAGGTATCAGTCTGAATAATCGTCTATCAGTATCAGTACGTCGCTAATATAAACTATAGCATTATGGAAAATAGAGAGACTACAGGGGGAAGTAAACTACAGAGGTTTTTAAGGTGAACTAATCCTTTAAGAAAACTAGAAAAAGGCAAAGAGACATATCCATATGTCTGTGATCCATCAAAGATGAAAACTGGATATAAAACAGCCCAAAAACAGAGAAGTGTACTGGCCTTCGGGAGGAAACTGTGCTCCGGTTTATCAGTATACTGCTTGTTTTACATGTTTGTCTTGACGTTTCAGATCAAAAACATCAAACGTAGAGACAAAGAAATTGTACGCAAATGGTTTGCCTGTCGGCGCATCTGCTGCTTCAGTCCCAGATTAAGACTCATCGTGGACCGTTGAACTATCACAACACAGATGCCCTACTTAAAAGACTTTAGTAGTAAGGAAATCAGTCTTGTTACAATCACATCAGCTTATCAGTAAAATAAACATTATACTGGTCAAAGTGCCAATCAGAATAACGAACATTAAAATCATTCTTTTTAAAGTGGATTAAAGGGGCGGTTCACCGAAAAATGAAAATGATGTCATTATTTACTCACCTTCATGTTGTTCCGAATCTGTATACACATCTTTGTTTCGCAAAACACAAAGGAACATTTTATGAAGAAAGTTTGTTAGCAAGCAGATCTGGGGGCCCCATTCAGTTTCATAGTTGGAAAAATAATTCTATGGAAGTGAATGGTGCCCCAAATCTGCTTGATTACAAACATTCTTCAAATTATATTCCTTTGTGTTCAGATGAACAAAAAAACTTTATAAAGGTTTGAAACAACTTGAGGGGGAAAAAATGACAATTATTATTTTTGGGGGGACTATCAGTAAATTCGATTTACAGCCTAAAAATCTGAATATAATTTTCCCTGGAAGCAAAAGTTTTTTTTGGTCACACAATCACAGATAGTTACTAGAAACATTCACCAGCCTGTGAATGGAAATAGGCGTGATGGCCGTTTATCCATCCCATCCTGCATGCCAGCTAAATGTTTATCGAAATAAGGTAAAGTGAAGAGCGTAGAGATGGCTAGACCAGATTGAGAGAAAAGCTAAACATCTGGTGGACACTTGTTTAAAATTCAAACAACGCACACTTTGTGAAATAACAGGCTTTAGCCTGACAGGCATCACCGGAGTGTCACTGAAGTATGTGCCTTCAGAGGGCATTTCAAAACAATTCAATTTAATCACAAGTGCGGAAAGAAATCCCGAACAAATCCCAGAAATGTTTTTGTTTCCAATTTAGGCACAGAGTAAACGTATTTGAATGAGAAAATTCTGTGCCACTTAAGCCCAGGTACAAAAGGTAAATGTAAAAATACTATTTCCCGCAGGTTTCATGGTCATACCCTCTACCTATGCAGCTGTTTGAACCAATGTTGACGGGTTGGGCTGGTCAAATTTGGAAAGGGTTTTGGTCTAACAAATAGTGAAAAAAAAGCATCAGTAGCTAAAGGACGGTGCAGAGGCTCCGCCTCCGAATGATCCCATCACTCATTTAAAGGGGTCATGACATTAGGAATCAAATTTGCCTTGATCTTTTGAAATATAAGTTATCATTATAGGTATCATAGTATAAAATGCCCTCCTTATCAAAACAAAAGCATTTATGTAACCATTCTCGGGGGAAAAACATATGAAAAATGTCTGAATTAGTGACATCACTACTTAAGATTCATTTTTATTTGACCTTCCCCACAAAAAGACACATCGCATAGTATAATGTTTTGGGAAAAACACTTTAGTAATATTATACGTTCACTTTAGGAAACATAATAAAATAATACAAAAAAATCATATCATGACCCCTTTAACCCCATTAAGTGGCGCTGTCCTGTGAGCGGGACACCCAAGTATACTTAAATATTTTCCATGTAAATTTTATGTCGATCACAACAAACTATATATTGTTGGAAAGGTCTGAAAAGAATGTAGTTTTCATATTTCAAAACCTTTTTGCAGTAATAATAATGCAGTGACAGTAATTTATTAATTTGTGACATGAGTATGCAGCAAATGTTAACACCTAGTGGCCGTTGTTGGTAAAACCACTAAAAGTGTAACACAATTAGGGCTGGGTATTGGCAAGGGCCTCACGGTACGATACATATCATGGTACGTGGACATGATTCAAATGTATCGCGATACGGTACAGTGCGCTGTATTTTGCGATACATTGCAATACTTTTTCTTTTTTTATCAAAAATGTAAAAAATATAGCTGAATAAAAAAACTTTTTTGCTGCACAGCGACAACTACACCAGCGGCGGAGGAAGTCATTTGATGCACACAGAGGGATTTAAAGTTTTTTTTTTCGATACTACAGGTCGCAATATCGATACACATTTTTTGTGATTTTTACTTTAAATTTGGATCAGTACTACTTGAGACTTGTGGCTTCATGTTTACATTATTACTTTTGTAAAATATTTACATTTTTATAATTTAACTTATAAAATTAATGTTATTGCATTATTTTTATTTATTTAAATAAATGTAAACTGCTATAACAATTATTTTCACCTCCTGACACTTCTGTGAAAACCCCAGTGTCTTAAAATGGCAGACTTATATTCATTTGAAAGTGTATATCACATCACCACTCAAAGGGTATTTGCGCCACTTAAGGGGTTAATAAGCAAGTAAAATAGCAATAGGAAAGGGCAGGAGAATTACATTAGGTGTTCCAACATTGTCTCCAACAGTAAGTTTGGGATTTTGGAAAGGAGAAGGGGGGACTCTGGTGCCTTAGGCAACACCCTCATTCACAAAATTTTAATTCCCAATGATGTAATAAAGTCCAATTGAATTAAGGTGGTATGTGGGGTGGTCCAGTGGTATGACCATGGTAGTTTAGGGTTCAAAGGTTTTTCATTAAGCTGAGATACAAAAGTACTTTTCAGTATAAAATTAGCAAATGTGCATTTAAATCAAACGAAGATATCTACTTTAGATACTTTGAAACATAAAAAAGTAAAAAGATACTAAGGCACGTCACAAACCTTTTCAATTTCCCGAGCCTTGGCAGCAATAGCTTGAGCTCGTCGCTCCTGAAAGTCATCCATGACGGAGGAAGTTTCCTCTACTGTTTTCAGAGCTTCTTCCAAGGGCACTTCTATCGGCGTCATGTCCTCCTATAGCACACAAACACAGGTGTTATTTATTTAAGACTAAATAAACAGAATTAATGTTCAAGCACAAGAAACATGTTTATGGTAAACACCTTAAACACATGTGGTTGACCGAAATGTAACAGGTACTCCATTCAGTAAAGTACGGAAGAACGATGCATTATTTGTGGAAAGGAAGCAAAAGAAAGCTGTGTAACGTTGTGACAGAATAGAAACAAAGTGGAAAAAGTGGAATAAAAAGGCTTTGTCCATTTATATCTGTGACTCGGTCTTGACAACTGTTTGGGCCAGAGCTATGCCACATTTGTTTTACCTATGGTCCTCGGCTAGGGATGAAAAACGACTCAGAGGCAAAGGCTAAAAATAAACTAGCTGAATTTAAGCACTCAAAGTATCTCAATGTAACAGGCCAGCTGTTTAGCAACCATGAGTAGTGCTGTAAACTACAGATGCACCAACATATCGACAAATAATCGGTATTGGACAATAAAAGCAATTTTTCTCACTATCGGCAGATAGTTTAAAAATAGCCAATAGTCATGGCTGATACATCCTGTCAATAAAAAAAAAAAAATGCAATGAATTTGAGCCCTCTGTATAGAAAATGTAAAGAAACATCATTAGTTTAAACGGACATTCCACTTTTTTTTTGAAAATATGCACATTTTCCAGAGTTAAACATTAGATTTATACTGTTTTGGAATCCATCAGTTGATCTCCGGGTCTGGTGGTACCACATTTAGCATAGCTTAGCATAATCCATTGAATCTGATTAGAGCATTAGCATCGCACTAAAAAATAACCAAAGAGTTTGGATTTTTTTGCTATTTAAAACTTGACTCTTCTGTAGTTAGGCTACATTGTGTACTAAGATCGACGGAAAATTAAAAGTTGTGATTTTCTAGGCCGATATGACTAGGAACTATACTCTCATTCTGGCGTAATAATCAAGGACTTAACATGGCTGCAGCAGGCGCAATGATATTACGCAGTGCCCAAAAACAGTCCCCATGGTTACTTTCAATAGCAGTGGACTATTTTCAGGTGATGCATTATATCACAACGCCTGCTACAGCCATGTTACGGCAGCAAAGTCCTTGATTATTACGCCAGAATGAGAGTATAGTTTTTAGCCATATCGACCTAGAAAATCGCAACTTTTTATTTTTCGTTGGTCTTAGGACACGATATAACTACAGAAGAGTCAAGTTTTAAATAGGAAAAATATCCAAAATCTTTGGTTATTTTTTAGCGCGATGCTAATGGTCTAATCACATTTGATGGATTATGCTAAGCTAAGCTAAAAGTGGTACCACCAGATCCGGAAATCGGCTGAATGGATTCCAAAACGGAAAATCAAATTTTTAACTCTAGAGGGGTTGGATAATGAGCATATTTTTTAAAAAAAGTGTATTGTTCCTTTAATGTTCAATATTCATGGTCATTATGCGAATGAATAACATTCAGAAAATGTAACTTTAGAATTTAGTTAAAGCAATGTAATATGACCACCAAACTATCGGCAGATATCACTCTGAATAATCGGCTATCGGTATCAATGGAACAATTTAATTTCTGCGAATCCCTACAAAATATGTGCCGATATTCAATTACTTGACGTCTACCGATACCGATAGTTTTGGTTTTTACTTCTTTCGGTTTTCATATTATTAAGTACTGATATCCTAGAAGTGGAGATATATATATGGGATGCACAGAATCCAGATTTTTTCGGCCGAATACCGAATACACTGTTTAAGTTTCGTCCGAATCCGAAACCAAATACCAAACCCTACTCGCATCCTTATTCCATTAACACATTATCTCCACGTCAGCACCCGATGTGTGTCATCAACGGCCGCGTGACGTCGACCAGCGTAGCGCAAGCCTAGGGTTCGGTGGAAAAAAAATCTAAGATTCGGACGAACCCGAACCCCATCAAATCCTGGATTCGGTGCAACCCGAATATATATATATATTAGGGCTGTCAAAATTAACGCGTTAATAACGCGTTAACGCAAATTCCTTTTAACGCCACTAATTTTATTAACGGAGATTAACGCAACGCGCAATTTCTGTTTGACCCTTGGTCCAGCCCATAGTTGAATGAACAGAGACGCAGACAAATGTGACTCTCTCTAAATGAGTAAAAGGTTTTCATAGAAATAAGAACATTAAGCAAATCGTCTACCAAATCCAATGCTCTAAATGCTCGTTGGACATCTGATATGATCTTTATTTATACGTCTGAGAGGTGTAACGTTACCGTCCTCCTAATGCTTAATCTAATACAAAGATGCGTATCAATTCATTTTGGTTTCGCTTTTATGCATGACTTAGAAAATAGACTGCAGGACTTGCTTGGTGTTGGAGGAGTCATTAAGAGAGATAAAGTTCGGTACCTGATTAATGTTAAAGAGTTGTTAAGAGCGACAAGACTCGGAAGCGATCCCCTCACGCTGACTGACTGATTGATATCTGAAGCGCGTGCACACAGACGCGCGAGTGCGCGACCCTGATATATAGACATCTACACAAAATTACAGTTTTACAAATATCTGTTTTGATAAGAATTCACGCAGGTAGGCTCTATAATCTGTTATGTTTTAAGTAAATGTTTGGTTAACTGTTGGGTAAAATATCTGATGTATAACATTATATTAGATCACTTAGATTTTAAGCAGTCTGTCTCAATGTCAATCAAACAAAAGGAAAAAAAGTTGAACATACATTGATGATGTTTTTGCTTTGTGTGTGCTAAATCTATTAGTTTTACCAGTGATTTTAAGGTATTGATGTGGTAATATAATGTATGGATGTGGAAATGTTTGTGGTAATTTGAACTTCAAACACGTGTAGTTCTGTCATATTTTGTTATATTTCAACAAATCATGCATTGTTCTATGTTTTAATAGAGAATGTCAAAATATGAACAACTTTTTTTTTTTAAATTTGCTAATTCTGACTCAACTTGCCAGCACAGGTCACAAATGATGCAACAGCAAACAAAAATGGAGAAAGAAAAATCTTCTTAAAGGAAAATTCGTATACAAAACAATGGCTGGTGATTCTGTTAAAAATGTAAACAGGCTGTTGTTAACATACATTTGCATAAAGCATCTATATATGTATATATGATTAGAATATTAAAAACCTGAAAAGTGTTAAATTAGGGTAAATTTAGAATGGATAAAAATGTGCGATTAATTTGCGATTAATCGCAGTTAACTCATGAAATCATGCGATTAATCTAGATTAATTTTTTTAATCTATTGACAGCCCTAATATATATATTATATATATATAAAATTTGATTGGCAGGATATAATCTGTCCTCAAGATCGGCTGTTTTTACATTTATTGTTTTACTTTTATCTGCCGATACCGATTATAGGTAAACTAGTCATCCAAACCAATCAAACCAACCACAGATGGAAAAGTTTGACTATTTAAATCCTCTAAAAGTCTTACTTTTTCCTAAAATGAAATACTCCCCCCAAATCTAGGGACTTGGTAGGCAGAATTTTCAGTAATCAACAACTTTCTCTATTCTTTACAAAAACACAGTGCAAAGCAATTATTACTGTTTGGGTGAACGATTCCTTTAATGCCATCAGACGTATGTGGCTATTAGCAAAGTGCAAATTAGAAACATTAACACTGTGCAATATTTAACCAATGACAATCAGTAACAAAGTCCAATTTGGGTTGAATATTTGTTTGAGATCTCCAAAGGCATTACAGTCAAATATCTGAGCCTACCACAGGGAAAAACATCCTTTGTTCTTAAAACAATGAATGCCACAAGCAGGCGTGTTTGTTGAACTTAAGAGACTGGCTATCAGGTCTAGCAAAGCCTTTCAATATAAGGCACAAGGTTATGACCAATGCCCCATTAATGAAGGCATGGAAGCAGATCAAACGCTAGACTGAGATAGAAAGCACTTTCATCTGCAACAAAAGGAAAGGTATCGCAAAATGTGCATTTCAATCTTTGACATGACCTTACTCCAATATAAATATAAATATATCAGTTATAATTTTTTGGGTGTACTATTTCTTTAAATCAAACACCAGACTGAAGGCCGGGATATTCCTCATGGCTGCTGAAAGACTTTACACAAGGAGTAAAAAAGAGAAAAAGTAAACAACAATTTTATTTTTGACTGTAAGTGGTCCCTGGAGAGTCCAGAGTGCTTAGAGCCATCGATAAGATCTCGCGATAAAACCACAAGTCGAGCTAATGTGTTTCACTCTCCTTTTTCAGCCTTGCCGCGGTCTGGGTGGCCCACATCTCCGTCCCCACAAACTCTTGTGTCAGAACCGTGCTTACAGTTGGAATAAACACGACATGGACCACTTGCCTTTCATGCATCAAACAGGGCCATTTAAAACACACTTAGTCTCATCATACAGCAAAGAGCAATATGCCAGGGGTCCTCAATCTTTTTCAGGACCCCCTTGGTGCACAGAGAGATGGATCAGAATCTCCAGTTACTTTTATGATTTATTGAGCGTTGGATTTGGACAGAAAGAAAATGCCTATTGTACCATATTGACTCATTGCCTGCAAGCCGTTTTTTGAAAAATGGCCCGCCAGCATTTTTTGTGATTTTCACAAAATGTCTTCCAGGAAAATTTTCTTCAAAAAATATATATAAACATACCAATTTATCAAATGAAAGAACAGACCTTTCAAACAAACAATAAACAAACAAACAAACAAACCAAATGGGAAAACTTTCCATCCTATCTCAGGGTTTCCCACAGCACTTTGCAGTTCGGGCGGCCCGCCTAAGCTGGGAAACCCTACCGCCTTAACTAGGTTGTCAAAAAAAATTCGCTTTTCACCGCAAGCGGGCATGCACGCCACACGGCCAAAATAAGAGGAAGATGTGGTCTGTCACTGTCTGGAGGAAAACTAGCCAGTTGATAAAACATCTCGGAGAATAATTCGGACGCACAGAATCTTCACACCGCGAGCTTGCACGTGCGCAACATGGCCGAAATGAGAGCCGTGGTCCGTCACTGTCTGGAGGATATAACGTTTTGGCTTCAGTTTTCATAAATTGGTAATCGCCATCTAGTGGATAATCGTGGTATTGCAGATTACCAAAAAAATCATCAGGAACACTTTTTATTTACAAATATTTTCTCTTAATTGATGAGATAAATTGTCAATGGCGGGGAAAAAGTACTGGCACGCTTTGTTATTATTATACTTGCAATGCCATAAAAAGTTATATATTGGTAACATTTTCACATAATGCATTTAAAGGCAGGAGGGACAATGAAACGTTCACCTAAACTTTAGCTACTTTAGGTCTGGTTGACGTGGGGGGGGGGTTAAAGGTATTTCATGCATTCTGACTTATTAACAATTTTTAAGAGTTGGATTAAACATAGGCAATGTGTCAAAAAAGCAGTTGGACGTATGACATAGTATTTCTGTGCCGAATGCACTTCGCCAGGGTTTTAAGTTTCAGAATTTTTTTTCTAACGTGAAAGATTTGTACGCAACAATCTTGCTTAATTTATTTTATGGACAATTTCAGTGCAGGAGAGAGCATGTGAGCGTAGCTGGGCGGTGAGAATTTCCACTCCCTGCTCACCAGTGATGAGCAGGTCAATATATAAACAACCCGCACCCGACCGACGTTTTCAACTAACCCGCCCGCAACTTGGACCACAAAAAAATTAAAAATAAGTAGTGTACCCGACCCTCTCCCTGGCCCGCATTTTTTAAAAGTACTAATTGTTTGAAATAGTTAAATGGCATCTTTATTTCAAACTACCCGACCGACCGCGACCTGAATATCATTAAAAATATTTTTGGATGACTCGTAACTGCGGGTTACCATGGGTGACCGCAGGCACCCGCTGATTTCGGATCAATCTGCGCATCACTGCTGCTCATGTGGGTGTTCACTAACCCCACTTCACCGCTCAAAGTTGCACCAGAAGGCTTCGCTCAATTCTGCTCCCTGTTCACCTACAATATCACCCCGCTCCGGCTCGCTCAAATGTAAAATTCATCTGCATGCTTTACACCTGCCATTTCCAACCAAAACCTTACGCATGGGACACACTGCCTGCATGGCAGACGTGGAGCGGATTTGTTGCGTGACTGCTGCCGAAAAAAATCCGCTTCACTTCTATTCTGTCATGGGGTTTAAAGGTTCTCTAAGCGAATTCACGCGTTTTAGACCATAAAACATTTTTTGTTACATACGGAAAACACTCACTATCTGCTTCCAACCTGACCGCTGATCAAACTGTAAAAAAACGCGATCTTTGTAGACAGCTCAGGCTCGACAAATGGCAATAACAACATAGTGGCCAAACCTAGCACAACAAAACATAACAAAGTGTTCCAGCCAATAAACGACAAGAAGGATTTGGGGGTGGGGCGCGTTCATGAAAGCACGGATGGGAGAGGGAGGGGGAGGCGTTAGCTACGCTCCGTTTGTTTGAAAACAGTTCAAACAGCAAAAGGAAGTGATGTCGCACATTATTCGCTTAGAGAGCCTTTAAGAGCGAAACCAGAGCGAGATGGCCTATGCCTAAAAACCCGACTATATTTTCGCCACCCGCTTAGCTTCGCTCACATGCAGAAAGTACAGTGGAAGTCCTTATATGGCCATTTTACCCATAATAGCACACACAAACATCCAAACAAGAGCTGGCACGAAATCAACGTCACCAAAGAAGTGTGTTGTTGTTTGTGAGGGAAATTTAAGTTTGTTCGGCTCCCCAAAGATCCAAGCATTATGGAAACAATGGATATAGTTTGTTTATCCGAGGTAGCAGTGAAGTTTTGCGTGTGTGTTTGTTTAACGCTGGAGTTCATTAAAATGGGGTGGTCCCAACCAGGTCATGAGTCGCAGGCGGTAAGTAAAACTGCATCAAATGTCTGTGTTTTGTAGGCAATCGGCATGTAAGTGCATAAAATGTAAAGGACACATATAGTGAATCAATAAGTTATTCAGAGATAGGGGGATAAGGTTTTGTGTGTGTTGCTTGCGACTCGCTTCACCCACGATACCCCTCCAGAAGCTCAGGCTTATTCGGAAAGGAACTCTTTGGATATATAATGAATGTCATACTACTCTATAGGTACTCAAGATTTGAGATAAGCAGAAACAATGTGTGTTAGGTGAGCTTCAATGACACTGTATTTCTGCCTAATGCATTTGATATGTAGTTTTTACGAAAAAATGTCGGATTGTGACCTTCTGCATGTGAGCTGTGGGATCAACACTCCAGATCTAAGCAAACAGATTTTGCAAAGGCGTAAAAAACTAAATAACTGGTGGAAATTCGAACAAGATTTGTGGATTCTTGCCATAACTGGCATGTCACACGTATTATTATTTCAGCAGATGAAAGAGGGTGTTCTGGTAAGCACATCTGTTTAAGAGCCGCCCGTGTGTCTTGTTGTGTGTGCGGTGGACGACTCACCTTGGAGGCCGATACGGAGCTATGTGGCGAACCGTCTCGCGATGCATTCACGGAGGGGCCGGGGGGCCTTTCCCTGTCTGCAAAAGATGAAAGAC
This sequence comes from Misgurnus anguillicaudatus, assembly GCF_027580225.2. NCBI lineage: Eukaryota > Metazoa > Chordata > Actinopteri > Cypriniformes > Cobitidae > Misgurnus > Misgurnus anguillicaudatus. The sequence goes on from NC_073337.2 coordinate 25,400,117, forward strand.
AAGCACAAAAAGCATTTGTTAAAGGACATAAGCCAACAATGCAGCTATAGTTTGGATGCGCACCAACATCCCCACAGAATACAGCCTCGCTTGACTCATTTGGTGCCGTAAACGTTTTCACATGCTGGAACGGATCCTTCTCGATTTCCGAACTTCCAGCTGGTATGCAGAACCAGGTGGTTTCCCGTATGCTGATCGAGGCTCTTCCCTGCAGGCAAACCACAGCCAGGTGCCTGCGGTGTCAGCCAGTGACCTTCTCCGTGTGAGCTGTGGGCTCAATACCTACAGATTCGTTTGGATTCGTTCGCAGCAAAAACTAGAAATTCTCTGTAGATTTGTACTACATTTAAACCTGATTATTAAAAAATAACTTATCGAGAAATGCAACAAAGATGCATGTCAATAATTACTGTGTCTACGTGCATGTGCTCACAAACATCTGGCAATGCGAAGCAAATGAGGGTAAATAAAAGCTAGCTAGACGAAAGAAGGTGAGGTTTAGCGATCAGACACTTCAACTTGCGGCCGTTTTATGATTCCTGGCCAAAGGAAGTGAGAAGGAACCAGACAAACACGGTGTGATTAGCAACGCTTTCTCTCAAGTTACCGTGACTGTGGTCTGACCTTTCACTGAGAGAAATAAAATCTGCTCGTGCAAGCAATAATATGGGGATTCCAAAGCAGCATGATTTTAAAGTTACACATTTGTTAAGAAAATTCACAATAAATTTAAGAAATGTATGCAAGCAAAACTTTGCTCGATTATACAGCAGTAGTTTACAGCTCTAAGCAGGGTGCAATTTGCGGGGGGGGAGGGCGGGATTATCCCCCCCGGTCTCTGATTAATTATTTTGTATCCCTGGTGGCGACCAATAATTTTTTTTAAATTGAAGAACATCCCCCCTTAGATTTTTTCACAAATCGCACCCTGGCTCTAATGGTGCATTCACACCAGCGCGGTAGAGGCGGCAAAATGCGCTATTCGCGCGTAGTTGGACGCTTGAACATTTGAGTTTACTCGCTTCATTTGCGCGTGAAAGCCGCGCGTGAAATTCTAGTCACTCGAGACATTCGCGTCATGTGTGTGGCTTCTGCGACTGCTGAGACTCCGCTCGCTTCCTGTAATCACGTCACTACTACAGCAAGGTCCTGATTGGTTAACACGGCGTGGAAATCCGCTGAAGTTCAGATTTCCTGCAGCAACGCTCAAGTCAGGATGCCTAAATGCGTCTTTGCATTGACTTAACATGTAAATCACTCGCGCTTGCCGCTTCTACCGCGGCTGGTGTGAACCCTGCAAAAATCCCTGTTTACACCTGGGACTAAGATGCATTTTGGTTGATCGGATCGCAAGTGGACGACGCTAAATACAGGTGTAAACTAGGTCTAAACAGTTTTTCGACCACATTCGGGTCGTTTTCACACTGGCAGATTCGAAGAAATCAGGACAAAAGCGGTCAAAACTGGATTGCTACACCAGGTGTGAACGGGAATGTGTTGCTTCATCCACTTGTGATCCGATTGGCCAAAACACATCTTAAAGGAATAGTCTACTCATTTTCAATATTAAAATATGTTATTACCTTAACTAAGAATTGTTGATACATCCCTCTATCATCTGTGTGCGTGCACGTAAGCGCTGGAGCGCTGGAGCGCGCTGCGACACTTCGATAGCATTTAGCTTAGCCCCATTCATTCAATGGTACCATTTAGAGATAAAGTTCGATGTGACCAAACACATCAACGTTTTTCCTATTTAAGACGAGTAAGTTATACGAGCAAGTTTGGTGGTACAAAATAAAACGTAGCGCTTTTCTTAGCGGATTTAAAAGAGGAACTATATTTTATGGCGTAATAGCACTTTTGGGAGTACTTCGACTCGGCGCAGTAACACCCTCCCTCTCCCATTATGAGAGTGAGAAGGGGAGCGGACTTTTCAGGCGAGTCGAAGTACTCCCAAAAGTGCTATTACGCCATAAAATATAGTTCCTCTTTTAAATCCGCTTAGAAAAGCGCTACGTTTTATTTTGTACCACCAAACTTGCTCGTATAACTACTCGTCATAAATAGGAAAAACGTTGATGTGTTTGGTCACTTCTAACTTTATCTCTAAATGTTACCATTGAATGAATGGGGCTAAGCTAAATGCTATCGAAGCGTCGCAGCGCGCTCCAGCGCTTACGTGCACGCACACAGATGATAGAGGGATGTATCAACAATTCTTAGTTAAGGTAATAACATATTTTAATATTGAAAATGAGTAGACTATTCCTTTAATACCAGGTGTGATTTTATGTAAATTATATGACCAGATCAATTTTGCGTACATGTTAACTGTAGGATCATGTATGTTAATGTTGTGCTTAAATTTTGACGAAAGGTAAAAAACTGAAGAGTTACTCACCTAGAGCTCGGCCTGGACCGTACGGCTCCTCTGAAAGACAGGAAAACATTTTTGTAAATAACACGAGAGTGCTTCATGCATTTCTTTCATTAGCATTCAATGTAAGAGCCTATGATCTCATTCTGCTTTTAGTTATTTCAGAGAAAAGCAATATGGAGACGCTCGCTTGGGGTACACGTGCATCCAATATCGACTGCTCTATGCATCACTCTGGCCTTTATTACAGGCTATCTCATTATGGTAACAAAAAACAGGGAAATGTACGCAGATGGGAGCCTTTATGAGGATAGGATTCGAGTGACATCATCAGTGTTGTCATCATTTGGGTACTGTAGACTTTCAAGCTTGATGGCTCAAATTAAACATGTCGGATGTTTATCTCATTTATGTAAAGAATACCGCTTTGAAGTCTTTCCTTTCCACAGCTGGGCATGTTAAAATGCGGAAATTAGTCCAAATTTATTCCAACAAAGCAATCAATCAATCAGCTTCCAAGTACATTTGAGGACACTACACTGACCCTCTGCACTGCATCGGTTTGTGGGGGAGAAACCACCAAACAAAAGCTTACATTCTAATACATGAAAAACCAAACAAGATGACAGATGCCACACAGAGATGTGTAGACTGAACATACTTTTCGCTGGTTGGGGCGGGAAGGTGTGCGCTTTGGCCCGCTCTGGCGAGTAGCTGCGGCTGCTGATGCTGGACCCCGACCGGCTGTGGGGTGAAGGTGGGACGTCGCGACGGGCCGGGGAACGATCACGTACTGGGGGAAAAGGAGCCTTTCGCCTCACGGGGTCTCGTTCCTCACTGTGAAGGATATATAAGACTCTCAAGCATCTGTGTTTGGCACAAGGGCATTTCAAATCATTGGTTGAATACAAACCTCCGGTCCAAGTTCATGATGGCCTGCATAAGGTTGTCTTCTCCAGCCTCAGGGCCCAATGCGGATAAAGTCCTGGGTGCAGGGTAGGAACCCTGGGCCCGAGGGTTTGGGGGAGGACCCGGTCGATTGCCCGGCCTGAAAAATATTTTAAAATATATATTTTTTTCACAAGTCATGTAAATGTTTCGGCAACCTGAGGTCCTTTGCCGGCTTTCCTGGATTGCAGGTCCCGTTCCCCTCTCTCTAACCTCTCCCTGTACTTTCCTGTCCTCTCCTAAACTACTATTTGTGAAATACAAAAATGTCCCCAAAAATAACTAATTACCAAAAAACATAAACAGTTACAAATCATGATTATGGTAGTCATTGCAAGTTATACATGGCCACCCTTGTATTCAGTGATCCACTATTTGTCCATTACTCTCTCTAAAGATGGACAGCCGACGACTTTGACGACCTGTAGGTTCAGACGCTGCGTGTATTGAGTCAACAGTGACTGACCTCCGGACTGCGAAGGTCACTTTGGACGTCTGCTCCCCGGCTTAACAAGGCAACACGATGCCCTAATTTCACTCCTCCAGTCCACACCTCCAAATAAATTTCTGTTGCTCAAAGGCAGACAGACGAGGTGAATTTGTGAGACGGCTTTTCGCACATTTCTCATCCCTCACTCGGAGCACAGAGCAGCAGATCACACGCACTTCTTCATGTTGTCTTTACACCTCAGCTTCAAGACTAATAATTGACTTGGAGATGACAGAAATCGGCATTCACAGCTAATCTAACTTACCGTATTTTCCAGACTATAAGTCACTCCGTAATATAAGTTGCATCAGTCAAAAAATGTGTCATGAAGAGGAAAAAACATATGTAAGTCGCTCTGGACTATAAGTCACATTTATTTGGAAAATTATTATTCTTTTTGGGGGCATTTTGTTTGTTAAGTCTTTTTCTGTTGTCTTTAAGTTAATGTTTCAGTTAACAGTTTTTTCAGGGGTAGGCTACAGGAGCAACATATAGCGCCCTCTCTTGGCTGTAGATGGTAATGTTTTCCTTTGGTTCATGTTGGTCAGTATGAATTAATTTTGACATGTAAGTCGCACCTGACTATAAGTCGCAGGACCAGCCAAACTATGAAAAAAAGTGTGACTTATAGTCCGGGAAATACGGAATGTAACGTGAACTATTCGCTTAATGAAGTAATACGAGGCACGATTATATCTTAACGTGCTCAGATTATCTATATGTATTATTAATTTTTTGCAGAGCATTAAAGGATTAGTCAATTTTCTTTAAAAAATCCAGATAATTTACTCACCACCATGTCATGCAAAATGCTGATGTCTTTCTTTAATCAGTCGAGAAGAAATTATGTTTTTTGAGGACTTTTCTCACTTTAATGGACTTTAAAGGACCCCAACACTTAACAGTTTTAATGCAGTTTAAGATTGCAGTTTTAAAGGTCTCTAAACGATCTCAAACGAGGCATAAGGGTCTTATCTAGCGAAACAAATCTAATTTTCGACAAGAAAAATAAAAAATATGCACTATTGAACCACAACTTCTCGTCTTCCTCCGGTCATGTGACGCGCCAGTGCAACCTCACGTAATACGTCATCACGTCAAGAGGTCACGGATGACATATGCGAAACTACACCCCAGTGTTTACAAGTGTGGAGAAAGAGGACCGTTCCGACATTGTTGTATGTCGAATTATATTAATTAATGTCTTTGTGTCAGTTTATTGTTTAAAATGGTCCGCAAATGTGCGTTTCATATATGTAACACTTGACCTTTCGACGTCATTACGGAATTACGTGAGGTCGCGCTGACGCATCACAGGACCGGAGGAAGTTGTGGGTTAAAAGTGCTTTTTTTCTTGTCAAAAATGGCAATCGTTTCGCTAGATAAGACCCTTATGCCTCGTTTAGGATCGTTTAAAGTCATTTGACTGCAATTTTAAACTGCATTAAAACTGTTAAGTGTTGGGGTCCATTAAAGTCCATTAAAATGAGAAAAATCCTGGAATGTTTTCCTCAAAAAACATAATTTCTTCCAGACTGAACAACAACGAAAGACATCAACATTTTGGATGACATTGTGGTGAGTTATCTGGGGTTTTTTTTTTAAGAAAATGGGCTAATCCTTTAAGGCTGAAGCATGGTCCATTTATACAAGGGTCCACGTAGAGTGCATGTGATTTTGGCCATCAGAAGAAGTGCGCACACGTACTGTACGTGCACCACTGGATACGAGTCAAATAAACTATGCTTTCAAGGCTGTGCGTTCGACCGTGCGCGTACATTCACGTACACATAAAAAAACAGACTGTACTCCAGGCCTTGGGCTAACTTTTTATGGATGGGCCCCCTTTACCCCTGGCCGAAAAGACTTTATAAGATCCCCCCTAATGATGGGCAATACTCTTGTTTGTCCCTTGATGGTCTGGAGAAAGTTTGTACATTTTAACAAAATACCAAAAACTACCTATTGTATATTTAACCTGATAAGGAACACAGTGCCTTCCCCTCCCTTGCACGTGAGGCTGCACTACGTCATTGTAACTTTGAAGCATTAAATCTTCAAAATATACGGTCATGCGGCACATCGTTGGAAAGCTTAGACTTTCGGGATTCCATTAAGCAAACACACAAAGCATAATATGATTTTTAGCAGTCATAAAACTGTAATCTAGTTGTTAGTTACCTGAACCGGGTGGCGCCGATTTAGGATATTTACTTACCGTCAAAATCTTCCCTTTATCCACTTCGATGAAATTGTCCGAAACAAATTGTTCATAAATCCCCAAAAGTCCAAGGAAATGGAATATTCAAGCCTTTTAATCCAAAATGATTTGTTTATCTCACAATCTTGACGTTTCTGACCGAATTACGATATAAATAGTGTATACAATTAGTTCACTAATGGACATTCGTTCGAATCTCACTTTTCATTCATGATTTATAATGAATATATTCAGATGTCACGTTTATTGTGCAACGTCTGAGGAACAAATACGCCCCCTTGTGGAATTTCAGCCGTTCCATAAGAGGCTACAGTAATACTCGAGCCAAATAATAAAACTACCCCATGATATACTCAACCTAAAGCAATCGAAGATACATGTTCATCATCTTTTTGGAGTTATTTTAGTAAATGTTTTTGCTTCTCCAAGCTTATAAAGAGAAAACAGGGATCATAGAACATCATCTTCCCAAAAAGTGCATTCATCCTTCAAAAAGGTAATCCTCACGACTCCGAGGGTTTAATAAAAGGTATTTTGCGAGTAATCGATGCACTATTGTAAGAACTTAACTAGCATTTGGTAACAACACCATTTTGCTTACAATATTTCATTGTTTAGCTGCAAAAGGCTTTTATTAACCCCTTAGAGCCATGTGGATAACTTCTGTGAAAGACTGATGCACTTTTTTGTGGTTTAAAATCAGAAGTTGTTCCATGATCCCACCATTATTGAAAAAGCAAGAACATTTACTAAAATAGCTCCAAATGTGCTCATTTGAAAGATGATGGACCTATCTATCCCGGATTGCTTGAGGGTGAGTAAATCAGGGGGTTATTTTGATATTTGGTTGGAGTATGCCTTTAAGATAGAGGCACGTACAAAAGACCCATTTTGATTTCATCATGTCTTCCGCAATTTAAAAAGCTTAAAAACCCCGATCCCGATGACACAGAGGAGATCTCAGAGGAGACCCTCATAAACTGCTCTCCATACTGGGCTCTGCTTCATTTAAGGATCATGCCAGAGGCATCACATCCTGCTTGTAAAGCGCAACTCAATATAAACTGCACAAAGAGCAAAATGAGCCTTGTAAAAAGTCGCAATGCTGCTTAGCGGAGCAGCACCGTCGTCCACCCGCAAACCAAGACATTCATTAACACACATCTGTTCTAGCGGCAGTAAAACCCCCTTCGGTTTACTCTGCTCCCCCCGACCGCCGTGCCTGCCGGGGCCCGGGCTGATTACGTGCCACTTATACGGCCCGCTGCGCAGGACGTAAAAAAATCAGAGGCACCTGGTCCGAGTGACCCTGGCATGAACTCCAGTCAGGTTCCTATCTCACAAACACACAGGACAATGTGTCCGCACACAGTGACCTCGCAAAACTTTAATGACCCTCACATCTGTTTGAAGTGCAGGTGACCCTGTCTGCCCCGGACCAACAGAGCAAATTACCACATGTCTGTCTTTACTGCCAATATGAAGTCAGGGTATTAGCCAGAGCCAAAAAAAAGGTTAACCTCTCACTTCCAATCATAGCAGATTAAAGCACTGAAAAGGTCAAAACCAAGGTAAATTTGTAAAGCATGCCATTCACTATCTAAGTAATTAGTCGAAAAATGCCAAAACTGACTTTATAAAAGAAAAAAGACATTTTAACATAAAGGTAGCATGATAAATACATCAGTGTGCTCTTATGACTGATTACAACAGTGCCACCAAGTGGTTAAACCTCGCTGTTTATTTAAAGAGACACTCCACTTTTTCGAAAATAGGAAAATAGAGTTAAACATTTGATTTTTACCGTTTTGAAATCCATTCAGTCGATCTCCTAGTGTAGCGCTACCACTTTTAGCATAGCTTAACATAATCCATTGAATCTGATTAGACCATTAGCATCGCGCTAAAAAAATAACCAAAGTAACTAAGAGTCTAGTTTTAAATAGGAAAAATATCAAAACTCTTTGGTCATTTTTGAGCACGATGCTAATGGTCTAATCAGATTCAATGCATTATGCTAAGCTATGCTAAAAGTAGCGCCAGACCCGGAGTTCAGCTGAATGGATTCCAAAACTGTAAAAATCAAATGTTTAACTCTAGGGGAGCTGGAAAATTAGTATTTAGAAAAAAAGTGGAGTGTCCCTTTAAATCTGCTCAATATGATCTGTGGCCTTGTGGTCAGATTGCCATGTTAAGCTGTGATGCGCATGTGGGAAATTTATGTAAAATTTTTAATTCAAACAATTACAAAACCCAAATATATCCACATAAAAGTTGGCATCACTGCTTCAGCCAATCACCTTTTTTTAAGCAAGTAAGCCCCACCCACTGATTAACATTGAATTTGCATACAAGCTGAAATTAAAAATGAACACGAAAATGAAAAACAGAACATAAAATTAAAACTAAGCTTTACATTTAAATTTTGTCTCTATTTTTGCTTGGGCATGAATAAAAAGCCTTTTAAAAAATGTTTTTACAGATTCCTTTTCAAGTTTGCATTTTTATTTTAATATTGGCTGTCTTGCCTCAAGATAATATGGAAAATGAAATGCCAAATCATCAATTTAATTTTATTTTTCAATTTGGCCAGAATGATGCTTCATCACGTTGAAAATGAAAACATTTAATTTAATGTTTTAATATTTATTTTAGCCTTTAATTTTCAAATTTGGGACATATTTTGGTATTCAATTTTTTATTTTATCATTTAATTAATTCATTTAAAAAAGACCAAAAATACCTTCCATAATAATCAAGCAGCCCTAGTTCAAACTTGCAACATTTTTCCCAAATATGTTCCCTCCTCCCCAACACCGTCTCTCTGCTCGTACTTTCATTAAACGTTTTTGCGACAGAGGCTTATCCAAATCCCAAATGTGACCACAAAACCAGTCTCAAGTCTTACGGGTATATTTGTAGCAATAGCAAACAATACGTTGTACTGGTCAAAATTTTAAAAAAATTATGCCAAAAAACATTATTATATTAAGTAAAGATTATGTTCCATGTTTGTTAATTTCCTACTGTAAATATATACAAAATTTAATCATTAGTTAATGTGCTGCTAAGGACTTCATTTGGAGAACTTTAAAGCCGATTTTCTCTTTATTTTGATTTTTGCAACCTTAGATTTTTAAATTGGTTTTTCTCCTAACAAACCGAACATCAATGCAAAGTTTATTTATTCAGCATTCAGATGATGTATAAAACTAAATTTCAAAATATTTACCCTTATGACTGGTTTTGTGGTCCAGGGTCACAAATGTCTACAAAGAAAGATCTTTGAAAAAGTGTTTCTGATTCTACTCCGAGAAAGAGTTTTGCGCGACATAAATCCAATTAGGAAAACAATGTAGTCACCATATAAAACATTTAAATGATTTAGTGATGCACTAACACAACATCAACACAAGGTTCAATTTGTAGTCGCCCATCCCTTTCGTGAACAGTGCAAAAACCCCTGGCATTATTCCTCCGCTCATCCTGTTGGCAGAGTAACTGGGTCTTTCCATGAGAGTAAACCACAAAATCCAGACGGAGAATGTTGGACAATTCAGAGTTTGATTTATGCTCCTTATTAAGAAACTTCACTTGTTTTTTGGTCTCCTGCAAACACAACACAGCTAAAGGGAAAGTGGACGGCTTTCAAAAAGAACACTTCTGCCATCTGCTGGAGAAATGACATTCACGTACCACAGCATTCCTAGACCATCTCTGCATCCTGATACTATCAGTTTAATAGTAGTCGAAATTGGATTTAGTATGTCCCATCAATGTGACGCTGGACCACAAAACTAGTCATTTGAAATGTATACATCATCTGAAAACCTAAATAAATAAGCTTTAGATTGATGTATAGTTTCACAGGATTGGGTCTCTAATCCTGTCTATATATACTGTATATTGAAGAAATCATCTTTAAAGTTGTCCAAATGAAGTCCTTAACAACAAATTTCTAATGATATATAAAAAATTTTATATATGTACGGTAAGACATATACAAACTATCTTCATGGAACATAATCTTTACAATGATTTTTGGCATAAAAAATTATAATTTTGACCTATACAGTGTATTGTTGGCAACTGCTAAAACCCATGCGACATAACCCAGGTGAAAAAGTAGTACACTTCCATAGTGTACTTAAAGTGCTTTATTTTCGCACACTAATTTTGTACTTAATAAACTCAAAATTCATATTCTTATTTGTGTTATTTTGAGACACCATGAATATGAACTAAAATGCACTTTTAACATACTATCTCTTTATTAAAAATGTATTTAGTTAACACTTTTATTAAACTTGAACTTTCACACAAAGATGGGTTCAAGTTTAATACAAGTGGTACCTAAATACATTTTTAAATGCATTTTTAGCACATTTTAGTTCATATTTATGATCTCTAAAAATAGCCCAGTGAAGTACACTTAGATGATCTTAAGAACATCTTAAGAAGTACTAAATTTTTAGTATATTAAGTACAAAATTAGTGTGCGAAAATAAAGCACTTTAAGTACACTATGGAAGTGTACTACTTTTTCGCCTGGGAAAACTGGGTTTTGTGGTCCAGGGTCACAAATGTCCATACTTTCCTGTACCAAAAACAGTACATAATTTAAGGGCATCGTATAAGTAGGCAAACTGGGATGCAGGCCATGTTTAGGCCCGGTCTCTATCACAGAAGCCTTTTTACATTTTAACATAAAAGTCTAAGTTGCAGAAATGCAATTCAATTTCTGCGAGTTACACACAAAATATTTTCTTTTGTCTCTTTCCTCCAAATCATGGAAATACACCTGTTCCTTCAAGTCAAGTTGTTGGAAATATATTACATATTAAGATTTTCTTCTTCCTGTTTCTTTTTTTCCTTCCATTCATGCATGTTATAAATGAATAAAGATTGTATATCATATAATAAACCAACCTAAAGTCCACTTGGCGGCCAGCATGTGGTTCATCCCTCGGTCCTCTGAAGTATGAAAAATCCTCCTGCTAATTTACAAAAATGCAAATTATAGCTTTACAACTGCAGTGTGAGTTGGTAAGCTTTCTCCATGTCTGACCTTCGTTGCTTACCCTTCGAGCAGGTGGACCGCCCCTGTGATCGTTCGGAAATGAGTGATGGCCGTCTCCATGGTACCCCCTTTGATCTTCTCTGTGGTAGTTACGAGGGGCACCATTTGGGTAAAACCGAGGGCCTTCGTATTCGAAACCCCGACTGTACTCTTCGTCCGGCCGTCCAAAGGGAGGTCTCCTTTCCCCAGGTGCCCCTCTTGGATATGGACCCTTTAACGAATGGAAAAATGCACTGGTTATTGCAGGCAAAAAAATATGACAACAGAAAATCGTAAAAATTGTCAGCTTAAAACAGAAACATCTACAGCACAGCCATAAAGCAGAAATATTTACCCCTCTCTCTAAAGCAAGCCGTTCCTCATATACACCTCTGATGTTTCTGTCTCCCCTAAATGCCACTGAGAGAAAAACAAATAAGACACATTAGCATCAGATTTGACACATTTATTAACTTCATCTTAGATCAGTGGTCTTCAACATGGTGCCCGTGGGGTGCCCGCCAAAGTACATTCTATTAATAGTCTCAATTGTAATAATTATTTTTTACATATTTTTATATTATCTTGGCTTCTTTTGTGTATGTTAACATTTTGAACAAAGATAAAACATATTAACAAGTAAAATAAAAAACAACACGTGAAATAAAAAGTTTTGAGTAGACTATATCAAAAAGTAGCCCTTATATACTAAGGAAAAAATGTGATATCATGGTTTAATAGAAATTTTTATAGGATCTCACAGTAAATAACTTACTTTTAGTATTTCAGAATTGTCAAAGTATTTCTTCAGCTGTATGATTTTTGTTGTTATCTGTTATCTGACAAAGGGGATACATGAAGAGAAATGAGACAAATACATGTACATGCATGCATGCATTTACAAGACTTTCATTCAAAATGACTTCTAATGCATTTAAGGTATACATTTTGTGTAGCAATATATGGGCAGTATGTCAGTAAAAGATGCACTTCTTATGTAGAAAACTTGGCAGATACAAAAAGCGGACATTTCGTAGTATTAAGTTAAAATACAAAACACATTTAACAGGGAACAACCTCAATGTACATGTTCTTGTCGTATGTGAGTTATTTTTTTTTAAATAAATAGATGTATTCTTTTATTAAAATGGTTCATAATAAATGGTTTCCATTAATTCAGACACCGCAATACCGTTTTCCACCGGCACATACCGAAGACGCATGCATAATTGTTGCCCCAAACAAGCGTTTACATACCGTTCACATCCTCTGCTTGACATATCTCCTGTCAAAGTAATATAAATGTGTAATTCTTAGCCAATTCACTTATTTTAAGCATTAATTTTAAGCTAAAAACGTAAAACACGCTCAGCTCGTTTTCTAAACAAAACGCCACTACCAAAAACTAAACACTTCCGGATTCTGAACAATTCAGCTTATCAAAATACAATTTGTTTATCATATATGTGTTAATAAAAATAATGTTAAATTGAAATGTAAGACATTACCTTATGTAAATATATCTTTAAAAAATCTGAGCGTTTACTTTTTAACATATATATAAATGATCAGGTTTGTTTAATGCGGAAGGACTCTTATTATGACAGCAGCAACTGTATGGTTTCCGGGTCGCGCTTCCCTTACGTTTTGAATCGGATTTACACATTTAAAATGTTTATTTTGCTCAGTTATGACGTGCAAAGTCCGCTTATCGCTCATATCTTAAAAATGCTTTAAAATCAGTAAGAGTCCGCCGGTCTGGTGAGTTTAATATGCGTTTTATATGTGCATTTGCTTAGTTCTGCGTATTTGCATGAAGTACAGTAGATGTAATACATGTATTGTCTTTTACAGATGTATTGTCTTTTACAGATATAAGGAATAACAATAACAATGAGTGGAGGTTTAGCACCCAGCAAAAGCACTGTTTATGTGTCTAATATCCCATTCTCCTTGACAAACAACGATCTGCACAAGGTGCCCTGTTGCATGTGATGCTCAAAAGCTATGTTGTTGACCAAATTATAAACTATCAATCTGTTAGCATTGACTGCAATATCTTATGCACTACATTTACAAGTATTAATTTAAATGTGTGTCTTTCTATTTCCCTAAAGCTATGCTCTAAATATGGCAAGGTGGTTAAGTAAGTGTGCTTTAATAGACTTTATAGATTGTTTTGCATTATGTTTGTGTCAAGAGTATATCTGTGGCTTGATCATAGTTATTGTATTTTCTGAAGGGTGACTGTCGTGAAAGACAAGCAGACACGTATGAGTAAAGGAGTAGCATTTGTGTTGTTCCTGGACAGAGAGTCTGCTCATAATTGTACCCGCTCGCTAAACAACAAACAGGTATGCTGTTTTACCATAGTATACTATTCAGACTTTAAGATTGACTATTTATAAAAACATGGTGATTGTGTTTGACTGCTCACGTAAATCTTTCAGTTGTTTGGGAGAACAGTAAAAGCAAGCATTGCTATTGATAATGGCAGAGCTACAGAATTTATCAGGAAGAGAAACTATACAGACAAATCCAAGTGTTATGAATGTGGGGTAAGTTTTCAATAAAACCAAATTAAATGGAAAATTTATATTAAATTGTTTAAAGAATAGTTTTTTGAGGTTACTATACATACTTCTATATCATTTTATTTACCTCCCTTAGGATGAGGGGCACTTGAGTTACGCTTGCCCTAAAAATTTACTTGGAGAGCGAGAACCACCACCTAAAAAAGAAAAGAAAAAGAAGAAAAAAGCCCAGCAGCCTGAGGAAGTGTAAGTGTTAAATAAGTGTATGTAATAACATCATAGTTGCATAATAATTATTTATTTAAGTACTTAATGAGTTTATCTTTCAGATATATTTAATTGTATTATATGTTTATATTCCTTTAGAGAGCCTGAGGACAGTGAGGAGGAAGGAGAGGATCCAGCGCTGGACAGTTTAAGTCAAGCAATCGCTTTCCAGGTCAGTGAGTGTATTAAGCATTAATGCTCTGTGTCGATTCGTGTGTTACCAATAAGGTAATTTCTTCCACCACTTTCAATAGCATTATCTGATACCTAAAAATTTTATCTATATACACGCATTCTGAAATTTATTTTGCGTTTCAAAGTCAAATTTGTGTAAACTGTTGATTGAATAAGTATAAGTATACACAACCTTGTTATACGCAACTCATTGTTATGTGTAAACAGACACAGCTTTACTATCATTAGACAGCAACTATGCAGACATGGACTCTTAAAGGGAAAGCGCTACTAAAAGGAAAACACAGTTTAAGTTTATCATCATTTGAATACATAATATCTGCCAATTATTGTCTAAGATCCACTATAACAAACATTTTTAAAAAATAGTATCTTTTTATGACCATATAAGATTATTATTTTGTAGTGGTTTGAAATGTGAATTAATTTTATACTTCACAGTTAAGTCATCATACAGTATTGTTTCCAATGAAGTAGTTTCAAAGGAAAATATAACGTTTTTCCTACCATTATCAGCAAGCTCGCATTGAGGAGGAGAGGAGAGTGAAACAGGTCACAGAGGAGGCGTCTGAAGCATCGACATCAGAGAACACCCACAAACCAAGGATCAAAAAGAGCGCCTACTTCAGTGATGAGGAGGAGCTGAGCGACTGACTCATACCTTTATGTTCTCTAATACTTCTTACCTATTAAATAGATCATATAGTGATCTAAATTTCTCATTTTATCCATGTGTTTTTGTTGAAGAAAGCATTTATATTCAGGGTAAGAGAAGGTTATCTTAATCTGATGTGGTGATTTGTCATAAATGCTATATATTTAGATAGTGATGTATGAATCCTGCCGAGTACAACTTTACACTTATATCTTTTTATCATGTAAATAAAGCTTAGTTTTTTGTTTTGTTGCCACATTTTTGTTATAATGCTTAGAAAACTGTGAAATAAATACTGTTTTACATAAAACTTTGTCATCTTATCATCCTGTCCTCAGCTTTGAGGCATTAACTGGATAGTTCATCCAAAAATGTTCTGCTGAACACGAATGAAGATATTTTGAAAAATGTTAATAACCAAACAGATCTGGGGCTCCATTCACTTCCATATTATTCATTTTTTTCTACATTCACAAGTATAAATTTAAATGTGTGTCTTTCTATTTTCCTAAAATGAAGATATTTTAAAAAATGTTAATAACCAAACAGATCTGGGGCACCATTCAATTCCATAGTATTTTTTTCTACATTTACAAGTATTAATTTAAATGTGTGTCTTTCTATTTCTCTAAAATGAAGATATTTTGAAAAATGTTAATAACTGAACAGATCTGGGGCACCATTCACTTCCACAGTATTCTTTTTTTCTACATTTACAAGTATTAATTGTGTGTCTTTCGATTTCCTTAAAATGAAGATATTTTGAAAAATGTTTAATCAAACAGATCTGGGGCACCATTCACTTCCATAGTTTTCTTTTTTTCTACATTTACAAGTATTAATTTAAATGTGTGTCTTTTTTATTTCCCTAAAATGAAGATATTTTGAAAAATGTTAATAACTGAACAGATCTGGGGCACTATTCACTTCCATAGTATTCCTTTTTCTATATTTACAAGTATTAATTGTATGTCTTTCGATTTCCCTAAAATTAAGATATTGTGAAAAATGTTTATAATCAAACAGATCTGGGGCACCATTCACTTCCATAGTTTTCTTTTTTTCTACATTTACAAGTATTAATTTAAATGTGTGTCTTTCTATTTCCCTAAAATGAAGATATTTTGAAAAATGTTAATAACCAAAGAGATTTGGGGCACCATTCACTTCCATATTATTCTTTATTTCTACATTTACAAGTATTAATTTAAATGTGTCTTTCTATTTCCCTAAAATGAAGATATTTAGAAAAATGTTAATTAGCAAACAGATCTGGGGCACCATTCACTTACATGAAAATTCTGTCATCATTTACCCACTCTTATGTTCTTACAAACCTGTATACATTTCTTTGTTCTGATGAACCCGAAGGAAGATCTTTTGAGGAATGTTCGTAAGCCCCATTCACTTCCATAGTATCCTTTATCCTACTATGGAAGTGAATGGGGCTCACCAACGGTTTGGTTACAAACATTCCTCAAAATATATATTTTGTGTGTGTTTATCAGCCATTAAGGGCTTATGCAGTATGATTTTCCAGTCAGTTTTGCTCAGTCAACTAGACATAAATTCTCACACTCAATTAAAAATATGGAAATAAGTGGAATTGATGCTGAAGGGGGCGTTTCTATTTGTAAATGTCTTAAAGGGATAGTTCACACAAAAATGATTTACTCACTCTCATGTTGTTACAAACCTGTATAAATTTCTTTGTTCTGATGAACCCGAAGGAAAATATTTTGAGGAATGTTCGTAAGCCCCATTCACTTCCATAGTATTCTTTATCCTACTATGGAAGTGAATGGGGCTCACGAACGGTTTGGTTACAAACATTCCTCAAAATATCCTCTTTCGTGTTTATCAGAAGAAATTTATATAGGTTTGTAACAACATGAAATTCATTTTTGGGTGAACTATCCCTTTAAGGTCATTTAGGAGGGGGGAAATTACCCAATCCTCAGTGACTGACCTGAGTGGACCTCTGAGGAAGCACTAAGCACGACTCGTTTATGAAAACCCTGCGGCCCCGATACCCCTTTTAGAAAGTATACGAGCACCGGATTGGCGGAGCCCGGTCACATGACCGCAGCCGCCGCGCTGTAGTTTCAACGACAGCTGCCTGCCTGGGAGAACAGAGAGAGCGCGCATCGCGACTGAAGCGCGAGAGGCGGCCGTGCCTTCAACGCTTCGCGTAAACTTTCCACAGCATGGGAGACAAGAGAAGTCCTACAAGGTAAAAACAAACCGAGAAAGCCGTCCATACGGAGAGAAAAACGATAAAAAGAGACTATACGGCTGAGTGTGTGCGTGAATGAGAAAGACGCAACAGAGTGGCCACCATGGCGGACTGTATGTTTAACGAACCTAAAGTATCATCAAAGCAATGAAAAAGCGCTCCCGCCGGGCGGGAATCGTGACTTTGTACTTGGATAAGTCGAGATGAGTGTGTCGGAGATTCCTACAGTTCGAGATGTGATGTTCACTCTGTTTGTTTTGCTTTTTGAAGGCCGAAACGGCAAGCGAAGCCCTCCTCCGACGACGGCGGCTACTGGGACTGCAGCGTGTGCACGTTCAAGAACAGCGCCGAAGCGTTCAAATGCATGATGTGCGATGTCAGGAAAGGAACGTCAACGCGGTGAGTACATCGCATTGTGTTTGCTTGGGAAAACAGGGATATAGACAGGACTCAGAGCGCACAGAAAGCAATTTAACTAGATCGTTGCGTTCGCGGCGCGTAGGTCGTAGGTTCAAATCCCATGGAACGCACATACAGAGACAAATGTAGCTTAGGGATGTCTCACGTGACTGTAATTGCCAAAATACTATATAAGAACATATTATGTAAAATTGGTACGTTTTATGCTTGTATCAGTCTGATTATGACTAAACGTACTCTACTAAAGGTGCCAAAGAATGCATAAAAATAATATGTTAAATTCTTCTCTGATGAGTTATGTGGTTTTATTAAGTGCAAAAATTATCTAGAGATAATTACATGTCGATTTACACCCCTAGGATTTGCCTTACGAACGAAATGGTCTATTATTACCTTATTTGAAAGAGTCATAAATATTAATGTTGAGCTTTGCTCTGATTGGCTGTTTCACAAAGCAGCTCCTTTCAGTAGCTCCGTGTGTGTAAACAGACCTTATGTTTGAGTCTGTATCAGGATGAAGTTATGAAATTTGATGAATAATCAATTGTTTTGAGATTGTTAATGGACGCTTCTGAGTGGTAACTTTGTGGGGGGTTTTTTTAGTATGGACCTGCTAAACGTAACTTTAACTTCAATAGTAGAAATTATCATATAGCATTAACTAGCATATAATGCTAACTCAGCAGTCACACCTTTTGGGTTAGCATTGTAACAACATTGTACATAATTTAATGTGTCGTTTGGCTGTAACGTCACATTGAGATTGGCCTGTTTAGCCGTCTTTTGCATGCACGGGGTTTACTTTAGAATGAGAAACAATTGCAAAGGGGGCTAGGGCTGTAATGATAAATTGTGTATCCCGTTAAAAAGACCTGTCTAAAATCGATTCTGAATCGCAAGGCTGCGATTTTATGTTTCATGCGCAGCTACTACGGCATTTGGTCAGTAGGAAGTCCTTATCAATCTAAAATCATTATGAGTCGGAGTCGTTTATAACGTGCATTTAAAAAAGCAACACTCATTCAAAATATTCTTTATTATTATGAAAATGCCTGTAACAGTTTGAAGAACAGTGATATAAATATTCTTATAGACATTTCCTGGAATAGCGTTTGTAATGCTACATGTTTGTAATGGCGTTTCTGCACAATAGCGCCCTCTGGCTTTTGGATGTACCCAGATTTCACCGTAATTCATTCATTGACAAAACGCGCATTTGCACGATTAATCGTTACAGCCCTGATGGGAGCTCACGATATGTCCTTACCATGTATTATTCATCTGTGCCTACAGTTTTACATTCTATGGCACCTTTAATTTAGATTATTTCTGAGTGCATTGTAACTTGATTTTTTATGTAGATTATTAGTAGCTCATTGGTAGAGCATTGCGTTAGCATCACAAAAGGTCATGGGTTCAAACTTTGGAAACACACATACTGATAAAAATGTATGCCATGCAATGCACTGTAGGTCACTTTGTAAAGTAATGTATATAAATCAGTGCGCTGCAAAATGATCTCACTGTGGGCTTAGAAAGCAGCACTGATTAGATTTTCAGAAGTCAAATGGAGGTTTAAATGAGCCATTGCACACAGATTCATTATTGTTCAGTTAAACGTCCATTTACCGTACTCATTTACCGTAATCTCCAAGTTGTGGGGCCAGCGATTTTATAGTCTTGATTATTTGCAATCAAAAAGCAATTGCGGCTTTACAATTAGCATTGGGTAATGTCTTTCCCATGTTTTCTAAATGCATCAATCCCATGGCGAGCACTAATGACCCCATCAGAAAACGAACATTTAATAGGCTTGTATTTTCTCACCTTCAACTTCTCTATCATAATAATCCACTCTCACCGATTCGGCGTTAGCAATCGTCTACCTCCCTTATGTCATTAAGATAAGATCAAGCCAAAAAGGAAATATTTCTTATATTATTTTGAAACAAAAAGAAAAGATTATGAAAATGATGATGATGGACCTCGGCTCTCGATAGCACTAGATAATTATAGTTTTTCACGATGCAATCGTGCAAATGCGCTCGAATCGTAAGTCCCAGTTGCTAAATTAAGGTATCATAACAGAGCCAACAAATGTTCATTTTCATTGCAAAACCGTGTGCAAGGAAGGCGGTGTTTTTTTCGTGGGGGTGGGGAGCTGTCACTCGTCCAGGTCAACACAGCAGCTGGCGTCCAGACAGCCTGAACTCATTTGCATTCAACGGCTTAATCAAGAACCCTGTCATCAAAAGAGGCATCATGCGCGTGCACAACACATGGACACCCGTGTCCATAAATAAAAGCATGATTGCACATCTGCCCTCTTTTAATGCCTCTGAGACAGACACAAATGATGGTTTTAATGATGATGTCCCCTTGACTGTGATAGTTATGGGACATTAATTTACAACTGACTGCTTTTGAAATGCATGCATGCATCCATCCTCAAAGCTAAATGCAAATGCATTTTTGTTACACTTTTTCTACTTGATTGACACTGAAAGACTCGCACTTCTGCTTTATGCTACATTTACAAAGCATTTGTTTGTGTAGAGGCAAAGATCGTGACTTATTTCTGCTTTCGTACGTTATTCTCCTAAACAGCCAACAAATGTTTTAAAGAAAGGGGTTTACATTTAGATTAGGGCTGCAACTAATCTGTAAAATTGATAGTGAAATTCAATGTCTGTGATGTCATAAGCTCCGCCACAACTGTCGACAGCACGGGCACATTAATAGTTGGTGTTTTTTTTAATAAAAATAGTATTTATGTTTTGACATTAAAAGATGTTTAACTATTTAAAGCTGTACAAAGTTTTTTTATTTAAAGGTGCAGTGTGTAATTTTTAGAAGGATCTCTTGACAGAAATGCAAAATAATATTCAAAACTATATTATCAGGGGTGTATAAAGACCTTTTTATAATGAACTGTTATGTTTTTATTACCTTAGAATGAAAGTTTTTATCTACATGCACAGAGGGTTCCCTTACGTGGAAGTCGCCATTTTGTGCCGCCATGTTTCTACAGACAAACTTTTTTTTTACTAAGTTGTCTCCGTCAATTACATGTTTGTCCAGTGGCGGGTACCATAGCTTCTCTATGCGTTTTAAAACTGGGGTGAGCAGTGGACTGAGCCGTTGGTTGCAATTCGCAACCTCACCACTGGATGCCGCTAAAATTTACACACTGCACCTTTAAGGCTTAAAATATCAAAATCAAAAAAATTATATTAGTAAAACTCTGTAGTAGTGTTTTTTGCACTTTTAAAAGTACACTTCTACACATGAATACCCTAATTTAGTGCCTTATAGCTATAATAAGTAAAAAATCTAATTGAGTACATATTTATGTTTTTAACCGATTAGTCAATCAATCAAAAAAATAATTGACAGATTAATCGATTATGAAAAGTATCATTATTTGCAGTCCTGATTTAGATTGCGGTTGCGTCCAACGGATAGTGGATGAGTCTTTGATACGGCTGTGATTTAGCACCAATTTGTGCATGGCAGCGAATGATACAAGGGTTAATTTAGAGCTCGTTTATTAGCTGCCGCATCAAATACGTCATTCGGATAGGGCGTGTAGCTTTTTTATGCATTTATGTATAAGCAAATATTATATTTTCCAATCGAGCCCAGCTTGAATTTAGGGATACAAGCTCACGACCGAATGGGCACTTTAGTGTTGCTTCAGCATTGGCTGTATTTGCTCGTGTTCGAAAAGAGTGATTTGTTTACCCGGTTGTTACCTCGTGCTGACAGACTGACATTTAATTGATGAAGCTTCAGCTCCTCATGTGAACCCGACCCCAAACCAGCCAGCAAACCTCTAATTTCAGCATACTGACACTGTTTGCCCTCGGTGAAAAGAGTCATTCTGCAGGACAGAGTATTACACCATTCAATTACAACAAGCACGGACATAAACCCCCTTTAGACCGGTACAGTTTTTACTTAAGGCCTCTCTCGATGACGGATTGAGCAAAGGGAAGCCACGATATGTTTTGTTTTGGCAGACGAGCATGTGAGTTTTACTTGACTTGACAGTAATGTATGTCTGTGTTGTCATAACAAATTTAAGGCAGTCAGTTATAATTTGTTGACTTAACCTGTGAGCTCCGCTGGGGTATCGCTGAGAGGTTCGAACCCATCATCCTTTATATTCGTCAGTGTCGGTGAGGTGATGACACGTGAAGGATTTGGATTAGGGATGCTCCGGTCAATGCCGATCTCCACTAAAAATACGTGGCCAATCACTATTCTGAATCGGACAGCCGATCTTATTCACAGCTATTTTATGTACTACGGCTTTTGATCAGTAAGTCCTTATCGATCTGAAATCGCTGTTAGTTTGAATCGTTTATAACATGCATTTGAAAAAACAACACTCGTCAAACATAATTATTATACATATTCTTTATTATCATGAAAATACCTGAAAAGGTTTTAAGAACAGCAATATAAATATATCCTTAATACAGTTCCTGGCGCTGCGTGTCATCAGCTGCGTGTGTATTGTTGTTCGTCTACAGCGAATTTTGAGTTTCTGCGCGAGAGCGCCCCCTAGCTTTTGGATGTAGCGCCATTTCACCGTAATTCATTGAGAAGTTCGGGTTTACTTACCCCTGGGGAATGCATTTATCATCCAGTGTTCGCATAAGACGCATTCTTGTTTGGAAAAATAGTTTTGAATGAGCACCACAGATTGCAGGGGTCTCAAGAGAAACCTTTTAAAGGGTACCCCGACGATAAACGCATGTATGGAGTAATAGATTAACACTGGGATTGGCTCTATAAATGTGAAATTAAAAACGGTAAAAATATCATAGTTTTAATAAACTTTAAAAAAGTCTATTCGCTTGGAGGCCATTTTGTTTACATCACAATACTTAAAGGTTGCAGTCAAAACATATTAAATAATGTGGTCTTGACACATGGCATCAAAAATACAAGAACTTCACCCTCTTCTGTTCAGCCATTTCAATATGAACCGAAGAGTAACATAAATAATGAAAAATACAGAAAACATACAAATGAAAGATGAACAAAATAAAGACGATCTGAAGCTTTGTTTATACTCGCGGTTTGGTCCGCAACGCGAGCCTTTACTGATCGCGCCCGCGTCTCAAACCGACAAGGCTTTTTTAGTTGACGCGCTCACTGTTGCACTTTTCTTTGAAAACGACAGGGGGCGACGCAAGCAATCGAGTCAAAAACAAACACAAAGAAGAGGATAGTAGAAGTCGTTCGCTGGAACAATCATGGTGCTTGTAACATCAGAGCTTAAAAATAAAACACTAATTTCTTAAATATTTCTTTATTAAATATTATAATTTCATTAGTTTTACTGACAAACAGTACAGAAATCTCAAGGTTTATATTTTATTCCTTATCCAGTGGTACATTTACTACAAATATAAGCCAGTAATTCTTTATCATATGTAAAGAATTTGTGTTTTTAATGGTAAGGTTTCCATACTTTAAGTATGGATAAATAGTATATGCATTGTTGTGCATGGATTGATCAAAGAGATACATCACAGGCTTGCTTGTTAGGCCAGAATTGCCTCGAGGTCGATAATTTTCGGATGCAGAGTTACGAAATGGGGTTTCGCGCGCCCACACTCCGAGTTGACGTGAATTTTGTCACGCACACCAACGCGCTCATTCGGACGCGTCGAGTGTAAACAAAATTTGAGAGGTAAGATGGTGGGACTGGGGAGTTAAACTTTGAAAAACTATAGTAGATATTACAGGATGTACTATAGTAAACTGTAGTAATATTTTGCGACAACCGTTACACATTATCGACCCAGAATGCATGATGCGCGAAACATAACAGCGGCCTCCACAGTTTAAAGTGAGTATTACATGTTGGGATATTTAAAGTAATGTGTTTCTGATGGATTTAAGTAGTAGAAGGCAAACATAAAGTATTGAAGAATACAAGAGGTACCCCTTAAAAGATGGTTTTTTTTAACTCGACAATGCATTTAAAAAATGCAGCACCCGCAAGCAAAGGGCAAAAATGTCCATCTGTATGTGTAACAGAAGCTGGGAATAAATTCAAAATGTTTTACCGTCTTGCACAGCTTGCCATCAGTATACCAATTGAAGCACCACTTCTATAAAATATATATAAAAAATAAAAAAAAACAAAAAAGAAAGGTCATTATGATTGACTCGTTCACATTGTGCGGTTTAAATGAAGGCAAAGCAGCGTGTGAAATTCACTTTAATTGCATGTGTGCAGAATCCCCAAGTGCAGCACTGCGATCGCTCATCTCTTTGCCCAAAAAGGCGAAACTAATGCAGTCTGAGAAAGCTTTCCCAGCATGCCTCTGCTAATTTAACCAAACGGCACATAAAAAGGCCACGTTATGGAGTAATTACAAGAGTCTGTTATTATTTATTAGACACATTTTTGCATAAAGTTTGCAAATTCTGTGTGTACTTTTAGAAACAAGTGACCTCATTTTCGATTCAGACACAGTTCTGGGCCCTTGATGAAAGCAGAAGGGACCTGGAAACTAAAGCCAGAGGGAAGCATTGCAGAACTGCAGTGCTGGATTTTAAGAGAAGCTAGCGTAAAAGCAAAAGCTTGGAAAAACGGGCAGAAATCAGTATGGAAGGGAGATCTGGGACGGTGGGAGGCAAAGGGCCATCTGTCAAACGGGGGGCTTGGAAGTGGAGCGATGGAAGGAGTAATATGGAGACTGCATGTTCACACAGTGTAGCGCATTAATCATGATGTCCCCTCCCATCATTTAAGCCCATGAGTACACAACTCTTCCCAGTACAGTCATTACACCATTTTACAAACATGCACATATGAACACATCTGAGAGACTCTTGGCTCGGGTGAAAGAGTAATGTGGGAAAGATGAGAACTTCTGTAACAGAAATGGCCTTTGTAGACATCTTAAGATGCATGTGATTGATTGCAAATGAGATAAAAGCTGACATTGACTTGTTTTACAAATTACAGTATAGCATGGCCTTATAAAACACACCTGTTATTGCTAATAAAAATATTAGGAGGACGTTTAAGTTATTAAAGAAAAAATAGTCTCTGATATGTATTTTAAAGTTGAATATTAATAATAGTAATAGTATAATATAGTGATATACCGATATATCGGCCGATATGTGGCAAAATTATAATCTTTATAATCGACCAATTAATCTTTCTGTTCCTAAAGATTTATTATCCGATTATAAAGAGAGTGATAGACCGGTATATCGGCTGATATTTGGCAAAAATGTATCGCCATCGGCCGATAAATCTTTATAATTGGCCAATAAATCTTTCTGTTCCTAAAGATTTATTATCCGATTATAAAGAAAGTGATGGACCGATATATCGGCTGATATTTGGCAAAAATTTATCGCCGTCAGCCAATAAATCTTTATAATCAGCCAATAAATCTTTCTGTTCCTAAAGATTTGTTATCCGATTATAAAGATAGTGATAGACCGATATATCGGCTGATATTTGGCAAAAATCTATCGCCATTGGACGATAATTTTTTATAATTGGCCAATTAATCTTTCTGTTCCTAAAGATTTATTATCCGATTATAAAGATAGTGATAGACCGATATATCGGCTGATATTTGGCAAAAATGTATCGCCATTGGACGATAAATCTTTATAATCGACCAATTAATCTTTCTGTTCCTAAAGATTTATCATCGCATTATAAAGATAGTTATAGACCGATATATCGGCTGATATTTGGCAAAAATGTATTGCCATCGGCTGATAAATCTTTATAATTATCCAATAAATCTTTCTGTTCCTAAAGATTTATTATCCGATTATAAAGATAGTGATAGACCGATATATCGGCTGATATTTGGCAAAAATATATCGCCATCAGCCAATAAATCTTTATAATCGGACGATAAATCTTTCTGTTCCTAAGTTTGTTGTTCTTAATTAAAATGTATGTAATTATAACTGTAAAGCCTAAATTTGACAGTCAAATGACCAACGATTATTTACTTTATAATGTAACGTTACGTTTTTTTCAGACAGTACCGTGAGGTATTGGATTCATTGTATATGTCTTTGTAAATATTTTACAAGAACTTAAAATGGGTATATTTATATATTATGCATAACAAATATTTATTTAGCATCATCAATTTTCTGTTTATCTCTTTTACAATTATTACATTTGCATTATTTTGGCCAAATTGCTTTCTTAATATTGCATCAGCCATTAAAAAACCCATATCGGTCGACCAATAATAACAACATGACTGTATAATTGACCATTTTCCCAAGCAAATGGTTTCCTACATTGCTCCGTTAGATGTGTGCTTTAACATAATGTAATATCAATGTTTCATGACCATTTATATATATTTATCTGTAAGTAGCCATATAATAAGTAGGGTAATGTACAGTCACGCAGTCATTATCGTTAAATAAATTCAATATCGACCGACCACCTGTACATTATCCCTTACTTATAGTGCAAAGTTGCAATGGCAGAAATAATAGCTAGGATTATACAGAGCTTAGTCGCAACATGTGAGCAAGTAGTTTCACAAAATCTCTTTCTCTCTATTAAAGGGGCTTGAGAAATCAGCAGGATTAGCATTAATGTTATTTCCAGCAGAGAGGAAATGTATTACAAAAATCATTGATTGATTTTCTCTGAACAGCGGCAAGCATGAAGTCTGCCGGGTCTCGACATGCAAAAGGCCAACATCTAATAATGACTGTTTTCACTCGGCTTGGGCTTGGGATCAATGCTAATGACCGGTTCTTGGCTGCTTTGCTTTAAGGCTCTTGATGCCCTAATTTCACAATGTGTAACTTCATTAGCTATTCCCAAAGCTTCCAAGGGTAATGGATGAAAGCATAAACATTGCACCAGCACTATAGATACTGAGAAGCTATTCGTCAAATCAGAGTGTTTGCGTGTCGGCAAAGCAGAGAGCAGCCATGTTAAAAATAAAGTTGTGTTTTAGATGCTTATGCTTTTGGTTTTGGGTACTGTACTCCTGTACTTTTACCTGATTATGACGATACTACAGAGTACCGATACCGATTCACATCGAATCAAGCTGTGGGAAATTTCGGTACCAGAGAATGCATGGGTGCTAAAAAAAAAGTTTAAAAACAATAACGGCCTATTTTATTTTGGTGCTATTTTTTGTGGTGGGGCTATTTTGGCAGGGCAAGTAAATATTTTTACTAGGGATGCTCCGATCAGGAAGCCGATACCGAGTACCAATTTGTTATCTTCATGATCAGCCGATACGAATGCCCGATATCGATTCTTCAAGCTAATATTCAAGCTCTTTGATGACTGTAATTGTTAACTTTAAGTAATACCAGATGTTGCCTTGGTTAAAATACTTGCAGTCATAGGCGGAAATCCCGGGGGGGTCGGGGGGGACAGGACCCCCCCTATCTGAGGGTTGTCCCCCCCTAAAATATCATTAAAATATGTGTATTGAAAATAATTTTATGATTTATAATACTTAAAATAGTTGTGTAAGAAGTAAAAGAATACAAATGCAAACGGAGCAACAACAAAAAACGTTGTAAACATTTGGATTCCCCCCTCCCTTGCCTCACAGTGGTTTTGTATTTACAAGCTGCTGACCTATTTTTGCTTCAAAAGTGAATAACTCACCTGTAAAAATCATTAAACAATTCCATAAATGTTTTTTGGTTATAAAAAGCTTTTTATTTTATTAACTTTTTGTTATTGCACTTTAATTGCAAAGATGTTCCTACAATGAAAAAACAACTAGTTTGAGATTTATATTTCCTTGTCTTTTTTTAACTATACTAGAAACCTCTCCCCGCTGTAAAAAAGTAACTTTTTATTCTGAGTAAAATTAAAATGACTTACTTTTTACATTTACATGAGTATTTTTAGACCAGTAACTTTACTTTTACTTAAGTTAAATATTATTAAAGTATCTTTACTTTTACTTAAGTGGAATATTTTATTACTCTTTCCACCTCTGCATTCATGTGTATTAAAATTACATTTGCGTCCGTTCATAGAGAAAGAGAAACGTTTTCTATCTGTACACATTTCCTTGCAAGTACAATTTTGCCTGTATTACTGGTGTCCCCTTCAAAAATTGTTCTTGAAAAAATTTATGTTTATTGTCCCCCCCAACATTTAGATGAAATTTTCGCCCCTGCTTGCAGTAATATATTATGTTATTTTTTTTCTATTTTTAGGACAAATGAAATTGGACCCACCCACTTTTTCTCTAATTTAGCGCATATGTCTGTTCACTTAACTCTTTCCCCACCATTGACAAGTTATTATGTCAATTAAGAGAAAACGTTTCCTTGCCAATGGTGCTTTCCAGATTAATTTGTTAAGGTATTCTGTAATTCCGCTATTATCCACTAGATGGATTATATACAATTTGTAAAAAAAACTTAAGCAAAAATGAATTAAATTAATTTTAAACTGCATGCATGTTTTGATAACTGTTCTGAATCTGATCTCTAACAAAATTCCTTTACAAAAATGCAACTATTTCAGCTTTTTGTTCAAAATTTGGTATTTTTGAAGAAACCTTTTTAAGAGAACAAATGAGAATAGGATGAAGATTTTTTTCCTCGTTTTGTTTGTTTAAAAGCAGAGGGTCTGTTCTTTTACTTGATATATTTGTGTGTTTAATATATTTATTTATAAAAGAAAATTTTCCTGGAAGACATTTTGTGAAAATCACAAAAAATGTTGGCGGGCAACTTTAAAAAAAAAGACTGGCGGGGAATGATTTGAGTCAATTAAATCGTCAATTAACAATTTGAAGGCACTATAACTAATTAACCTAATTGACGCATTAAATTAACATAATAAGAATCTAATTATACAAAAATGTTGAAACCATGTTTAGCTGGTTTCGGGTTTTTGGCCAAATGCATCCAGAATTTTCAGTTTCGGCCCAGAATTTTCATTTCGGTGCTTCACTATTAGAAAGGAAACCCTAGCAACAACAGTGGTGGAGTATTGCATTAGCAGTGCAAAAGGTTACGGGTTCAATCCCAGGAAACACGCATGCTGAAAATGTGAAAAGTCACTCTGGATAAAAGCGTCTACCAAATGCACACATGTTAACCAACTACGCAACATAATGCGGAAGCATTCCTGACCAACAGCAATAGTGATGTTCCCCATAGCAAACGACACAGACAATCGATTTGCATTTTAAAACAATAAGCTAATAGTTCTGCATTGATACTCTTTGAATTTCCAGTGTTTGTCTTCCTGCTGTTGAGAGGAAAAGCAACCAGTTTCTCAGCACATTCTTGTCGCATTACTCTACGCAGGCAAGATTTCTCAACCCGCTTCCAAGCTCGCCTGTTTTAACTTGCTCTTTCCCACATAGTCCTTTCTCGATTCGAAATATCTCGCTTTCTCGCCTCTCATTCTTGCCTATTTCTCTCTCATCATTTTTTCCCCACAGGAAGCCTCGTCCCGTTTCCCAGCTGGTAGCCCAGCAAGTCCCACAGCAGTTTGCTTCACCCACACAGCCCAAGAAAGAAAAAAAGGAAAGGACTGAGAAAGACAAGAACGAGAAGGAGCCGACGCTGAAAAAGAATAGCCACAAGAAAATGAGGTGATGAGGTGGATCATTTTATTTACTTTAACGCCGGATTACTCTGTCTAATCTGATTTGTTCCTCTCTCCGCCCCACAGGCCCAGGTTAAAAAATGTAGACCGGAGCAGCGCTCAGCATCTGGAAGTGACAGTGGGAGATCTGACGGTTATCATAACAGACTTTAAGGAGAAAACAAAGCCCTCCTCCAGTTCTTCCTCTATCGCAACATCTGGAGACCACCACAGCCAGAGCGGATCCAACTCGGATAACACGGAAAAGGAGATCTCCAGATCTTCATCCCCACGAGGAGAAGGCTCCTCGATCAACGGGGAGTCTCACTAGGATTATGAACGCTACTTCCAGTGTCCTGCGCTCAATATATACATTTTATCTTGGACAGACACAGGAGCGAATTTATGTATGCCAAGACTTACTAAGACACAGACTTAACCCAGCAATATAAGCCATTTCTCACTACTACCACAATTATACATGAGATTTCCCAGGATACGGGTTGGCGAAATTGTAGATTTTGTAAGAAACTTTGATGATTACTGAACAAATAGAAGAAATAAATTGACTGTTTTTAATTTCTCTATAGCACCAACATAATATGTTAGTATTACGAATCAGATTAGTGTTGTTTGTTTGGATTTAGACATTGACGCGCGGCCTTCTCTTTAATTTTGTGGCATAGTTTTGTAATTTACATCCCAAGAATTAGGCTTGAAGCTGAAAAGGTTCTTGTGTTTAAATGTGTGGAATTAACTGGAACGTTTTTGCGAACGAAATTTCCTTCGGCATTAATGCCGTTTCAGTCGCAGCGGTTGCATATTGTAACTTAAATATTCATTAGGCGAGGGTTAAGCCGCCTAATAATAACTGTGACCGAAACTTCCTTTATCGATTGTTTTTAGCACCAGCTGGTACTCGGTATGATTTTAAGCAAAAATTCATTGTTTGATTATCTGTTTTTGTTCATTTCATATTTTCGTCACTTTTCACGGTAGATCGCATCACGTGTGCGGCTAGTTGTTCTACCAGCATTGATTTGTGTTAAAATGTCTTGATATAATTCTGTTCATTCTAAAAAAAAAAAAAAACATTACATTTATGACTAAAATTGTAAAATGTATTTGTAAGATGTTGACTTCATTGCCTTTATGACGAACGGTGGTATATAAATATATTGCAGTATAGGAAATATCTCTTAATAAAATTTAAGGTTTAGACTCACGTTGTCAACGTAACAAATTCATTTCAGGGGATCTCAAAGACGTGATCTTCACATTGAGGTCGTCTGATAAACATCATTGTCAGTTTCAGTTCTCTGTAGCATGCATGAAAGTATTTACGGTGGACCTTTAAAAAAGTTTCAGAGACTGTGTTGCAATATCGGACATTTGAGTTCAGTAAACACAAAGGTATGCTTTGTTTCTTTAAAGCTAACAGCAGCGTCTTACTATTTCTAACAATACAATGTCTTTCTGTACAGTGTTTCTGTATTGCTCAGTGGTTGAGCATTGCATTAGCAGCGCAAATGTTTTATACACCAGGAAATATTTAATTCATTGTTCTCTACTGAAATTTGATATTGAAAACCTGTTTGGCTGGTAGATGAGAACACAAAGGTCGGGTTATCTAAAGATATCAAGTAAATAAATATTTTGAATATTCTTAATACTGTGACATGGAAATGGCTAGCCCATACAACATTTGCAACTATTTTAAATATACTATTTTAAAATTACATCTCTGCTGAAGAAAAAAACTATAGAAACCATCATGCATTTAATGTTTATAATGAGAATTGTATTGGGTTTAATGTAAACTATAATGGTCTATGGATAATGTATTTTATTTTGTGGGATGTTAACTGGCAGACGGAAACGAATAGATTACCATTTAATCTTACTGGAATGACCCAAAACACCCTACATAAAGAAATGGTATCTGCAATGGAAACCTTTGCAACATTTATTTATATTTTACGTCTTTGTTGAAAAACCTGGAAATCAGCTATTCTAATGCATTTAAAGGGGACATTACATAAGACTTCTTTAAAATGTTAAGTAAATCTTTGGTGTCCCCAGAGTCTGTATGTAAAGTTTTAGCTCAAAATACCATATAGATAATTTATGATGTCATGTTAAAATTGCCACTTTGTAGGTGCGAGCAAAAATGTGTCGTTCTTGGGTGTGTCCTTTTAAATGCAAATGAGCTGATGTCTGTACTAATGCCAGTGCTGTGGTTTGACACTGCAGATTAAGGGGCGGTATTATCCCCCTCTGACATCACAAGGGGAGAAAATTTCAATGACCTATTTTTTCACATGCTTGCAGAGAATGGTTAACCAAAACTAAGTTACTGGGTTGATCTTTTTCACATTTTCAAGATTAAATGATTCCTCCACTTTCATTAAAAAGAAATCACGTAGTAATGTAATTGAATACTATTAAAATAAGCATTAAAGTCCTTTACAAGTAGTTTAAAGAAAAACTGCCTCACCCCATGTCATCCAAAATGTTAATTTCTTTCTTTGTTCAGTCAAGAAGAATTTGGTTTTTTTTTGTGGAAAACATTCCAGGATTTTTCTCAATTTAATAGACTTTATTGGACCTTAACAGTTTACCATTTTTGCCATTTTAATGCAGCTACCCAGGACTCTAAACGATCCCAAACGAGATATAATGCTGCGTTTACACCAACCACGTTTCAGGCGTCAAAATCGCGTCTAACGCGCCTAGTTTTCCCTTTGAATGCATTTGAGGTGCGTCAGAGGCAAAATTCGCTTCTTGTGGGAGGGGCAAGTGCTATGCGGTTGTCTGTTTGCAAGATGACTGATGTTGATTGTGCATTTATCGGGAGAGTTACCGGTTTGTTTTTGCTAACCTTACTATAGGGGGAAAATTAACGGCGCGGGTCGATAAACGGCACGTAATTCAAAAGTGAAATGTGTATTACAACTTACCAGGTTGCCCGATGTCCTCACTGACAACTCTTCCAAGCGAGGTCCTTTTTATTCCTGTCTATATAGAAATAAGAACGTGTGTCGGATAGCCCCAGGTGACTGCTTACGTACAATATCAAGCGTTCCTTCAGGTTGAATGAGTGACTCCGGGTGGGCTGCCACCACAGCAGCAAGCAGGCTCCTGATTGGTTAACGCAGCGCGAAATTCCGCCAAAGTTCACATTTTTCAACTCGGGCGTCGGCTGGCAATTTGCGTCAAACAAAAAATGCACAAAAAGCACCATTCCCAAACTAGCTGCGCGAATGAGGCGGAATCGCGTCTTCTGCGCCAAACCGCCTCATCCGCACCGCGAGACCTCCAGACGCACATCAACGCGTCTTCACATTGACTTAACATTGAAATCACTCGCGCTTCACGCCTCTACCGCGGCTGGTGTAAACGCAGCATCAGGGTCTTACCTAGCAAAACGTTTGTCATTTTCGGCAAATTAAAAAAAATAAAAATATGCCACAACTTCTTGTCTTGCACTAGCCGTGTGACACGCAAGCATGATCTTACGTAATTTCGTAAGCACGTCGAATGAAACTAGTGTTTACAAGTGTAGAGAAAGAGGACTGCTTTGACGTTGTTGTATGTGGAATGTTACTAATTAATGTCTTTGGGTCAGTTTATTGTTTAAAATGGTCCGCAAATGTGCGTTTCACATATGTGACGCGTGACCTTTCGACATGCTTACGCAAATGCGCGGGGTCGCGCTGGTGCGTCACACTGCTAGTGCAAGACGAGAAGTTGTGGTTTAAAAGTGCTTATTTTGTATTATTATTGTCAAAAATTGTTTCGCTAGATACAGTAAATTATCAGGATTTTATTTTTATGAAAGTTGAGTAATCATTTAATAGAAGCACTGGGGACCTTTAATGGTTATAATGAGAATTGTATTGGTTTTAATAGAAACTATAATGATCTCTGTGAGTCTATACTGGTAATCTGTTGGGTTTTATGGATGGGAACCAATCACCATAAAATCCTACTGGAATAAGACCCAAAACACACAATTTAAGACATTTTGTAATAGTTTTAATGGCAAACAGTAGACAGTTCATAATGGTATCTAATGAAAACCATAAAAATGTCTATTGTTGTTTTTTTAGCAGAGAGTACTAACATTTCTTACTGTATTTATAACAGGATAAACTAACTACATATAGCAAAATATACAGAAAGGTTTCGTCATCCCAAGGGATCTTTGGGGAAAGTCTTGTGGGGGATGGTGGTGGTCGTCAGTGGGCGAGTTCATACACAAATCACGCCGTACACATTTTAAGTGAAAACACGACCCGTGTAACTTAGTTTATAATGCGGGTTTATGTTCGTACATTTTTCTTGTGCATGGCTATCGCCCTTCTCTCTTTAATATTTGTGTTCACTAAAAACGATGCAGAAACTTATCCAGCCGGATTAAAGGAAGTTAAGATGCCCGTGGGGAACTTCAACAGAGCAAAAGCAAAACAACGACCCGCGACTGCTGGAGGGTCACACAGAGTCGGGTAATCGGATTTATTTTATTCATTGGTTAACTCATAAATCTAGATATCTTAGCTTGTTTTAACGACGGTATTCACAACAGTGATTTTTGTAGGAGTTTTAGCGTTGATGTTACGCGTTTCCTTTAGGAAATTAACCATGGTGAAAGTAAAAAGTAATCATGTTTTTGATAACGGTAATTAAATTGTACTAAGTTACCAAGGTTTACCTTACGTTACAAATGTTATGGTTAAACTATGGATCCTGTAACTTGGTGAGACCATGGTAAATGTGCAGTTACCATAGTTTTACTATGGTAAAAACCAAAACAAAGTCTATTGTTGCTATTGTTAACACAGTTGATTTTGCATTTAGGGATCGTTTTTGTGTACACACTGAAATAAGTCATTACTTTATGAAATTAGTCACTTATAAATATGTATGAAAACGATTCGAATTCTACATTTACGGGGTCACGAGAACCGGAAATGTCGGACGCTTGGAAACGCACGTGACAACAGCGCGTGTAATTCCACACTGACTTGTGAAACTTTTTGTAGATGAAAGTGCTCACACCTACCCGTGGACTTTTAATAGATGTGCCTGCCGTGGGCTGGTAGTTTCACATGTCGAAAGAGTTGTAAATTCAGAGTACTGACGAAGTATATCACACCTCTCGCGCGCACACCTGTGTTTCAGGTGATTTATGCTTGGGGGGGAAGTCACTGTGGATAAAAAAGATCGCTGCTGAAAAACAAAACAAATAAAAAGTTTACATTACAGACAACAGTATGAACCATCAGCTATTTACAGTTACAACAAATATTTTTTTTTGATGATGTGTGTTTTTGGTCTTATTCCAGTAGGATTTAAAGGGATAGTTCACCCAAAAATGTAAATTCTGTCAGCATTTACTCACCCACCCTCATGTTGTTACAAAACTGTTTTAATTGATTTGTTTTGTTGGACACCACAGAAGATATTTTGAGAAATGTTTGTAACCAAACTGTTTTGAGCACCATTGACTTCCATAGTAGTATTTCGTCCTACTATGGAAGTCAATGGTGCTTCTGTTTCCTGCATTTTTACAAATATTTTCCTTTGTGTTCAGCAGAACAAAAGTCATGTTGTTCTATGCATATAGATGTATTGTTAAACTCAAAAATAATTTTAATAAATCTGAGTTTGATTTTATTCACTCATGAAGGTACAAAAGTTGTCACTGTGGCGGCCGCGGTACCTTATCAAAAAGTAAACTTTTGTACCCAAAGGGTGCATATTGGTACCTCTTAAGTACATATCTGTACCTAAATGGTACATTTTTGAAAAAAAAAACTGTCCCAGTGACAAAACTTTTGTACCTTCTTTTCTAACCGTGTTAAAACACTAACTGTGGGTTCACACCAGACGCATTTGAGGCGTCAAATTCGCGTCTACCACGAGTAGTTGGACGCTTGAACATTTTGAGTGTACTCGCTTTATTCGCGCGTGAAATTCTAGTCATCGAGACATTCGCGTGGAAATTCGCGTCATGGGAGGGACTTTTGCCACTCTGCTTGCTTCCTGTAATCATGTCACTACTAGAGCAGGCTCCTGATTGGTTAACGCCAAAGTTCAGATTTCTCACCTCGCTCGCGACAACGCTCAATTTGCGCCATTCGCGCGAACTAGACACGCAAATGAGGCGGAAACCCGTTTACCGCGCCACGCTAAAAGCCTCGCCTAAGTGTGATCATAGCTGGGCAGCTGGATTTGACTTCAAATATTACTCGAAAGATTTGATATAATTTTGGGGGAAGTATTAATCCATCTATCTTTATATTAACCCATTTATGAGGATTAATCCTTAATCTGATGACCTTTTTGCAGGGATGTTAAACACAAAGTGAATGCTACTGGACAGCACAAGACAACGATGCACCTTGCAGTGGTAGCCTGCGGACAGAGACGAAGAGAAGCCGTCAACATGCTCAAGACGGCTGCGATGCTAAGCAGCCGAGCCATGAGATTTCACATCTTTGCAGAGAATCAGTTGCATGCTAGCATTAAGGCAACAGTCAGTATGATTCTAATCTTTATGAAATTCTCACTATATTCAGTTCGATTTATGCTGAAATGTATCTTTAAAAAAACTAAGAGAGCTTTAATGCTACAGTATTATAACACTGACGTTTTTAAAGGTGCCGTAGAATGTGAAATTTTATTTACCCAGGCATAGATAAATAATACATGGTAATGACATATCGTGAGCCTCAAACACGATTGTTTCCTCATTCTTATGTAAACCTCGTGCATGCAATAATACCGACTGTCACGTTACAGTGGAGATGTACGCCCCAACATTAAATTAAGTATAATGTTGTTACAATGCTAAAAACAAAGTTGTGACTGCTGAGTTAGCGCTATTTGCTAGTTAATAGATTAGTCCATTTTCTTTAAAAAATCCAGATAATTTACTCACCAGCATGTCATCCAAAATGTTGATGTCTTTCTTTGTTCAGTCGAGAAGAAATTAGGTTTTTGGAGGAAAACATTCCAGAATTTTTCTCATTTTAATGGACTTTAATGGACACCAACACTTAACAGTTTTAATGCAGTTTAAAATTGCAGTTTCAAAGGACTTTAAACGATCCCAAACGAGGCATAAGGGTCTTATCTAGCGAAACGATTGTCATTTTGGCAAGAAAAATAAAAAATATGCATTTTTAAACCACAACTTCTCGTCTTCATCCGGACGTGTGACGCGCCAGAGCGACCTCACGTAGTACGTCATCACATCAAGAGGTCACGGATGACGTATGCGAAACTACGCCCCAGTGTTTACAAGTGTGGAGAAAGAGGACCGTTCCGATGTTGTTGTATGTCGAATGATAACAGTTAATGTCTTTGTGTTAGTTTAATGTTTGAAATGGTCTGCAAATGTGCGTTTCATATATGTAACGCGTGACCTTTCGACGTCATTGCGGAATTATGTAAGGTCGTGGTGGCGCGTCACACGTCCGGAGGAAGTTGTGGTTAAAAAGTGCATTTTTTTCTTGTCAAAAATGACAATCGTTTCGCTAGATAAGACCCTTATGCCTCGTTTGAGATCGTTTAGAGTCCTTTGAAACTGCATTTTTTTAAGTGTTGGGGTCCATTGAAGTCCATTGAAATGGGAGGGATCCTGGAATGTTTTCCTTAAAAAACATGGTTTCTTGTTGACTGAGCAGGGAGGGACATCGGCATTTTGGATGACATGGTGGTGAGTAAATTATCTGGATTTTTTTTAAGAAAACGGACTGATCCTTTAATGCTAACTGCTAACGTTTGGGCTGAAGTTCTACTATTGAAGTTACACAGTTACGTTTTGCAGGTCCATATTTAAAAAAAAAAACACACAAACTTACTTGCTGTTTACACACAAACAGAGCTACTGAAAGAGCTGCTCTGTGAAACAGCCAATCAGAGCAGAGCTCAACATTATTATTCATGACCCTTCCAAATAAGGTAATAATAGGCCATTACATTCTAAAGACAAATCCTAGGGTTGTAAATGGACATGTTAAACCATCTCTGGATATTTTTGCACTTAATAAAGCACAATTTAAATACAATTTAACAATTTAACATATTATTTCAATGCATTCTTTGGCACCTTTAAAGTCACTGGGAAACTGTAAGGAGAGAAAAAATTAACCCATTTTCCTCTCGTACAGTTGGATTCCTGGCCAGCTTTCATTTCTTTGAAATTCAGCTATGTTGTTCATCCCATTTCATTCCCGAATGACCACCACGAAGAGTGGAGTCAGCTTTTCAAGCCATGTGCATCCCAGAGACTCTTCCTACCAGTGAGTATTACTGTATGGTTTATGAGTAAACGAGGCGAAATTTACATAAAACAACCCATAAATATAATACTTTCTTATTAACATAAGGGCCTTCTTTATATTCACTTACTAATATTGCAATACATCACACGTTGTTGGGAAAAATGCATGTTTTCCTTTACAGATGATCCTGAGAAATGTGGACTCTTTACTGTACGTGGACACCGATGTCCTCTTCCTACGGCCTGTAGAGTTCATCTGGGACACGTTGGCACGTTTTAACTCCACTCAGTTGGTAGCCATGGCACCAGAACACGAGGAACCTCGGATTGCCTGGTACAGTCGCTTTTCCCGTCATCCATATT
The DNA here is from genome assembly GCF_027580225.2 of Misgurnus anguillicaudatus. NCBI lineage: Eukaryota > Metazoa > Chordata > Actinopteri > Cypriniformes > Cobitidae > Misgurnus > Misgurnus anguillicaudatus. Next base: position 25,437,789 of record NC_073337.2, read on the forward strand.
ACGGAAAAACAGGCATCAACTCGGGCGTAATGCTGATGAATTTGACCCGGATGCGAATGGCACAATTCAAGGTGAGATGCTGGCCCACAAACAAGACAGCTTTGTGCATCACACAAGCCTTTTGCTTGTTAATTTTGGACACTTGTATTTCAATTTTAGTCCAGAAGAGGATGCCAAAGCTCTCTTTACAATCTTTTACTTAGCTTGACAGTAGAAAACTATAAAGTTTACATACTTTAACCCTGTATTTGTGTATTTTCGTCTGTCTCTACAAACAGAATGACATGACTTCTGTTGGTCTTCACTGGGATGAGCTACTAATGCCTTTACTACAGAAATATAAGCTTAATATAACCTGGGGTGACCAAGACCTCATTAACATCATCTTTCATTACAATCCAGGTACACCTTTTTCCTACATTAAACAAAATTTGCGTAGCTTTATGACTTTCCATATTTAAGTAACAGATGCATGTGTGTCCAACCAGAGATGCTGTTTGTTTTTCCCTGCCATTGGAATTACCGTCCCGACCACTGCATCTACGGTAGCAACTGCATCCCAGCTGAGGAGGAGGGCGTGGTCACCCTACATGGCAACAGAGGAGTGTTTCACAATGACAAACAGCCGGCCTTCAAAGCTGTGTATCAAGCTTTCAAACTGGTGAGTTACCTGCCAAACTTCCAGTCACAACTTCTGCAACGTTTACATCTGAATTCCCTCTTTTTTCTGGCAGTACATATTTGGAGAGGATCTTCTGAGGTCATTCTTGTTACCCCTGGAGGTAGAGCTGAACGCAACCACGCACACATACTGTGGAAAAGTTAGTTATTTTTTTACCAGAGGACTCGGAAAGTCTGTGAGGAGGATTCGGAGAGCAACGGCACCGGGTGGATGAGAGCGACGCTGAGAAGTGGCTGAATAAAAGCGGGAATGAATTCGCAGAAACTGGATAAAAGCAGCACTGCTGTACCAGTCGTGTCTGTGCAGTCAGATCTAGGATTAAAAATTGCCCCGGGGAGCCATTTTGCATTTAAAATAGGCGTCCAAACACAGCACAGATGTCAAGGTTTAAACAAGGCAAAATTTGGGCTGTAAGTGAAAACTTAATAGACACTTCCTGCAAGATATTTTTGCATAAACGACCAAATTCAAGTTTATTTTATCTAGATGTGTTTTTCTCATAGCCCGACTATACCTGGTTTATAGTTAACCTAAACAGTGAAATGATGGCTAATGCTTGCTGGGGCAGGTTTACTGGACTAAAGACTGAATGGTGGAAGTTTTAATGAGTAAAACAAAGTACAAAGTAAAAATGAAATGTGCATTTCTACTGAAACATTTTAAGGTCCTTTACGAAAATTAACCACGGTTTTATTACAGTTAATACCAAAAAACTGGTTATTGTAGTAAAACCATGGTTACCACAAAATACCCATGGTTTTCAAAACTATAGTTAAACCATGGTTAGTGTAGTAAACAATGGTCTTGCTAATAGTAACCAATACACCAAAAAAAAAAAAAAAACATGATTACTACACTAAAAAACCATGGTTAATTTTCGTAAGGGGCGGTATTTGCTTTAAATTTATTTATACTGTTAAACCGTTATTGAATGTATTGCATACATAAAGTGGGACATACTTGAGAATGTAATTATGTATTTGTGTAAAATGTTTTGTTTTTGCCCAAAAATAAAAAAAAATTCTCTCATTTACTCACCGTTATTAGACCACAAAATTGCATGGATCCAATTTCCTAGTCCCTTTTAAAGGTGGGGTGTATGATCTCTGAAAGCCAATGTTGATACCCCAATACAATCTGGACCTTCTTTTGATAGACCCGCCCCACATATACGCAACCCAGGCAACGATGTCAGTTAGTAGACTCGCCCCTTACTGCTGATTGGCTACAAGTGTGTTTTGGTACTCGGCCCAAATCCTTTTCCAAAGTATTTTTCAAAAATCATGCACCCCGCCTTTAACTGAAAAAGAATGAGTCGTTTTTATCTTACATACACCGTGGGTCCTATTACAAGTAAGTCGCCATGAACACTAAATGGACAAACTTCTTTATAAAGTGTGTTTTCTCACAATGTTGTCTCTGACGATGAGGTTTTTGTCCTGTGGCGGCTACCGTATCTTCTCTATGCGTTTCGAAAGGGAGGGGTGGACTGAGCCGTTGGTTGCAATTCACAATCTCACCACTGGATGCTGCAAAAAATCTACATACTGGACCTTTAAATGATGATGTTCATGTAAAGTAAAACTATTATCATATTTGACTTCATGAATTTGTTACTAATTTACACTTGTGAAGAATTTTTTCAGTGCCAAGGCAAAAGGAATATCATTTTAGCTGGAGGCCAAGAAAGTGCAGTAATTGTCATTCACAGCCCATTTTACTTCAATAAAGTGACATTTCCAAGTCTAGATATTCAACAACAAAGAAAACTGGGGCGCATACCAGAATAAAGCCAAACCAAGTGCATGTTTGCTATGCACATTACCCAACTTTGATTTTCTATTCATTAAATTCTTCAGTGCCTCTCTGATAGTTTGACACGCCAAGCTTCATATTTTGCATATCGTTGCAGTTGGACTTGAAATACTGGCTTATGTCCCCACAGGGCATTTTTACGAGTCTTGTGATGAGCTAATTTTTTGTGGGACTTTATAATTAGGAGTGACAGACGGTATAAAAACGAAATATAGTGTTGTAAAAAAATAGCTCAAAAGCTTGACATATATACCAAACAAAATATTGCAACCATATTTGTCACTGGCATGAAAACAACCCAAATGCTGGGTTGTTTCGACCAATAGTTGGGTTAAATATGGACATTTTCTACATTCTTAAAATGCTGGGTTAACCCAAAGTGTGGATCAAAATGGGACAAGCCCAGCCTGCTGGGTTGTTTTAACCCATTGTTGGGTCAAATATAAACATTTTCTGGGTTAGTTTCTACCCAGCTGCTGTGCTCGTCCCTTTTTGGCCCAATGCTGTGTTTAATTTTTAAAGTGTACGTTCATTTAAATCAGTGGTTGGGTTTGTCCATATTGTACCCAACCATGCGTAATCCAGAATTTGAGTGCGTCAAGTAACACTTAACAAAGTACAGATCAAACCAACAAAACCCAGTCCAGCCTTATCTCACTGCTTCTCAAAGATGGCAGGACTTTAATATGGATGGGTCAGAGTTGAACTCGGCTGCTCTTTAGGAAATCATCACACAACAGGAAATTTTCACAGTCAAAAATTAGCTTTAAAATCATCTTATAAAATTTAATATTACACATTTTCTAAAAAGATACAGCAACTTACAGTATTAATCATATATTTGGCATATACACTAATGTATTTGTGTTTATACATAGGCCTAATACTTTACTTGATTTACACCTAGCAGATGCATGGTAGAGTTTTTTTTGTGGTGGGGGGGATTGGTGTGAGGTAAACTCTAAATAATTGAAACCAGCAATTACAATATTACTACTTACTATTTATACAATATTTTATAAAAACATGTACAGCTCTCCCACTGTTCAAACCAAATGTACACCCTTGACACCAAGACCATATAGAATCGAGATCATGGGTCTTCAACAGGGGGTCTGGGGTCCCTTGGGAGTCTGTATTGGTATTACTGGGGGTCTTCCAAATATTGTTAGAATTAAACATTTTTATTTATTTATTTGTTACAATTATTTATTTGAAATCAGAAATTATACCAATAATAAGAAATCAAAACTTAATTAAACTGAAGGTTTCCACATTAAATCTATTAAAATCGCCATTAAATAAAAAATAAAAAATCTAAATTTTATATGAAATATTTTTTTTTTTTTAACAAATCTGTGTGCTTCATTGTTTGTTAAAAATGAATGTGCCCTTACAATCTTTAATCAAAAATGCAAATCTCCCCCTTCCTGAAACGAACTTTTTACTTCCGGTCACGAGGAACAGCAGATGGGCGGGGCCTAGGAAAAGATCGCAACGATTAGGCTTGGTTCGACTTCATGTGGTGCCACAAGAATCGACAGGCCGATGACCTCAAAGTATCACGAGAGCGATTCGAGAACTCATACGAAGTCTATTTTCGTCTCGCTCTCGCGGTACCTTGACGTCATCCGCCTGTCAGTTCTAGCCGCGCCGCATGAAGTCGAACAAGCCGGTAGCAACACAACCCAACTTCCAACGATCCAATCAGTTCTCAATGGACGAATTCATGTCCCGCCCTACATTTACCAGCATATGAGTATGCGTATACCAAAAATTATTATTTTAATATCTTTGTAATATAACCATTATAACAAATTATGTAAATCAACAAGTCTTAATCTGATTCTCTTTATCCAATAAAGACTACTTGAGTCCTTTGCCTAAAAAAGTGAAAGACCTCTGATCTAAATTGATCAAACAGATAAAAAATATGTAGTTACATCCACTAGGGTGCAGCATTGTTCTGGCCATAAGTATTTCCCTTATTGTTTTGAGCCTTATTCTGTGACACATAAGCAACAAAAATAATGGATTTTTTCCAACATATTTATATCTTAGCATTTTAGCAGGTTTAGATTAAATATGTGGACTTTCTGCGCTGATACTTAGATGAAAATGTGCAGAATAGATTTAAACATGGAAAATGTGAGCAGTTGCAACTAAATTTTAAGCCGAAGTATTTAATAAACAAACACGCAGTAGGCAGGGGATGTGTTAATATAAATAATGAGTATGCAATTTATATGCTAGCATTCAATCCACGATCACTTAGGGCACTTTGTGAAGTTCACTGATCATGATTTATTTCTAGTTTAAGCATTGGCAACCTTTACTTTAGTCATAATGACTTGACGAATTACTCAAAGAGATTGATTTCACAGTGTGATACCCTATAAATGTTTTCATAAAAGGCCATTTGTGAACTTCTCCTTTCATAATGTGCAATCATATTCATGCATCCAAGTCCACTATCAATAGCTTCGGTTTAAAATGAACTTCCCAAAACAAAAAACCTTCAGGCCTATTGTACGTGTCCTCATCTGTATGCCATCCATTGGACATCGACTCAGCCCCTCGTTTACAATAGACACCCTATCTTTGCTTCCCTTCCCATCATTTCTCCCTCGGACAATATTTACCTCAAGTGGGAACAAATAGATGTTTTTTCGAGTCAACAAAAAAGCAGCCTGCGGTCTGGAGAAAGAGACCTTATCTCTCTCTCTCCTATTTCCCCCCAGTGAGCTTTTCAATTAGGTAATTATAGCCATGTGAAAGGAGACTCGGCAGAAAGCCCCAGTGCATTGTGGGAGCACCTGTCCCCCACAGACGCCAATTACCTGGCACGTGAACCATCCTATTGTGTGGCCGCTCAGAGGGGTCCAAGTCTGCAGGAAGTGTAAACCCAGCCAATGTGTGGTGTCTAATCAACGGCCAAGAGGAATCTGTGAAACAGGTACAGAGGAGAAATAAATGACGCTTGCTTCTTTTCTCGGTTGTTTATATATGCATTTGTATTCAGTTTGGCAGACCGCCGGTATGAAGCGGCTGCTTCACACCGTGAAGCTTAGAGAAGCATTTTTGTACCGGCATCAACATAATGCATCTATCACACTTTTCGATCACCTTTTATTATGCACTAAACTGTTTGGTGTTGAGGGAAATGCATTTGTATAAAAGTGCAAAGTCAAGTTGAAACAAAAGTCAGACGCACGTGCGGTGACGCGATTACACGTCTGGTCGAAACTTTACTCTGTTTTCAAACTCTTGAACAAATACCTCGTCGAAAATAACAAATGTTTTGGTTTTCTAGGTAATACGTGTTGTTTATTTTGCTTGTTATATAAATAAATTTTAAAAGGACTTTGTTGTTATTTATTCTTAGCGGAGTTTACCGGAAGTTACGTGTTGACCACGAAAGCCGCATGTTTATGTTGTTACTGCTGAAACCGTCTATATTTAAGTACACTTAGTAAATGTACTATTTTCAAATTCATAGTATTCAAAAAACAGTAGGCCAAAAGTACCCGGATAACCTACTACTTCCGGCAAGATCCCGAGGTGTTCATTCGATGGACACTTTTTATCCTGTGAGCACCCGGGAGAGGAGTTATCCAATGAAGAAGAAGACAGAGGGCATTGTTTTATTAAAAATGCCCAAAAACGTTAATGCTGCGTTCAGCCCAGCAGCGGTAGAGGCGTCAAGCGCAAGTGATTTCAATGTTAAGTCAATGTAAAGACGCGTTGACGCGCGTCTGGAGGTCTGGCGGCGCGGTAGACGTAATTCCGCCTCAGTCGCGCATCTAGTTCTATGGGGAGAATTGAGCGTTGCCGCGGGAAATGTGCAAGTTGAAAAATTTGAACTTTGGGAGAAGCCCCTCCCATGACGCTAATTTCTGCGTGAAAGTCTCGATGACTAGAATTTCCTTCATGCGTGAATGAAGCGAGTAATCTCAAAATGTTCAAGCGGCAAACTAGACGCGGTAGACGCGAATTTGACGCCTCAAACGCGGCTGGTGTGAACCCACGGTAACGTGGCTCAAATGCAAATGGGTGATTCTCATGAAATCCAGATTTAAAAGGTGTCCAGCATCAGAATTTTTAAAAAGCCTTTGAAGTAAATTTTTTGCACATATAAGATTAAGGTCTGAACTTACTATAGACGGTTTCAGCAGTAACAACATAAACAAGTGGCTGTCGCGGTCCGCACGTAACTTCCGGTAAACTCTGCTAAGAATAAATAACAACAAAGTACTTTTAATGTAGTTTAATTATATAACAAGCAAAAAAACAACACATAGATTACCTAGGAAACCAAAACATTTGTTATTTTCGACGAGGCATTTGTTCAAGAGATCAGTTTAGCAACTAGTCAGACCATTAAAAAAACAAAACCGGAAGTAAGGTTCGGAGCCAGACGTGTATCACGTGCGTCCGATGAAACCGTCTATAACCATAATTTTTAGAGGATTTAAAAACATATTTCCTATAGAATTATTAACATTTTTTAGATTATCATTATAAAAAATTATCATTACCGCACCTTGATATTACATTAAATATATGAAGAGTTTCGATGCAAAACGAGATAAATCCGTTTTTAACATTTTTGTCAAAACATGTTTATTATTATGTTATCATGTTATTATTTTGTTTTATAAAACGGTTAGTTCCAATCCTTGATTCTGATTGGTCAATGGGTGTGCTTTATTCACAATAAAACACGGCTATGACACTGCGCCCTTAGCAACACCCTTAGCAACCACATGTTTTTATTTGAGCTTTCTTGCATATTACACACTGGAACACATTTTTTGTTCATGGTTAGGGACTATTTTTTTCTAGCGGAAAGAATGCTTTTATTGATTTAACTTCATGAAAGTTGCACTAATATTTTTTGTTATTTAATATTGTGTGGTTACCGTTTTATAAAAGCAATAAGGTACTTGAGGCAAGTGCTATATTGTGAATAAGTATAACGGTTGAAGGGGTTGCAGGCACTCCGCTTCGCATCGTGCCTAACAACGCCCTTCAGCCTTTACTTATTCACAATACAGCACAGCCTCTCGTACCTTATTGCTTACTTATGGTGCTACTTAGCTGTATTTAAGTTATGAAGGTTTAAATCAAAACAAACTAACTGCAGTTGAATTGATATTAATTAGAATGCACAACCAAAAAACGAGATATTTGAAAAATTAAAAAAACTGAGTTATCTCGTTTTGTAACGAAACTCTTGATATCCATTTACAAACTCATGTTTCGGTAATGAGAAATAAAAAGTTAGGTACTATGACAAACAATATTTTAACTTTTATCTGCAACTGCTTACCTGGTAGCCATCTTGAGTGTCACAGTCAATTATGTCCCTTCCAACTAATTTGTTATGAAAATGTTAGTTCCTCGAGGGCTTAAACAATGGTTGAAAATTGTTGCGGAGGATGAGAAAATTGGTCTTGGACACATTTATATTCCTTATTATTGTCTCTACATTTACTAATAATCACCAAATAGCACATGTGTCTTTACTGTAAATGTTTATAGTATAACATGCACTGAAGCTTTTTATTTTTTAGATTTTTTTAATTATAAATATTTCCATGTCAAAGAACCCAAATCCAGTCATGGACACATTGCGGTAATGAACATTTTCCCCTTAAATGTGGACAAAACAACAAAATTGGTTTGTATGATTTCATATGAAATCATGTGCAAAATAGTACATGAAGAGATGTTTGTAACTGTATGCTTCTTATTTTGATACCATTTACTTTTTTTATCTAAATGTTTCATGACACCTCATAAGGCTAATTTCGCGAGAATCACCCAAATACATAAACAGCTGTCCCTTGTGGTTAAATTGCACTTGTTTAACGTCATTTCAGTTAACGACTAACTTTTTGTTATGATGATGTATGTCACGTGATGTATCAACACGGATGTAGTACGTCCAAATTCATTCATACTATCCATGTTAGTAAGTTTTCAGACGCAGCCCAAGACTTCAAACCTTTTCAAGCAAATAAGCCTATAGAAATGTATATAAATGTATGTGTTTATGGTGACCTAAATAGGCATTTCCTACCTCTTGGTTGATATAGCTTAGGTTTACTGTCTCCCAAGTGTCCCAATTTATGCTCCTCCAGTCCGTTTCACCGTGCCGTATTGATTCAGTTTGAATTCATTTCCCAGTTAAAGTCTGTGTGGTGAGATGATGATGAAATCCATGCCAGTGAAAAAATCTACATTTGGGCTTCAAAAATGTCCTCACAGTGATGAAAATGTATGTCATTTAACACAACTACCCTGTTAAATATGAAAAATAAATGAAAACCATCAAAAGATCCTTGTGGTGCTGATGGGAATATACGCGTTTATGTATAGATTTGATCACTTCAGCCTCACATTAAAGCACAAGATAGCGTTTGATCACATGAATAGGGTTTGTGTTGATTGTATCAAACGTGCTGGTTGTATTGATGAGCGTTATTTTATCATATTGAAGATAAAAACATACAATGATCTTATCTGACAGTGGAATTTGTCTTCATGTTTTGATCAGGAGTGATGTGACGTGAATCCAGCTGTCTGTCCATGCTAAAATTGAATCTGAATATTTCCAAATAAATTCAGATTTCACTGCGAGAGGGACCATAAACACCAAGAGGAAAACAAAATGTCATGTCTGGTTCTTATCTTCTGGTTGCTTTGTCACTGCAGATCAGTTGAAATGTCCCTTAACGTATAAGAATGATATTTATTGCTGAAAAGAAAGAGAAGAGGTTTTTATGGATGCTATGAGGGAGCTGTGAAACATCATCTCCACTGTGACTTTGGTCTGATTCAAGCTGAGGTCTGACAGGTTATATAACTTTCACCTATTGACCTTGTGACTGTCTTTGCTTATATATAAGAAGAGGGAAAAAATGACAAAAGACAAACATCAAAACAAATAACATGATTATGCACGTTTTGTCATTGTTACATTTTGGACTACTAAAGTGTATATATAAGGTGCTAAAATATTTAGTGCATGTTGAGTTGCAGTTTTGCCTTCACAGGTTCATGGGTATTGTGCCCATCAAGCAATTCTGCAATCTAATAGCCGTCCGAACACAGCCCAGATGTCTAGGCTAAAACAAGGCAAAATTTGGACTGTCAGTGAAAATGTATTAGGGTGATTCTCACGAAACCATTGAAACACCACGGCACTAATGATTTTAGCATTAAAATGTGTAATATAGTAACATTAAAAAGCATCAGAATTAACACAATACTGTGTTCTACCTTGCACAATGTGTGATTTCAACATAAGAATTTATAATTGTAAGTTTTATCTCATTTTCTGCTGAAATTCTCATTACCGCAATGTGTCCGGCTGTGTTTGAACATGCGTTATGTTGTAATTTAATCAAATTAACACAAAAATATTAAGAAAAAAAATAAATGGATGTTTTGCTAGACTACTTTAGATGACAGAAAAAATATTTACTGAATGTTCATGTATAATAATAATTAGGAAAAATTAGGAAAATGATGTGTCCATGCCTGATGTTCTCATCCTTCGCAACACTTTTTGAGAACAGTTTAAGCACACATACAGAATTTTAATAAAGTTTGATTTTGAGTGACCAAGCACATGGACCAGTTACTTCAAGATGGCTACCAGGTAAGATCATTTTTTTACAGTTAATTTGAAATATTGTCTTGTCAGAATGCTTACACGACATTTTGATTATCATTACCGCAACAGATGCTTATTAAATGTTAATTTAATTAATAGAAGCATAATACTTTGATTTTAAATGCATGTGCAGAATCTCCAAATTATGTTCTTTCAGGTTTGTCATGTCATTTTGAAAATATGTCAGTGTTGATGTTTTCTGACTGTTGCGGTAATGAGATTTTTTAGAATTAATTTTTAAAATTATGTTACAAAAAGTGTTAAATGATAAGTAAAAGTTTTTAAATTAATGTTCCCATTTACTCCAGAATTTGTTTTTCAATGGCTGGTGGGAAAAAAAGTAAATTTAAGCAATTTTTACATTTTCATGCTTGACATTTTTAAAACCGAGTTTTCGTGAGAATCACCCATTAGACGTCTAACAATAGCCCAAAAGTAAATAAAATCAAACAGCTTGTAATCACTGTAGATTTTGCTTACATGATGACCAAACTTCTCTCAAAACGATAATTTGGCAAAAATAACATGTAACCAAATTCAAGTTTGTTTCTGCTTGAAGTGGGTTACTCGTATACTATATTTGGGTCTAACCTAGATGGTAAAATGATGGCTTGCTTGCTTGGGCGTAACAATACTGTCACCAAAAGGGTAAAAAATGAATTATTGCTTGCAAATATGTTTCATACAAATCCCCTTTCTTCCATTTGCTGGTGAAACACAATAAGAAACTTGAAATGTCTTGAATTTATATGTGACCCTGGACCATAAAACCAGTCATAAGTCACAGGCATATTTAAAACAATAGCCAAAAGTAGACAGGAGAGATGACTCTGGACCGGATCCGCACCAGAGCTGCCGACTTCGGCCCAGATCTGGCCCAGAGTCATCTGATGATTGTATGGATCAAAATGATCGATTTTTTTATACCAAAAATCATTAGGATATTAAGTAAAGATCATGTTCCATGAATATATAGAGTCTGATTAAAAATGCTAATTTACAAGAAAACACACGTCAGACGAACTTAGAGGGTTTTGCATCTGAGCTCTTTCATTTTTCCTCCTTTGCATTGATAAACCACCCTGATTTCACGAGGATTCGTAGGTATTTTACGAGTTGGCTAATTCGTATGAATTCGTACAAAGTGAATCGCACGGAAAATGATTATCATAAAAAACTATAACGAAACCCCACCTTTAACCCCAACGCCCGCCACGCCATGTAACCAAATTCGAGTTGGTTTCTGCTAGAAGTGGGTTACTCATAGACTATATTTGGGTCTAACCTAGATGGTAAAATGATGGCTTGCTTGCTTGGGCGTAACAATACTGTCACCAAATGGGTAAAAAATGAATTATTGCTTGCAAATATGTTTCATACAAATCCACTTTCTTCCATTTGCTGGTGAAACACAATAAGGAACTTACCTTGAATGTCTTGAATTTATATGTGATCCTGGACCATAAAACCAGTCATAAGCAAATTCACACAGGTATATTTGTAACAATAGCCAAAAATAGACAGCAGAGATGACTTTGGGCCGGATCCGCACCAGAGCTGCCAACTTCGGCCCGGATCTGGCCCAGATTCATCTGCTGATTGTATGGATCAAAATGATCGATTTTTTTATACCAAAAATCATTAGGATATTAAGTAAAGATCATGTTCCATGAATATTTAGAGTCTGATTAAAAATGCTAATTTACAAGAAAACACGTCTGACGCACTTAAAGGGTTTTACATCTGAGCTCTTAAATTTTTCCTCCTTTGCATTGATAAACCACCCTGATTTCACGAGGATTCGTAGGTATTTTATGAGTTGGCTAATTCGTAGGAATTCGTACAAAGTGAATTGCACGAAAATGATTATCATAAAAAACAATACCGAAACCCCACCTTTAACCCCAACGTCCGCCACGACATGTAACCAAATTCGTGTTGGTTTCTGCTAGTTACTCATAGACTATATTTGGGTCTAACCTAGATGGTAAAATGATGGCTTGCTTGCTTGGGCGTAACAGTACTGTCACCAAATGGGTAAAAAATGAATTATTGCTTTCAAATATGCTTCATACAAATCCCCTTTCTTCCATTGGCTGGTCAAACACGATAAGAAACTTGAAATGTCTTCAAGTTATATGTGACCCTGGACCACAAAACTAGTCATAAGTCGCACAGGGTATATTTAAAACAAAAGCCAAAAGTAGACAGCAGATGACTTTGGGCCGGATCCGCACCAGAGCTGCTGACTTCGGCCCGGATCTGGCCCAGAGTCATCTGATGATTGCATCTGAGCTCTTTTACTTTTCCTTCTTTGCATTGATGAACCACTCTGATTTCATGAGGATTCGTAGATATTTTACGAGTTGGCTTATTCCTATGAATCGTACAAAGTGAATTGTATGAAAAATGATTATCATAAAAAAACAATAACGAAACCCCACCTTTAACCCCAACGTCACTGGGCAAAAGCAAATCGTACAAAAACCTTGTAAAATACATACATTGCAAAAAAATATGCAGCTGCCGACTTTGGCACAGATCCGGCCCAAAGTCATCTCTGATCGATTTTATTATACCAAAAATCATTAGGATATGAATTAAAGATATTTAATAAATTTCCTACTGTAAATATATCAAACACTGATTTATCATTATTAATGTGTGTTGCTTAGGACTTCATTTGGACGACTTTAAAGACTTTACATTTTTGCACCCTCCGATTCCAGATTTTCTCAGATCTCAGTATCCCAAATAGTGTCCTATCCTATCAAACTATACATAAATGGAAAGCTTATTTATTCAGCTATTAGATCATGTATAAATCTCAATGTCTGAAAATTGACCATTATGACAAAAAAAGTGCACTTTTACATTGCCATCAATTGTTTTAGCTTGGGTATAACATATTGAATGTGTTTTATACCAATGATCTCCAACATGGTGCCCACTGGCACAAAGCTGCCCGCACAGATTTTTAAGTTGCCCACCAAAGCACATTTTACAAATAACCTCAATTTAAATATTTATTCATTACATATTTTTATATTAGCATGGCTTTTTATGTAAGTTAACATTTTAAACAATGATAAAACATATCAACAACTCAAATAAAATCAACAAGTTTTGTTTTATCCATTGTGGTAGCCCTTGCTCACAAAAAGTTGTTTTACACACTATAAATTATCAGTTTTTTAAAGCAATAAAACCCCAAATGCTCTTTGGTAAAAGCAACATAAGTCAACCTCAGTAAGTAAATGAGTTTACGAAAATAAAGACATATAATGACGTCTGATTTCAGCCCTGGGTTCGTGTGAGTGCAGACCATGTTAAAAAATTGCTGCGGTAAGCGTTTCTCTGATTCATAGGATCGTTTAAAAGGAAAAGCAAAATGTGTACCTGCTCACATAGTGACCCGGTCCATCTTCATGTAAGGCAAAGGTAATTAAACTGTCACTTTGCGATTCAAAAAATGCACCCGTCACCGCATCTTCTAATGCAGAGGAATATTTGTCACCTGTGCTTGACTCCTAAATGGCTTCAATTGCGTATTCGCACCTTTGATTTGTGCATAGACCCGTGTCAATAAAGCATCCCCCCGCCCGCTCTTCCACATACAAGATGTCGGCTCCAAATGAACATCTCCAATTAGAAAGGAGTAATCATTCACTTGTGAGCTTTACATTTACATTCATTTGTTGCAATCTGTGTGAGACGATTTTTTTATTCCTTAAGGGAACTAATCACAATGAGAATAATTGAGGAGCTTAGATGTAAAAGCCGCTAAACGCCACCTCCGTCAAAAATGCGATAATGATTTAACCGAATGCTTTCGGCAGTTTCATCAAATACTTTCACTTTAAATCCGCATAATCCCAGCCTCAAGAGGATCGCAAACCAGATGCGCAGCTCAGCGCCGTTCTAAAAAAATCGAACACATTGTTTTCTATGAGTATACGCACAGTGGCACCGCCAGGTGGCGCATGTCCGCGCCGCCCAGCTTTGACTCAGGAAGTTGCTCAAATCCCTGTCGCACCACTCACATAGTTTAACATTAAATAACATCATATTTGTCCCAAATCATTAACGATGAACATTGGCTGCTAACGTATATTTTGCATTTTGAAGTAGATGCTATCTGACGAAGCTCGCACTATTTAATGTGCACTATCCCTTCGAGTTGTCCTAGATGCGACTCAGCGGTGCGCGACGCTGAGCTGCGCGGACGGTGTGCGACCCTCTTTAGGTCATTCAGAAATTTTTAAATGCTAATATACAAGAAAACATGTCAGACACACTTTTTTTTTGCATGAACTCTTTAATTTTTCCTCCTTTGCATTTCTGCTGATAAACTGATTTCATGAGGATTCGTATGTAGTTACGAGTTGGCTAATTCGTATGAATTCATACAAAGTGAATCATACGAAAAAAGGTATGATTATCATAAAAAACAATAACAAAACCCACCTTTAACCCCAACGTCACTGGGGCAAAAGCAGATTGTACAAAAACGTCCACCTCGTTAAATACCTACATTGTAAAAAATATGTAGCATTTTTGTTACATCAAACAGATATTTTTGTTACTTTAAATTAAAAAATTAAGTTAAACAATTTCAACTTGATTTTATAAGTTATGTCAACTTATCACAAGCTCAAACTTAAAATAATATGTTGAATTGACTTGCAAAACCAAGTTGTTTTAACTTTATGATGCATTTTTTTTACAGTCCACGACGGTGGTTTTCAAACTGGGGGCCGGGAGATGGTGCCAGGGGGGCCCCAATTAATTAATAATTAATCAATTTATCATGAATTCTGTGTAGTTAAACCTAAAAAAATAAGGCTACTAACCAAAATCACTACTTTTTTGTATAATTTAATTTTTTTTTATTAAAATTTATTAAAATTGTCACAAATTTTCTTTAAGGGTCCGCGAAGGAATGCACCGAACACAAGGGGGGCCGCACGCTGAAAAAGTTTGGGAACCACTGGTCTACGAATTGTCATGAGATAGCATTGGAAAACACATCATAATTTGGCACTGGGACCAGTGGTGGCTGCTGACTTCTTTTTTCAAGGGCGCTTGATGCGAAGTTTGTCAAAACATGTATGTAGTCTGTCATGTGTGTGGTTCGTATTTCAAAATATGTGTTCGGCACGTCAAGTGAACCTGTGGGCATCAGGCGTCATGTCAAAATAAGTGCCTGTTGCAGACGCGTCTAAAGAGTTTATGATAAAACAGACGCTCGCGGTTGCCAGATATTCGTATAATATCATGCGTAATCAGAGTTTACTGTTAATGGAGTATCTTGCATGAATTTTGTGAACGTGAGCGTCTCTTTTATCATAAACCATTTTGATGCGTGTGCAGCAGCCACTTCTTTTGACAAGACACGTGATGGTTCACATGACGCAACAAACACATATTTTGAAAACACAAGCAACACACGACACATATTTTGAATTTGAGCCCCTCGGAAGAGAAGTCACGAGCCGCCACTGACCGGGACTCTTAGGAGCTATGGCAATTATAGACAGATTAAAAACAGATAAGAAATAGCTAATTGTAAAAAAAAATGCTGATGTGGTCATGAAATTGTTTTCATAGAGGCGCGCTGTTGAATTGTTAGCTTAGCATGCCGCTTAGATCTTTTGTTTCTCGATAACATCTCCAAAGGCTTTTCTGTATCCGTCTGTGCTCGGATACAAACCCTTAAACACTTGCTTTTGTTTTGCTTTGTTCCCAATGCACAGTGTACTACGCACGGTCGCCTTTGTATTTCCTTCTAAACCAGAGCTGCACATCCATGTCTTCCCCTCATTAAATTTAAACTGAGGAAGCCATAAATGATAGGCCTCTTATGCGTCAAACACATTGTGACAAATATCACAATGGTTGTCTTTTACGCCACCTTTTCAGCTCATTCAATCTTGGACTGTTACCATTGTTTCAGCCCTGGCCTGATAAAGCGCAGATAATGTTAACCGGTTATCGCGTTCGCAGAAAAGAGGGCAAAATAAAAGACCCGAGACAGCCACCGAATTAGCGACTTTGATGAATTGTGCTTTTGAACGCGAGAGATTAGCATACTGATTGGACTGATTATTTGTAATTGCACTTGGAAGCGAAAGGCGCTCACTCTGGAGAGCGCTGGTTCGCGTTTCAACTCCCCGAAATCACAAGCTCCCTGAATTAATCTTATTCGCTTAAAAATAGTCTAAATGTGAGGTTTTGTTTTAGAAATTCAATCACAAAACACCCAGACGGCAGCAGGTCTTTTTTTAGAGCGCACACTTCAGGGCTTCCGGGCACGATGGGTGAGATATGCAATGGGGGAAATGTACGTGAATTTATCTGGGAATCGCTGCGAGTAAGTAGTTTCACCTGAGGCAGAGCATGTGTCCTTCAAAACCATCTGCCAACATTTGCACCAGTTAATTAATTTGTCCTTCACAGAATAGGGAATACAGATCCTGACAGATGCACGAGACACAAGTACTGATGCTCAGGGGGACGCCATGTAGCGTCTAGAGGATTTTGAGACATCTAGCAAGAATAATCAATCTTGATGATGGAGCATAAAGATATTTTGAAGAAATGTTCAAACTGCCGTAAAACTGAAAACTTTAGGCCACATCAGGTTGGATACATCAGGTTAGGCCACATAGGTTGGATGTTAATATTTGTTGGCTTAAAGGTGTATTGTGTAACTTTTAGAAGGATTTCTTGGGTACAATGGGTAAAGATGCACTATGTAACCTTTAGGAGGATCTCTTAACAGAAATGCAATAAAATATACAAAACTATATTATCAGTGGTGTATAAAGACCTTAAATATTAAACTGTATTGTTTTTTATTACCTTAGTATGAGTATTTACATACACCGCGGGTCTCCTTACATGGAAGTCACTATCATGTTTCTACAGTACAAACTGCTATATAGAGCGCGTTTTGTGACTATGTTTTCTCAGACCAGTGTTGGGAAAAGTTACTTTTAAAAGTAATGCATTACAATATTAAGTTACTCCCCCAAAAAGTAACTAATTGCTCAAGCGCAAAGAGTGGGTGATTATATGTTAATATGTTCAGTTTAATTATTATTTTATTTTTAAATTGAATTAATTAAACTGAAAAGTAACTTGCATTACTTTTTTTTAAAGGTAACTAAAATATGAATGTGTACATTTATAAAGTAATGCGTTACTTTACTCGTTACTTCAGAAAAGTAATATATTACGTAATGCACGTTACTTGTAATGCGTTAACCCCAACACTGTCTCAGACGACGACATGTTTGTCCTGTGGGGGCTACCGTAGCTTCTCTATGCGTTTTAAAAGGGAGGGGATGGTTGCAATTCACAATCTCACCTCTGGGCGCTAAAAATCGACACATTGGTCATTTAAATACGAATGCGAGAAGTTTTTAAGCATTTTTTAAAAATCATATATTGTCTCATTCATAACATTGTTTCTTCTTCAAAAAAACGAAAATGTAATAAATATTATTGGTTCTTTAACGAGCCGTCCCTATTCCATTTGTTGGGAATTATTGCTTCTGGTTTGTGCATTTTAATTCATAGAATTCCTATAATGCTTCCCTTGTCTAAAAAAGACAACATGTAAATAGACCGATATCTTTCTGGACTCTATTTAGGAAAATATAAACAGATGGTTCAATATATCGGTAGTAACTACATTATCTGAGAATTTACGTTTCAGGTTTTGACTGTAAATGTCCAGCCGGATCTCACGGGAATTTGTACATATTTTAAGAGTTGGTTAATTTGTATGAATTAGTAGAAAGTTAATCATGCAAAAATGAACGGTTATCATAAAAACAATAACGAAACCACACCCCTAATCCACACGTCACACGGCAAAATGTACGAATGTGGTCATACGAATGAATACGAATTAGCCAAATAAATTAAATGCATTGTCTGAAAATTTACATTTCGAGTTTTGACGGCAAATGTTCTGATCTTAAGGGAATTTGTACATATTTTTTACAAGTTGGCTAATTTATATGAATTAGTACGAAGTGAATCATGCAAAAACGTACGATTTTCATAAAAACATTAACGAAACCACACCCCTAACCCCAACGTCACAGGGGCAAAGTCGTGTGGTTGTATGAATTAATACAAATTAGCCAAATAAATTAATTACAATGTCTGAAAATGTACATTTCGAGTTTTGACTGCAAATGTCCAGCTGATCTTAAGGGAATTTATACATTTTTACGAGTTTGATAATTCGCATGAATTTGTACGAAGTTAATCATGCAAAAATGTACGAATATCTTAAAAACATTAACGAAACCACATCCCTAACCCCAACGTCACAGGGGTCAAGGCAAATCGTACAAAAATTTACGAATGTGGTTGTACTAATGAATACGAATTAGCCAAATAAATTAAATACATTGTTTTGACTGCAAATGTCTAGCCTGATCTTAAGGGAATTTGTACATATTTTTTACAAGTTGGCTAATTTATATGAATAAATATGAAGTTAATCATGCAAAAACGTACGATTATCATAAAAACATTAACGAAACCACACCCCTAACCCCAACGTCACAGGGGCAAAGTCGTGTGGTCATATGAATTAATACAAATTAGCCAAATAAATTAATTACAATGTCTGAAAATGTACATTTCAAGTTTTGACTGCAAATGTCCAGCTGATCTTAAGGGAATTTATACATTTTTACGAGTTTGATAATTCGCATGAATTTGTACGAAGTTAATCATGCAAAAATGTACGAATATCTTAAAAACATTAACAAAACCACACCCCTAACCCCAACATCACAGGGGCAAAGTCGTGTGGTCGTACGAATTAATACAAATTAGCCAAATAAATTAAATACATTGTCTGAAAATGTACATTTCGAGTTTTGACTGCAAATGTCCAGCCTGATCTTAAGAGAATTTGTACATATTATACGAGTTGGCTAATTTATATGAATTAGTTTGAAGTTAATCATGCAAAAAGCATACGATTATCATAAAAACATTAACGAAACCACACCCCTACCTAACATCACAGGGGTCAAGGCAAATCGTACAAAAATGTACGAATGTGGTTGTACGAATGAATACGAATTAGCCAAATAAATTAAATATGTTGTTTAGACTGCAAATGTCCAGCCTGATCTTAAGGGAATTTGTACATATTTTTACAAGTTGGCTACTTTATATGAATTAGTACGAAGTTAATTATGCAAAAACGTACGATTATCGCAAAAACATTAACGAAACCATACCCCTAACCCCAACGTCACGGGGGCAAAGTTGTGTGCTCATACGAATTAATACAAATTAGCCAAATAAATTTAATACCTTGTCTGAAAATTTACATTTCGAGTTTTGACTGCAAATGTCCAGCCGGATCTTAAGAGAATTTGTACATGTTTTTACGAGTTAGCTAATTTATATGAATTAGTTCGAAGTTAATCATGCAAAAACGTACGATTATCGTAATAACATAAACGAAACCACACCCCTAACCCCAACATCACAGGGACAAAGTTGTGTGGTCGTACAAATGAATACAAATTTGCAGCCTCATAAAATATGTAAGAATTGCCATGAGATACCGTTAAAATGTTTCATCCATAACGTTGGAATTACTCATGATTTTACATTTTTTACACAGTTGTTGGAAAGCTGATAAACTTTTAAAGTTTATCTACTTCGGTGTTATCACATACACTTTTTAGATGGCTGGTATTAATGTTGCACGCACAGCCTGGAAAGACCTTTGTTTCGATTCAATGCATCACTGTCAATAAATGAGGAGCATTAAATATTGACAAAGGCTTGGAATGATGTGCATATTAATTCAAGAGACCCCAATACGAATCATGCAACCACAGACACACAAAAAGTTTGTATCTAGGTCTTGCTATATTTGCCGGTTTTGCCTCCGCAGCACATTTTTCCTGAATAATTGCTCCCATTCTGGTTATGAGCAATACTCACGGCAAGCCGACTGCTTCTTAGAAGCACAAACTCAGCGTATTGAGGTCAACGAAAGCCCAGACTTTATATCAGCTCGCCTTAAAGGATATTTACTCTAAGGAACAGTACTGCCATTGCACACAGGCAATAAAAGTGAGAAAAGAAATCTCTTTCCTTCTCATTTGCTACAACAAATTGTGCATAAACACTATAGAAGAAGGCAATATAATCACCTCGAAACTTCTAGTTCAACCATGCAGATTAATTAAAGACAGACTTTATGAAACATGATAATGATGTTAAACAATTCATCTGTGCTTGCGTGCTTTTAATACATACTAATAAAAAGGATTTGAGTCCACTTGGCACTACAAGTAAACATTAAACTGTGAACTTATGTGGCATATAATTCATTACTGTATATAATTCTTGCATTAAAACTAGAGATGCACAAATATCGGTAAATAATCGGTATCGGTCGATAAAAGCAATAGTCACGGCCGATATATCCTGTCAATCAAAAGAAAACAGGAAAATGCAATGAATCTAAATAAATAATACTTGAATCTTCAGAATTTAGTTAATGTAAGTTAATATAACCACCAACTATCGGTATTGGCATCGGTATCGGCAGATATGAGTCTGAATAATCGGCTATCGGTATTAGTGGGAAATTGTAATATCAGTACATCTTTAATTAATACATTTATTGTTTGCATGTGTGTTTTTTTGTCATGCAGAGCTCTTCCTCTTCAGTAGGCAAGAAACATTGACAACATTCACCCAAAAGATGCACTGAACAGAAAACATATGCAGTTTTGGGTTACTGTTTTCAGTAGTTATTGCATGATACTATTTAAATTAACTCAACTTGTAAGTCTGCAATGATTAGCCAATTTATCAAGCACATAATCACATAATTCATCAAATCCCTCTTTGTTAGCTGAAGTCTTAAGTGGCTTTTTAAAGCACACATCGTTTAGAGCCGAAATGGATTCATTTGGCGCCGCAGAATGTTCAATACGCTGGAAAGTCTCATTCATGGTCATGCTTTGCTCGACTGACATTCGGTTATGATTCCAATCACAAACACTTTTATTGAGTTTAATTAGTTCAATCAATATCTCTATGTAAGACTGTTTATCTTGCTGTCTGTTGATCTGATTAGCCGGCACACAGAATGGCAGAGCGTTCACTTACGCATTCGCTCCACAAATGAATCTTTTATTGATCAGAGAAGTGCACGTCTGACTCTTGCATTATATATATTGCAGTTTGTGCACTTTAGAATGCTTTAACACTATTCTTTGTGGTGCCATATTTTAATTCAATTCCTTCTTGTGTCCAAAAGAGAAACTATGTGGTTTTGCAACAGCATTTTCTTTACTAAAGTCAAAATGCATTAGTCGTTTTTGTTGATTATATGTTACATTTCGATGGAAATGCTGTGGTTTGGTCAGTATATGAAAAGTTTAGATGCAAAACTCTCTTTCTTGTAAATGAGCATTTAATGTTTAGGTTCAGTCATTTAACTTTAATAGCTATGAAAAGGTCATTAGTCAGTAATTGAAATGCCTTATTTTTTACTTTTGTCATTTCTTTGAAACTTAACATATTTGACTCTCTTTCGCTGCAAAACCCTCTAGGTGCATGCAAGCTTTTTTGGCACTTCTAATTTGGCTAATTCGTATTAATTTGTACGACCACATTCATACATTTTAACGATTTGCCTTTTCCCCTGTGACGTTGGGGTTAGGGTGGGGTTTCATTATTGTTTTTTTTTGATAATCGTACATTCTTGCACGATTAACTTCGTACAAATTCATACGAAATTAGCTTACTCGTAAAATATGTCCAAATTCTTGTGAGTTCAGGCTGGCACTTCTAAAAAATCCACTTCTTTGGACAAGACCTAGTAAACAGTTGCAAAATCCCTAAAGATGCAACTAGAAACATTGCAAATGATAAAAGTCAGAATTGAAAATGCAGCTGTCTGCAATGAAACTCTAGTGACGTATGGTTTCTCGTAAAGTCTGTATGACCCAAATCAATCTTTTTGAGTGCGTCTCCAATTTATTTTGGTTTCAAAAGGCTTTCCAAAGGATTTCTACTATAACATAGCACCGTCTATGTCCCCCGAAAGAAACTGGAATCTGCCATCAGACCCCACCCCTCCATAGGGAAATTTTTCCAACCACTTTCGTGTTTATAATATTAGTCTGACTAACTAAACCAAAAACACTTTCCAAAGATTGTTGGATTTGGAGAAATATGAGAAATATGGCCATATGGCTTATTGTAATGCGACGTTTCAGATTTATTAGATCCTGCACTCAGAATATTGGTGGGTCACACTAAAAAAAGCAATAAGTTTAAAAGGAAAATAAAAAAAAAACAGAAGCTGAGTCGTCCCACACAGCGGGGTCCTGAGTAAAGCTAGACATATAGTTCAGTTTTAAGCATACGAGGGTCTGCGTACAGTGCACATGACGCAAATTTTGTCATAGTATATGCGCACTTATTTTTATAACGTGCATAGTCTTTACGCGTAGGTTGTGCTTGCACCTACAGTCGACATCCTCTCGAGCTTCTTTCTGTACGATTATCTTTTCCTTTCTGCTGATGATTATTCCTTTTGTTCTTCAAGTGTTGCTTTTCATGAGACTAAACATGAATGTCTGCAGGATTAAATTTGCTGTTTGGAGGGCTATTGCCTTCATTTCAAGCTGAACTTGCTCGGACTCAATCTCCATGCAAAAAACAGATGCTCAGTGAGGGATTAACACCATTTGTTCAATGAATCTCAACATGGGTACTGAAGTCAAAGCGTACGCTTCTAGTTATGCCACACATTTCCTGTCCATACCAGGATTTTGCCTTTAGAAATATAGTTTATGCCATTTTTATTAACAGCAAATGTAAGAGACAAAAAGAAAAAGAATGGGAAAAGTCACAAGCTGGACTTGAACCTCATCAAAGCTCAATGTGAGATAAAATGGTTAAATAATGATCCCAAGCTGTCACTGAGGCAGTCCTATTTAGAAAAGTCCTAGTATGTACCATTTAGGTATACATTTGGTACCAATATGTACCTTTGAGAAACTAATATTCACTTTTTGGTACCAATATGCACCCATGATGTATTTAAATAAACTCTTTAGGTGCAAAGGTGTATTTTTTAAAAGGGTACCGCCCTGCAATAGTGAGGACAGGGCTTTTCAGGGTTTGGCTGGTTAGCGTTAAAAAGCACCAATGATCCGATTCATCTTTTTAAATTTCCTTTGGTGTGTAAGTGTGTATTAGTTCATGTTAACGATATGCAAAAGGTTATTGTCTCAAACATAAATCTCTTTTCTTGGACTACAGTAAACACACAGATTGAAGGCAACAGTTTACTTCCTGGGATTGGTGACATAGACAAGATCGACATTATCATAACTCCTCCCGTTTGGGACTCACAGCCTGTAAACTAACTCCTGTTAGCAACTAAATCTTTTAAACATGGTAAGGAGCATCACATTTCCTGCTGATGTCAGAGGTATTCAGGCTAATCCCAACGTACATATTAGCTGACCAATCAGGAACACTGCGCTTTTTTTTGGACTATTAAAAGTGTAACACGTCATAGCAGTTGCTGGGTAAGGGCTTAGGACTGCACACACTATTGAATCAGCAACATCATGGAAGTGGTGTCATTTTCCTCCAGAGCAAATGCCACTAAAAAAACCTTGCAGATGAACTGAACATCCACAAGTAAAAGTCACGGATGTTAAAGGCATATTTCATAAAAAAAAAAAATTGCATAATCATTTACTCACTATTTGTTTTTCCTACTATGGAAGTCAATGGGCATCGTCAACTGTGTGCCTACTATTATTCATCAAAATATCTTCTTTTGTGTTCATCAGAATAAAGAAACTTATACAGGCTTGAAACAACATGAGGATTAGATCATATTTGTTTTTCGTACTATTAAAAGTCAATGGGTACCATCAACGGAGTGCTTACCAGTGACGGCTTGTGACTGCTCATCCAAGGGGCGCAAATTCAAAATAAGTGTTCGGAGTGTCATGTGTTGCTGGTGTTTTCAAAATATGTGTTTGTTGCGTCATGTGAACAATGTGCATCACATGCCCTGCCAAAACAAGTGCCTGCTGCACACGCGTCAAAACCGTCCATGACAAAAGAGACGCTCACGTTCACAAAATACACACAAGACACTCCCTTAACAGTAAACTCTCATTACACATGAGATTATGCGAGTATCTGGCAAACGTGAGCGTCTTTTTTTATCATAAACCCCTTTAAATGCGTCTGCAGCAGGCACTTATTTTGACAAGACACGTGATACACATAGAATCACTCGACGCGCAGAACACATATTTTGAAATTACGAACCACACACATGATGGCTACATACATGTTGTGATGAACTTCGCATATCGAGCGCCCTCGAAAAAAGAAGTCACCGGCCGCCACTGGTGCTTACCATCATTTATCAAAATATCTTCTTTTGTGTTCAACAGAATAAACTCATACAGGTTTGGAACAACAGAAGGGTGAGTAAATTATTAATTTTAGGTGAAGTATCACTTTCATTTCCCTGGGTCCTACAACAGTCAATAACTCCATTGATACAAATGCAAATAGGTTTCCAAAAAGTATCATGAACAATCTTGTGCACAAGATCTCCACTTGCACAATGAGAAAATAAGACTATCCACCTACAAACTCACATTAGCTGTGTTGTGCTTTTGACAGCTTGTTTAGAAAGCGGCCGTAAATTCACAGAGTGCAGCGTGTCCATCATCAAAGCCAAAAGACAGAGCAGACACGCTGTTCTCCTCCCACCCCGACAACTCTCTGTTCTTTTCCCTTCGAACTTCACTGACCCCGTTTCTGAATTCAACCTCATCATTTCTGTTTCTGTCTTATCTCTCGTCTGAGAACTCTGGAGGGCTTCAAAAAGCACGACGAAGGGAAGTCCTGCTCTTTTACTCTGAACAAAAATACTGGAGTTCAGCACAAAAATCGCAGCAGCAAAAAAGTCATTAAAAAGCATCTGAGATCCTGTGAGACTCGCCAAATTGAGTTTCGTCTGTGCAATTTGTTCAAGGGTTTTAAGACCATAATAATATATAACTTTCAATGCAACACAAATGGATTTATTAAAGAGATAGCTCATCCAATGAAACCTTTGCATTATTTATTTACACTCATGTTGTTCCAAAAAGAAAACGTTTTTGAAGAATTGTTAGACTGCACGAGTTGAAGAAATGGTCCAAAATAGACGAAATGAGCACCTCAGGACAAACAAGGCAAAAAAGAAATTGAGAATCCTTACAACAGCTGAAAATAATTCATATCATTCATTTTATGATTCATTTACAAAATAATGTATTGAATATAGTAAATAGGCCGTAAATGAAAGACTATGGCAATTAAAAGAGAGAGAGAGAGAGAGAGAGAGAGAGAGAGAGACAGAGAGAGATATCCATACCGTTTTACACATCTCTGCCCTGTCACTCATAATGAGCATTTATGAATAAATGAATGTGAATGAGTGGTAATGAGGTAAACGACTCTTACACATAAATAATACAGAAGGCTTTAACCGTATTCGATCTGTGAGAATTTCCTATGATATTGGCTCCATAATGCAAGACACGATTTTATAAGGAAAGAAATGAGGAGAACTTCAAAAATTAAAAATAAGAAAAAAATACAAAAACGTGAAGCTGCCAGTGTCTCGATACGGCGCTGACATCTTGGGTCTTGAGTCTGCGCAGTAGCAATTTCGGGACCAGTCCTGCGCAATAGTGAGCAGGAAGTAAAGCCGCAAAATCAAGGCCCCGCCCTTGCTCTAGCCCAATGCGCATATCACAGCTGTCAATTGTGACGTCACACCACCGTTTTTATAGCATTAAATAAATAACTAACTAAAAACAAACATTTGAATTTACATCAGCATGATAAAAACTACAGTAAATAACCAACTTCGGAAAAAAGATAATTGAAGTGTAATTTAATTGTTTAGTTGGTGTCAAGTCCCATTGAATAACATGGGCGAGGCGGGGTTTATGACCTATACTGGGGACCAGTCACTGGGGGGAGTGATCGAGAAGTTTTGGCTTCGCTTTTCAGGGCTTGTGCTGCACGCTTGGCTGGTGACTTTGCTCGTGATTTCAAAATAAGTGTTCGGAGTGTCATGTGTGTTGCATGGGTTTTCAAAATATGTGTTCATTGCGTCATGTAAATCATGTGCATATTGCGTCATTTCAAAATACGTGCCTGCAGGACACACGTCTAAAGGATTTATGATAAAAGAGACGCTCACGTTCACAAAATACTCGCTTAACACTAAACTCTGATTACACAGGAGATTAAGTGAGTATCTGGAAAAAGCTGCCGTCACTTTATCATAAACCCTTTAGATGCGTGCACTTATTTTGACATGACGCATGATGAACATGCTTCACATGACGCGCCAAACGCATATTTTAACATGACGAGCCCCACACATGACGGGCTAAATACATGTTGTGACGAGCTTCCCATCGTGAGCCCTCGAAAAATAGGTCACCGGCCACCACTGAGCGCCACCTACAAAAATTCAAAGGAAACAGGTAAGGTTAAACATACAGAAATTTGGTAGGATCATCTGTCACCCCAAGACCTACAAAAAGTCTTTTGGATCTATGCTCTAATGAGAAGTCATCCATTTTTAATTTTCTAGTACATTTTTTGACATTTCCAAGCTTTGTACTTTAACAAACTCCTCCTAGAATTTTAATCAGATCATCATCATATTTGGTCAGTGTCATCTTGCGATGCTAAATTGCGGAGACCTTGACTTTTCGGTGGAGGCGGCCTGACAAATTTCGCATTTCGCCATGAAACAGGAAGTTGTTCTTATTAAGGGTTACAATGTCTGACCTGCCCCTGCATTTTTTATAAGAGTCCTGACACATTAAACATGCCAATATTCAGTTACAGTTATCGCGCCACCTGCTGGCAGCAGTAAGTGACATGTTTTACACTGTGATATACTGCTGATACAGATGTAACCAGAACTCATATTTAGTCAGTCTAATCTTACGGCCTTTGCGATGATAAATGGCATTTTCGATTTTCGTTAAAGAATATAATTATTGAGAAGCTCCACGTGCTCCAAATATTC
This sequence comes from Misgurnus anguillicaudatus, assembly GCF_027580225.2. Classification (NCBI taxonomy): domain Eukaryota; kingdom Metazoa; phylum Chordata; class Actinopteri; order Cypriniformes; family Cobitidae; genus Misgurnus; species Misgurnus anguillicaudatus. The sequence continues at coordinate 25,465,122 of NC_073337.2, forward strand.
ATTAATGGTAAGCAAAAGATTGTGCATCTATTAATTACAGACATGCTTTGTATCATTTAACAATACCAAAGAAACCCCTCACACAGAAAAACAGAGAGAACAATAAAAAAGAACCAAAGTGACCTGCATGTCAAATAATTTACATTGCAATCATGCTGAAACTTCTACAGAAAGCAACGGTGGGTAGCAATGAAAGCGAGGCTATTTAAAGGGGGTGGTGGGTCGAAAGCCATGTTAAAGCGACCCAAAGCAAGTAATGGGTAACAGCATCAGTGCATGAGATGTGCAGCGGTGTTATCACTTTGAAACAGAAGCAGACAGGTCTTTACATGCAGCACACATCCATACCAAAGATGAAAAACATTCGACTTCAAAAAGCCTCCAACCTCTCTTCTCTCTCTCTCTCTCTCACACACACACACACACACACACACACACACACACACACACACACACACACACACACACACACACACACACACACGCACACACAGACTTCCGGTAGACTTCATATTTGTTCATTTATCATATCTAACGCGTATCAACTATTACACAGAGTTAACGTTAGTGTGTAAAATTAAACAATGTTAGCTACAGGTCCTTGAATTCTTGCCAGGCTGCCAAACCTCTCTGCACAGCTTTGATCCATGCTCGTCGTCTCCCTTCATCTTTAGAAAACCAAAAAAAAAGATATTTGGGTACGAAATTAGACTTATAAGGTGTCATGAAACATTTTGATAAATAAAGAAAATGCAAAGTAAGAGTATCAAAATATGAAGCATACAGTTACAAACATCTCTTCATGTACTATTTTGCACATTTCAAATGACATCATACACACCAATTTTTTTTTTTTCCACATTTAAGGGGAAAATTTTCACTACCGTAACGTGTGTCCATGACTGGATTTGGGTTCTTTGACATGGAAATATTTATCATTTAAAAATCTAAAAAAAAATAAACAGCCTCAGTGCATGTTATTTTCTCATCCTCCGCTACAATTTTCAATCATTGTTTAAGCCCTCAATGAACTAACATTTTTAAAAAAGAATTGTTGGAAGGGACATAATTGACTGTGACACTCAAGATGGCTACCAGGTAAGCAGTTCTTATTTTTTCTCGTCAGATAAAAGTTGAAATTTAGTTTGTCATAGTATAGACAACTTTTTAGTTCTCTTTACCAAAACATGAGTTTCTAAATGCATATATTTAATGTAATATCATGTTGCGGTAATGACAATTTTTGATAATAATCTAAAAAAAATTAATAATTCTATAGGAAATATTTTTTAATCCCCTAAAAATAATGGTTATAGTAAATTCAGACCTTAATCTTATATGTGCAAATACATTTTTCATGCTGGACACCTTTTAAGTCTGGATTTCGTGAGAATCACCCATTTGTTTCAGAGATCAGTTTATCCACTTGCCAGGCCGATAAATTAATACAGACCGGAAGTTCACTTCGGTTCAGGCGCTACATCGTGACAACGCACATCCGTTCGATGAAACCGTCTATATTTATATACTGATTATGGGACAATCTCCTTTGCTTTCAGTTTTCAGCAACATTAACAATAGAGTTGTTCATTATTGAAAAACCCATTCCCGACTCTACATTCATAATCCAACAGATCTTAATGCCACTGACTGACAGGACAGGTTTAATTGTGACAGGTGTGGTATTTGGGTGAGATGCAAATCTGAGAAATGCCAAAGCTGTCTGACTAATGACATCATTGCCGTTTATCTGGCCAATACGCTTCTTCATCTTAAGCTTAATTAGTTCAGGAAGTCAATCAAAACGCAAATCAATTCCATTGGCTACAAACATCTCCGCATGCTGAACACACAGGAAAGACAATTTTATTTGGAGAATAAAGAATTAAACATTTGAGTTATATAACAATAATTTATTATCCTTTTTTGCATGTAGCACACAACACGTAGACTTGGCTACAAAGTTGTCTTATACATCGAAAAGAGACCAGAAACATGACAAGATAACTCTGTCTCCTCACAACCTGTGGTAGAAAAATGAGCCTCCCTACAAGGCACATGAGTGTGGTAGGAATTCGATATACAGACTGAGTCATTTGGCATTATAAAGATGGAACAGAGGCTACATAACTTATAACTCAAAAATATAAATAATATTCATTCGTTTTAGAACAGTACAAAAATCGGTATACAATACCATTAAAATGGTAACATCGTGCGTCTGCCAAATGTGTAAACCTGATGCTGAAATGAAGACCTTTAAAGAATATTTACATTTCTAGATCCAAAAAATGAAACGGCAGCAAAATGCCGACATCGCACATTCAAGTACTTTATCCGATGAAAACTTTATAAAATACAAATGCATGGACAGAAACACTACATTAAACCACAATGTAGTGCGTTAAAAACCGTCTTTTATACATTCGATCGGAAATCACAGCGAGGTCTGTAACGGTAGTGTCCAAATATCAAAAGAGAGTTTGAACATTCACATTTCTTGAAACGACACCCAGTCGAGTTAAAATGAGTCGACTCGGCTTCAAGGAAAAATATTTGCATCTTAACCTTTATAAAATGGCCACTTTGAACGAGGCAAGTACATAAAAGCGAGACCACACCCTTAAACGGTGGTGACTGAGAGGAAGGCGTTGTGAACTTTGGTGCCCTCAGGCGCTCGTGCCCCGTGGCTCATTAGCTCTTGAATGGTCATCCAGTTGTCCAGGATCTTCTTGTTTCGTTTCTTTAGCATCTTCTTATGGCTGAGCTCCAGGATGCTCACTTCCCCGCTCGCTGTCCCCACAGACTCTTTTAGACACTCTAACCTGCTTTTCTGCATGAACTCCCTCCTGCGTCGTTGCTCTCTCGCCCGTGCTAGCTGCTGCTTGCGTTCCTCTTTGCTCCAATATCTACCCATCTTCAGTTCACTGACTGCGTCGTCATCTGTAGTCATCCCCCCGCTACGTTCCTCACGGATCCGCAAGGCTCGCTCCCGTAGGATGCGGTCTCGTGCGGGTCTGCGTGCCACGTACCTCGTTCCATCTGCCCGGACTTTGACCTTCCATTCTAGCCGGCCGGATTGTGAGGGACCGGGCCGTCCACGGAGGCTGAGAAGGCTAAGCTGGCTCTGGGAGTATTCCAGAGAAGAAGAGGAATGTTGTTGTAGGAGTTGTAGGTAGCTCTGGTAGCGTCGTGTGGTGGGGAGCTGGGTTGTTGCAGTGTTGCTTTGGTAGGGTGAAGGGTGGTACAGAGCGGCTGCGACTCTGTTACGGTTCCTTTCGCAACGTTCATCATCTGCCGGGAGGGCTGGGTCAGATTCTGAGGGGTTGCTGGGGCTTTGCTCCAGGCTGCTGGAGAAGGCTTGGCTGGGACCTTGTGAACCAGGACTGGTGATGGGAATCTGTAAAGGGGTTGTTGAGGTGGTGTAAGTATGGGCACGACTTTGGCTGGGAAATGTCAAGATGGGGCTATTATATGGACTCTGTATGTGGTGGGGACTCTGCAGGTTCTTCTGATTGGTCAAGTGGACGCGATGGTGTAGCGAGTGGTCAGGTGATCCTTCCGTTCCCAGTGGCGTTGAGCGGGAGCTTTCTGCTGTGTTGTAGGCACTAGAGCTGTCTTTATCTCTCAGCTTCTCCCCTTGAAATCTTTCAGGATGCTCATTAATATCTGCAAGCTTGCCACGCCGCAAGCGATTTTCTTTATCTGTTCGGGGTGAGTCGTTTTTGCTCCGGCGGAGCTGGTGTGCCTGCATGATGCTCTGGCATTCGCGTTCAATGCTGCGTAGCTCCTCGTTTAACATATGCAGCTCCCGCGCCACGCCGCTTCCACCTTGCTCCGTCAAGCTGCATTCAATAGTACTGCTTCGCCTGTACACCAATCCGCATTCCCCACCATTCCGGATCTGGCACTTGAGCTCCAGGAGCTGTTGGAAGTGGTCGCATTCCACTCCACTCTCACTTATCCTTTCATCCTGACCCGGCTCAAAGCTTATGGTGTCCATAGGAACCGAACGTGAGCCTGCACCCCATTTGTCCAGAAGTTGTTTTTGAGTCCGTGTTTGGGCGTGAGAGAAGGTTTCCTGTTCAGAGGTCTCCTCAAAGCTGCATTTTATGCCACTGTCCTTCTCTAGAATGCTAGAAGAGCAGGTTGCCGTATCTGTAGATACTTCCTCCTCAAGTCTTTTGGACTGCAAGAAACGAACAGACATGAGCCTTCAATGGCTGTCAAAGGACCCAGAAGGAACATATCAAACGGTCACACTTACCCGCTTCATTTGAAGGATTCCTTCTTTTTTCTGTTCCTCTAAAATCTCCATCTTCAGTTCCTCTAGGAAGTCATGGTGGTCTTCATCAAGCCAGCTCCCATCCATCTAAAGGATACGAGACAGATAAGCAGTCCACAAGTTTATTGCCATGCATTCAGGGATGGCATTCTTTGTTAGAGATGCTGACAAAGCTATATTAGAATTTATCTCTTGCACATGCACATTTGTTTGAAACCATCAACAGTGCCTATTAGCTCACCTGTCCTTCAGGTCTGGTGACAAGCAACACTATGGATCTGGAATTTTCATTTGAGAGAAGAGCAACAGCCTCTTCCTTGTCCAGCACGTCATGACCGTTTATCTGGAAGAAACATGGATTCAGAGAGACAATGAATCCCACACAAAGATAATGATAGACTGTCAAGATTTTCATACCGGAAGCACACTTCTTCAAAGACAGAAGTGGAGCAAAATTGCATTTCCTCACACGCGCACCAATGCGCCAGGCCCCCGCCGTGTGATAACAACCTCCAGTCAATTATGCATTTACTACAGGACAGACTTTGCATCGATTACCAAGACTGCCGACTGGGCTGCAGGAGCCGCAGCATTTATAAAAGCATTTTGGCGGCACATACGCCTCAGACACACAATTAACCAGGATCTGACAGGTGTCGTTCATCTTTTCTCCTACAGAGTAATGGTACTGTCACTGAAAGATAATAGGGGTGGGGTGAATGAGACAGGCGCCGGGTGAAGCACTGCATTCATCTCCTTCACTGTTACATCCGCAGATGCCTCATGTCCTTTGTACTGTATCTCTCTCCGTCTTCTTTTGCTCGTAAATTCTCTGAACCTTTAACCCCACGGCCTCCGCTGAATGTCACACGGACTCTGTCAACACGCAGTAAAAGCCAAGGCATTTAAAACTGATATTTAACCACAGTTTATCGCGATGATCTGGTTTTTTAATGGGCGGATGACTTTGTTAGTTCAATTTACATGGCTATAAAGACAGGGACAGATAAAGTCTGAGACCAATTGTGAAAATGCTGCTGTTATGGCCTCTTTCGAAAGTTATATTATTAACTTAAGTTACACAAGTATGTGTAATTGATTATTAAGACACGTTTCAGATTTTGTTTATATGTTTTGTTCATATTCTTTAATGCTCGGAGATGGATGTCACAAAATTGCTTACATATTTACAGATTTATAAATAGTGAGGTCGATTTTTAAAATTATAATCGCAAAATATGTACTGTCAAGTCTCGCCATAGATAGACCACTGACACATGACAAAAAAAGACGTTACACTAGTTAAAACTGCAAATTCCCCTAGATTTAATTATTGTTGGAAAAAACAGTGTAATGCAAGTACAGACATTAACAAAATATATAACAACATTTTAGTGATTTTATGTATATTTTAATGGGGCCGGGGGAAATTTTTCACACCCTGTCAAGATATACCGAAACAAACCAACAAAATCACAAATGTCGCAATGATGATTTTAATACTTCAAAACATTTTGTATAGTCAAAGTTTTAGGTCGTTGTAAAAAGACTGGTAAGACAGAGAGATTGATGCTTTCTTATCCTAAAGAATGTGAAACGTGTATTGTTATATACATATTTGAAGGGTACATGTTTTTGAAATTGAGATTTATTATTTAATCTGAAAGCTGAATAAATAAGCTTTCCAAATAGTAAAATATACAACTATTTAAAAATCTGGAATCTGAGGGTGAAAAATCAAAATATTGAGAAAATCGCCTTTCAAGTTGTCCAAATGAAGTCTTTAGCAACGCATATTACTAATGATAAATCATTTTTAATATATATTTACGGTAAGAAATATCCAAAATATCTTAATGGAACATGATCTTTACTTAATATTCTAATGATTTTTGCCAAAACAATTGATCATTTTGACCCATACAAATATACCTGTGCGACTTTGTGGTTTCAGCATTTTCAATTTTTAAATACATTTTATTATTATCCCAATTGATTTTACAAATCAAAGCTTTATTGTACAGCATATTGCATAATTTTGCAAGTTATCACATTTTCTTCAATATCGTGCAGCCCTACTTTAAATAAAAACTGAAAGATTTCACAGGCGAGTGAGAACAAACACGTGTTCATATCAGTGTTGTTTTCGTCAACGATGACCATAACGAAATTATTTCGTTGACGCACCTTATTTTATGACGCTAACGCGACGATGACTAGCTAAAAATGGCTCTAAGGTGATTAAAACATGACGAGATGCTTTCGAGTTTTCGTTGACGAGACGGAACGAAAATTATTATAAGTCTGACGTTCACAATGAAATTTCATTTCTGCTTATTTTGTGTGAAATCTGTCTGTTTTTAGCTAAAAAGTATCAGCAATGCTGCCGCTTCCTTTCCTTGTTTTGGGTACGCCCACCACTCGGCTGCCGCCATGCTGCGCACGCGCACCAGATTTCACACAAGAAGAACACAACTGCGGCTGTGGCGAGTTCGGGCTTGGTAGTCGGAAACGACGAGATGATGATATCAGTATAATCCATCAGAAAGAAAAACGGAATGCATAGTATTGGGAGACGACGGTAAAAGTGGCCACAAACTAGGTGGGAAGAATACCACCAACCTCAAGCGGCACCTGAAGGCTCATCACACTGTTATTTTTTTAAAGGCAACTAACAAGTCACGCTGTTAACATATCATATACATTCAATTTTACTCGACAATCGGCTTGTGACACATTTCATGGGAAGCTTAAGGTTTTACATGTATCTACTTGTCAAACCTAAGGCGATTTTCAATACTTTTTAACCTAAATTAATTTGTTAAAGACTAAAATTTACTTAAACTTGACTAAAACCTTTTTGCGTTTTCAACCTTTTTGCGTTTTCAAAAGTAAAAAGCATTTTTGTCCAAAAGACTAAGACTAAAACTAATAGGGCTGCCAAAAACAACACTGATTTATATGGGTTTTATGTACCACACCTGTAAAATTCTGTCGCCTTGTCTGATCCGTCCATCCCTTGCGGCAATGCTGTTTGGCTCAACCTATAAACAACAAACGTGACATCAATATGTGAGCTTATTAATAGGACAATTCAATATAAAGTCATTTAAGTTTTGATACAGAACAGAGGGAGGTACTCTGTCCCCCCCTAATAGATGAAATAAACTTACCACAATCCATATCAATATGTATCATGTTCTTTATAAATAGTTTTGGGTACAGATATAGTAGTTAACTTCAAATTTGTAAAACGGCATCCATTGATATAACACAATGCCATTACATCTTTGTGTAAAAGTAAGTCAAAAAATGAAGGCTCATACATCAGGGATGTATAAATTATGACATAATTTTCATATTTGAATGAACTATTCTTTTTATAGACACGTTCTGTATGTTGTTTACTATAATCCATTCCCGTGATGATATGAATGAGAAAATAATCTGTTTTAGGAGCAGTTTCTCCCTGTTTGATGTCAGGTGGTCTGAATTTACATATCTCCAAGCGAGAAATGGTGTAAGAGTCGGCAACATCTGCACAATAATTCTCTTCCTGTCTGTGTCGAAACGCGTTCCCCGTTTCATGCCTTTGTTTGCCAAAGGAGGTGAGTGGAGAAAAAGTGGCATTTTACACTCCCCGGGAAACAAGAGAGGTGCCATTCCCTGCTAATTAAAATCAGCAATTAAAAAGGCCCATCTATATGCTGAATAATTTCCAAATCTCTACTCTTCATGCTTTGCACAGTTCTGGTAGACTTTCGTTTGACATTTGAACTTCGGAAAGGAGAAAATCATCCACAAATTTTCCATATTAAGTCCTTTTGATTTTACTCTGGGAAGCTTTTATCTTTTAATTAATTTTTTGAAAATTTAATTGATGCTAGAAGCGTTCAGTAAGATTTTTTCGATCGCCTGCATCAGATTTTACTCTCAACGCCACATCTTACAGTTGAGACCCATGTTTGATAATGAACAGCTTTTTGCTTACAAAACATCCATTGTACATACATTTGTTTTCCGAGCTTTTCTACAAGTTTAAGTTGATATGATAGGTAATCTCTATTGTTCATAATTGCTCACCTGTCCAACAAAAATGGCCGCATCTTCTTCATCCTCATCGGTGCGGTAACAGAGGGTCAGACCCAGTTTTTCCTGGCTGTTCATTCGACAGAGCTCAACCTCCTGTAACACAAACACACCCAGATATTTCAAACATACTTTGCTGAAAAGTCAAATTGGAAAATTTGTTAGTTAGCAGATATGCAGGTTGGAGGTCACCAGTCCCAGGTCACTCATTTGGCCTCTGTTGAAAAGGAAAACTATGGTTTATGGTCCTGCAAGTCCTGCAGAGGATTATGTCATATGGATCTGTGATATAATAATGTAATCTTTTATGATATACTGTAGGTCTGAGCTGATGCTTAGCGCTGAAAGACATTTATTTGTCAAAAAACAGCAGGTACACTGCCAAAAAAGATTTTCAAGAAAGAATTCTTAGTATTTCTGTCTTGTTTTCAGTCAAAATTATTTAAAAATTCTTAAATTTCACTGTAAAAAAATTCTGTAGAAATGACAGTATTACTGGCATCTAGCTGCCAGTAACTTACTGTAGATTTTACATTTATGTTATTTACTGGCAACAGTTTGTTCAACGTTAAATGACCATGAAACATTTTCAATCTTTATCTTCCACAGTAAGTTACTGGCAACCAGCTGCATAATTACAGCAACTTTTTTACAGTGTACACTGCAAAAAATGATTTTCAAGAAAAAAATTCTTAGTATATTCTAAGTATAAAACTAGACTCATTTTCTTGGATCATTTTGCTCATCAAGAAAAACAGCATCTTAATTTAAGATTTAAGATAATTTTTTGCAGTGTAAGATGCTTTTTTTTATGAGCAAAATGACCCAAGAAAATAAGTCTAGTTTTTAGACCAAAAATATCAAATTTAAGTGATTTTGTGCATAAAACAAGCAAAACAATCTGCCAATGGCAGTTTAATTTCTCTTAAACACTAAAATCAAGAAAAATTCTTGAAAAAATTTGCTTACCGCATTTTTATGCACAAAATTACTTAAATTTGATATATTTTTTTCGTCATTTTGCTCATCAAGAAAAAGCATCTTAATTTAAGAATTTTTAGATATTTTTACTGAAAACAAGACAAAAATACTAAGAATTTTTTTTCTTGATTTTTTTTATTTTTTTCTTGATTTAAAACGAGCAAAAATCTGCCAATGGGGTAAGCTAATTTTTAAGAATGTTTAAGCTTTTTTTGCTTACCAAAATGGCAGATTTTTTTGCTTGTTTTATGCACAAAATCACTTAAATTTGATATTTTTGGTCTAAAAACTACACTTATTTTATTGGGTCTTTTTGCTCACAAAGAAAAAGCATCTTAATTTAAGAATTTTATATATTTTTACTAGGGCCAGGACTCGATAAAAAAATTAATCTAATTAATTAGAGGCTTTGTAATTAATTAATCGAAATTAATCACATTTTAATCGCATATAAATATTTGACCTGAGAACATTGAGAAGTTATTTTTTTACATGGATTTTTAGTATACCATTGAATAATGACTGAATACATAAGCTTAAGCAACAAAATATAGTTTTCATTTTTGACAACCATGCTCTTATTGACGCTTCCATCCGTTTGTTTTTTTACACCAAAATTTTCCATCCACGGGGCCAACCAAATCAGTCTCATCAGCTTCTTCGTTCATGTTCACTGTGGTTTGTTGTCTGAAGTCATGAACGCAAGTTGGTGCTCCAGTATAATCGGTCCACCGAAACTCATACGCGGTGCAAAAATAAGTGTGATTAAAATGCGTAAAAAATGTCTAACGCGTTATTTTTTGTGTAGTTAATTAATCTTAATTAACGAGTTACAGTCCCGGCCCTAATTTTTACTGAAAACAAGACAAAAATACTAAGAAAATGTATTTTTGAAAATCATTTTTGCAGTGCACTGCAAAAATTACTTTCTTAGTTTTTTTGTCTTGTTTTAAGCACAAATATCTAAATATTCTCAAGTCAAAATGCATTTTCTTGATGAGCAAAATAACCTAAGAAAATAAGTCTAGTTATAATACAAAAATATCAAATTTAACTGAATTTGTGGATTAAACAAGCAAAAACTAAAATCTGCCAATAGGGTAAGCCAAACATCTAGAACTTTTTTTTAAACACTTAATTCAAGAAAAATTCAAGAAAAATTTGCTTACCCCATTGACAGATTTTTTTGTTTGTTTTATCCACAAATTCACTTTAATTTGATACATTTTGTCTAAAAACTAGACTTTTTTTCTTAGGTCATTTTGCTCATCAAGAAAAAACATATTGATTTAAGAATTTTTAGATATTTTTACTGAAAACAAGACAAAAATACTTAGTAAGAAAGTCATTTTTGCAGTGTAGCCAAAACCAGGCGTACCGCTTAGACTCGGTTCAGTCAAGCAAAACGACTCATTTACCGGTCGACGGTCCTGACCGAGCACTCGTGTCATACATCAACCAGTCCTCCTTCCCCATTAACCAGATTTACGACAGCGACAATATGACGTTCCAGCTTCTTTTCCAGGAACACATATCCCAAACTGTCAAATATCCTTATTTGGCAAATAATTTCTAAAAATGAGATACCAACACCTTCACGAGAACGTCCACGGTGTGATATAAATAGCTGGACTCCCTCATATTTCAGCCGAACCCGAGTTACTGTCAGTCCACACAATGGGTGCAATTCATCACCACCGGCTTTAATACGGCTTCATATTGATCGTTTAGAAGCTCGACGATACTTCATATTTTCCTCAAGCCTATTGTGTTCACAGGAAGGGATCAACCGATCCGCCAAGCAGAATAATCCTCCACGATCCGCTTTAAACCAGAGCGTCCACCGAAGGCACTGCAAAATTATAGTGATTATTCTACGTACATCACAGATTTAAAGATGTGACGTATTCATATCCCCTCTGAATGTTATTAGTTTGGGCCGGTTATGAAAGATCTTGTGACAGACAGCTGAAGTTATTTCGGATGGAAAGAGCTCGTCCATGCATGAAGCGACGTAGACTAATGCAGATCCCAGAGAGTGAAGCCGTCTATCATTATTTACTCACCCATCAAGTCTTTCCAAACCTGTATATTGTATTTTTTTTCTGTGGGACACTAAGAGGAATACTGAAGGATCCTCACAAATGTGGGCTTGACAGACGTAGTCACTCTAAGCTGTCGTTGTATGCAAAATAGTATGTGAAATGGTATGGAAAAAGAAAGTTTTCGCTGCAATGTTTCACGGTAAAAATAACAACACGAGCATGAGTTTGGAAATATACGAGTGACAGGAAATAACAATGACAAATCCGTAATTAAAATCCCATCGCAAATAGTATCCACTACTTTCGCGAGACGTCTGGCAACAAGCTGTTTGTTTAGCGTCAAGCCATCTTTATTAATGACGAACCATTAAGAGATATACGTGTTTTTCTTACAAGTACTATCAATAAGAGATCCATTAGAGAAGAACATTAGTGATACTAAAGTAAAACTAATTACATCCGTATCTGGCCTCCTGTATCTATCAGTCAGAGTTATAATGGCATCATTTGCGACTACTCCAGCTGTAGCAAAAACCCAAAAATGAAAATGATGTCATTATTTATTCACCCGCATATCATTTCGTGGATCACAAGAGGAAGACTGATTTGCATAAAGAGGATTCACATAAATCTTTTCCATTCCACAGAATGTCATACTACAAAAGGACAAAAAAGGACTATGTCGTTATATAAAAATACTAAGTACTGTTCCACCAAATCTCAAAGATGCTCTATTGGGTTGAGATCTGGTGACTGTGGGGACCATTTTAATACAGTGAACTCATTGAAACCAATTTGAAATGATTCTAGCTTTGTGACATGGTGCATTATCCTGCTTGAAGTAGCCATCAGAGGATGAGTACATGGTGGTCATAAAGGGATGGACATGGTCAGAAACAATGCTCAGGTAGGCCGTGGCATTTAAACAATACCCAATTGGCACTAAGGGGCCTAAAGTGTGCCAAGAAAACATCCCCCACACCATTACACCACCACAACCAGCCTGCAAAGTGGTAACAAGGCATGATGGATCCATGTTCTCATTCTGTTACGCCAAATTCTGATTCTACCATCTGAATGTCTCAACAGAAATCAAGACTAATTTTTCCAGTCTTCAACTGTCCAATTTTGGTGAGCTCGTGCAAATTGTAGCCTCTTTTTCCTATTTGTAGTGGAGATGAGTGGTTCCCGGTGGGTTCTTTTGCTGTTGTAGCCCATCCGCCTCAAGGTTGTGCGTGTTGTGGCTTCACAAATGCTTTGCTGCATACCTCGGTTGTAACGAGTGGTTATTTCAGTCAAAGTTGCTGTTCTATCAGCTTGAATCAGTCGGATCATTCTTCTCTGACCTCTAGCATCAACAAGGCATTTTCGCCCACACTACTGCCACATACTGGATGTTTTTCCCTTTTCACACCATTCTTTGTAAACCCTAGAAATGGTTGTGCGTGAAAATCCCAGTAACTGAGCAGATTGTGAAATACCCAGAACGGCCCGTCTGGCACCAACAACCACGCTCAAAATTGCTTAAATCACCATTCTGACATACAGTTTGGAGTTCAGGAGATTGTCTTGACCAGGACCACACCCCTAAATGCATTGAAGCAACTGCCATGTAATTGGTTGATTAGATAATTGCATTAATGAGAAACTGAACAGGTGTTCCTAATAATCCTTAAGGTGAGTGTAAATTTAACTCTTTCCCTGCCATTTACGAGTTAACACATCAATTAAGAGAAAACGCTTCCATGACAATGATCAGGTTTTATGGCAATCCATATTTCCGCTATTATCCACTAGGTGGGGCTCTTACACAACTTTAAAGCATCCACTGATCGTTAAAGGAACAGTATGTAGGATTGTGGCCAAAACTGGTATTGCAATCACAAAACTTGTGGCTAAAACAGGTACTGCAATCACACAACTGGTGGCCAATACACAAAATGACAACATAAACATCAGTTGAGGGCTGCAACTCCACTTTTTAAATGACAATATCCTGGCCAGACCACTGTTGTGAGTGATATAAGTTTTCAAATGAAAATGATTTCTTAATGTCTAGTGATATAGCAGGGACATTTTATGATTAATTGATATACATTTCTTACATACTGTTACTTTAAATAGTAAAAACTCTGTGTATGTTGTGTATTGCTCTGAATCTGATCTCTTAAAAAATTAAAAAACACCATAATGCTTTGGAACGACCTTAAAGTAAGTAAATATGACAGAAATTTTATTTTTGGGTAAACTATTTCTTTAATAAAAAAGCAATATCCCTTGGACCTTCTTATTTATGAGCTTTAAACTTTGTTGGAACCCATAAAAATATGAACTTGATTATGGTAAGTGGGTCTGCATCTTAACTCATTATGAGCCTGCGGACTTCAACTCACCTCACATTCAAATTCATCGGCCCTTTCCACTTCTGCCTGAGTGCCGGATACGTACTCCGGACAATCGAAATATTCATGATCCACTGTCTGAATGGAATGACAGCTGGGGAAGAAAACGAGAGAAAAACATGATGTACTATATAGTTAAATACGTAAGCACACATTAAACAGACCCCAGAGCCATGCGTTACACCATACCAGAATTTGTTTGTAGTCAAAGGGCGCATGCAATAACAAACAATACTCATTAATCTGTTAACACATTATGTCGGGATACAACTGCAAATGAACCGTTCCAAGATCCCAAGCAATCTGTGCGAAGCCTGGTCGTACGCATACACACGCAAATGAGATGAATCCTTAATTTTGTTTTGCCGTATCCACACACACAAAAGCACACAAGGAGGTAGCTGATCAGATCATCCACAGAAACGCAGCGCTGAAGGTCTGAGTGATTTGTGTTTCATTGGACAATTTGAATTGGATGAGGGGCCATAAAAGAGGGTATAAAACACCAAGAGAAACCTGTGTGCCAGCCTGTTTGATATTTTAGCACTCCATTAGGTTTTAATCACCCTGCATACTACTCATTACAGGAAATGGATAAGGGAAGCCACCGCAATAATTACACATAGGCCCCGACGTGACTTTACGACTGTGATGGGGGATATTTTTCGAAAGGGGAGGGGGTTACGGCCATTGCCGGGTGATGAAGAAAATTTTGCACCAGTGGGATATCTTTGAAATTCAAACCTGAGTGGTTTAGAGAGACTTAGATGTAATGTAGAAGAGTTCAAAGAGAAGATGTGTCAGGGAAAAGGTAGAGTCAAATTGTGCTATTAAATTAGCATTAATAGTAATAACATAGTTATAAAACGGTAATACATATGCCATAATATCTGCATGCGAAATTTAGGCTAAAGTCTCAATCTAATGATGAGATTAGGAGCATTAAAGTTTAATTTCAATCTTGACATGACCTTACTCAGTCAATATTAACTCTTTCCCCGCCATTGACAAGTTTTCTCGTCAATTAAGAGAAAATATTTTCCTGCCAATGACACTTCCCTGGCAAGTTTTTACGGTAATCTAGGGCCCTATAATTTCCGCGATCACGGAATCGCGGACGGAATCGTGGAATTGGCTAATTAACACGGAATCTAGTATTAACGCGGAATTTTGCGGAATTTTACATATTTTGAATAAAATTATGTTTTTGTGTGGGAGACGAACGTATGTCTGGGGGAAATGCAGACCGGGGGAAGTAAATCTGGGCGACACGCCCCCTCCCGTCGTTTCAGACCCCCTCCAAAACACTGAAACCATGGCGAAGCGGCTCTCCACGACTCTGCTTTCGTCGGCGAAAAAAATAAGAAATTCGACGCTAAGCACTTAGTTCCGAGCAGGTCTCACATGACTTTTATGTGACTGGAGAACTGTTAGTTTGGAAGTTTTGTCAACACTCTGTTCACGGTGAGCGCAAAGATACATGCACTCTCTCATCCACGTCTGCCTAACTGTACCTCTCTCACATGCACGCGCTCACGCATCTGTCCGAAGTCCGAACACAAATCCTCATATATTTGTTCAGTTGTATGCATTTCAAGCGAGCTGAGGCAAACTAACTATCCCTCGCATTTAAAATATAATCATCTGCATCATGGCGCCGCTCTCTGTCTCTCTTTCGCTCGCACGTGCAAAGAGCTGCGTGCTCATGCTGTCCGAAGTCAGATCACTATCCTGTGTATGTTTGTAAAGTTATATGCATTTCAAGCGATTGTGTATAAAATATGGATCGCGTTCCGCTGGATTGATGTGTTTAAGGCACTTCTGAAGACACCACTGCTTTGACACCTTGTTGTAGCCTTCTGCAACAACACAATGCATTGAATTGAGTTGTGTTTGTGTGTGTGTGCGCGCGCGCGTGTGTGCGTGTGTATGTGCGTGTGTAAATGCATCTTTTATAGTCATTAAGTAATCCTGTTATCCAGTTTTTCCCCAAATCATTTACATTTTAATAATTAACATTAAAGGCACACTCTTTTTATGACTAAAATAACAGTAAAGGGTAAAAAATATAATTGCCAAAAATTAAAACGGATAAAACGGAATTTGCAAACATTTAAACGGAGAAAACGGAATTTGGGTAAAAATTAAATGGAATTTGGGAAAAAATAAAACGGATTTTATAGGGCCCTAGTAATCTGTAATTCATCTATTATTTACTAGATGGCTCTTATCCAATTTATAAAAAAACTGACGCAAAAACTAATTTAATACTTTTGTAAACTCCGTGTATGTTTTGATAATCGTTCTGAATCTGATCTCTAACAAAATTCCTTTACAAAAATGCAATTTTTTCAGCTTTTTGCTCAAAATTTAGTATTTTTTGAGAAACCTACCCATATTTAAGAGGTTATACAAAGAGAACAAAGAGAACAAAATACGATGAAATGTTTTTTTCTCGTTTTGTTTGTTTCAAAGCACAGCGTCTGTTCTTATATTTGATATATTTGTATGTTTATATATTTATGGAAGAAATTTTTGCTGGAAGACATTTTGTAAAACTTTTGTGAAAATCACATTTTTAAAAAAAGGCTGGCAGGGAATGATTTAAAGATAGGGCTGTCAAAAGATTAATCGCGTTTAATCGCATCCAGAATAAAAGTTTGTGTTTACATAACATTTTTGTGTGTACCTTGTATAATTATTATTTATACATAAAAACACACAGAATCATGTATATATTTAAGAAAAATTGGTTTTATATATATATATATATATATATATATATATATATATATATATATATATATATATATATATATATATATATATATATATATATATATGAAATATTTATATTTTTATATAATATAAATTTTATAAATATATATACAGTATATAAATGCAAATATTTCTTAAAAATATACATGAATGTGTGCGTATTATTATATACATAATATTTACACACAGTACACACACATGTTATGTAAACACAAACTTTTATTTTGGATGCGATTAATCGCTTAAGTTAAAGGTATCAAGGTTATATTTCCAAAAAATGTTCTTTACCTTATCTAGGATGATTTTGTGTTGAAAATAGTAAATACATTTTTTTTTATACCTGTCAGACAGCAGGAAGGGACAGATGTCCGGCACAGGTGGGGTACTGGGTCTCATTTTGGCCAGAGCCATGATGTGTTCGAAGGTGATGTCTGTTTGAGTGCATACGTCCACCACACAGACTTCCTGTAGGTTGCTCTGGTTTCGGGACGGGTGACCCCGCCTCAGCACCTGCACCACTATTGGGTCCTTCCGCATGGCTTCCACTGCCCCTTCATGTCCGGACTTTGAGAAGTCACGCCCATTCACCTGAACAGAACAAAGGCCAAAACCCCAAATTGAAGAATTATTTAGTAATCTAAATGAAACTGTGGATCATAAGATTAGCACAATACATCTCATGGCATATCATAAATGTGAGCCTGTCGGTGAAGTCCAGGCTAAAGTCTCAATTTCATTTTGAGATTAGGTGCATCAAAGTTTAATTGTATTTATTGATTTTAATCGTTGACATGACCTTATTCAGTCAATATTAAATATTAAATTTACAAAGAATTTTCTTGTACATTTTATGTAGAAAAAACAGTAAATCACAATAAAAATTATTTTAGCTGAGCTTTCACAGACTGGGTTGCAAATTTTAAAGCTCTTGTAAAATAATTTGCCTTGCATTTAAAAATATAGTGCATCATTTTTGCATTCATTTTTTAGTAAGTTTTAAGCAATTTATGCAAAACGTTTTTGAATGGTTAACATAAGCCCAATGTATTTTAATGTTTTATTCTAAGACATAAAACACACCAGTAATACCCCACTCATGACTTTTTAAAGCTTTAAAGTGTCTAAAGTGAACTAAATTGACCTATACTTGGATAAGTCATTTTAAAATGAACTTGAACCAGGTAACAAGTAAAACCATTAACTTTTCTTTGCAAATAAACATTTAAACACTAATGCATACAGTCAGTTACCTAAAATTAAATGCTATGACTGGGTTTGTTCTGCATTATCCAATAATTATCAATTTCTCTCTAAAACGGCTTATTTCATTGTTAATTAATTATCTTGTCTTTACTGATTCATTGTCTTTTTTCTTTTGTTAAAAAAAGTGTGACAGATGTTTCTGCTGTTGATGCTACTTAATTGTTTTCATTTCCCGTCATAAGCAATCTGGCGTATGCTACTTATATTAATACCTGCGTTCGTCTCATAGTGACAATTAACCTAATGATGAACATAACGGTCATCTGCTGACTTCACAGGAAAAACTTTCTTTCTATATCTCTCAAATTTCCACCTGTCAAGTTATTTTTTCAACACATTCAAGAGTGAAGAAGCCATAATGAAAGTGGTTGCAGTGGTTCTTCTATTTGACACGTGTTCTGGACTGCTGTGAAAAACCTTGAAAGCACCTTTATTTATTTTTAAGAGTGAGTGTCCCGCAAATTTCTGAGTTCACCTACAAAAATATGTCATCCCTGCGGCACTCTATAACAATAGGCTACACAAAGTGCGTGAATATATGGTATTAGAAAAATATGGTATAGATAAATTACATTTGGATAAATATAAACAAAAATTCCAAAAATATATACATTTCCCTGACTTCCAATGTCTGGCATAGACCTTTAAAATTCAGTGATATTCCATGACTTTTGCGAAAAAAATATAAATTTCCCCGACTTTTAATGTCTGGAACAGACCTTTTAAAATCCAGTGATATTCCATGACTTGGACAAACAAAATATGAATTTTCCTGACTTTCAATTTCTGGAACAGACCTTTTAAAATTCCATGATATTCCATGACTTGTGCGGAAAAAAACGATTCCCTTGACTTTCAATGTCTGGAACAGACCTTGTAAAATTCCGTGATATTCCATGACTTTGGCAAAAAAATATAAATTACCCTGACTTTCAATGTCTGGAACAGGGCTGGGTTCCCCGAAACCTTCTTAGCTCTACGTCGTTCTTAAGTTGTACCTTAAGCTGTACCTTATCGTTAATACGTGTTTCCCGAAACGTTCTTAGTTACGTATCACTTCTGTAAGTCGTTCGTTCGGAAGGTTGGTCTGGAGCACCCTTAGCTATACCTTATCCCACTTGACTCCGCTAGGGGCCATCACTGTGATAAAAGCTTGTTTATATTGCAGTCTATATAACTAAATATCTGTTAAAAAAAGTTGAAGTACACTCCGTGTTAAATTAGGCATTTTTTATTTAAAGAATAAAACATTCACATAATTAGACATTATTACACTGATGGTTGTTAGATTTTTAATATTTTTTCCAAAGGAACATCAGCTTTAAACTATTATTACAGGCTAAAGAAACTATTAAAAAAACATTT
Organism: Misgurnus anguillicaudatus; assembly: GCF_027580225.2. Classification (NCBI taxonomy): domain Eukaryota; kingdom Metazoa; phylum Chordata; class Actinopteri; order Cypriniformes; family Cobitidae; genus Misgurnus; species Misgurnus anguillicaudatus. The sequence continues at coordinate 25,484,330 of NC_073337.2, forward strand.
TGGGTGAAGGAGTTGGTGAAACTATGGCAGGTAGCTATACAGCGAATCTTACTTAGTGCATTTCAAATCCGTTATATCTTTAGTTTACCGGCTATTTTAGCTGCAATAAAACAAATCAAGTAAAATCGCATGCCACGGGAGCACATTCATCACAAAATCATAATTGTTGATTTTCCTAAATATTATTATTGATGTTAGGTCGACTTTGCATCGAAGTTTTTAATGTTAGGCAGCTGCATGCCATATTCTTTATAAACATTCAAAAGAAACTGCTACACTTGATTATTGCTTGTATAAGGTAAACAAATTTCAACATTAAAACTAATCAAAGCTAAAATCTAAAGCAATCATAATATATATTTATATATCACATATTTTATGTTATACAGTATTTACGATAAACAGACAGGCGCGGCTCCAGAAATGCGTCCATTAAGCATTATATCCGCATTGTAAACCGCTTGCGCATCCACTGTCCAAGCACATAAACGCGTGAACTAATGAACAACAATTTGTTTTTATATATTTTAAGTGTAATGCCAAGCCAGGTGACTTGCACGACCCACCTTATTCCCCTGTGCAACGCATTTATTGGGAAATTATCCTTTAAAGTGAAGGAATAATGGATGCATTGGAGCAGTTTATGCATTATACTTTTGGACATGAAGTTGCGAGTTTTGCATGGGTTTGATATAAAATAAAATATACAAGGTTTATATTTAGTTGTTTGCAATTTGAAATATTTTTACCAGATATTCCTAATAAATGTATCTTGAACTATTTCTGAAATGTTTATTTAATAAATAACACCGCTCTCTCATAACGCAGCGAAGTACCTATTACATAAAGTGAACAATTGATTGTCGAGCAATCGATATCAACCTATTCAGCACCATCGCCATGGACAGCACCTGGTAACGTCGTACGTAAGAAAGTATACCTTAAGAAACCCGCTAAGGTACAGTTCGGGAAACACGCCTAGAAAAGGTAAACCTGTAGATAAGGTTTAACTTAAGAGTCTTCGTAGCGCGCTAAGAAAGAACGTTGTCGGGAAACGCAGCCCAGACCTTTTAAAATTCCGTGATATTCCATGACTTGGACAAAAAATATAAATTTTCCTGACTTTCAATGTCTAGAATAGAAAATATATAAATTTTCTTGACTTCCAATGTCTGAAATAAACCTTTTAAAATTCCACAATATTCCATGACTTGGGAGAAAAAAATATAAATTTCCCCGACTTTCAATGTCTGAAACAGACCTTTTAAAATCCAGTGATATTCCATGACTTGGACAAAAAATATAAATTTCCCTGACTTTCAATGTCTAGAATAGAAAAAATATAAATTTTCTTGACTTCCAATGTCTGAAATAAACCTTTTAAAATTCCATGATATTGCATGACTTGGACAAAAAATAAATTCTCCTGACTTTCAATGTCTGAAATAAAACTTTTAAAATTCCACAATATTCCATGACCCGTGGGAACCCTGTGCACATGACACCTGTCAAAACCACCCAATCAGAACTCATTCACCCGCAACAGCAGGTTCAGCACCTGACCAATTAAATGAGCTTGTCATAAGCTCAGAGTATTCAGCATTTCAAACATTAATTCAAGACAGAATTGTGGCAAACACACACATCTTACTACTGTAGATCTATGAGAAAATAGTCATACTATATAAACAGCTGAAATATTTTTTATCATTCATTTAGCACAAAAAAAACAATGTTACGTGTTGACCGACACACAACACACAGCCATTAAAAATAAATATAAAGTCTAATTTTATCCAGTTTATATTAACAGGAATATAAAGGCTGATCTTACATAATGTAAAGGACATTCAGTGAAAATATAACCTTGATATCTTTAATATTGACCGAGTAAACTCTGATGCTCCAAATCTCAATTAGATCTTGGATTTCACAAACAGGGTCACATTTATTTGCTCTCCAAATCATCTTAATAGCATGCTTAACAAATAGTATAGGTACCCCCAAATAACCTTTCGCATCTGCTTCCCTTGCACATGCATTGAGCTTTCCAGCAGCTCATTCAATTGACAAATCGCAGCGCTGCTTCTATTGATTTCCTGAGCGAAAACATCACCGGTGCATCTCTATGGTTTATCAATTAAATATGATTTGTATTTACAGCTAGTTCTGCACGTTGTCCTTGAATTACTAAATTCATGACCTTTGCGTTCCATTAACTTTGCCCTGTACATTACATATTTCAATCCAGACTCCCCAGCAATGCACATGTGATCAAAGTGCACCAGATTTGTGTTAGACGGCACCAACCCAAGCTATCAGTCCCACATTGATGGTCCTTGAAAGTGTAACAGACCATTTATGTGATATTTCGAAACCAAACTAGACGCGTTTGCTCCTTCTTCATTCAGATGTCTGATCAATGCAATACATGGGAGCTGGGAGAGCAAAGGTTACAGATTTGATTCCTAGGGAACACACATACTAATAAAATTTATACCTTGAATGCAATGCAATGCACTCTCTTTGTAATGTAAATGTGCATTAACAAACCCAAAACTGACTGGCGTGTCAGACATCTGTCTTCTAACCTCAACCTCATTTAAATTTTTGTTTCAGGAGAACACTTGGCACCTCAGGCTGCTTTTGAAATCAGCGTGAACAACCTCAGCATCCGACACAACATGACAGTGACCTTTGCTCTCAGGCATTCATCAACTCACAAATATCCCCCAAACACCATCAACGTCAAAATTTAAACAGACCTTCCCCCTTTTAGCTCGTCAATGTCCAAGCATGACTATCATGTTCCTTACAGGAAAACAAGAGAGCGTGAGATATTCAAGCTGGATGTCTCACCAGATGGGCCAGTTAATTCCCAAGTTACTAACTAGTAATGAGCTTTTGGGCTCGGGCCATGTGTGCATAGACTCTCACCAGATGTACAAAATACTGTGTGAGATGTAGCAAAAATAAATGACGAAAACTGTAAGAAATCAACAGCTATTGGGAATCGACTTCTATTGAGCAGGTAAAGAAACTCTGAAGTTCAACGCTGATCAACGGTGATATGAATGTAAAAGGTCATTGACGTCAATGAAACATGGCCGCCGCGTACCGTCAAAGTCCCACCTGCCCACCTACTCATCCCACCTCCATACACGACTCGAAAAAGGTCAGGTGCCACACGACTGGATAACAAGGAAAAAAACGCAGTCACCTCAGAGCTTTCATATTGATTTTGGACTTTTATAATATCAGCTGTGCCTCAAGAGGACCACGTGGTGAAGTGGAGAGCAGAAAATGCGAGAACCTCCGCTATCTGAGATCAGTGGAGGAGAATACAATATGTATGTGTGTTAAATGTCAGAGCTGTCATACTTGGGTCAGTTCTCATCAGGTGATGCGGTGCCTTGTTTATTTACTCTAAGCTGAATGATATGCACACGTGAGATAAGCCAGAAGAAGCGATAAGACCCAAGAGTGTGTGTGTTTAAACACATGTGGCTCGTGAGATAAGAATTGGACGAGGACCTCGTGGCCATGCGACCGAACAGAAGAAAATGCAACAGTTAACACAAACACACACAAAGAGCATTACGTCAACCCAAAAAGTGCAGGCGGCTGTTTGAAAGAAGTCTGAATTCTGTGAATTTTGGTATTTTTATGCTGCACATTGTAAGTAGGCATGCATTGTGTTGCATGACTCGTACTCGCTCCTCCCGCGGTAGTAACTCCTTCTTCATTTTTTCGTACGTTATTGAAAAGAATCTGTAAAGCTAATCTTTCTTTTATAAATCTGATTAAACTAAAGACTATTCGGAGATATAAAGAATGTAATACTACTTTATAGGTTCTCCAGATTAAATCAGAAATGCAGAAACAGCGTTTGTTACATGAGCTTTAATGTGAAAAAAATGGATTTTGCATAATATGTGCTCTTTAAAGGATTAGTCCATTTTCTTAAAAGAAAAATCCAGATAATCTACTCACCACCATGTCATCCAAAATGCCGAGGTCTTAATTTCCTCTCGACTGAACAAAGAATGTTCTTTGAGGAAAACATTGCAGGATTTTTCTAATTTTAAGGGACTTTAATAGAACCCAACACTTAATACTTAACTCAACACTTAACAGTTTTTTTCAACGGAGTTTCAAAGGACTATAAACAATCCCAAAAGAGGCATAAGGGTCTTATCTAGCAAAACGATTGTCATTTTTGACAAGAAAAATAACAAATATACACTTTTAAAGCACAACTTCTCGTCTAGATCTGGTCGTGATGCGCCAGCTGACCCCACGCAATACGTCATGACGTTAAGAGGTCACAGGAGACGAACGCGAAACTCCGCCCCAGTGTTTACAAGCGTCTTGAAAGAGGACCGTTCCTACGTTGCTGTATTTCAACTGATACTAATTAATGTCTTTGTGTCAGTTTATTGGTCCGCAAATGTGCATTTTATATATGTAACACGTGACCTCTCTACGTCACTACGCATTTACGTTAGGTCGCGCTGGACCGGACCTAGACGAAAAGTTGTGGTTTAAAAGTACTTTTTTTTTTCTTATCAAAAATGACAATCGTTTCACTAGATAAGACACTTATGCCTCGTTTGGGATTGTTTATAGTCCTTTGAAACTCCGTTGAAAAAAACTGTTAAGTGTTGAGTAAAGTATTAAATGTTGGGTTCTATTAAAGTCCATTAAAATGCGAAAAATCCTGCAATGTTTTCCTCAAAAAACATAATTTCTTCTTGACTGAACAAAGAAAGACATCAACATTTTGGATGACATGGTGGTGAGTAAATGATCTGGATTTTTCTTTTAAGAAAATGGACTAATCCTTTAATACTGTGCAAACATATGACACAGCCTTCACATTATTGAACAGCAAATACAAAAAGGCTGAAAAGCTTTATTTTACAGCATTAAAAACACTCAACCGCATTACGCGCCATGAACTCGTTCTGCGTCATCGACTCTCACCGATTTTATTTAAAGTGTGTAAATGTATTTCCACAGGAATCACCAGAATTGCTCGAATACTGAAAACTAACTCTGTCTACCAACTCGGAGTGTATTTAAAATATTCACATTTTCCAAAAGAGGTTATTAAGTATTTGCATATGCTATTTTTCCATGTCGTCTCTGAACCAATTAATCAACGTGGCAGAAAAGTAATGAGAGGCAATTAGTCCTCTAACCAAATTCAGACTGAACGAGAGGTGGAGTGGGGGAGAGAGAGAGTGAGAGAGAGAAAGAGAGAGAGAGAGAGAGAGAGAGAGAGAGACTTGGTGCAAGTTATGTTATTTATTAATAGCATTAAAAATAGTTTTTGTCTCATTACACATATCTAATCCAAGCATACTAAACAGATGGCAAACAAACAAGCCAACTGAGCAGATTAGTAATGATAACAACTTGGTATAATTACTTAAAATCAGCTTGCACACAAAAACATTATCCAACATTATTAATAAGGTTTCTCAATAATCCACCTGACACCCTTTATTTCGATTTTAAACATTTGGGGGTGGTTTCCTGGAAAGGGTTTATCCTAGTCCCAAATTAAAATGCATGTTTAAGCTGTCCTAATTTTAAAAAACCTTGTACTGAAATATTAATGACTCACCCTCATGTCGTTCCAGACTTGTGGGACCTCCGTTCATCATTAGAAACACAGTTTAAGATGTTTTAGATTTAGCCCGAGAGCTTGTTAACCCTCCATTGAAAATCTATGTACGGTATACTGTCCATGTCCAGAAAGTTAATAAAAACATCATGAAAGTAGTCCATGTGACATCAGTGGGACACTTAGAATGTGTTGAAGAATCGAAAATACATTTTGGTCCAGCATTGAGTACATGCACAGAATAAGCGGATAACTATCAAAAATCTGCTTATTATATAAAAATATGTTTTCATGTGTTTACATGCAAATCAATAAAACAGCTATGCAGACAACTGCGTTTACATGGGACTTGAAGATTTGTCAGGTTTCTCGCAGGTAGTGATGTCAACGCCTATAGTACATAATAGTCGATCAAAAACCCGACGGCATATCTGTCTTAAGCTATATTGTTTTATCTCTTTTCGTGTCTCCAGAACCTGTAAATATAACATCAGTTTTTATTTTCGCAGTTTCTCTGCCAACTGCTTTAGTAGACCAAAGACTTTTATGCGTTACTTTGCGCTTACTCCCGCGTCTGACGTTTATCTTTCACACACGAAGACATACGCACATGGACAAAACTGTGAGAAAGCCAGTTAAGGTGTTTACATGCTAAATCGGGGTAATAAGCAAGAAACTACCTGTGCCGATCGTTTTTTGCTCACGCCGTTTATGGGCTTTCCCTCGATTAAAGAAAACTGTTTTACGCGTTTACATGACCCCACGTGTTATCAGTTTATTAAGCATAATTGGCGGAAGTATGTGCTTGTAAACGCACTTAGTGTATTCTCTTCCGGTTCTGTTGTGAACCGCGTGCATGAGACTGAAGTCACTGACGTGTAATCCTCAGACATGTTTACGAAGTTTTTTTTTTCAAACTTACAGTGTGCGTCTCCCTCAGACTGTAAACTAAGCCAGGGCGCACAAAAAAAAGCTGGGCGCACCAGATAACACGTCAGTCGCGTCACTGCACTGCATTTAGTCTCGTGTACGCCATTCACAACAGAACCGGAAGAGAAGACAATGCTGAATAAAGTTTTAATTTTTGTTTTTTTCGGACCAAAATGTATTTTCGATGCTTTAACACATTCTAACTGACCCACTGATGTCACATGGACTACTTTGATGATGTTTTTATTACCTTTCTGGACATGGACAGTATACCGTACATAGATTTTCAATGGAGGGTCAACAAGCTCTCGAACTAAATCTAAAACATCTTAAACTGTGTTCCGAAGATCAATGGAGGTCTTACGAGTTTGGAACGACATGAGGGTGAGTCATTAATGACATTATTTTCATTTTTGGGTGAACTATCTCTTTAAGATACATCAGTGCCATTGTTTAGCCTCAAGATGCACACCAGTATTGTTGTTTGTAAGGTTTGTTTGTAAAAACTACTTCAATCTCCTAATATAGCCAAGGCCTAGTCCTGGATTAATCAAACCCTGTCCTGGAAACTGTATCAATGTTACAATGAAGAGTTCAGATGCAAAAGGCCCTAAATGCAACCTTGTTCAATAATGAAATAATGATCATAAATAATGATGAGCGTGCCTAAAAATACTTTCGCTTCAATCTCAGGCCATTCAGAAATATTAGTTTCTTTGCAGAATCTAAGTTGAGAGTGCATGGAAAATGAATGTAAAACTACCTTGGATCTCATTTAAACTTGCGCCCCTTGTGAGTACTTGGACCTGAATACAACCCAAATGTGGCAGCCACATGCATCACAGCGCCACCTAATGTGTGCTTCAGTTTCTATATGCATGCATTTTGAATTTTGACTTTCATCATTCGCATCTTTAGAGATTTTGCAATTGTTTACAGTCTTGCTCAAAAAAGTGGATTTTTTGGAGGTGGATTTTTATCGCGAAAAAAAGTGTCAAATTTGCGATGTTTGTAAAAATAAGACATTTCAATTACCGACTAATAACCTTTTCATTGGCATTAAAAGATAAATTACTATACCTAAACATAAGAGCCTGATAAAAAATTATAATTTACAAGAAAACATGTCTAAACTCTTTATTTATTTGTTTATTTAGGTTTCCAGTGAACCCAACATGAACACCTACGCAACCAAAGTGTGAGTTTGGGGTGCGGTCATCTCTGTTTGTCAACCAACAAAAGACAAGTGGGAATGTTCAGAGAAACCTCATGATACTCGAATTATTTTAAAAGTACGAGATTTCACACCTAGGCATTCGTAAGCACCTGCAATTCACAGTGTTCACTTTCCCACATCAGCATCTGTGATTATTACACACCATCCCCACTGAGATTAAGCATTCTGCACCTCCATCATCATTATCTATAAAACTCATATGCATCTGCATTAAATTAAAATTGGTCTTTAGGGACAAAGCAATGACTCTCCTGTTTCTGCCACCAATATGACACCAAGTTACTCTGTGGATTCCCAGGTAGCGACGCAACGCAGACACAGTTCAGCCTCCAGGCAAACGTCTGCATCTCATAACATAATTAAATTCTCCATCAGCGCCAACCGCGCTTTGATCCTCCAAGTGAGAGAAACGCCTCTCATTCTTTTCTATTTTCCACGTAAAAATAAATAATGCATTCGAAATAACATGCACATATATCACACGGAGCCGTGCATGTGTCTGTGTATGCCTAACTAATGAGTCTTTCAGCAGGACCCAGTCACGGATGACACGGGTTATGACAAACCCCATCAACAAAACATTTATTAAGCCTCGGTCCTCAGTGCCTAACAACAATAACCTGATTCAAGCGCTCTTCAAATACGCATTCACGCTGTCGTTGAATAGATTGCGTGCGTTGAATCTGATGGGGGTGTGAGGAAATTTTTTCTCCATTACTACACTGCAGGTGTGTACATAAATGAAATCTTCTCAGGATGATTTTATGTGATGGAGACACCAGTGACAGTTCTGGGTCATCTGGTAGCATGAGATAAGAACCTAGCAGAGAAAAATGCACTTTTTAATAACTTTGTAGTCCTTTATGTATTTGTAATATACAGTATGTTAGTCTTGTGGTACCTTTTGTGTTCAGCGCACATGGGGTCCTGGGTTCAAATCATGTCCTAATTTGTTTTTATTAAACCAAGCAACTGAATATTGTGCACATTTTTATTTATTTTTTATTGAATAGAAGACATTTATGATGTATAGTTTGAGAAAAAGTTAATTTTAAGCTTAAGGCAAAATAATCGTCGTGGATTTGTTACTATTTTGATGAGAACAAAAGATTTGACAATGCCGTGTTTGTTTTCTGCAGGTCATCCTTAAACCCTCCATGCTTGTTTCTTTTCCATGGTCACTACTGGATTTAATCAGGAGCTTTTGGAGCTTTAAATCTACAGGACTTCGAAGCCACTGATCCTTACTGAACAAAAATACCCGACCAAAACCAATTTCGCTATCGGCCGCGCCGTGCCGCTGAACCCGACCTCAAAGTTCACCAATAAATGTCACAGTAAAAATGCTGCGGTCCGAGCCGACATTAATCATATCAAACACGTAACGGCACAAGGCTATTCAACAATACAAATAGTCGACCTAAGGATCAGGGCTAAATACGCTACTTTTTTGTACGCGTTGACGTTCACTTGACCCGACACCGTAAACTACTGATTGTGCCTGAAGGGCAACGCACCTCAGTCTTGCCTTTAAAATGCCCAAGAAATCAGTCAGGCAAGACGTGGAGAGTTATGGGCACTGCAGTCGGGCTGTAAGAAAGGGGAGAGAGATAGATCTGGGTGTGATTTATGGCTTCAGTGCGTATGCTTCATTATTTCAGCTGATTTTCTAGTAGTGGATGTCCACCAAGCTTCTCTAATGACCTTAATGAAGTCTTTCCCAGAGCGGTGATTTCAAGTGTTTTCTATACCAAGTACTTAAGCAGGTTGCAGGAGGTACTTGGAAATGTGATGTGTTTAAGCAATTGTGGCACAAAAAAATGTAATCAAACACTTTGTAATCAATGTTGACTTTGCTTACATGATGAAAAATCATACATCTCAAGCTAGTTATTTTGCCAAAAAACATTTTTTGTTTGTTTATTTTAGATAGAAGTGGGTTACTAATAGCCGGACTATTTCGGGTTTATAATTATCCGGACTATATCGGGTCTATAGTTAACCGGACTATATCGTGTCTATTGTTAACCGGACTATATCGTGTCTACAGTTAACCCGGCTATATCGTGTCTATAGTTAACCCAACTATATTGTGTCTGTAGTTAACAGGACTATACTGTGTCTGTAGTTAAACGGACTTTACCATGTCTGTAGTTAACTAGACTATAGCGTGTCCCTAGTTAACCGGACTATACTGTGCTTGTAGTTAACCGGACTATACCGTGTCTGTACTGTAGTTAATTGGATTATATTGCGTTCCTAGTTAACCAAACTATACCATGTCCGTAGTTAACCGGACTATACCGTGTGTAAAGTTAACCGGACTATACCGGGTTTGTAGTCAACCGGACTATACCGTGCCTGTACAGTAGTTATCCGGACTATACCGTGTTTGTAGTTAACCGGATTATATTGTGTCTGTAGTTAACAGGACTATATCGGGTCTATAGTTAACCGGACTATATCGGGTCTATAGTTAACCGGACTATATCGGGTCTATAGTTAACCGGACTATATCGGGTCTATAGTTAACCGGACTATATCGGGTCTATAGTTAACCAGACTATATCGGGTCTGTAGTTAAGTGGACTATATCGGGTCTGTAGTTAAGCGGACTATATCTGGTCTGTAGTTAAGCGGACTATATCTGGTCTGTAGTTAACCGGACTATTTCGGGTTTATAGTTATCCGGACTATATCGGGTCTATAATTATCCGGACTATATTCGGTCTATAGTTAACCGGACTATATCGGGTCTATAGTTAACCGGACTATATCGGTATAGTTAACCTAGATGGTGAAATGATGGCTATTGCTTGCTGGGGATAGATTCAGGATTTTAATAAAATAAATCTCCAATAAATCTTCAGGATTGTAGCACAACAGTTTGTTTTTGCAAGTTTTTGTACAACTCACTTTGTACGAATACAAATTGGTTACCTCATAAAATACGTATCAATTCTTGTGAAATCAGGCCGGTCCAAACACCACCCAAAAGCTAAACCATGGCAGTGGCACAAAAAAATTTAATCAAACACCTTGTAATCAATGTTGACTTTACTTACATGATGGAAAATCATACATCTCAATCAAGTTATTTTGGCAAAAACGATTTTTTTGTTTGTTTATTTTGGATAGAAGTGGGTTACTAATAGCCGGACTATATCGGGTCTATAGTTAACCGGACTATATCGTGTTTATAGTTAACCGGACTATATAGTGTCTACCGTTAACCAGGCTATATCGTGTCTATAGTTAACCCGACTATATTGTGTCTGTAGTTAACAGGACTATACTGTGTCTGTAGTTAACCGGACTTTACCATGTCTGTAGTTAACTAGACTATAGCGTGTCCCTAGTTAACCGAACTATACTGTGCTTGTAGTTAACCGGATTATACCGTGTCTGTACTGTAGTTAATTGGATTATATTGCGTTCGTAGTTAACCGAACTATACTGTGTCCGTAGTTAACCGGACTATATTGTGTCCGTAGTTAACCGGACTATACCGTGTTTGAAGTTAACCGGACAATACCGGGTTTGTAGTCAACCGGACTATACCGTGCCTGTACAGTAGTTATCCCGACTATACCGTGTTTGTAGTTAACCGGACTATATCATGTCTGTAGTTAACAGGACTATATCATGTCTATAGTTCACCGGACTATATCGGGTCTATAGTTAACTGGACTATATCGGGTCTATAGTTAACCGGATTATATTGGGTCTATAGTTAACCGGACTATATCGGGTCTATAGTTAACCGGAGTATATTGGGTCTATGTTAACTGGACTATATCGGGTCTATATTTAACCGGACTATATCGGGTCTGTAGTTAAGCGGACTATATCGGGTCTGTAGTAAAGCGGACTATATCTGGTCTGTAGTTAACCGGACTATTTAGGGTTTATAGTTATCCGGACTATATCAGGTCTATAGTTAACCGGACTATATCGGGTCTATAGTTAACCAGACTATATCGGGTCTGTAGTTAACCGGACTATATCTGGTCTGTAGTTAACCGGACTATATTGGGTCTGTAGTTAACCGGACTATATCGGGTTTACAGTTAACCGGACTATATTGGGTCTATAGTTATCCGGACTATATCAGCTCTATAGTTAACCGGACTATATCAGGTCTATAGTTAACCGGACTACATCGGTATAGTTAACCTAGATGGTGAAATGATGGCTATTGCTTGCTGGGGATAGATTCAGGATTTAATAAAATAAATCTCCAATAAATCTTTAGGATTGTAGCACAACAGCACTGAAACAGTAGTTCATGTCACCTGATGTGTTCCTGCAGCTCATCTGCTTCACCTGTGGGTTTGTTTCCTACTGATTAAATCTATACCCTGACATATGCTTCTTCCAAATGCATAATTATCAATTGCTGTAAATGTAAACAAAAGCTTTCGGCGGGTTCATGAAGATCTAAAGCACAAAAGTGAAGCACACCTCCACATCACTACCCACTAAACACTGCCAATTCGAGTCTAATTCAAGTATTTCAATGCAAATGATTTTCTGCCATTGTTTTTTTCTACATCCCACATTTGCCTATCCAAAATCTGATGAATGCATCTGGCAGGTGAGCGTAGGCTGGCACGGGCTGGTCATGTTCTGCGTGCAGCTAATGCACCACTACAGGTGTGACACATGCGGCCGTCAACACGCAGCCAAAAGCGACATCTGTTCCTAATCAAACCTGAAGCTCCACATTCTGATTAACCCAAAATTCAGCCGCAATCTCTGAGCAAAACCCGCAATTGAGTGAACAATTTCAAAGATTGAAATAAATTTATAACATCTCTATAATGAGCTACCATCCACCAGAAGTTTTCTTTCTTTCTAAAAGCGTGCGTAATTCCTAGCTCTTCCTGTTACATGCCAATTAGCATTGTTCCCCATGTGTGAGGTTGGATTCCACTCCTATAAAAGCTTGAGAGTAAAAATAACACGTTCCTTCACACCTGAGCGCTCTTCAAGAGAAGATCTGAGCTAAAAACACGCAGGCATGCATTACGATCGCCTCCGACTCGCAGGGATGAGTAATGCGCGCCACACCGGGTTGTTTTGGAGAGCAATCTAGCTCCATTCAGCATGTTGAAAGTCAGTCAACACCCGCGTTCACAGTCGCTCTACGGATGACTTCAAGTATGAATTGGGCGTAATTGGCTAATCAGTAGACATGTAAACAGGATTTCAATGAGAAGATATACAGGCCAATATTATTAGATAGTAAATACTGGGGCTAGTTGTCACACTCCAGTTAACATTTCTAACAAAAAAGGTAATTTGCTTATATGTCGAATGTGTCTAGAAATGCTAAGGTTGTGGATTTAATTCCCAGGACACCCACATACGGACACATACCTTAAATGTATTTAAATCACTTTGGTGTCTTTAAAATGCAAAAATGTAGGATGTATTAGACATAATGTAAAGCACTTATTTCAACCCAGCCTTGGGTCAAAGCGGGGCAAACCCAGCCGTTGGGTTAAATCAACCCTAAAAATATTCATATTTGATCCAACAATGACTTAAAACAACCCAGCATAGGTTAAATTACAACCCAGCAGGTTGGATTGGAGTATACAATAAATATTGAACATCTCTACGGATTTTGCATAAAAAGAGGATTGTCAAAATGGAAGTTATCATTGCTGAATATTATATGCATGTATTGAATATTTAGTGTTACACAAATATTCTAAACCACTACTGGGAAAACACTTATTTGTGTAATTGGACTTTGTACACAAACCCTACAATTACCAAAAACCAACCCCTTCTTGTGTGACAACTTGCCCCATTCTCACTATAAGCCTTACAATGACACACAAAGCATAAAGCAGCAACTTCACATCAAAGTACTCGTTTCCCAGAAAGGATCCGATCGGCTAAACCCCGCTGATGTTTCACAGAGCGGATCTGGTTACGGATTGGAGGCGCTACTGCGTGCACCACAGATGGGCCGTCTGATACTTAATACGCAAGCGGTTGGCGCAAAAGACCTCAGAGAACCGCTAATGACTTTTCAGGCACGCTAGAAACCCAACACAAGTTTGATGGTGGCACAGTATTGAATGAACATTCAGTCTGAGATAAAACACAAGAAGTTCTGACTTTTGAGGCATTTGAGTAATAAATAGACAATAAGCAGAAGTTCAACACATAAAATGCTTTAATGATTGAATAAGAAAAACTTAGTGGTTGAATAAAGGATGCCATGGCGTATGTGTCAGACTCAGAGGAAATGACCCGGGCCAGTTTGTGTCTCTCTGACAGACTGACACTCACACAGGGGTCCAGGGCCAGCCAAGAGGAACAGACTGGAGCGATGACCTCCTCTTATGTATGTGTGTGTGTGAATGATGAAAGGTGAAATACACTGAATAATATCGGGAATAGCTAGATGTATGCAGGAAAACGTATCTGCAATGACAATTTTATCTTAATATTTTACAGAAGAATTTTATAGGATCATAGGGTTTTCATAGTTGCACATAACAAAGCTTGGTCCATGAAGACAAGGGCTGTGTCCGAAATCGCATACTGTGACAGTAGGTACTCAATTAGATGAAGTACCTACTCATCGACCAGTAAAACAGTAGGTATGAATATGGATGATATGAATGAATTCGGACGTACTACATCTGCCATGTTAATACATTACGTGATATACGTCGTCATAACAACAAGTTAGTCGTTAACTGGAATCATAGATATATACACTAGATGTCGCCTTGGGGCTCTAAGCATGCGTCAAAACCGCCGCCATCTTAGAACGGGGGTCTTGTCATAGGAAGTATCTATGTAAAGCTGCTATCTCCGCCTGTACTTCGAATTCATGGACGATAGCGGACTTTTGTGCTGCGTATGGATGTTAGGGCTACTAGCACTATCCATTACAGTTAGTAAAAGTAAATTTTCATAAAATAAAAACTTTTAGTTTTTCCTGGACTAAATGCAAAATACATGTCTGACTGTTGATACGAACCAAATAAAACCAAGAAAATCGCGTTCACGACGATTTATGGTGATTTTATTTCTGTTACACCATTGCCTACAATGACGCTGAGGCGGGGTTCCCCTGTTTCAAGATGGCGGCTCTGTTTGACGCATTCGGTCCAATGAACTGCCGTAGCCAAGGCGACATCTAGTGTACATATCTATGAACTGGAATGACGTTAAAGTAGCGCAATTTCAACAACTGTTTAATATATGTATTTGCATTTGAATAGAGCCGCGTTGCAACTCTTGGACATTTTTTAATAAAACAACGACTCTCCTTCTTCTTTGTTGGATAACTCCTCTTCGGGGTTCTTCATTGAATTAACACTTCGGGATCTTCCTGGACGTAGTAGGTCATCCGGGTATTTTTCGCCTACTGTTTTTGCAATACTATAAATTGATGTTTTAACATCTAAAAAAGGGCTTCCCAAAAGAATAAATACTGTTATTGCAGAAAAAGAGGACTAACTCCTTCCCAAAGCCCATGATTTTGAAACTAAATTGATGTTCTGGGCTCAATATACGTTGGCAATAGAGTGTATATACAAAGACATGCTTGTTTCACTAGAGGCTGGTATTAAGATGCGTTTTGGATCACAAGTGGATAATGCTAAATACAGCTATAAAAATGTTGCGCTCGTCCACTTTTGACCACATTCAGAGGTAGTCAAAAATGCATTCGACCGGATTGCTTTTGTGCGATATACCTTTTTCTCGAACATGGAAGTAAGTGATGTGACGTATTTCCTTTCCGGTCCGAGACTTCCGGTTCAATATCCAGCCGGTAGAAAACATTGTAGTGGGAGCACGCATAAAACATAATTTAAACAGTTAATATTTACTACACCCGCCATGTATGAACCAGTGTGAGGATGAAATTAAGAAGTGGCTTGATATATGAAGATATATTCAATCATTTCGTGTTGTTGATCAGAGGTGATGGGTCTTCAATGCGCAAATATAAAAGCACAGAGACATACCAGTATCTTTACAATGTCCCACTTCGTGTTTTTAACTTTTCAGGGGCTGAAATGTCACAAGTGTCCCTCTGCTGTGAGTTTTTTTTAAACGGCAATATTTAATGGACTTGTTTATGGCGACACGTCGAGCTTCACACGGTCCGACACAGTCAGCAGTATCTTTCTCGTTCAACACATTGTAAGTTATTTGAACAAACCATAATAAACATATTAAACTACTACATGTATTGAGTATTGTTTTTGTTGTATGAAAATATTATTACAACGCTTCTTACGCACTAGGTGGAGACATGAGCTTATGAAATTATTTGCTTACTTTTTAAAGTATTTGCTTTTTCATTTAAAACATAACAAAAGTATGCGCAAACACATTACAGACTATTATAAACATTAACTAAGCAAATTATGTCGTATATATATTCTGTACCGTAATTGCATTTTTGTAATAATATATAGTAGCAGAATAAATAAATCAGCATATTTTTATCAGCATAATATTCGTTGTTTTTAAACAATTATTGTATTTATTGTTTACTGGCAGTTTCTATGAAAGGTTTTACTTGTAAATACAGATCATGAGTGCATGTGCGCAACATACACATTCAGTTCTTGTGTATGGATTATGGTTAAAACAAATGTTTTGTAGAGATTTACTGCGTTTGTATTAGCTATTATGGCAACACCTAACTGCACAAATTATGTCGGTCTTCCTGGATTTCATAATAAACATTAAACAGCCAGTCAAAACGGCACACTTGTGTCCTTCGCAATAGACTACCATTAGCTTTAGTGGCTATCACAAATCACAAACAACAGGTGGATAGACGCGCATGTGGTCGAATGTGTTTGAGCAGCCACAAAAGACCGCCTACTTTCCGCCCATTGATCTAATGTGATGTACCGATTGAAAGTTGCGTGAGATTATTTCATCAAATGCTCTGAAATATCAGAGAAAGCTCTTACATATACATGTACTTAACCTTGTGCAGCTTGTTTACTAACAACACAAGTTGCGGACTCTGACCTAATATTAGTTCACGTCAATTTAAACACGTCATTTATCCCGCTCGCGTTTACATAAAAGCAGAGGGACTCGCCCACAGACCAGTAATCAGGACAGAAGTGGTCAAAAGATACGTGAATGTGTCTCTCTCGTCCACTCTCGTGATCCGATTGACCAAAACGCATCTTAATACCAGGTATAAACAGCCACTTAGTGAGGTCATTTTATAGACGTCCACTTATTTTATATCAGGCTACTGATACTTTCGATCTTCTAACCCTACTACGAAACCCTAGTTACAGAAACATGTGCATAAAATAAAATAAAAAAATTAATAAAATAAAATATTTTGTATGATTTATGACCATCTTTAATGTGGTGTGAGAGAGAAAGAGAGAGAGAAAGAGAGAAAGAGGGAGAGATGGGGGTTGGGTATTATCCTTACGTTTTCAGTGCCAGACAGACACTAGAAGCCACACTGAGAGCTATTCTTGTGCCGTAACCTTGCATAGAGACGCTTCATCATTTGGTCTGCATAACAATTTTGCCAAGTAACTGCGCTACCGGGCGGAACGGCGGCCTGGTTTTTTAATATCGCAGCGCACACAATCCATAAATTAACTGAATTTGTCTGAAGAGCTCTTGAACTCGATTTCTCCTTGATACAGCGGCAGATGTACAACGCACAAGTTATTTTCTCCCTAGGTGCTCGGCCAGATGGGATATTAGGATTTGTCATCTACACTTATGCACCTGATAATTGTGTGCTAATTATACATGGATGTATTCATTGTTCTCCGGTGCACTATTAAACGGTATAAACGTATCGATTCGAAACAAAATAATCGACTACATTTAACGGTATACCAGACTATGTTTGGCGCAAGTTAGTAACGTGCAAACCAATAACCACGGTTTAGGCAGATTTCGAAACATTTTATCTTACACGCTACCCTATCGCGCCAGCTCTGCTCATTAAGTCAAGTGAACAGCAGTATGTAGATTTAATGCCCTGTTTTTTATTCGCTCATGTGTGACAGAGGTGTAATCAGCCCCTTTCGACTCGGCAAGTGGGGCGACTCGCAGAGGATTTCATGATGAACACAGACAAAACTCCATAACTTCTTATAATTACCAATCAGCTCTGGATCCCAGCTCTAATTACACACTAGTGTGTCTAGAGCAGACAAGCAGGTCATCTCCTCTGCCATTTTAGACAAAGAACTTTTACTATCTGTTTTGCTAAAATTAGACCATGATTTTCTTAAAAGTAGGTGTTGGTTGGGCCAATATATGGGAGAGAAAATACAAGAAAGCAATTAGCCCAAACTTTATTTCTATTGATGCTCAAAGGTCGCCTTAACTGAGAACTTCACTTTTATATACACTCTTAGAAAGGATGTGTTAATTTTTACCCATCTTTGTGCATTGAGCTTTTAACACATTATGTGTCATTTTAAAGCTCACGTAACACACGCTGTTTCTGCATTTCTAAATATTAATCTGGAGTACCTATAGAGTAGTATGACATCCTTTATATCTCTGAAGAGTCTTTAGTTTAATCAGATTTATAAAAGAAAGATTAGCTTTACCGAATCTTTCCGATAACGTACGAAAAAATGAAGAAGGAGGAGTTATAACACGGGAGGACCGAGTACGAGTCATGCAACACTATACAACACTGTTTTAACTTATGATTCACTACATGTTCGTGTCATTTATATAATATACACGCGCCTATTTCCAACATAAGACAGAAGTCTTACTTACCAGGTGTAAGTCGTTATGACCCGGTTCTGAAAATCCACCGCATCAAACACACACGCAAAACTCCGCTGCTAATCCGGATAATAAACTATATCCATTGTTTCCATAAGGCTGGATGTCTTCTCCTTACATCCAAAAACACACTTCTTGTTGTGCCATTGTTGACTTTTGAAATTAAACAAAGCTGAGTGGCGTGATAAGCTGTTAGCAAGCTCTAGCGTTTCCCGCTGACTAACGGCTGGGCGGGGTTTTCCGGGGGAAGTTTTCCGGCGGAAGCCCATATAAAGAAGTGATACGTATCGAAAACCCCTGAAACGTCAGTTAGAACTGTAATCGAAAAAAACTAGCCGAAACTTGTACGAACCCTGGCGAAGTGCAGTCGGCACAGAAATACTCTGAAACACGCCCAACTGCTGTTTTGACACTTTGCCTACGTTTAGAATGAGGAAACAACTCTATAACTGTGTTAATAAGTCTGAATGCTTGAAATACCATTAAACCCCCCCTTTAACACATTATGTGTCATTTTGTGTTGATTTTGTGTTATTTTTTAGAAGTTACTGCACGCGAGGTCGAAGCGCTGCAAACTTAGTGCTCTTCCGCCATACAATATAGTTCTCATTTTTTTCCGCTTAAAAAATCGCCAAGTTTTATTTTGTGCCGCCATACTTACTCGTGTAACTACTCATGTAACAGTCTTTGAATAGGGAAAACATGGAAGTGTTTAGTGGCTTCTAAATTCATCCCTGTTTGGATCCTAACGAATGAATGGGGCTAGGCTAAATGCTAACACATTCACAACGCGCTGTACAAAGATGAAGTGCATGCATTGAAAAAAAAAGGTAGGAATGTATTAAGTCCTCTAAGTTGTAAAATATTAAAAAATGGTGGTGTTTTCCTTTAAAGGATCAGTCCATTTTCTTTAAAAAAATCCAGATAATTTACTCACCACCATGTCATCCAAAATGTTGATGTCTTCCTTTGTTCAGTCGAGAAGAAATTATGTTTCGCATACGTCATCCGTGGCCTTTCGGCGTGATGACGTATTACGTGAGGTCGCGCTGGCGCATCACAGGACCGGGGATAGATGAGAAGTTGTAGTTTAAAAGTGCATATTTTTTATTTTTCATTTCCCTAGATAAGACCCTTGTGCCCCGTTTGGGATCGTTTAGAGTCCTTTGAAACTGCAATTTTAAACTGCATTAAAACTGTTACGTGTTGGGGTCCATTAAAGTCCATTAAAATGAGAAAAATGCTGGAATTTTTTTCTCAAAAAACATAATTTCTTCTCGACTGAACAAAGAAACATATCAACATATTGGATGACATGGTGGTGAGTAAATTATCTGGATTTTTTTAAAGAAAATTGACTAATCCTTTAAGTGTTGAGAAACTTGGCCTACACTGAAACACTAGCATGCCATGAACCATGATTTTTTGGGGGAGAAAATGTTTAAAAGGGGCCGTGTAAGCATGTAGTGTAACATGTCTAAAACAATGCAGGCAAACAGGAGAAGAAACCAAACGAAATATCCCATATGCACAGAGAACATTTTTACAAAAGCAGGCAGAGGATCTGGGTCAAGTGGGTTGTCTATATGGTTGTAAAGGTCAAGCCTACGTTTTTAAAATGAAATAACACGAAAAAGAAAAGGTCACTTCATAATTTCACTTGAGAGACCGTCATACAGAAACTAGATCAGACAGAAGTGTAAAACTCAATGAAACTGAGCATACGCTATTCTGATTCCAGTAACAGCATTAAGTGTTCAGTAATGACTCTATGGGGAGTTATAACAGCCCGTGTTATACAAAATAAACATTTCTATTCTATTTATGCATTTGGCAAAGCTTTTATCCTAAGTGACCTACAGTGCATGTGTACATTTTATTAGTTTGTGCGTTGCAAGCACTATCTACCCGTTTAGCTGCAGCGCAATAGTTTTATGGGGATACAAAATTACACACTTCCGCTTTATTTTGACCAGATGCAGTCCACCCAAACAGTATTGATCGTTTTGACTTGGTTGGTAGAGCATTGCGTTAGCATTGTAAAGGTTTACACAACAACGTTTTTAATCTTAAATTGTAAAGTTTTTATGCGGGCAGTTTGCCGTTTTGGAGTCCTGAAAATGCAAAGTTTTGAAAACGGGTGTCAAAGTAAAGTTTTTATAATGACGACTTTTCGTCTTTGTGTAAACGTGAATCTGTCTTTAGGCATGCGCAAGTATAACCCTTCTCCAACAAAGTTTACAAAATTATAGTCCAGGTTTACTTGTAGTAATAAACCTTATTGTCAATCTAAACAAAACTGCTTGATGCTTTCGCCGTCTTGATTGTACTAGAACACGTATGTGCGCAGGCGTGTATTTCATCTTTACAAAGTAACATCGCCATCTACTGGCCTGGCATACTTATTACGGCGTATTTAGTTGTGTTTACGGATCGGTGTACATGCGGATCTTTAATAACTTGTTCACACTGTCAGTCCAAATCAGATTTTGGTGCATATCCGATTTGACAAAATCACTGTCCATATTGTGCATCACAACTTTTCAGATCCGATCTGTATGTCCTGTAACATTTTGCAGTTTTCCGGATTATCTGCGGTGTTTCTAAGGCAATGACGTCATGCTGGCGCGACAATCTGCATCAACGTCTGACGTGTTTACCCTTTACGTGACAGCATGACGTAACCGGAAAGCTACACAAATGCGATCAGAGCGGTCAGACTAAATTGGATTTCCAGAAATGCGATTTGAAAAGGATTTTAAACCACCTCTGGGTGTAGCCTGAAACGGATTAGAAAAAAAATGTTTTGGCCGTTCTAAATGTGAATGTATTCCAATCGGATATGCTCAAAAATCGTATTCGGACTGACAGTGTGAACAAAGTATTAGACAGTGCGGTTGTGTACATGTCGTATATGTGACCTTGAACCACAAAACCAGTCATAATTGCATGGGAATATTTGTAGCAATAGCCAACAATTCATACGCCACAGAATTATTGATTTTTTATGCCAAAAAATGATTAGCATATTAAGTAAAGATCATGTTCAATGAAGATATTTTGTAAATTTCCTACCATAAATATATAAAAAAAGGCGTCAAGCGCGAGTGATTTCAATGTTAAGTCAATGTGAAGACGCGTTGACGCATGTCTAGAGGTCTCGCGGCACAAATGAGGCATTTAGAGCGGCGCGGTAGACGCGATTCCTCCTCATCCTCGCGTCTAGTTTACGCAAATGGTGTGAATTGAGCATTGCCGTGGGAAACACGCGAGTTGAAACTTGAACTTTGGCGGAAAAACGTGCAGCGTAAACCAATCAGGAGCTTGCTCTAGTAGTGACGTGATAACAGGAAGCAAGCGAAGTCGCAGAAGCCCATCCCACGACGCGAATTTCCGCGTGAATGTCTCGATGAATAGAATGTCACGCGCGGTTTTCACGCATTCAGCGTACACATGATTAGAAGCCTACACATGATTAGAAGCTTATTTATTCAGATAATGTATAAATCTCAATTTCCAAAAATGGCCAATTATGGCCAATTTTGTGGTACAGGGTAAAATTTTTAAAAAGCACAACATCAGTGTCTTTTAAACATAGCCTAAGTCTTTAAATATAAACGTATATAAGTGAAGGAACTGTGATGAATCTGTGAGAAACCACATTCAATATTCATATAAATGAACCGCCACACATATATCGCACAAGGTAATACTGTCTGTTAAGGAAGATCAGTGACTATGTAAATGACATGAGACAGGAGGTCCCGATAAGGTCATCCGCTCTCCTTAAAGACCAGTAAAAAAATCAACTCAGCATCTATTATTTCAGAAAACCACCCAGGCAATGACAGATTGAAACAGAGTAGACTATTTTTAGCAATAATTATGCAGGCATTCCATACATGCAAGACCCAAAAGATGAGACTTTAACCAAGGCTGAAGCTGTCCAATGAGACAATCAGTCCAGGGTCTGTGCTATCCATCAGCCTTATCATTCAGCACGGTCACAGAATCCGTCAAAACTACATGCTTTTCTCTATATATATATCGCCTTACACAGATCTCAACACATCAGCGAGGAGCATCATTCAAAGAAACACTCCGGCACAAGAAGACGGATGAGTATGTTGTGAGAGACGGACAGAGGACCTGGCCCAGCTGCAACGATGGCTATAAGAGAGATCTGGGTTCAGACATCCATACATGCAACAGCCAAATCCTCTTGGCATGCCTCTCTAAGGTTGTCCTCCATCTGGACACCCATTAAACTTGAAGGCCGTGATACACTGACTGCCCGGTTCTAGATCCATATGGCTGTTTAGCGCTCATGGGACCGACACTTCCTGTATGAACCTCGATGGCCACAGTAGGCCGTGCAGAGGTAAGCTGGCAGTCGCCCAAAGCCCAAGGCCAGCATAAGTTAATTAGAATTACATTTTTATTTAATTAAAATAGCTTGGAGCAGGTTTTTTGGTAAACTACAGGTGGTTTAAAGTTAATTTACAAATTATTTTTAAATTTTAAGCTAAAATTGGGTCCAAAGAAATGTATCCGACCCAAATAAATTTTTACCTCACGTGCATTAATCTTTTTTTAAAGAAAGACTCAACCCGAGACAAGCCCAACAAAATTAGACCCTAGTTCAATTTTTTTAACCCGACTGGACCCAAATGTAAACGGCACTGACGTGAGTGCAGTCTGCGACCCCCATTGCACCAGGCAGACAGAAAAAAACCCCGGTGGCCTTGCATTCAATTTGGCTCGCTGCTTCATTTATTTTCATTTGTTATTTGATGACAACGCCAATGTAACCACTACAGTGTGCATTCAAAATTGATTGACAGGGCTGGTTCAACAAAAATTAACCTACTGCCAGTCACACAATGTCGCAAGCGCTATTGGCAAACAGAGGCACTTGATGCACACACGCAAGTTAGTTTGAGTCTTCTCGGGTTCGCTTGCCAAGAACATTCATTTTAAATTACTCGAGGCCGCTAATATACCCGACCCGTGTCCGAGACACACGTGAAACCTTTAGACTTTGGGACGGACCTCAGGTTTTTGTATCTAATAAACAGCGTGTTGACATGTATGCTAATAAAAACCATAAAAGTACAAGAGCTCAAAACAAATGCAAAAGCTGCTAAACAGCATAATTGACCAACTCAGTCTCATGGCAAGTCGTGTTATAGTAACGAAAATTTTGATTAATTTATTCGTGTTTGATGACACGTATTTCCGCAGTTTTTGTGTCTCTGGAGACGAATGTCTTTTTCGTCCTTCCCAGCACGAACTGGCATGACTTTCTTTATCGTGTTATTTTATATTTTGTTTTCTCATTGTTGTTTTCTATTTTTTAACCATTGTCGCTTGGGGTTTGGGTTAGATTCACTGTCTCCGACTTGCTAACCCAAACCCCAACTCTAACCCCAACTCTAGTTTTAAAAGCGGACGAAAAACATGTAAAAAAAATGCATAAAATTACATCCTAATGCAAACCCCGAATCTAACCCTAACCCCAAGCGACAATGATTTAAAAATAGGAAAGTACGATGAGAAAACAAAATATAAAATGACAACATAAATAAAGTCGTGCCACAGACACGAACAGCCATTGATAGAAATTCGGGCTGGGAAGGACGAAAAAGACATTCGTCTCCAGAGACACAAAAAAGCAGCGAAAATTTGTGTCATCAAACATGAATAAATTAATCAAAATTTTCGTTACTATAACACGACTTGCTGTGAGACTGTGTTGAATTGACGTACAATTGTTAAATACAAAACCATCTGTCCGTCCAAAAGATAATCCTGACCCAAGTTCACACCACAGTCTGGTTGGAATTTTCAAGAATATTCCCATTTTAGGAAACAGACCTGGAAAGGGCTCCCATATATCTTTAAGGAGCTGCTTGAAAACATCTTCACATTAATGAGATATCCTGGAAAAATGAGCGTTGGAGCAAACACAGAAGGAGAAAATAAGTCCAGGCATGATCCACATACTGGAAACAAGACACAGCATCTGTCCCCATAGAGACTCCCGACTGAGGTTGTAACTCCCCTGGGTCTCTCCATCTCAGCTCCACTAACCTAAACAGCCCTCATACCAATACCCATACCAGCCAATTACCATTTTTTGGGATTACTGACAAAATAAATTTGTCTATGTCTGGTGTAAAGAAGAGGGGTCTTGTATCTAGTTTCTATTAGAAGACTTAAGCAAGGCATTCACAATTAGGTCGATATCAGTATGATTTAACCATTGACTGTAAAAAATATGGACGTAGTGTCTGTGACGTCACCCATTGGTTTATGAAGATCGTTTTTGAAGCTTAAAGTAGGCGCCATCTTGGCAGCGCGTCACTGCGAATCCCTCGCGGATAACCGAAAATGGCTAAAGAGGCAGGACACTGGTGAAGCTGAGGTGTCTGGTTGCTCAAACCACGCCCGCCTAGCTCGATTTTAATGCCAGCAGTGGCAGTTCAACCGTCACTCAAGTGGCCACTCCCTTAATTATGCAGAACTCTAAGGGGCTGGACACACCAAAACTTTTAAACGCCTTGAGGACGCCGAATGCCAGCTGTTTTTCAGCCGAGCGCTTTGGTAGCTGTGATACTTCAGCTGTGAGCCGGTTGGTTGCTGTGGTAATGTCCCGCCCCTCCTCCACTGTAATTGGACGGCCATGAGAGAACTGACAGCGCTGAGCGCAAAAAAACCCGAGCGACGGTTTTCAGTGCGGAAGAAACCCGCTAGCTGCTTGTTTTTTTGAAAAACGCAGAGTTTCCATTGGAATCGATTGAAAACATCCGCCGGCCGCTGGCATAAAAGCTTTGGTGTGTCCAGCCACTAAGGCTTAATATCATTTAACCAGGCTGTAAATATATTATTTTTTACTTTAAAGTTGGCCATTTTAACATGAAGGTCTATGGGAATTGACTCCCTTTTGGCGCCAGCCTCTAGTGGCCAGTCGATGAATTGCATTTTAAGTCACTTCCATATTGGCTTCATCAGAGAGATCGGAAGGTTACACCTCGGATTTAACAGTACAAACTGTGTGTCATAATGAGACTCATGACATCACACATGACATCATAATGCATAAACAGCAACCAATCAGAGCAATCAGTCTGCTCTATATAAGGGCTGAGGAATCAATTTGAAGTGAAGTACAGCACAGACTGAACAGGGAGATCTTAAAATACAAAAGTCAGTGTTTCTGCTGAGTGAACAAAAACAGCCAACAGAGAGAGAGAGACTAACAGAGAGAAAGATAGAGAGAGAGAGACAGAGAGGGGGGGGGGTGTGCCTGGGATGTCTTTGTAATGTAGGTAACAAAGACCGAATACATTTCCATGGTGAACCCACAGAAGGGAAAACACTTGCACTTAACTCATAAATCTCACAGACCACCAGGGCTAAAAGGGTTGAGCTGCCAGTAATGGTGTCAAAATTATCAAAGCGTGCGAAATTGCTGAGCGTGTCTGTGTTTGCGTGTGTATCGTTGTTGTCGTGCGCCGTGTGTGCACGACAAATTTCCTTTGATTCCTTCGGAAGCATGAATATTTAAATTGGCAAAAATCAGAGACGAGGCAACAACTCCTTGACACACTTTCGTTTCCGCCTGGGATTTCACTCTGTTAGGAATTGAACCAAATCTCGTATTTTTATCCGTTGCATTTGATTTCATCTTTCTCTCCATCACTATCCGGAGCTCAAACACCATGTAACATGGATATAAATTCACTCATAGGTATTCACTAAGATACGCTGCTCACTAAAACATTCCCGGTCCCTCTTCTCTAAAACGTACTTCACTTCATAGTGCCACCTCACGAAAGAGCAAGCGCTTGTACAAACCCACCAATCACATGCAATGAAGCACCGCTGACAGTGGTCGTGTGGCTGGGCTTAATGTTATCTGAATGAGTAACTCTTAACAGATCCCCACTGGTTAAAATCAGTAGGGTTCAAACTCCCATCACCTCGAGCAGGCCACCGACAGGGATAATCTTTCGGATTGGATTTTGCACAGACAAAAGGCACCTTTAAACGTCTAATTAGGGATCAAAGCCTGTTTGTACAACAGCTTAATAAGGTTGTGAACAGAGCATTTCCTTGGTGTTCGGTGGGAGAATAGGACTTTAACCTCTTGTACGGCACTAAAGCGTATAATCATTCAGCACAAACAGAAATAGGGTCTGAACTGGTCTGAGATCAGTATCATTAACCTTTTACATAACATGATTTTTATCAGTGCACATCAATAATATAATGAATAAAAGCAAGTCTAGCTGTGCTAAAGTTGATGCATACTGTACAAGATGCCAAAACTTAAAGGGACACTCCACTTTTTTTGAAAATATTCTCATTTTCTAGTTCCCCTAGAGTTAAATATTTGATTTTTACTGTTTTGGAATCCATTCAGCTGATCTCCAGTTCTGGCGCTAGCACTTTTAGCATAGCTACGCATAAATCATTGAATCTAATTAGACCATTAGCACCGCGCTAAAAATAACCAAAGAGTTTCGATTTTTCCTATTTAAAACTTGACTCTTTTGTAGTAACATCGTGTACTAAGACCGACAAAAAAAGAAAAGTTGCGATTTTTTAGGCAGATATGTCTAGGAACTATACTCTCATTCTGGCGTAAAAATCAAAGATTTTGCTGCCGTAACATGGCTGCAGCAGGCGCGATGATATTACGCTGCAAAAAAATCGTAACTTTTAATTTTCTGTCGGTCTTAGTACACAATGTCACTACAGATGAATCAAGTTTTAAAACTTTTTGGTTATTTTTAGAGCAATGCTAATGATCTAATCAGATTCTATGAATTATGCTAAGCTATGCTAAAAGTGGTACCGCCAGAACCGGAGATCAACTGAATGGATTCCAAAACGGTAAAAATCAAATATTTAACTCTAGGGGAGCTGGAAAATGAGAATATTTTTTAAAAAACTGGAGTGCCCTTTAATCTTATGAAATATATGGTATTATTTAGCACTATTATTAAACTAGTATGTGTTATGAACGGATATAAGGCACTGCTACTCACAAAACTTTTATTGGAACTGCACCAGCATACTTCGTACATTTCTACACCAAATCCAGAACCTTACGTTCAGCAAATGAGCCCCTCACAAAAGGGCACAAAATCACGTTCCCGCTCAATTTCCTTCAATTCTCCCTGCTGGTGAAATGATCTTCCTATTGCAATCCGGTCAGCCACAACTCTTGCAACATTCAAAAAACAATTGAAAACCAATCCTTTCCCAAAATACTTTACATAGAAGAGAAATGCGGTCAATATCTATCTTACAACAACAGGTATTGCGCCACAATAGTGAAACTTGTATCTTGGTATAAGCACCTTTTGTACTATTGCCTCCCTATTACATATCGCTTTATTGTTTCCTAATCTTTGGATAAATGAGTCCCCTAAATGCAAATGAATACATCTATAATATTTTCAATTAATTTCTTCACCCGAGCTCGAGTTTAGATCTTTCATCCAGATTTTGTAAGTTGCAGGAATTCTACACAAATATCAACTTTACAGTGAAAAAAGATGTTTTTTCACCAAAAGATAAAACGTTAACCGTACATATATCTCAACTGACAATGCTTAGTGGCTTAAATACCAATGCGAGGTCTCTTTATACGTTTTTAAGCATTTTCCAATTATTTTCCATAGTTAGGTAAGTGCAGTTTCCGGAATCGTCACATGCATAACGTTTTTTCCTTCTCATAAAGTCGCACATGAAAATTAAAATAAAAACTATTTGTTTTTTATGAGCCATCCCACCTCCATTTGTTGTGTATTATTCCTTCTGGTTTGTGCATTTTAAATGCACAGAATTCCTACAAAGTAAAAAAAACTTGTCTGTATTTGTCACATCCATAACATGTATATTTCCCTTATCTATAATAGAAATCATGAGTATAGACTGATATTTTTCTGACGTCTGGACTCCATCATGAAGGGTTTAGGAAAATATAAACAGATGGTTTAATATATTGGTCATAAATAAATAATATTTTTATTTTTTGACTGAATTGTCGCATTCATAACGCTGGAATAACTGCGCATCCACGGTGATCTAACTTTGGTTTTCTTAGACACCAGGCAACAGGCAAGTTGCCAAGTGTTCAGTCCTACAGCTCTCATCCTCCTACCTGCGAGCATCTTGTACGACAAATGCGCCTACATTAACATGCGTGTGCAAATCTTCCTTTGATCATTGACAAATTTTTCACTAAAAGTTGGACACTGTTGGGAATGACTTCCCATGAAAACTTTCTTCGGAGACCAGAACTCAACTTCTTATTTGCAAATTTCCTAATCCCTGTAATTATTCTTATTTGGATGAGTGTTGGTTAAAAGTAAATCCATACAATCCCCTAACAGACCATTCTTAGATAACATATCTCCAGAGAAGATAAAAACTTGCCATTTCACCTGTAAAAAGTCCTATCTGACCTTGTGCCTTGATCTCACGATATTTTCTCTAAAAGGTGGACTCACCTGCGCGATCTCATACAGCAGCTTGTAATGTTCCTCTCTCTTCTGCAAAGTACACAGGTTGCAGCCCATCGTGATCTCCGGCAACACTCGCTCACACGCGCACCAGGGATTTCCCTCAAACGTGGTGTAACGTATCTCATCGGTGGGTATCTCTCAACCCGTCGTCTTTGTGTAAAAACCAGGCAGTCTGTCAGGATCCTAGATGAAGGAATGTGCGTGTGCATGTGTGAGAAGCACGTGATGATGTTTCATACCACCTTCATACCATTGTCTCGCTGTCGCTCTCTCATCCACACTAGCAGTCATCCACACACGCGCTGTACTAACCCTTCTTCATAGAGACACACCCCCTTTCTCACTCGCCCATCTCTCGCTCACGCTCTCTCTCTCTCTCTCTCTCTCTCTCGCTCACACTCTTGCTCTCTCTCGCTCTCTTACTCACTATCTAAAGCTCAGCACACATGAATACACCTACTCTAGCTCATGAATAATAATAGATATGAATAAACAGCAGATAAAGACTGTGTTAACTGAGCATTTATCTCTAAGCATTAATAAAGGCGATAACAAGTATTAGATTTAGTCAATGAGGACAAGGAAACATTTTATTTTAAATGTACTTATTGGATTTTTATGATATTAATAGGAATTTGTTTGTTCATTTTTCATTTTGCAGTAAGCAGAGTGCGCTATATTTCAGCGAGATACCTGATATTTAGGGCTGTTAAAAGATTAATCGCGATTAATCGCATACAAAATAAAAGTGATTATTTGCATAATATATGTGTGTGTATTGTGTGTAATTATTATGTATAGACGGTTTCATCGGACGCACGTGATATACGTCTGGATCCGAACCTTACTTCCGGTTTCGTTTTTTTAATGGTCTGACTAGTTGCTAAACTGATCTCTTGAACAAATACCTCGTCGAAAATAACGAATGTTTTGGTTTCCTATGTAATCTATGTGTTGTTTTTTGCTTGTTATATAAATAAACTACATTTAAAGAACTTTGTTGTTATTTATTCTTAGCGGAGTTTACCGGAAGTTCACGCGGACCGCGACAGCACCTTGTTTATGTTTTTACTGCTGAAACGGTCTATATTTAACCACACACATATATATTTATTTCAGAATTGTATTTATATATTAATTATATAGAATATAGAATATATAGAATATAGAATATATAAAAATATAAATATTTACACACAGCTAATATTTACACACAGCACACACTCATATATTATTCCAAAAATAACTTTTATTTTGTATGCAATTAATCGCGATTAATCTTTGCCCAGCACTAAATATATTTATATTCTAAATCTATATTTAGATTTTATTTCTTTATTTTTATTAAAAAATATATACATAAATAATTTTTGTTACATGTAGACATGTGTGTGTGTCTTTATATATACATAATAATAATACACACAAATATATTATGCAAACACAAACTTTTATTTTGTATGCGATTAATCGCGATTAATCTTTGCCCAGCACTAAATATATTTATATTCTAAATCTATATTTAGATTTTATTTATTTATTTTTATTAAAAATATATACATAAATAATTTTTTGTTACATGTATACATGTGTGTGTGTGTAGGTGCGCGCGTGTGTGTGTGTGTGTGTGTGTGTGTGTGTGTGTGTGTGTTTATATATACATAATAATTATACACACAAATATATTATGCAAACACAAACTTTTATTTTGTATGCGATTAATCGCGAGTAATCTTTGCCCAGCACTAAATATATTTAGATTCTAAATCTATATTTAGATTTTATTTATTTATTTTTATTACAAATATATACATACATTTTTTTGTTACATGTATACATGTGTGTGTGTGTGTGTGTGTGTGTGTGTGTGTGTGTGTGTGTGTGTGTGTGTTTATTTATATATACATAATAATTATACACACAAATATATTATGCAAACACAAACTTTTATTTTGTATGCGATTAATCGCGATTAATCTTTTGGCAGCCCTAGCAATATTTTAAAAAACAAATATCGGTGATATAATTAAATAAATATATAGGAGATAATTTGATATATAGACCGATATATTGGTGCATCTTGGATCGATTTTATAATCTATAAACAGCCATAGTATATGACTTTATTATTAAAAATGTTAAATAGCTTCCCCCAAAACCTCAATGTACTATTCACTGATTTACAAACAGTGTACATTTTTATCGACCATTATTCTTAATACTGGGAAGGGGACGGCACCGCTATTTTTGTCCTTGCAACTGTCAATGGTTGATTAATTAGATTTATGTCGTAGGCTTATTGAAAGACAATGGTCCAGTAAATATGCATAGGAAACAAGACAAGACACGGACTATTATTGATCGCCCCCAAATTAGTTTCCTGACTAACAGTGAAAGAAAAGAAAGGAAACAGAAAGAGGAGGAGGAGGAGAGAGAGGAGCGTGGTGATAACAGTGTACCGTAGAGACGCTTCTCTTCTGGCAGCGCGACAGCTCTCTAGGGAAGCAATAATCCGATTCGCAGAGCTTTAATTTCACTCAGCAGGTTTAAAGAGGATCTGAGCCAACTTAGCCCCAACTGGAGCTTCTCCGTCCCAAACGCGTCTCTCGCCATGCCCCCCAAAATGGGTCTGTGGATACCGAACATTTTTCTTCTTTCATCTCGAAGTTTATTAATCTCCAAACAGCCTAGAAGCAGAAGTAGTTGTTTAAGGGCTTTTACTACAGCTCAGACAGACATAACCCAGCAAAGAAATAGCCGTCATTTCACCATCTGGGTTAACCGTAAACCCGATATAGTCTGGCTATAAGTAACCCACTTGAATTTAATTTCCACTTGAAATAACTTGCAAGATGATATTCCGTTTATTTTATTTTTATCTAAATTTCATTTATTTTTTGAATTTCATTTATTTATTTATTTATTATTTTATTTTTTTATTTTTATTTTATTTTATTTTATTTTAGGACCTCGTTTTAGCCTTGCCGTCTTGGCTGGGTTTGGACGTCTATTAGATGTCTTTTAAATGCAAAATTGCTTGCGAAATGAGGTACGATGACAAGCTGTATAATCTAAATAATCTGAAATTGATCAATACTCAACAGTAGCATTAAACACCATAAAAAGAGATTTCATTCAATCCCATTCAATTCACTTTCATTCAATATAGCATATAGCCTTTCTTCTTCAAAGTTGTAATCCATATTCACCAAGGAGGGACAGGTCATCTACAGAGATCAGAACGCACTGTCGCAGATAACATCAGCTGTGACATCACAGGTCACCGAAGATGACCCCTGAAGATGACATCATCAGGAATAAAGGTGCTTAGAAACGCTACAAGAGGTGACCTCACGTATCACTGTAGTTGCGTATTTAATGCTATTATAGCATTAAAGAGCAACTATTGTCCGATTCACGATTTTATATTTCCTTTGGTGTATAAGTGTGTATTAGTACATGTTAACAATATGCAAAAGGTACAAAACCCAAACTAAACGATGGTAAACGATTGGACAACAACAAAGTCACAGATTGTAGGCAACAGTTTACTTCCTGTGATTGGTGATGTAGTAAAGACCGACATTATCATACAGGTAATTCCTGTTTGGATCCTAAGAAATGAATGGGGCTAGGCTAAATGCTAACACATTCACGACCTGCTGTACAAAGATTAAGTGCTTGCATTGATAAAAGATAGGTTTGCATTCATTTATCTAAGTTGAGGTAACGACATAGTAAAATATTGAAAAACTGTGCTGTTGTCCTTTAAGGGCCTATGGTAGTATGATAATTATATAAAACATAAAAAAATTTAATTCACAAATATACAAAAAATTGAAGTAATTTTGTCTACAGTAAAACTTTAAGCACTATATCAATTGGTTAAAATTAGTATTCACACATCTGCTCTCCTTTTATCAGTGTCCTTAAGACTCCAGGGTAAATGTAATCTTTCATGTAAAGTTCAGGCCCTTTGAAACCTTCAGCTCTGTTCTGCTGGATACTTCATTCCACACAGTTATGAAGAGTCATCAGTTCAGAGATTTAAAATCCCTTCAACATCACCATCTGGCCCTCAGATATCCTCAGAGACATCAACTTGTCCTTGAAAGTTCTGTATGCTAAAATGATAAATGAATCAAACCAAAGACACTGGATTTAACAAGATAAAGCACTCATTAATATCACTGGGGGGCAACACAACGCTCAATATGGCCGCTGTGTCAACGCAAGTTCCGCCTTTTAGTTAAAAGAACCAATCAACAATAAATAAATACTTACGATTCTCTGGGGGAGGGGCTTTGTACGGAGTCGCAGCACAGCAGCTGAAACGACTGCGAAAAACTTTTTTTTAGACAAATTTAAGATTATAGAAACAAAAATGACAGTTGATTTTGTTAATTGTTGGTCAGAAACTTGTTGTTTAATTGTTTAATTTTAACACGCGATTTTTAGAGATATCTGTCTTTCCCCATTCAAGTACTTTAAGGGCTGTTCACATTATAACAATAACTATAACGGTAACTATAACGATAACTTTATTTACATCCACACCACCGAACGATAGCGATAAATTGTATGCTAATTCGCTTACGTGTGCGGTACTTGCGCAAATCTTTTACCTTCAATTGCATTAACTAATATTGTATATTTCCTGTAATAAAAACTTTTGCAATTGTGTACATGTCACTGAATGTGTAAATATGCTGTTCTTGTGGCATTTACACACAGCAGATATAACTCTAAACAGTAAATTGAATAGTTCGTGCAAGCTAATATCACTGTAAAAAATTTGCTGTAATTTTGCAGCTGGTTGCCAGTAACTTACTGTAGAAGATAAAGTCTAAAAATGTTTCATGATCATTTAACTTTGAACAAAATGTTGCTAGTAAATAACATAAATGTAAAATCTACGGTAAGTTACTGGCAGCTAGTTGCCAGTAATACCCAGTAATACTTTAATTTATACAGAAATTTTTTACAGTGTCAATGTAGTAAAATAAAACACATTACGTAGTCAATTTCACAGCTACTGCATCAGCGCAGGATACCTGACAGTGATGCGCGGGTTGATCCAAAATTAGCGGGTGCGTGCGGACACCCGCGGTTACGAGTCATCCAAAAATATTTGCGGTTGGTCGGGTCGTTTGAAATAAAGATGCCAATTAACTATTTTAAACAATTACTACTTTTAAAAAATGCAGGCCAGGAAGCGGGTCGGGTACAATATACATATTTTTTTGCGGTCCGAGTTGCAGGCGGGTTGGTTGAAAGCGTTGGTCGGGTGCGGGTTGTTTATACAATGACCCACGCATCACTGATACCCGAGGTAATTTTATGTTATAGTTCTCAGCAATAAGCTTCTCCACAATGTCATATCAATATGCGTGCACATGAAGTTCAAATAGATTTCATTGGCTGTCAATGGTTTATCATTCATCAGTTGAAAAAATCGTTTAGAAAGTGATCCCAACGATATTGTTTTTATCGCTATATTTTTATCGTTATAGTTGTGGCATGAACTACGCTATTTTCTATATTATAAAACAAATTTTAAAATTATATTTTATTATAGTTATCACTATCGTTATAATTTAAACAGCCCTTTAGTCTTATATAAGCTGGTATTTTTTAAATGGTACATATTATGTGCAAAATTTTTGCTATGAAACACGGCATGGCTTTGTAATTACATAAGGGTAGGGCTGCATAATTAATCGAAAAACAAATCGGGAAAACAATTACATGAATCGCCAAAAGTCTTACAGCTGTCCATTTTTGCTCATTTCGATACATTTCGGCAGTATGTCTGGGCAAGATTTTAAAACTGATAAGTTGACCTGTCCTTTAGCCATTCATTTTGGACTTTTTACTAACAACATAACTCATAATTATTTGTAATTTACATTATATTATTTAGTTTTGGATGTTTAGAATTTACCATGCAGCTGCTTCACAGAAAGTTATAAAACATTTCAAAATTATAAAAACTTCAATCTTAAATCTATTAATCCGCAACAATAACCGCAATTACAATTTCAAGGTGAATAATCGTCAATTATGATTTTTGTCATAACCGTGAAGTGCAGCTCTAGTACGGGGGCATAAATACTGACAGACTGGTAGGTGAAACGTTTCCACAACACTTTAATCATTGCACACACATCTGTGTCTATTACTGTTAAGTGGCCTTTAACCATTGTTAGAGAAACCAATAAAGACGTAATTGATATACAAACTGTATTATTTAAGGGCTATCCGAGACCCTCATTTGGCATTTTACATGTTGACGTATGTGAACGACTTAGCATGTACATTCACATCGCACGTGAACACAAAAACACTAAAATGATACATAGCTAACAGGTGCCGAGCTATCAGAATTACTGAGGGCTGATGCGTCATGTATCTTAATGACCAAAACACATCAAATATTTAAACTTATAAATCATTAATCACACTAAAAACACAAGCAGACCTTTTGTTAATGCCCTGGTCGAGGTGTTGAAACGTAAAAACGCTTGTAATGCCGACACATCAGAAACTGTAGGTGATCAAGACATCTTCACCATTTAAATGTAAAGTTCATGCAATGACTATATACACAAATGTTATTGACGTATTGGGCAGACACTTTTATCCAAAGCGACTTAACGTGCAGTACAAAGTATATATTTTATTAGTATGAGTGTTCCCTGGGATCAAACCGTCAAACGTTATGCGGCACTAACGCATCAACTATCTATATTTGCTCACATAAAACATACAATAAAACCACAATAAAAACATCAAAACAATTCTGAATGCCCAGATGTGTATATGAACACTGGTTTGCAGTGTGTTGGGCTGCCACTGACAACCTTAATCCTGCTAACCAGCACAATTTCGACCATAATTAAATTACACTTCTTTTTAGTTTACCTAGAGGCGTCAAGCAAGTCCATCAAATTCATCCCCAGGCACCTCTATATAACATTCGAAGGCGCCAGTGGATCTGACGTGTGTCTTGGTACAATTAAACTCACTCACCACATTCTGACCTCAGATCATTTTAGACACACTGGCTGAGACTTATCTGCAACAAACAGCTGAGCCTTGCCCAATGCTGCGCTTACAATGACCTCCGCAGACGTCCCACCGACCTATACAATGTCTGGGACCAAAGACAGCAATCTCAGTGCCTCCCTGTCCAGTCAGATAATGACTTTAGAGACACTGCTTTGTGTATGAAGGTAGCCTGTAGGAAAACTGGTTTCGTACTGACTGGCACCTTTACTTTATGCAAACATCCTACTTTCAGAAAAAAAATAGTCTTAGCTGTCACTGGGGCGGTACCCTTTATAAAATGTACACTTTTGCACCTAAATATACTTTCAAGATACATATTTTGTATACATATTAAGGCTGCGAAACGATTAATCGCGACTAATTGTTTGCAGAATAAAATTTTTTGTTTACATCATACAGTATTTGTGTGTATTGTGTATAATAATTATGTATATAAATATATA
The DNA here is from genome assembly GCF_027580225.2 of Misgurnus anguillicaudatus. Taxonomy (NCBI): domain Eukaryota; kingdom Metazoa; phylum Chordata; class Actinopteri; order Cypriniformes; family Cobitidae; genus Misgurnus; species Misgurnus anguillicaudatus. Next base: position 25,520,969 of record NC_073337.2, read on the forward strand.
CATACAGATGCAAGGATATATTTAAGAAATATTTACATGTGTATATACATTTTCATATTTATATATAATTTATATTATTTACAATATAACATGATTAGTCGCGATTAATCGTTTTGCAGTACTAATACATATCTGTATGTAAATGGTACATATTAGGACCGTTTCAAGGGGTATGGCCCAGTGACAGCTATAGGGACCCTTTTTAACCATTCTTCGACTATATTTACAGTGTAATGACTGATAAACTATTTAACCAATAATTAACGTTACTTTAAGTGCTCTCTCTCACTGCTCCAGATTCGATTTATTTGTAAGCAACCATCAAACCAGACAGACAGGATAGTGGGAAATCACAAGAAGTGAAGGACAAATTTATACTACTCCCAAAAATTTGTCTCGGTTGACAGGATGATGCAAACATTGCATCTGGATGTGACATGATCTTACCATGATATACAGCCTGTAAAGGCAACATTTTTAAGCTTTGGGACGTGGCCCCAAGCAGGGGAACAACGGGGAGGCTTATAAATATTAATTTAGCCACATAACATTTGGTCAGTAGCCTTAAAAGATTTGCATTGAGCGAGCATTAGCCGTATCACTCATGTTTCTTTGGCAAAAACGTCTCCGTTGAATGTGGAGAACTACATTTTCCGCCAAGCAAAACAAAGCTCGTAAAGTTTAACGATAATTTCCCAAAAACCTCGAGTATGGGAGCGCACTTAGAAATTCGTACAATATGTCACACATTCATAAACGCCCCAGCACTCAGACACAACCTGGTCTCCACAGACCGTCCCCACCGAAGCCCTTGGGCACGATAACCCACAAACACAGAGACACGAACGCTGCTGGAGCCTTATCCCACGTCTGATGTTTTAACACAATAGAGCAGTTCTCATAAAAAGCATTATGGGGCTTTCCCCTGGTGCCCCCTTCAGCTTCTACTCTCAGGTGGTCGAATTTGAAACAGCACTGGAGGGCCCTTTACAGCCAAACAGCATCTGTGCCAAACGTGAGATGCCTTCCATTAGGAACCGAAATAAACAGCTCGCCATGGCAGAGACAGCTTTGGTTTCATGTGAACAGCAGGCTACGGTAAACTAATGCCCTTGTCTGTGTCTCTCTCAGTCTGTGTATCTTTTTCTCTCCGCTCGCTCCTTTAAACTCATCTCTATCTCCTTCTCCTGAATTAGTTGACCGTCCGGTTGGTGTCAAGTTCCATATAGCCAGCTGTCTGTATTCGACGTGCGTTTGCGCTACATTTATAGTCTTAAATGAGCCACTTCGCTCGCCGCGCTCCTCTGTGAAGGGTTTGCGGGTCATCTCATCTCATGAGGAACATATTCAGTCAGATTTCATAACTAAGAAAGAAAAATATGATGCTATGTGCGGATAAAATAACAATGCTATATAGGTTTTCAAACTTTTTTGTCCCCCTTGACATAAATTATTTACTTTAAGTACTTTAAGTAAGCATTTTAATAATTTAGTAGAACATTTGCATGTTTAACTTCAAAAACAAACATATTTTACATAGTTATTGATATTATGTTATTACGTTATTAGACCTTCATCTGGTAATTTTCTTTCATTGCATAAAAACGTATCTGTCCATTAGCATGAGTCCTCAATTTTCTGATATATTGTAGTGTTGTGTAATGGTCACATGGCATGCAGATTAAACAAAGTATATATTTTGTTAGTAAGCGTTTTGTTTAGATTTTATATCTTTAAAATGATTTATTTACATTTTCTGACTGAATTGTAATAAAACATTTTATGAACTCACGGACCACCTGCAATTCCCACACGAACCACCAGGGACTCGCGAAACCCCGTATGGGAAACCCTGCTCTACAGATTTGTTTTTTTTTATTTCAAGAAAAAATGTCTTAAATTAAGATGCTTCTTCTTGATGAGCAAAACGACCCAAGAAAATAAGTCTAGTTTTTAGACAAACAATATCAAATTTGATATCAAAGTGATTTTGTGCATAAAACAAGCAAAAAAAAATCTGCCAATGGGGTAAGAAAAAAATTTTGAAAATTTTTCTTAAACACAAAATTCAAGAAAAATTCCTGAAAAAATTTGCTTACCACATTGGCAGATTTTTTTTGCTTGTTTTATGCACACAATCACTTAATTTTGATATGTTTGGTCTAAAAACTAGACTTATTTTCTTGGGTCGTTTTGCTCATCAAGAAAAAGCATCTTAATTTAAGAATATTTTGATATTTTTACTAAAAACAAGACAAAAATACTAAGAATTTTTTTTCTTGAAAATAATTTTTTTTGCAGTGAATTAAGCACATCTTTTCCAAATCTTATTACCATAGCTTTGATATACGTTGAAATATTTTAAAAATATTCTGAAATATAATTTTGTAATACAATTAATATAAATTTGTAAATACTTAAAAATTATTATTATATATTTTTTCACATTTTGGTAACAAGATTGAGATTTTCTTTTGACGTTAATGAGAATTGGGAGATGACTTAATACACTGATTCTAAACATATTTTTGTGCAATTATTTTTATTTGCTAAATATGGCAAAAAAAAAAAAACCATTATGGACTGCCCTTATTTGGACATTTTATTAAAATATTCATGAGTTAAACATTTTTTTTTTTTATTTAAAATTGCTTAAATGTTAATTTTTTTAATTATTATATTATACTTAACTTCAAAGCAGAGACAGATTATTTAGACAGCTAATAATGTATAGCATACTATACTATAGTACACAGTAGTGATGGGGACGAGACCGCCTATGCCGAGTCCGAGTCAAGACTGAGCCTTTGAAGGGTCGAGACCGAGTCCGTTTGTTTTCAAATACAGTCGAGTCCGAGTTGAGACCGAGACCTTTGGGAGTTGAGACCGATTCGAGACCAAGACCACAAAAACATGTCAGTTTTCATAGTCATGATTTAATATCATCCCAGTTAATAATCAACATTTAGGCCTACAGACTATTGGGAATTGTTTATAGGATCAGTCTTAACGTCTTAATATGGACTATGCTTTTACTATCATTAAAAAAATCCCTAACACATCCATCATCTTCTGCCTATTTTTCTAGAGATAAATGGCTCTGATGGCAGTATCTTTGCATTGCACCATGGGATGTCATTTTCAAATAATGCCCGTCAACACTGCATTTTATTATTATTTTTATGTATTGTGTGGTTTTTTATATGAACATTAAAAAATGCGTTGGTCTTGAGGACTCGGTCTGAAATTACGACCACTGTGGTCCGAGACAGAGTCTTTGAAAGACCAACTCCGAGAAAGCAGAGACCGGACTCGAGTACTAAATCACTAGTACACAGTACATAAACAGTATATGTATGTGTGAACAGCACATACATAAACATTATATGTGTGTGTTTATATACAGTCTTTGCCAGCTGTTCCTTCATAACGCAGGTGCTTAACTCGATTACTTCTGTGCTTGAAATCCAATGATAATCTCAACCCACCACCCAAGTAAACAAATACGACAGTCTTCTGTTTCTTGTCATGTTCCTTTCATCCTTTCCTTGGCTTGTATGCTTAGCAGAGTAAATCTGATCTTAATCAAAGGTGCCGTTAAAAGCCAACAAGCTTTGCATTCATGCGACCTAATCTTTTTTACCCCACGGACCGAGCTGAGAGCTTGAGGTCAGATTTGTCACACTCCAGCAGGTTCCTCTTCGGGTCTAAAGCTGATATTCAGATCTTCACATGAACTTCCGTCCGGCTTGATGGTTCCAGCTGGTCGCAATCTTGTCTTCCTCTTTGGCGACCGGGTGGAGCTCTGCGTCTGTTCCTGTGATAACAGACAACTCCATTGTCTCCATTATAAGACCAAACCCATAAGGTTCCCCTAAAAGCTAAACGTTATTACACTACGGATTTACATAGAAAAGAGGTCTTGTGTTGTAGTAAGGCAGAAGGTGGCAACGTGCACACTCGGCAGGAGTTTTAAGTGGCGTGTGGCATCTCCCCTGAGACAAGATACAGTAAAAATCAGGAGGTGCATTAAGCTGAACATAGTGGATTTTAATAGTTCAGATCAGGTCAGAAGCTGAAGCGCTCATTAAATTCGTTTGAACCCTCAGGCAATCAATACTTTACATTGAAGCGATGGTTTTGGATCGTGTGGATCTGGGTAAAACAGATCTATAGAGCCAATCCAAACATATCCAAACACACTACTGGGTGTCCCATTGCTGCACTAAACAGCCCAATAAAACTTTTACTGGCCCGGTTTCCCATGGGACTCGGATACAATGGCTTATTCTGACACATTTGTGATCCAATTTTACCACCATCAGGGGCAGAAGTGATGGTCATGGTTAGAATTGCTCTTTATGTTGTGGTCAATACAAAGCTGGTTTCGGCCTTATGTGCGACCATTTTGTTTTGCACTTTTTACCTCATTAATCAAATTAAACGCGGTAAAGTGACATTGGTATTGCGGCTATAGCTCTTAATTGAAAACATTATTCTGAATTACAAGAAATTAGTTACAATGGTCTAAAACTCTGTTTCTAGTTGGGTTAATTTATTCTCTCATTATGAATTTAAGATTTCAAGCTTTGATGGTAAAGTCATTTAAAAATGAAAATAAGTTTTAAAATTAATTTTCCTTTCTGCATTGATGACATCATGCACTTGAATTGGGAAGAGACTATATTATGGATGCATGTTATCCAGCCTGATCTTAGAGCGCGCCAAACCAAACATCCATGTGTGTCTGTGACTGCTAGATAATAACCCTAAAGTTAAAGAATCCCCCTACTTTTGTGATATCCCTCAAACTAAAATAGCTAAGGGTTTTGTTAACTTTTAAGTTTCTTGCAAATAAATTGGTAATACATACTTTACAATAATTAATAAGTTGCAACTTTTGATTCTAAAAATGTATTGTTAAATGCTGGAAAGTCATGTTAGCTAAAGCATTAACAAAACAATACAACCTTACTGTAAAGTGTGACTGAAATCTTTTTTATTTGTAACCTTTAAAGCAGAATCTTAAATGCATAATATTTATGTTGCTCATGTTATAATTAATATATATATATATATATATATATATATATATATATATATATATATATATATATATATATATATATATATATATATATATATTATATGGTGTCTGTCTGTCTTAAACTAAGGTGAAGACTACAGTACAACTTAAATTTATAAAACTTAATATTTAAATATAATACATAATATACACCTTTTCCTAAAATTTTTGCATTTCATACTATCAACTGTAGGCCTACTGCATAAAAATATTAAAAATATAAAAATACTATTAGCATATTAAATAAGAGAGTCACCTCAACCTTCCCACTTTCTGACCTCAGGTCAACCCCCATGCTACACCCGTGTAGGTCAGTAATTTGTTACATGTTATATATTTACACTGTCAGAAAATGAATCCTAAAATGATCCCTGGCTGTACCCTTTAAATAAGTACGCATTTGCACCTAAAACGTTCATAATTTAAAAAAAAAATTCATTTGTAGGAAATGTATGCATCAACGGTACAAATTAGGACCTTTTTAAACTATACTGCCCCAGTGACAGCTACACTGCAAAAAAACTTCGTATTTTGTCTTCAGTAGAAATATCTAACATTTCTTAAATCAAGATGCATTTTCTTGATGAGCAAAATGACAAAAAAATCTAGTTTTTAGAAAAAAATATACAATTTAAGTCAATTTGTGCTTAAAACATTTTTAAAAAATCTGCCAATGCGGTGAGAAAAAAAATCTTGAACAAAGTTTACCTTTTTCTTAAACATTTTATTCAAGATTTTTTTCTTACCCCATCTCTAAGCACATATTTACTTAAATTGTATATTTTTGTCAATTTTTTTCTTAGGTCATTTTGCTGATCAAGATAATGCATCTTGATTTAAGAATTTTTATTTCTACTGAAAACAAGACAAAAATACTAAGTTAGAAAGTAATTTTTTGCAATGTATAGACCATTTTTTAGCATTCGTGGCCCATGCAAAATGATTGGGAATGTGCACAGTGTAATTTTAAGCTACAGCCAAAAGAAAGTGTCGATTTTGGTCGAAATTGAGGTTTTCATAAAAATGGGTGCATTAAACCCTCATCTAGTGATCCCAATGCTCGAAATAGTCATTCAACGTTTTTTGAAACGTGTACCGTCCTAAATGCTTAACCTATACAAAAATGCGTGTCCATCCACATGCGCGTCTGACATCTTGGTTTCGGTTTTAAAACTTACAGGACTTTATTGATGTTAAAATAGTTATTAAGAGAGGTAAAGTTTGGGACCTGATTGATGTTAAAAGAGTTATTAAGAGCCATAAGACATTAAAACAATCTTCCTCGCGCTGACTAAAGGGGGTCGCACACCGGCTGTGGGACATACAAATAAGTAGGCTGATCATTAGTCTACATAATTTTCCTTAAGTCTCTATCTTGTCATCAAACATTAAAAAAGGCTACATTATGTAAGTGACATAACTGTAATTCTGACATGCTTACATTTGTTGAGTGCACTTAAACACGCTCACACACATAGACAGAGGACGAATTCCAAACGGCGCTTCGGGAAGAAGATGCAGCATAAACAGTTGGTCCACATAAAGTGAAAATTACGTTGTTTTTTAGTGCTTTATTTGCCAAATGTATTTTAACGGACTACAGTATGAGACACAGTAGCGCAACTCTCTCTCTCAAGTTTATACATCAAGAGTTCTGATCTTTGAAGGGCACAGGGATAATCACGTTTGATTGGAGTTGGACGGGACACATTCAACCGTCTTTTTTTAGCAGCTTTTTGCGGTTAAATTGTTCAAAATCACTTACGTGTTAACATTTGCAAGCCTTTGAAACACGTGCCAATTATCAACTTTCACCCTATTTAAATTTGCGTATTAATCCACAAATCACATGCGAGCCGAACCGTGGGTCATGATCTATAATGTCAAAATAAAAAACTCATTTTGGAAAATTTGCGTCACATTTTTTTCTGACAGTGTAATATTTAGATGCGATCTTATTATGCAAATGTAAATATGTTTAACATGTGACCAGCGGCGTGGAGATTGATATAGTCACTGACCACATGGCTGTGACAATGCTTGAGGCTTGACCTGAGGTCAGAAAGTGAGAAGGTTGAGATGACACTCCTCTTCAATATGCTAATAGTATGGTGTGGTATACTATCAGGCCTATACACAAACACACACACACACACGTAACCTCAGGGAGCGCACAGAAAATCATTCAATTCAACCAGACACTACTGCAGAGAAAGACCCTATTGAAGGTTTTTGTGCCACAGACAATGGCAGCTGAGGACAGAGCAGTCAGGAAAGTGAGTGTGGCCCCGGGGAATTATTTCTCATTCAAAAATAATCACATAAAAGCACCACACTCAAAATATGAACAAAAAACTCGAAGAACACTTAAACTACGGCCTTGTAAAAGGTACGGAAAGATGCTAATGCTTTTTCAGAATCGCTTAACGTAGCGAATTACAACCTTCTTTGGATATTAAGTATTACAACTCAATGTATTTTTTTTAGAATCAACCACATCTACAATTATCATGCCAGTTTATGACCGAGATTTACGAACACTCCGTTATGCCTGTTTGGTCCAATAAAGTGCGATTTCACGCTTTCTATTGGAAAAGCAACAAACCGACGCCATAAAACAAAACAACTTTATTACCACTCAGAGAACCCTCAACCCCAACGAAAGTGAATTTTCTTCTTGAGCCTTTCAAAATAAACAGCGCAGGCAATCTTTGACATACGCGTCGTGAGCTTTGTCCTAACCAGCCAACCCATCTTCAAGGTTGGACATCGATTTTCAAAAACAGCTATGCATGGAAATTCGGCTGATGGAGTGCTCCCTCTTATAATTTTTCTTTCCCTCTCCCTCTTCAAAATTGTTCCCCCAGCCTTGTTGCGGTTGTCATGGCAACCCTGGCCTATGACGGAGTTGGTGACAGAGAAGCGGAGAGGTGAGATTTATCTCAGAAACGGTGTGCGGAGACGGAGCGGTCCTCTCCGCGTTACCGTATGCGCTGCTATCGCACGACGCATGAATGCGTTTATTTAAAATAGGCCTGGCAGAGCCTGACGCATGACATATGTCTATAGGGCTGCATCTTCGAAGGCCGTGGATGGATGAATGGAGATGCTTTTATCCTTTTAAAAGCATGTTGAGGGGTTTACTAAGGCAGAATAAAGGCTGTAAATGACAGTTGTTTTATCCGAGGAGGCGATTGCTCCTCTTTTGGTTGTCATTGAGACAGATATCATTGTGCACGTGTCATCAGCAACAGTACATCCAACAATACATTGACCTTTTTTCCACCATTTGCCTGCCTACACTAACATTTTTTGAACACAATTGACTAAACAGTAATTTATTAACGATAAATTAATTTATTCCATTTTTATCCACAGCGTTGAACATTTTTCCTCTACAGCTAATAGTAAGCCCAGTATACAAAGCTAAATTCAAGCTAAATTTACAGATAAATGCATTTAAAAAAAACATTTAAAAATAAATAAATATATTTAAAATAAGTTTAAAATGAATGCAAATACATTTCTGTAATAAATTCATTTAAAATAAATAAATAAAAAATAAAAAATATTTTAAATAAGTAAAAAAATGCAAATACATTTCTGTAATAAATGCATTTAAAATAAATAAATAATACATTTAAAACTAAATAAATAAATATATTTAAAATAAGTTTAAAATGAATGCAAATACATTTTTGTAATAAATTCATTTCAAATAAATAAATAATACATTTAAAAATAAATAAATATATTTAAAATAAGTTTAAAATGAATGCAAATACATTTCTGTAATAAATTCATTTAAAATAAATAAATAATAAATAAAAATATTTTAAATAAGTAAAAAAATGCAAATACATTTCTGTAATAAATGCATTTAAAATAAATAAATAATACATTTAAAAATACATGAATATATTTAAAATAAGTTTAAAATGAAAGCAAATACATTTCTGTAATAAATTCATTTAAAACAAATAAATAATAAATACAAAATATTTTAAATAAGTAAAAAAATGCAAATACATTTCTGTGATAAATGCATTTAAAATAAATAAATAAATATATAATGAATAAATAAATAAATAAATAAATATATTTAAAATAAGTTTAAAATAAATGCAAATACATTTATGTAATAAATGCATTTAAAATAAATAAATAAATAATAAAAAATATTTAAAATAAGTAAAAACATGCAAATACAATTCTGTAATAAATGCATTTAAAAGAAATAAATAATACATTTAAAAAATAAATAAATATATTTAAAATAAGTTTAAAATAAATGCAAATACATTTCTGTAATAAATGCTTTTAAAATAAATAAATAATAAATTTGAAAGTTTAAAAATAAATGCAAATACATTTATAATTAATTAACACATCTAATGTTAAATAAATTAAGCTGATTATTATATAGTGCATCTTAAAGCATGGCTATTTGCTTGCTATAATTTGCATTGCATTAATAGCGCCCATAGAAAAAAGCAAATCCAAAATTGAATTACGCTGCACGACTGCATGCACACAAAAAAACGTGCAATCCGCAGGCGCAATACATTGTAAATTCACCCAATCCCTCTGAAATAACTCTGATAAAGCTGATATAAAGCCACTGGGCTGGAGTAAATCCCACAAGCCGAGGCAAGTGATTCCTGCTCATCTGCCCACTCTATCCTAGATTTCCCGTTCAGTAACTCCAGCACACTGCTGTATAAGCTGACCACATTGCCAGAGAAATGATAATGGGACTCATAATGAGCTAATAAAAGAAAACCTCAGGAAACAAAACAAACTTCAGGGGGTATTTTAATCACAAAGCATCGTATAATGTGAACAGTAATTTAGGACAAAGCAAGCAATTTCGGTGTTTCCAAAAAAAGTGCTTCCATGAACTATCAACAGGGATTTCACAGGTTATTAGAGCCGGAGAATCAAAACATTGTATCATTTAGCTGTGTAATTAAACTAAATGATCTGACTGGTGATTCAGATTAGTCTTGTGTGGTCAGCGTTTCGCTATCGACATAAAGTCTGGTCCACGGGATGAAATCAAAAGTAAAGAGTATGAAAGTTAAACTCCAGTCATGCATCAGGGTTTATGTTTAACTACATGCACACTGTATTCAACGTACCTGTTGTGTGTACAGACGAGTTACAGATGGCAACCCAGGTGGACAATGAGGCATGTGACCTCACAATAGCCGTCACTGTAACATCAGGCTGACTTTTGTCATATTGCACAGACACGTATCAAAAAGCTGTCACCAAACTGTACTCACTCATGTGCAGCAGACTGCAAAGGACTCTGGGATTGATAAATAAAATACAGTGCCCAGTTTATGTGGTAGTCATGCTTAAAATTTTCTATTTGAGGCTGTGATCAAGATGGATCGGATCACTTTTGAACTGTGCCATTTTGGCTTTCATTACTATACTGTATTCTAACATGCAATTTATTTTCTATAAAAGAGAAATAATCACCGTATCTTCTTGATAAATTTCAGGTTTATCTAACAGCTACATGATTAACATTATAACCCTATCTATTCCTGTGTCTAATTAAAAGCTGATTTATAACAAGAGCAAGAGACTTCAAGGACCATAAGTCCTAAGGTCAGAGGCGGTCAGAAGATCACCCGTCAAGCAGAAAGTGAACTGGGTAGGACACATGCCATGAATTGTGGCATCAGGTGCATTGGGTTGAACTGTACATGGCTCTTTTGCACCTGAGGCCCACCCCCTCGATTTGGTCCCAGGACAGCCATTTGCTCATTGGCCTGTTACGTCCAATAGCATCTGCAGTAATTGGCTATTTCGGGACTGTGAAGGTTGAGCTAGCAAGGGAGAAAGGCCAAGCAAGCCAGCTGTCAGTAATAAACACAGCCCTCATTTATCAATTACCACCACCAACATGTGAGTGACATCCGAGGTCTGGCCAGATGTCAGCTACACCGAGCAATCTTAACACATATTTACTGTTAAACATGTTTGAAAAAAAAATGAAAGTCGCAAGGACAAGGCTTTCTCTTTTATCACATTTACAGGAATAGTTCATTCAAGTATGGGAAAATTCTCTCAAAATGTATTTACCGTCAATGCCATCCTTGATGACAACCAACATGAGATTCAACATAATTAAAACAAAATTTACAATGTTGCACAATGCATTGATTGCTTAGCCCACCAGAGTTGTACTTAAATCTGGGGTTTTGAAAATTTTGTCAGCAGAACCCCCTTGACCGAAATTATTTAAAGTAACGTTACTCCCTTAAGTACGGAGCTGTGAAGGGGACCTTTGCGAAAAATGAAAGATAAAAGACTTTCTTTTGCGCACACAAAACTTTCTCTTGATAATTTATCGTGCCATGCTTTAGTTTCTTGTACGCACAAGAAAGTCTTTTATTTTTTATTTTTCGCAGAAGTCCCCTCCACGGCTCCGCAACTTAAGAGATTTTAAGTAAATATTTCAATAATTTAATAGCACATATTGAAGTGTTTTATTTAGTATTCTTTTATTTTAAAATTATTTATTTACATTTTATTATTTAATTGTAATTTTTTATCAAGTCACGAAATCCTTGCAATTCCCCCGCAAACCACAAGGGTTTTGCAAAGCCAAGTTTGGAGTTGTATGCAGTGTTTGAATTTGCTGGGTGGTCCTGGACTATAAACATTAAGGGACCCCTTTTAAAGCACAAGAATATAAACTGTGCGGTCCCCTGTTTTTTTTTTTTTTTTTTATTAAAATACAACATGAATTAAAAATGTTCATGATGCACTGCCACAAAGCGATACTGTCCATTATTTGTCCTAATTTCACAATAAACTAGTGTTTCCCATACATTGATTTATCTGTGGCGGCCCGCCTCTCTCGCATGTACTTTCTTTTTCGTGTTAACCTCAACAGATGTTACTGACAGAGAAGACGGCTGATCGAGTTCATCATGACTTAACAAAAGGTTAGCAGTAGTGTTCAGTGTTGGTGGTAACGCATTACAAGTAACGTGCATTACGTAATAATAATTTTCCAAACTATCGGTATCGGCATTCATAATGGCCAATAAAAAAACCCGGACGAAACAGCCTTTAACCATGTAATGAGTGTTACCGTTGTATAGTTTGTCCACCAGAGGGCACTCTACAACCTCCCTGTTGGCAACACTCGTGTATAACGCTTCACATATCCTGCAACCTGCTGAGCCAGCCAGAGTTGGGCAGAGAGATCAACGGTTAAGTGAGTTCATGGTAAGTTGGTCACGAGACAATAAAAAAACAAGTTTCTTTTTAAAATGCATTATTATATTATTTTAGTTAAAACTCATAAATAACTACAAATAAGTAATGCTAAGGAAATCTGTTAATGTTTTGTTGCGCGTTTCTGAAAAAACACACACACACACACACACACACACACACACACACACACACACACACACACACACACACACACACACACACACACACACACATATATAGCCGATATATCGGAATATCGAATTTTAAAACCATCAAACATTTGTATCGGTATCGGCCTTCAAAATCCTTTATCGGTCGGGCTCTAGTAATAATATTACTTTTCTAAAATAACGAGTGAAGTAACGCATTACTTTATAAATGTACACATTAATATTTGAATTACAATTATAAAAAAGAATGAATTAAAATAAATAATGTACTGAATTAAACTGAATGTAGTCACATTTAAGGGAACAGTTTGAATAAAAAAACGGAGATGGCAGGCCAGAGCTTGACATTTTTTGTGATGGAAATATGCAATTTCTGAATGCAGAACTTTTAAGTCATAAAACTGAAAGAGATCAACCCTTAGCCCAAGTAAGAAAAAGTAATGCAAGCATTTTCATGAAAAGTAACTAAGTAATGCATTTAGTTACTTTTTTGGGGAGTAACTTAATATTGTAATCCATTACTTTTAAAAGTAACTTTCCCCAACACTGGTAGTGTTTCCCACACATACCCGTTCTCTTGTTGTGAGTCTGTGTGCGAGCACTTTCCCTACCTATGATGCGGTATTGCACGTGCACGTGTTCTGTAGTCGTAACTCTATGTAACAGCAACAGTATATTCTCTCATATTTCTGAATTTGCACTAAATTATCTGTGCTATACGCAATATACAATAAAACTACCACTCGTATTTAAAATAAAAAAGCGCTCATAACACAACAACACTGATGACAAGAGCAACATCAGTACAGCCTCAATGTAAATGTATGGTGATTTTGTCAGACATTGTCGCGTTTTAGCAGCAGTTAAAGAAAGAGCTGATTGGATTAAACAAGGAGTTACTGGGTCGTGGGTCGTTACTGGGTCTTGTTTAGTCACTATTTTATAGACAACAGAACAGATAATATGTGAAAATAGCATTCAGTTGTGTTAAAATGCAATATAATGTGACAGATCAAAGATCACGATACGCAAGACTTCACATACATGCTAATCGGCGTGTGACGTCATCACTGCCACAGTCTCTCAAAATCCTGTGGGAAACATTTTAATCCAAAAGATTTCTGTCTAAAATAAATGTAAACTCTCAAAGGTACCTCACACTGTATTCTGGAGGAAGTGACAGATTGTTAGATTTAGGTTTAGGATTAGGTTAGGAGGTTTTAAAAAATGCTCCTCAAATTATTATTTTACACGAATTTGAGGGGTAAAATGGTGAGGGTTTAAGTTAAGGGTAATTTTGTGTTACTTTGATTTTTCTGTGCATATAATACGCCAGTCTTACATCTTTTTGTGTTGTTTTACGTATTGATTTCTTTCTTTTTTTTTTTTTTGTTGATTATGTTTTTAATTTAGACTGATATTATTATTATTGTTGATTGTATTTTCTAAATATCCAAAAATATATTCCTGCATTTCCAGCCTGGTTAATCCCAGCTTATTGACTTTTCACAAAACATCTATATCTTTGCAACAGTTCAAACTTTTTTCAATTACAAAGAGCACTGGGTTTTAAGAAGCTTTGTGGAAATGCATCCATTAGTGTGCATCTGTGTATGTGTGTCAAAATCAACAAAGAGCTTCTTAGTGTCGGCTTTTGTGGCGTGCTATGATAAAATTGCAAAATTTTACAGTCGCTCACCGAGCTTCACATCTAATTACTCATTACATGCGAAGAAGCAGCAGCATCTTGAAGACTTTCCTAATTAAAATATTAGACTCTTAGGAATTAAGGTCTCCAATGGTGCCAAGCAGATATATAGCTGCTTTAATAAAAGAGATGGTGATTACAGTAAATGGCAAAGCCTTCCTTTTTCTACTCCCATTAAAGATGATAATTGCAGCGTGTGTCAAATTGAAAGAGACAGGGAGTATCAGGGTGTAAACATGTTTGATATTGTTACTTTTCTGGTATAAATTTAACCGGCCACATTTGCTAAGAGTGCAGCCAAATCCATTACGACAGAGCGGATAAATTAGAGGTCCGAATTGTGGTGGCAGAATAAATTTCAATTACTGTCTCCATTATCTAAAATTGGATTTCTCTGAACCCCTCTACACCCACACGCAAACGCACCAAACACCCATCTACACACACACACAAAAGCCAAATTGTTATACTAAAAGGCCATCGAAACCTTGGATTCATGACTTTGATGTGGTCAACAAAGTTGGTTTCGTCTGTATCCAAAGGTTTATCCAATGCATTAGCATCTTGATATTCTTTGAAGATTAACACGTCCCTTACACTGCAGTCTGCGTTGTGTCCGATTATGAATGCTCTGGGTATCTGAGAAATTTGGGGTTATTTCCTAATAAGCTAAGTCCACTAATTGTCTCAGGAAGAGCACCAGATCAATTGGTTAAAAAAGAGAAACAAAACAATCAACATGCACATCAAGAGGTCCGCAGTTAAGATACTGGGTTTTGTTTTAGTCAAACACCTTTAGGCCGTCTCTAGAGGATGAAGGAATTCATTAACAAGCTTCACATTGCACACAAATGCGATTTGGGTTCAAATCCGATCTGTGGGACTTACTGTCTACCAGGTCATTTTGCAAGTGATGAAAACTGATTCATCTATTTAGACAGCGTCATCAATATCCAATGTTTCTACATTGGTTGCTCGCTTTAAAAACCACTGGGGTGTTTCTTTTAACCAATGGTTGGGTCAACTATGGACCAACCCACCCATAGCGGTAACCCAAGCAACAATCCAGCATATGTTAGAACGATGCCAAGAGACTTAAATATAAACAAATGATGCATATTGCCACTTTGTTAAGTAAGAATAGATAGATTTTGTTTTGGTAATAAAGATCAAATTGTGAAATAAATGAATGGTAATAAATAGTAAAACATACACTCAAAAAATGCTGGGTTATTTTTTAAGCCAGCGTTGGGTCAAAACGAGACAAACCCAGTCGCTGGGTTAAATTAACACAAAACATTTTTATATCTGCCCCACCAATGGGTTTAAACCATAGACTGTAAAAAAGATGGACTTTGTGTCCGTGACATCACCCATAGGTTTCTGAATATTGGCCAATAGTAAAGCCAATGGTAGGCGGTGTCTGCGGTCGCCATCTTGGCCACGCATCACTCGCTGATATCAGAAAATTGGTAAAGAGGTGGGATGTGGGTGAAGATGAGGTGGATGGTTGCTGAAACCACGGCTGGCTAGCTCGATTCTAGTGACAACAGTGGCTGTCCAACCGTCACTCAAGTGGCCACGCCTTTAATTCAAAGCTTAATATAATTTAAAGGGATGAGTTACAAAAAAATTCACCCCCTCACAGTTGTTATGAAGGGCAAAATTAGCTTTACAGACCAAAAACAATTTTTGTACCAGGATGTAAACATATTATTTTCTGCTGTAAAGTTGGGCATTTTAACATGGAGGTCTATGGGAATTGACTCCCTTTCGGAGCCAGCCTCTAGTGGCCAGTCGATGAATTGCAGTTTAAATCACTTCTTCCGTATTGGCTTCATCAGAGAGACCGGAAGGTTGCCCCTGGGTTAACACAACCCAGCACTTTTGGTTGAAACTACCCAGCATAGGTTAAATTACAACCCATTGGGTTTAGTTTGTCTTTTTTTGACCCAACTTGGGGTTGAAAATAACAAAGCATTTTTTTAAAGTGTGTTATAACAACCTTGTTTAATCTTACTTGTTTATCAAAGATATATCCAGCTTCAATATCTAACTGCTATTGTGTCCGATTACAAAAAAATCAGATTTTTTCACTTTTTTTTACAAAACCTTACATACTGAGGATTCTCATCGGTGGGATATCACACCAACATCACTAAAAGCTCTCAGTATTTCTGTACTGGGGGTAATTGCAGGTGTTCATACAGGAAACCTTAAAACACAGCTCAGTCATGACCCATCAAGTGTAATTGTCCTGGTCATTTAAAGACCATCTCATCTCCTCTCTATAATGGATATGGTCTTTTAGAGGAATGGAAAAGACAGTCATTTATAGCAAACAAAGATGCAGTCTCATTCACTGTGGTTATTTTTACTTTTACTGATAAGGCAACACACAATGAACTCACGATGATGTGAAGCCTTCTTCCAACAAAAAAACATCTGGATGTGTAGAAGAAGAATTACATTCACTTCTTTTATTAAAAAGTTTTATCGCTAAAAAAATAAAATGTGCTGTTAGAAAAATGTGTTTAAAATCAGGAACAGTTAGTACAGTAGCCTAATAAAAGCTCTTATAGGACATAAAGCATCAGCCATTTGAGATCGCATCCCTTACAAAAATTAACCATGGTTTTACCAAAAATGAAAAAAAAAAAACATTTACTAGCCTATAGTTAAACAATAGCAAAGTCCCTTTAGGGAAGTCACGCCACTAGGCGGCCATGTTTTCAAGCATAATGTCCTATTTACTTGAGGAAAGACCGATATCTCGAAAATTGTGTGCAAAAATGACTAGGGCTGTGACGATAAATCGCGTGTCCCATTAAAAATGCCTGTCTGAAATCAATTCTGAATCGCAAGGCTGCGATTCTTTGTTTCATGCACAGCTTGATCAGTAGGAAGTCCTTTTCAATCTAAAATCATTATGAGTCTGAGTTGTTTATAACGTGCATTTAAAAAAACAACATTCGTTTAACAAAATCATTCAAAATATTTTACTTTATTATCATGAAAATACCTGTAACAGTTTGAAGAACAGCGATATAAATATTCGTACAGAAATTTCCTGGAATAGCGTTTGTAGTGCTACTTCTTCTTTGGCACAAATGGAGTTTTTGCACGAGAGCGCCCTCTGGCTTTTGGATGTGCAGGGATTTCACCGTAATTCATTAAAATTCATTCATTGAGAAAACGCGCATTTGCACGATTAATCGTCACAGCCCTAAAAAAATTACTATTTCTGATCAACAATTATGCCTGACATCAACTGTACCATGACTTTTGTTTCTTCACGGTGCATTCACACGGGGCGTAAGCGTTGACGCTTCCCATTCATTTTTAATGGGTGACGTCATGCGTTGCCGAACTGAATTGTGGATCTGTCGGCCCGTGTCACTGCCGTTGCTCGCTGTAAAAGTTGAACATTTTTCAACTTTTAAGCGACAACGCGTGCGTCAGCCAATCAGATCGCCTTATGCAAATAACCTAGGCAGGGCCATCCAATTACGTTTATGGAAGACCGGAGCATGTGTTGCGGCCACTGTGATTGGCCATTGGCCACGCTTCAGACAAGCCATCCGTCAAGCGTTAATGCTTTCGCCCCGTGTGAATGTACCGTAACTCTTTCTCCGCCATTGACAAGTTATCAGGCCAATTAAGAAAAAACGCTATCCTAGTTTTTGGGGCAATCCATATTTCCGATATTATCCACTAGGTGGCGCTCTTACCCAACTTATAAAACACTGAAGCATACACTGATCTAAAAACAGTAAAAACTCTGTGTATGCTTTGATCATCGTTCTGAATCTGATCGCTAACAAAAATGCAATTATCTCTATTTATTTGCTATTTTCGAAGAAACTTACGCATATTTAAGAGGTGATAAAAAGAGAACAAATAAAGATAGGATGAAAAAAAATAGTTTGAAAGCAGAGGGTCTGTTCTTTCATTTTCTATAAGGCATTTAACTTTTGTGAAAATTATGTTACCAAAAAGTAACCATGGTTTTGCTACAATAACCACAGTTTAACCATGCTTTCTGTAGTAAAAACCATCTAAGCGTCAAGACCAACCCCAAGACCAGCTTCATACTGGTCAGCGTAACATTAACAACTTTAACTTTTGTAAAAGCACCTTTTAAGCTGCATATAGATTTTCTTTTCCATTCAAGCCACTCAAGGACACAAGAGCCGCGAACTCAACAATCCAGTACAACGATCAATCTTAGACCGAACGCCATAGTTTTTTAATACAGCACCTCAGAGCTGGTTAGTCTCACTGACTAAAGAGCTGTCTGGATTTCCCCCTGAAGACAGACATGAACGTTTAACACTGCATCTACAGAATGAAACCGTACAGCTTTAATTAACCGCAACAACAACAAACCCATCAACAATTAAAATTAAATACAGGCGGATTGAAAATCCAATAACAGTGGGACTGTCTGAGACACCTCAAAGTCTAAACATTGTTAAGGTCTTGCATTAACATAACATTAAAAGGAAACGCCACTGCTTCTCTCTTTTGTTTCGACTTTGCCATGCACTATATAAGTACTATGATTTTGGCACGCTAATCCTTATCCTGTATCATTTAGAAAGCATGCTAATTGAAATCCACTTTAGGACTTGCTTTCTGTGAACTTTCTGCAAGTACCAATAACTGGCTTACTGACAAAACAGCTGTTGTTTGTTTGTAAATCCTATTAGAAATCCAACAAAACGCACTGAAATATGAATAGGATATTACCTCTGGAGATACTCTAATGAAGTGTTGTTTCTTAAACCGAAGACATCTGGTTGTATTTAACACACTGAGGCACTCAGCAATATCATTTTCATAAAAAGCAAACAAAGAAAGGGAAGTGGCTTCAGCGTGTGGCCGTGTGCGTTTACTCTGATTAAAAGCTGATAAATGGCAGCGATTCTAATGAGATTGCAGCGACTGCATAGTTCAAATAAAAACTCAATAAGAAAGACTCATGAGTCATTTTAAAAGTGTGCTTTGACTTTGTCATGATCGGGGGCTCTGGGCTTGACCAGATGATCATCCCTAAGCAAATCTCTATAGGGTGTTGCTCGGTCACCCTGGGCCAGAGGTCATTGGATAATCCAAGTACCAAATCTGTATCTTTGCATGTATTGTGACTGGTAGTAAGCAGATAGCAATGTAGACATATGCTACCTGCTCTTATAGCTATATAACATACTATATTTACATGCAATAAACCTTCCTCTCAACCTTATGAATAAAATCAATTACATTATACACACAGTCTATTACGAGTGGTACCATATATCTCCAGTGAGTCACAGATAGGCGTTATATAAAAGTGCAAGCAAAGTAATGTATCATTGTCTGACATAATTAGCCTGACACGGACCTTATGACCTCCACGTAATGTTCCCGGACACCGTGAGGTCACCTCACCCCGCATTGGGCCGGTGTGTCCTATATGAACCTGTTAACAAGCAAAAAATGTCAAAGTTCAGATGCTGAATTTGCATACTATTTAGTACGCTGTTATGACAATAACATAAAATTTAACTATGAGTTAAAGTCTCCCAATAAAAAAAATATGAAATGCAGTGTTTATTATGAATGATTTATCCATCATGGGTCACTATTTTTTATTTATTTAAAACTTGAATCAAAGTCTAAAAATGTACTTGCGTCTCTTATGGTAATCCTTCTCTGTAGGGGTGTGACGGATCACAAAACTCACGGTTTGGATTACATTACGGTTTTTGATGCACGGATCGGATAATTTTTCGGATCAGCAAAAAAAGGGGTGTGAAAAATCTAATAACAAATAAAGAAATTACAAACATTATAAAAAAGAACAAAGTTGCACATTAAGTAAGGTCTAAATTTAGCGTTAGGTACAGAAATTGAATCAAATGAATCACAACACATATCACAGTCTTTATTGTATAAATTAAATATAATTATTATTTTTTACAGACTTAAGTATGTTACTTGAGGTTACTGTCTCTTTAAGATCAAGTAAGCACAGATTGGTTTCTGACTGTCTATAGACGGTTCATCGGACGCACGTGCGGTGACGCCAGAGTCATATAATAACAGAGTTACGAAACGCTTTGATCTCGCCGCCGCGCGGTCATGTGATTCATGTAACGTTCTCCAGTTCCAAACCAAGCAGGGCTGTCAATCTGTTTGCATAGGTTTTCAGCTATTTTAGGTAAATATTAGCTTAAAATGGGAATTGATCACTATACTTACTATGTTTATAACGTTTTTTTACTAGGGAGTGACGGAAAGTACAGTAAATCAGTTAATAAAGATAAACAGTTAATTGTGACCCAAAGATAACTGTGGTTATCTATACCAACTACAGCAACACAGTTTATCTTTTATTTTTGTAGCAAAATATGGCTATATAAATGGCTATCAATCTGCTAAAAACATAATTCCTACACTTTTACTATATTAAAATCACAAAAAAGATCGCCAATGCGGTTATTTATAACAGTGAAGCATAACAGAAACACACTAAATTCATATTTATTTGTATTTATAGTACACATTAAATGTTAATATAATCATACATGATTTTCGAGGATACATCACTTGTATTACTTACCAAACACAATGAAACACATAGCAGCATTGTGAAGCAGTGGGACTTTCTTATAAGGCATATAGCTTGTCGCTGTTGCCCCCTAGTGTTACTCGTAATGTATAAAAAAGATAAGTATAAAGTAGATGGCCACCAGTAATAAAATATTAAACCATTAAATCTATATATTATTCACACATTATACACAACTCATTAAAATATAAAAATTTTACTAGTTATTATTAACGATAATCATTACCTACAGCAGAGTTCATAAAATATCACTGTTGACTATATTAATGAAATGTCCGAAAATGTAAAGAGAAACGGTAATTTCATCGATTTACCAGCAGGTGCCATTGAAATGAATGGGCTTCAGTGCTGCGTTTGGAACTATGCGTCACTACCGGTCACTACATGAAACGCTGTTACTTCCGCATTCCATTCTTACAACGGACGTCTATGTGAGTGTCGTAACTCTATTATTATACGACTCTGGGTGACGCGATACGCGTATGGTCCGAACTTTACTTCCGGTTTCAGTTTTTTTATGGTCTGACTAGTTGCTAAACTGAACTCTTCAACAAATACCTCATCAAAAATAACAAATGTTTTGGTTTCCTAAGTAATCTACGTGTTGTTTATTTTGCTTGTTATATAAATAAACTACGTTTAAAGTACTTTGTTGTTAATTATCTTAGTGGAGTTTACCGGAAGACGCTTTTTTATGTTGTTACTGCTGAAACCGTCTATACATATACTTTAGACATAATCAAATGATTTTATTAGAAAAAGAATACTTTGGAGATCATTTTGTTTGCATGCACCCTGTCAAGAACAGAAAGATTTTATATTCGCTTGCTTTTTGAAACGCTTCTCTCCCTGTGTGCGCTTTTGAGTGCACTTAAACGCGTGCGCACACACAGACGGTGGGCGAATTCCAAACGGCACAGCATAAACAGTCGATTGAGTTGGACCAGACACATTCAACCACATATGCGTCTGTGCGTACAGAAAGCCGCTTACTTTAGCGCCTTTTATGGTTAAATTGTTTAAAATCACTTGAATGTTAACATTTGCAAGCCTTTGGGAAAGTTCATTTGCACGTTTTCAATTTAAATTTGCCTATTAATTCTCGAATCGCATGCGAGCTGAACCGTGGGTCGTGATCCGTACGGATCACAGATCAATTGCGATCCGTGACATCAGTTTGACGGGGTGGGCAGAGCATCTATTAACCCCGCCCCCCCAGATGTCAGTCTGCTGTTTGTTCTATTTCTGAATGAAAGTCCTTCTTTTCTTTATCCAATCAATTTACTGTGGAAACACAAACCACACCCACTATTTACCTCAAGTTTTTTCCTCAATTTTGTTTTACTCAGAAATTCCTCACAATACGGAAGTCGATCGCAGCTTCCTGTTCACAGGGACTTAAAGCTCTGTTTAATGCTGTCACAATACAGTAATTTTTTATATTAATATCAATATCATATACATGTAGTAGTGTAGTGTAGAAATTTACAAATTTCTAGTACTTTTTATTGCTACTGTAACAAACAACCTTACTAAATCACAAAGCTATTGTGGGATGACGCATCTAGATGAATGCTAAGTACAAATCTGAGAGTAGGTTAAACACAAAAGGCACAGTCCTGACACAGTTGCGCATCTCAGATATCCATACACTGAGAATGGCTTACTGTAATCATATAACAGTGAAATATGCATATAACTCGTTATATGACCGATACTACAAAACATAATTTTATACTGTAATCTTGGAGTAATATAAACAAAAAAGCACTTTCTAAGCCGGTCTAGAATAATATTGGCATCTTTACGTCCTCATAAAAACGTTAATGGCAAACATAAAAAGAAAACTATTTCAAAGTTTAGAGGGGTCGTAATTGTCCGACTGATATAGCTCACTATAAATCGAGGACAGATATACATATGCAAACTGATTTATATATCAAATAAAGCAGCGGGACTGTATAGTAAAGCGTGCATTATAAAGTCCTGGCTGACATTGATGATAAGAGCTTAACTTGAACCCAAAGCTCTGCGTCTCTGGCTCTCCTTTTCCTTGACTGATTAAGCTCAATTAACTCATCTCATTAAGGTTAATGATCTACTTCACCATTTTTCACTCCAAGTTCTTGGATGAAGGCGCACCGGAGACTAAAGATATCCGTTACGCTCCAATAAATCGAGAAAAATAGTCACGCACTCGGAAATAATGAGCGCTCTAAATTTTGCATTTTGCTTATCTATAATTAAAAAAATCTTATTTAATTATTTTAATCTGCAGTCTTTTCCATTTGATTCTAATTGCAGAAATAGTTGGGCAATGGTTTCACCGTTGCATGATTTACGAAGGGAAAAAAAGTGCTCCTACTTCACTTCAGTGGCAGCGACACGTACCGACAAAGTACCAATAATACATTAAACATTCATCGTTGTATAATACATACTGTTTCATATACTTTAAGTAGTCAACACACGGTGTATACAACACAAGATATATATTCTCACATTCTTTTCTGAACAGCTTTCTGCTCTTGCCATAAAGAAAAACACCCTTTGGCTTTCCAAAGCCTTCAGCGGAATCAACACATCCCAGCATGCACTGCCACATTCATCTCTATTCCGCTGACGATCACGGCCTGGAAAATCACATATGCAACCATGAATACTTGAATACGAATATCTAATGCTTTCCGCCGCCTGTGGCTAAAATTAAATGTTACAGATTGCAAAAGCATTACTTAAAGAGGAACAGATTCGATTACTGTGCTTTTAGGAAAGTCGTTATTCGTCCTCCAAGCAGAGGTGGTTTCCTAAAATGCAAAATTATTTGGATCCAGAGAGATTTTGAGTTATTTTTCTTTTTGTAGTGAAATAGCTCAGATTACAGGCAGATTCACTGGGGAAATGGTATTTTAATGCTCATTACCATGGCATCATGTTGGAAAGTGGTAAGTACTGACCTATAAGGTTCTGACCTGGGTGTGTATAAGGGGCTCTGTGCAATCCACAGACAGTAAAGCATCTTTGTGATGACAGATATGATCCAGAAAAGGCTCACAGCGCTTTATTAGCTAACCCTGTACAACATTCATCTTTTCCCTTAGGTCTCATCAGTCTTCCACAGGGGTCGATTTCCTGCTATTTTCGCGGTCTGTTTGAACCGAGAACATCCTTCATAAAGCTTCACGCTATCTCTGGAGGCTTCTGTGATGTTCACAGTAAAAAATACACACTTTCTGGCCAGACAAAAGGGTAGAAGAGGGACTGCGAGAAAGTATTTTTCTTTTTGCTGGTGTAACAGTGGAACGGTGAAGAGATTGTTACTTCAAAAACAATTATGATCATTGAAGCAAAATGTGGGTACACTTCAGTGGCATCACAAATGACCAATGAAGCAAAAGGGATGTAGTTCAGGACTGGTTCACAGTGCACCAACATGTCACAAACTGCCTGTTTGATTTAGTAAGATGTAGAACAGGATTATTTGTTGACCCTACTTTGTTTTCTTTGGGCAGTGTGTACTAGCATTTATATACAGTAGTAATATGGTAACTAATGGGGTATACACACACTTAATTCGAATTCAACGGTTTGCGCAAGTAGATTACATACAAAGTCAATGCAAAGACCCAAACTCGTGTAGTGGCAATTCGAATGATGCGAATAGGACAGCACGATTGCTGCGAAAGCACACGCTATTGTCTCTTAAACGCGGCTGTGCGCAAGTTAAAAATATGAAGAGTTTGGTTCCAAAACGTGGTAAACACCATCTTTGAAAAAAATTAGTTACTGACAAAATCAGTATTATATCAGGTCAGTATTTAACTCATTCACCGCCATTGACGAGTTATCTCGTCATTTATGAGTTCATATTTAACTGATAAATATGCCTTTTTGGACGAATTTCAAAGTGAAAGTGTAATACCGCTCTTATCCACCAGATGGCGCCAAATCGAATTTATCAAAAACGGAAGTTAAAAAGATTTAATGGTTATTTTAACTGCCTTTTATGTTTGATAGTCATTCTGAGTCTGATCTCTAACATAAATTCCTTTACAAAAACGCAATTTTTTAAGCTTTTTGCTCAAAATGTTGTATTTTTGAAGAGAAATATCCATATTTCAGTGGTTAAATTAAGTAGAAAAAGTAAATATATAATGAAACGTTTTTTCCCCATTTTGTTTGTTTGTTTGTTTGTTTATTGATTGTTTGAAAGCAGAGGGTGTGTTCTTTAATTTAATATAATTTGTATGTTTATATATTTATAGAAAATGATTTTTCCTGCAAGTAATTTTGTGAAAATTTTGTTAAAATCACAAAAATGCAGGTGGGCAACTTTTCTCAAAAAGGCTGGCGGTGAATGAGTTAAAAGTAAATTCTTAATTTTACGCAAAATCCAATATCCGCTGTGTTATTCTGTCAACTTCGTGATCAAAAAACAAAACAAAACAATGCTTAAATTGCATTGATAAAACTGTGATGGTTTTCTGTGACGGGAAAGAAACGTAAGCCATCAACATCTAATAATTTCCGCGAGAGGCACTCGGGGTGCTTGTTCTCCCGGCAGCATTAAGCTTCTCATGCTAACACATTGACCCCAGAGGATCTTATGAAAAACGTAACATTATTTTACTCAAAGTCAACGAAAATCGAGCAGGACCAAAACATTTTACAGCTGATCGCTGTGAAAAATGTAAAGAGACGACGTCAAGTATAGACGACGTCAAGTATAACCGCTCCAATGACAGTGTTCTTAATATAACAAAGTAAGGGTTTTGGTTAATGCCATTAATGTTTATTTTTTAATCATTGTATACAACTAAATAAATATAAATGGTAAAGATGAATGCACATTTATACATTGATTTAATAGATTTATAGCATTTTTAAATAAAAACTGTCATGGATTTATTGCATTTTGTGGAAAAAATAATTCGTTTTTATAATAAATCTTTGAAAATCAAGTTATGGATTTGATTTTTTTATGTTTTTATAATCTAAAGATGCTATGTAAAAGTTTGTAACAGAAAATTGTGTTTTTCATCTTGTCACTTTCTTGGTATAGAAAACACGTTTTTACCGAAATTTGTCAAAATGGATTTATTGCGCTTTGGAAACAAACTCTTCATATTCAACTCAAGCGAAAAATTTGCATGATGCAAAGTTAAATCCCACGAGTAATCTAGAGCAGGGAACGCGATGACTTTTTTATGTGCACGCAAAAGTACACACAAGGTCAAACTCACAGCCTTTAGTTGTATACTTTATTTGACTTGTACGTGTACACAGACATTTGGTGCATGCGCTTTGGGCCAAAATGCAATGCATCTCCTGGCTACATACTCCTCCACGCAATGCATTCTTCTGATGACAAAAAAATAATCATGCACATACGCGCACTGTATGCTGACCCTCGCGTATGTGTAAAAAATGGACCATACTTCGGCCTTTAGTCAACATTTTGCCAATCAGTGTGTATAATTTTCTCCAAAAAATGTGGATGAACCCTTTCAATGAGCTATTGCAGTGCATTTTATCATTGCCAATTCTATGAAGGTTATCCGTCAATTAAATGGGGGCTCGTCCGGGATATTTTGGACCCATTTAATGTGACTACTTGAAAACTATTCGTTTATGAATTATGAGTTTGATTGCGTTTAAATTTTATTTTACAGCACTCTGGAATGCTTAATTCTGGCAACATTCCGAGGTTTGTTTTTCCAAGACGACAACCATCTCACGCCTCATCCAGTTACAGCAAGTCATGTCAAATTGTTGGAACTCAATACTTACAAATAAATTCAATATAAATATGTATAATTAATAAAACAAATGTGATTAAAGCAAATGCATGTTTGAAAATGAGGTTTCCTCGTGGAAGGATTGCAATTCATAGGCTGCATCCGAAACACCTACTAATATAGTAGGCGAAAAGCAGTAGGCTAGATGAGTAGTATGTCCGAATTCATAGTATTCGAACAACAGTGGAAGAAAAGTACTTGGATGACATACTACTTCAGGCAAGATCCAGAAGTGTTCATTTGATGGACACTTCTATCCCATGATCCCCCAGTAGAGGGGCGCTGTTTTATTAAAAAATGGAAAGTGGAAATGCAGCTCTATTCAAATGCAAACACATATATTAAACAGTTGTCCCTCGTGTTTAAATTCCGCTTGTTTAATATAATTTCAGTTAACGACTAACTTATGACGATGTATGTCACGTGATGTATCAACATGGCAGATGTAGTACATCAGAATTCATTCGTACTATCCATACTATACAGTACCTACTGTTTTAACAGTCCATGAGTAGGTACTTCAACTAATTCAGGTCTACTGTCACAGTATGCCATTTCGGACGCAGCCATATTTTCATATTTTGTGTTCATGTGGCAAGTAGCCATGTTATCGCAAATAAATCCCTAAACAGTGATACAATATCTCTCTGCTTCGCAACAGGGTCCTGATCATCCTGTCAAGATTTATTCTGCGATAACAACTGGCTAGCTGTACATTATCTCTTTCTTACCTACTGAATTATGAGTGTATTATACATTATGAAAGCATACAGTATAGGGATGAAGAAAAAAGCACAATATTGCCCAACTTGTGGTACAATCCTCACATCAGGAGCTTGCCAATGCCTAAAACGCTAATTTACCTTCAACTGAGAAGGCTTGTTAATTAAAAACAAAGTCCTAATTGCAATCATAAGTCTCTAATCTATTCTCTAACCTAATTTAAGTGACTCCACACTGAGAAAGCAACTGTTTTAAAAGCTCAAAACAATGAACGTAAAGTAATGGACAAACAGTACTGCTTTAATTTAATTTGTGTGCTTCGAGTCAAATCACATTCTCCTAATAGACCTCCAGCCACAGTTGTGCTCTTAAGAAACAGACAGTGGTCAACACAAGACCCAATTATACATCTTTGTAAGAAATTCCCATAGAATTAGTCCTATTCCTACCAATATAATTAATTGGGTGGATGTGACACCACAGCTTAGAGTCAGTATCTCATTGATCCGACACTAAAAATTAATAATCCTCCTCTCTCCGACACAAATAAGCATGGATACTATACTGTATACGTGCATGTACACCTACACAGCCTCCGGGTGTCTTGTCTTCAAACAAAGAGAACCACAGAGATGGCACACCCAGCATCATTAGACAGGGCTGATGGGAGAGATGTACCGTGAGGGCGGTTCTTACCACAGTGCAGCTTATTAGTGCTGTTCACTTTGTGGGCATATTTTAATGTCTTCTGCAGCAGATGAGATCCAACAGAGGCTGCTTGGTCGTTAAAAATGCATCCGTCTCAATTAGGTGATGGTTTAGGAGATTTTTCCGTGCAATAGCCAAAACATCTGCAAAATTCAACACACTGAATAAATACATGCCTCATAGGTGTGCTATGTGTGTATTTTGGTAAATAGAAGTCTTTTCGCTAAATTAACCTATTAGCAATTCAAAGATAAACGATTAAATAATTAAGAATACATTGGATAATGTACTCACAATGGAAGTCTAAGACTCAGACTTAGATTAAAGATATTATGGGGCGGTTTCCCAGACAGTGCTTATCCTAGTCCCAGACTAAAATGCATGTTTGATCTATGATCAAACAATGATTAAATAATCATCTCATCGTGATTGTTTGACCTCATCGTGATGATTTCAGATCACCACAATGATTGCACATCTTTTTAAAAAACACAAGGGGGAGCTGCAGCCCCTGTATAAACGAGACAGTATCGGATTACTTTTAAATGTGTGTTATATGTATTAATATTTACTGCCAGGTAAACCTTGCAAAGATTTAATTTAAATAATCACAACAATGTTTAAAATGATTTCATAAACAAACTAAATCAAATCTTTTATACCATAAAGATTGCTGTATAATTTCCTTTTAACCAATTTATCGATAATGTTACCACCTAACCCTACCCCAAACTTTACCCGAAACCCAAAGGTAATGTATTCTTTTAATATTATGCAACGTAACGAACAGAAATGTGTAGGTACATTTTAGTAACAATACAGCATTAAAAGGGGACATTTCAAAAGACTTTTTTAAGATGTCAAATAAATCTTTGGTGTCCCCACAGTACATATGTGAAGTTTTAGCTCAAAATACCATATCGATAATTTATTATTAAATATTAAAATTGCTACTTTGTAGGTTTGAGCAAAAATGTGTTGTTTTGGGTGTATCCCCGTAAATGCAAATGAGCTGATCTCTGCCCTAAATGGCAGTGTCGTGGTTGGATAGTGCAGATTAAGGGGTGGTACTGTATTATCCCCTTATGACATCACAAGGGGAGCCAAATTTCAATTACCTATTTTTTCACATGCTTGCAGAGAATGGTTTACCAAAACTAAGTTACTGGGTTGTCCTTTTTCACATTTTCTAGGTTAATAAAAGAACTGGGGAACCAATTATAACACTTAAACATGGAAAAAGTCAGATTTTCCTTATATATCCCCTTTAAAAATATTTTAAGCCACTCATACAGTCCTACTACTAAAACTACCCAAAAAGGTTTATTAAAATCATGTACTGTTAAAAAAAAAAAAAAACATAACAGACAGACGAGTGTAACCACAATAAGTTATTTATTGCGAAATTTCTAAAGCACATTTTAAGGGGCGCATTTCAAATTTCAAAAGTACATCGACTGAAAAGGACAATTTCGCAAATCTGTGACGTAGCACGTCAGAGCCAATGAGCGTTTGATATCGATGTCATAAAGCAATGTGTCGTAGATCTTCTTGAGGCACAATATTTGAATTTAAATTCATAACGAACACGAGATTTGACGTTTATGATCACTAATGAGAACTGGGATCAAGATCGCTGGATTAAGGGCTGAAATTGGATCTGTTCCTCGCAATCATATGAATTTTAAAGATGTTGATTACTACAAATTAATAAAATTAACATCTTTTGTTAATCTATGTGTTGGTGTAATTATTGTTGTATAGGAGAAGACTGCCTAGGAGAAAACGCCTTTTGTTACGGCAAACAAACTAAATATTACAAAATGGTTTCAGAAATGTTACAAATAAAATACAAGTGAAAGCATGTCATTAATATTAGTAAGAAATGCCAATGCCCACGAAAAATGTACTGCCCCAGTGACAGCTGGGATACTCATTTGAACCATTTTCTCTAAAAGTGTATAAAACACACAATTACTGTAAGTTCAGTTAGTGTGTCTGGGCTCAAAGTGATAAATTTAAGTGACATCTCTGTCGTACGGTCTCCGTCACATGCTGCTTTCAGACTGTCACTGCTGCCATCTTGTTTCCTGTCACTTTAGAAGAGTGATGAGACGTCCTGTAGCTCTCCCACATACTTTTCACTGTCAAAGACTCTCTTAATACGATGAGATAAGGTGGAGACTGCACGAATTAGCCGCTTCTGACAGAAAATGTCAATTTAAATGCACACGCTGACGTTTTGGGTCAACCTCAACTTAAATCATTCCAAAAGGGGGGGCGACATTTTGACATGAGACAGAAATTAAGTCTAGATATCTTCAAGGAACAGTTCACCGAAAACAGAAAAATCTGTCAGCGTTACTCATACGCGAGTGAGCCGTACCAAATCGGTATCCTTTTTATGTCATACAGGAAGATTTTCAATGAGTAATGACTTTATTTTCAGTCACAATAGTTACAGCAGCGCACAATGATATATGGACAGTTGTGCTTTTTCGGCAACCGTATCATTCCAATAAACAGCTTAGACAAAATTAAATGATGGTAAAATTTTAATGTTTACTTGAACAATCCCCTTACGGTATATATATTTGGACCTGTGTGTTTAAAACCAAACCTGACCATAGAATACAAAACAGACATATTCACTGTAATGCTCCCAGGTTATTTTCTCTCTCTCTCTCTCTCTCTCTCTCTCTCTCTCTCTCTCTCAGGACCGAGGTATTGAGAACATCATTCTGTTCCCAGCAGGACATGAGCAGACCTGTGCTGTGCGAGACAGGACTCAGAACACACACACGGCATCGGAGAGAGATCGCGAGGTGAAAATGTGAAAACCCACTTGGTGAGAAGCTACAAGATGAGGGACAGTGACCGTTTCAACAATCACATACAGTGCAGCAGACCTGAACTTTCTGCTAAAATGATGCTCCCGCTGGGCCCGGTGCTCAGTTCATACTTACTCTTTCATAACCTGCCCGAAAACAAACATTGTGCAAGTCCTAAACCTAGTTTAAAGGAAATATTTTAAAGTCCAGCTGTAGGAAACATTGCAAAAGATCGCTGGTAAAACAAACCAATCTCAACATAATACTAACTTACGTTACAGTCGAGATGTACGCCCCCAACATTAAATGACACATTAAATTAAGTAAAATGTTGTTACAATGCTAAAACCGAAGCTGTGACTGCCGAGTTAGTGCTACTAACTGCTACTTAATGCTTTATGCTGACGTTTAGGGTGATTGACGTTATTGTTACATAAAACTTTCCACTCAGAAACGTCCATTAACAAGCTATAAACAATTGATTATTCCTCAAAATCTGTATCTTTGTATAATACAAACTCAAACATAAGATCTGTTTACACACAGAGAGAGCTACTGAAGGAGCTGCTCTAATAAACAGCCAATCAGAGCAGAGCTCAACATTATTATTCATGACCCTTTCAAATAAGGTAATAATAGACCATTTCATTCTAAGAACAAATCCTAGGGTTGTAAATGGACATTTAAAGCAACACTAAAGAGTTTTTTTTTACCTTAAAATAACGTTTCCAAAAAAGTTTCAGTGGTTCATCCATTCAAAACAGGGTGAATGGCACTTTCACATTCGCTTTGCAGCCCTTTAAACCGCACTAAAGAAGTTTCCAACCATCGGGTTGCGGTCCTGTAGTTCGAGTGAAAACTACAAAAACTTGCTTTACGGCAGACCTACAATCAGAGCCAGCTATGCTGCAGTATTCACGACAGTGGTAATGGACAATTTCGCTTATAACCTGTAGGGGGGAGCAAAGAGCAAAAAGTCTTTAGTGTTGCTTTAAAACCATATCTGAATAATTTTGCACTTAATAAAGCCACATATCTTCTATGTAGATATCAGAGAACAATTTAACAGATTATTTCAATGCATTCTTTGGCACCTTTAAAATCATTCAGTTATAGAGCCAATTTAGTGTTCATGGTCTGATGCAATAGTCACCTCCGTCAAAAATATGAATAATATTAACCAAATGTTTTCTATATGTACTATATGTTAATCATATAACTTTGCTTCAAATCCCGGCCTCACATCATTTAGAAAAACTGCAGTATTGTCAGAATGCAATAAACGCCAGGTCGACTTTGTGCACTTGCTTGCATGCACTGAGAGGGTTTCGCTGTAAATTTTAACAATGAAATGACTAAAGTGTACACAGTATACACAAAAAAATCTTGAAAAATTTTCTTAAACATTAAATTCAAGAAAAATGCAATTTGACAGATTTTTTTGCTTGTTTTATGCACAAAATCACTTAAATTTGATATTTTAGTCTAAAATCTAGACTTATTTTCTTCGGTCGTTTTGCTCATCAAAAAAAGCATCTTAAAAAAAAGCATATTTTTTACTAAAAAAAGACAAAAATACTAAGATTTTTTTTCTTGAAAATAATTTTTTGCAGTGTGGCGTCACATCGTGCCGGGTGTAAGAAACTGGTGTTCGAAAACCCCTGGTGGTATGCAAGGAAATTGCAGGGGGTTCAGGAGCTGATAAAAACGATGAATTTATTACAATTAAATCATAAAATTATTATTTTATTATTATATAAATTATTTTTAATTAAAAAATCTAAATAAAAGACATATTACCAAAACATACCATTTGCTTATTTTAATTATTCCGAATGTAGACGTGTGACTATTACACTACACTATATACAATATATCAATATATAACTGAGAACTCTGTTCTCGAGATACGTTTGTACCAATAAAAGAAAATTACCAGTAACTAAAAGACTTTACTGATAAAAACTTAAAAACGAATTAAAAAAAATTGTGTTGATGGTAAACATGCGAATGTGCTCTTCGATTATTGAAGCATTTACAGAACTTAAAATCTCAGGGGGGTTTTGGCTGACAAAAAGTTTGAAAACCTCCCATTTATAGCAAACCGTACATTTTGCACTATGCACATTTGCGATATTTAACATAATTTAATATATCTTGCAGCTCTAATTTTTGGTTTAAGACCAGCAGATAAGCCGCCAATGTCAATGTCAGATTTCTTTTTTAGTGGAAACAAATGGAAAAGCGCCTAATTGGACATCGACTTTGCCACCAGCACTGTGTTTTTGAGAAAGAGGTAATAGTACCATGAAAAGATGCTTTACCCCTAGGGTCACCGAAATGTGATAAACGATTGCCAAACCACCCCTGGATATTGCCCTTTTGATGTTGACCCGAGTCTTGACTCCGATGATGAACTCAAACGAAATGATCTGAGCTTGGCTGTTGATGCTTTGGGCTGGATATTATCAGCGGCTCAGATGTAATTTCAGAATTGTCGTAATCCTTAATTAAACCGAGGGATGATGGAGATGATGGCGTTGATTGCTCTCCATCTTGCCAAGCTTTGCAGGGTAGGGGGTGAAAAACTGAGATTTAGTAGTAAGAGCCAAAAGTAGTAAAGGGTCTCGCGGCAGGCCGCATGCTGGCAAAGTGCTGACAAGCCAAAAGAAAGATTTGAAAAGCAATTGCACACCAAGCACACTTAAACCATGGTATTATCCGTCAAGGAGGTGTGGTTCTGTTGTGGGCTATAAAACGCAATCGATCAACGCTACGGAGCTCAGACTCACAAGTTAAATGAATTTACGCAACACATTTGGTTCGACAAAGGCTTCTTTTTCAAATTTGTCGCATTAAGGGTGAGAAATGCTTTTAGAAGATCCTATGTCGTGGAGAGCAGAGCACCGTGGGATGCGTACGAAACGCTGCGCAAACAATCCAATAAAAACGTCTACGCGACCAGCAATTACGGACATATACGGCGCCCCCCCTGCCAAACCAATAAAACTACAGGGGATCCGACCGGCACCGTAATGCTCTGGTGTGTATTACGAATGACAACTTGCATCAAACTGGCCCTGGAGAATTGTATACGTTACATAAACGCATGAGTCCCCACTCTTCGTAGATAACCACATGCCCTGCCACACACATAGTGATTTATGATGGTCTGTCACTGCTAATACGGCCTGTTTTGCATGCTCCCTACTAAGCAAGAGGCAGGCCAGACTTATTGTCCAACATCCCCGTTCTACGAAAATACATCACATCCTCCCTCTCGGCTATAATGGCCGCCCTAAATAACGTACAATGTACTTACTGCCGAAACTTAAAATGTATGCGGCACAGATGAATGGCCTGATCTACATAAAGTCCATTTGTAGCCATTGATAGGGACATCACTTTTGATCCCAGCTCCTCACTCTTATTGGTTGGTCACATTGGTGTCATGAAAAATGCAAATGTGATGTTTTTCTATAATGGTCAAAAGACTCGGGAGTCGGGAGCCATGCCAATCAAGACTGGAAGGAAGGGAATAATAAAGGAAGGAAATAAGATAAGGACGGAAGGAGATATGAAGGCAGTAAACATACTAACAGATTTTTAATGAAGAGACAGGAAGGAAAAACAGAGACAGACAGATAGAAATTATCACTTTCTCCATAGACTCATTTTATCCATCACAAGAGTTGTCAGATTTTGGATTAAGCGCTCTCAGCAAATACACTTATCTGACACACACATTCCCATTCATACAGTGTAAGATCTCAGTTATATTTAAGTTTTATGTCCCCCAGTATTGTTTAAGTAAATATGTGTTATGTCGACCCCGGGCCGGATCCGCATCAAACCCACACCGGAGCTGCCAAGTTCGGCACGGATCCGGCCCAGAGTCATTATTTAAGATTTAAACTGGGATGATTACATAAGTACTTTCGCTGTAGTCAATAAGAGACGAAGGTGAATGACAGACATTTTGAAATAGCGGCTGCTGTACGTGTCAGACAGCCGAGTCGGAGAAACGGCTTGTGAAAGTGTGGAAACAACACGACCATGAAAACGTATCCTCACCTTTGCCTCAAAAACAAGAGCCAGAGTATCTATAATCATTACATCGGCACAAGTTGACCAGCAGTTGTGTAAATCTGTGTGCTATGTTGCTATGTCCCTGCCAGTGCTGGTTCATTAAGAGTCTTAATGATGATGTGTAATTAGTGGCTTCTCATCCACAGCCATTCAGAAGTGCGCACACTTCGACCAATGAGGGACGAGGGAAGATGCGAGCTGTGAAGCGTGAAGAGTTTATAGTGCACATACGAACCAATGTTTCTCTGTAATGTGACAGATAGAATCAGTTCTGTTATGCAGACACATGCATCAATGCGTTTGGTAACCTGGCCTAAACTAGGTAAAAAGGTCTGTGAATGAACAGTAAAGACACTTTACATTTGGCCAAAAAAATAAAATAAACTAGCATATACATTAAATATATACAGTATGTAAATATGGCTTATTTATGCAAATCACAAAGCAGCTATCTTAACATGATAGCAACTTAAAAGTTGTTAAATAACCCTGAGAGAAAAAAAACAATACAAATTTTAATGCTTTCTATTGCTATATATGATTATTAATACTATTAAGAAAACATCAGCTTTTTACCATTAAAACCTTTTTCAAAATTTCTTGATGTAAGTGTATAGGATTTAATGGCGCTGTATTGGTTCCCAGCCGCCAGATAGCGTACCATAAACAGAATCCAACACATATCCATTAAAATCCAGTTAAATTCCCATTGCAACCATTAGATTTCTATTGTTGTATTTTGCAGGAAACAGCTCTTTACTGCCTTACAACAATTACATTATGAACTACCTGATAAGATGCGTTGGGGTTGTTTCGGTCAGTGTTTTGCTGACATCTGCTGGATGTGTCCTGTCATCAATGCTTCTGTTTGTCAAGAGTTTGTGTTTCAAAAATAAAACAAATAATGTTAGTGTTCACATGCGGATGTGTGAAGTGTAAACACTGTAATTTGGTATACATTTGGATAATAACAAGTAGACTAACCTTTTTTAGTTAAATAAATACAGTGAAACTCACTCTTCTTGATTCAAGCGATGTGTTGATGGACTGTCCAGTTCCGTCATGCGCGTGAGATTAGGACGCTGCACGGTTTAAATGCGTCATCGACATTGAGTAAAACTACTGTTTTTTATCCACCGTCATTTTCTTATATCTTTAAAATAAGAACTAACAACTATTAAAAACATTCTAATAAATTTAGTATGAATTAAATTTGTATAATTAATAGTTTTTGCCTCTCACAACGTCACTGTCAGGCGCGTGCCAAATGAACTCCCGCGTCTCGACACAAGAAGGCGACTCTTGCAACCCTTCCGGCGTTTACTGTCTGAATTTAACTTACTCGCGCGTTTTCTTTCACTCATTCAATTGGACTACAATAGTTAATTAATGTAGTATAAGTGAAAAGTGAATGAGGGTAGGGGCTATTTCTAATACATCGGAGGTTTCTGAACACTTCTATGTGAATCCATGTAAATTCAAATGTAAAACCTGTGGTGACGTTCTCCACAGGTGTTGACGGCGATGACGTGAGAAATATGGAAATTCGTGTTTTTTTCCCCTGTAAGGACATTTTGCCCATATCCTACAGGTAATATTATTATGTTTTTATTCATTTTTATATAATGTTTTTTTGTTATTCTGCCATTTTCAGGGCCATTAAAGATAAAAACTTTGTGTGGAGACCATATCACATACTTTAAAAATATAATAATTATGCCGATAAAATATGCCTTATTTGCAATATAATGCTTTTTATTTTTGTCGTTTATAAATAGTGTTTCGTTTCGTTTTATTTTCATTAAGTTTTGATGTTTTTGAAAATACATAATGTAGCATTATTCAAATATTTTTGATTTATAAATATAAAGTTTAATATTGTGTTTTGTCAGTGGGGATGTATAATATGTTCCGATCACATCTTTGCAATGAATACTGGATTGGATAACAAAAGCCAGACAAGGGTTTGATGATGTGATATTTGTGCTATTTAATGGCAAACAGACACAATTGTGTATTTTCAAAATATTTAAAATAACAAAACTACAAAAACATCTATCAAATCAAACCAGCTGACGGAATTTGTACACATTATCAAAATAAATAGATGGACAAAACACTGTACAAACAAGAATGATTTAAAACAGCTACAATGCAAACACATTCAAAAAAAAATTTGGATAGGCCTACTAATATTGTGGACTAGTTGATATGACAAACTTAAAAAAAAACTGTTCTGCAATCACCCATTTTGAAATACCTGGTGAGATAATTATAATAATTCACACCACCCTGTTATATATAATATATACATATTATTTATAAGTAGAAATGCACTGATATATCGGACGATGGTTTAAAAACAGCCGATAGTCATGACCGATATATATCCTGTCAATCAAAAGAGAACAAGAAAATGCAATGAATTTGAGCTCTATGTATAGGAAATGAAAAGAAACACACTGAAAAAAATGATTCATTGAATTTAATCAATTTTTTTAAGGTAAGTGGTTGCAATCAATTTATTTAAGCTACATTTAAACAAAAGTTTTATATTTGATTTTACGTTACTAATCTTTTTGTTTGAATGTAGCTTGAGTGGATTGATTGCAGCCACTTACTTTAGGAAGATTGATTAAATTCAATGAATAATTTTTTTCAGTGCATCACTAATTTAATGTTCAAAATTAATGGTCATTGTATGAATGAATAACATTCAGAAAATGTTATCTTTAGAATTTGAATCCAAGTCGATATAACCACCAAACTATCAACATTAGCTGATATCAGTCTGAGTGATAGGCTTTCGGCATCGGTGGAAAAATTTAATATCGGTACATCTCTAATAAAAAGGTATTATTAGTTGATTATAGCCATTTGGTAAGGCCAAAATTATTACTATATATTCAGTCAGTGATCAATAACAAGAGATGGTTACTAACTTACAGTACAGGTAAGTCAGGAACATAAAAAACTACACTCCCAAACAAAGGCTAATCTGAGCAATACTGTATAAAGACTATATTAGGGCTGTTTTTAAGTGAAAACACTTCACTATAAGGGGGTGTGCACACCAAACTTTTACACCGGCGTATGTTTTTAATTGTTTCCAATGGATGCGCAGCGTTATTCAAAAAGCTAGCAGCAGGCGGGGTTTTTTTGCGCTGAAAGCCTGCGATTCAACGGTTGAAAAGATTTAACTTTGGGTGAAAAGCTCAACTCGTCAATGTCAGTTCTCACACCGCCGTCCAATCACAGTGGAGGAGGGGCAGGACCAATATAACAACAACCAACCGGCACACCGTTTAACAACTGATAAACAAAGCAGAAGTATCACAGCAACCAAAGTGCTCAGCTGAAGAAAGCTGGCAGTCGGCTGAAAAAAGCAGGCATTCGAGCGTCCGCCGGGCGTAAAAAAGCTTTGGTGTGCACGGCCCATTAGGTTGTATTTGTTAAAGGGATCATGGCATGAAAATCTGACTTTTTCCATGTTTAAGTGCTATGATTGGGTCCCCAGTGCTTCTATCAACCTAAAAATGTGAAAAAGATCAACCCAGTAACTTAGTTTTGGTTAACCATTCTCTACAAGCACATGAAAAAATAGGTAATTGAAATTTTGCTCTCCTTATGATGTCAGAAGGAGCTCTTATTATAATAATACCACCCCTTAATCTGCACTATCCAACCACAGCACTGCCATTTAGTGCAGAGAAAAGCACAATTGAGTTTTAATTGCAACAAACCACCATCATTGTGATCAGTGTTTGAATTTCATCAGCTCATTTGCATTTTAAAGGACACGCCCAAAACGGCACATTTTTGCAAACAAAGTGTCTGCAAAGTGGCAATTTTAACATGCTATAATCAATTATTTATATGGTATTTTGAGCTAAAACTTCACTTTTTGTGCTCTGGGGACACCAAAGATTTATTTGACATCTTAAAAAAGTCTTGTGCCATGGCCCCTTTAATATTAGGGCATAAGCTGACATAAACTACAACCAAATAATATTTAACTACATAATTTATTCATCTTAGTTTTTGTTAATTTTAGGATTAAATAACATATTTTTCAAATTAAAAATTGCAAAATCAACTTTAGCTAACAAAGTAGTTTATGCCAATGAACAACATAAACAATAATATTGGCATTAACTAACATTAATAAAGCTTAATTATAACTGAAAAACTATATTGCTCATTGTTAGTTCATGTTAGCTAATACTGTTAACAAATACATCCTTATTGTAAACTGTTACTGTTCGACTTAAAGACCCAAATTCATCCAGCCCAGCGCCAACAGTAGGAGAGAGACCAGGCTGAGAGATGAAGCACCCAGAGCGGCTTTACCTGAAAAAATACAAAACGATGGTGAGCCGTAAGAATTAACGCCTCATTTTTATGGAAATTTATGGAAAGAGAAAGAAGCAAGTTTTGACTTTCAAGTGAAATGAAGAACTCACCTTGCACTCGTATCTGTGAAATGGGTCCATCGCCTCCCTCACAGCGAGCTCGGATCTCAATGACATAATCTCCGGTCAGTGGCATGGGGAAGTCTATGTAGTGTCTGCCCGTTGTGTAAAGCTTTCCATATCGCTCGCCTTCCTTACGAAACAAAATCTGAGCAGAACCAATACAGAGTCGAATTATTTTTCAATGCATTTCACTATTAAAAAGTTGATGTTTTTTATAAAGCAACAACATCTACAAAAACTTACCTTGTAACCCTCCACATAAGACTCATTCCAGTAGTTATAGATGTGATCCCAATACAGATAAAGCCATTGGCGTGTAAAGCTGACATATTTATACACTCTCAAACGACGACTTGGAGGTGGAGAGATTATACACGCATATAAATCAACTTACACATAGCCTCCAAAAACTTTAAATCTGGAGTCATCTGTACAGTAAAAGTCTTACGTGGTCTCCTGGTGAACATCTCACAGTGCTCGCTGGGTGGCCCAAGCCCGGCTCCATTGAACGCTCGTACTTCGATAAGGTAGTGAGAGTCGGGCCGCATGTTCTCCAGCCGTGTTTGGTTAACCGTTCTGTGAACCAGGACTCGACAGGCAGCCGCTTCGTTGTCATCGTATTTTCTCCAATAACGAATCTGAATGGAAGAAGAAGAGAACTAAGAACTAATATCTTTAATTCTTATCAGTAAGAGACTAGTAATAGTGAATGACAATTATGGTAACCTGGTATCCATCAACCCAGTTCGGTGGTGCCTGGTAGATCGGTAGCCACCAGACCAGAGCTTCTGTGGAGGTCACTTGCCGGGCGTACACATCTAATGGAGCTTCAGTTGGTGCTGATGAAGATATTTTGAGGGGGAAACATTTAAATAAATTTAAATAAAAAACAAACCAGCAGAAATAAGAGTTAGCGCTCACCAAGCCTTGGGGAGTAAACCACTGAGATGAGGCTTGAAGGTCCTTCACCTTTGTTATTAAATGTGCTCACTTTCACCTGGATCTCACTGTCTGGTGTCATGCTCTCTTTGTAGACATACCGTCTGGTCTCCGGATCCTCCACCGTCGACCATTTCCACTCGTAATCCTCGTGCTGCTTGAACGCCACGACATAGCCAAATTTTTTACCGAAGAAGAACTGAGGTTTTACAGGCTGCAATGAAACATTAGACATTAGTTACTACTGAAGCTTCATACAAATGTTAACTAAATAATATATACAGTAAAACAGAGACACTTACAGTCCAGGTAACAATGAGCTCTCCACTTATTCCTACTTGACCAATGACGTCCAAAGGAGACACAGTTGGCCCTAAGACAAATACGAATTAGTTTGGCAAGATAAGAAATAAATGTTTTTAAACTTGTTTTAAAAGCATGCATCAGGTTAATTTCAATGCACAGTGTATTTATGTTAATTTTAGGGCTGGATAACGATTAATCGCGATTAATCGTTTGTAGAATAAAAGTTTTGGTTTACATCATATATGTGTAATAATTATGTATAAATAAATAAATAGACATGCTTGTAGATATTTAAGAGGTATTTACATGTGTATATACATTTTTATATTTATATATAATTTATATAAATGAAGAGTTTCGTTGCAAAATGAGATAAATCCATTTTTTAACATTTTTGTCAAAACATGTTTATTATTATGTTATCATGTTCTTATTGGTGCTACTTAGCTGGATTTTTTAAGTTATGAAGGTTTATATCAAAACAAACCAACTGCAGTTGAATTGATATTAATTGGAATGCACAACCAAAAACCAAAATTTCGGAACAATTAAAAAAACTGAGTTATCTCGTTTTGCAATGAAACTCTTCAAATATTTATTCTATAAATATATTTTTTTCTTAAAATTATACATGTGTGTGTTTTATATACATAATTACTATACACAGTACACATACATAATGTAAACAAAAACTTTTATTCTGCTAACAATTAATCGCGATTAATCGTTATGCAGCCCTAGTTAATTTTATGCAATAAAAAATTACATGTACACCATTTTTATGCATGTGTGTGTTTTATATACATAATTATTATACACAGTACACATACATATATACATATATAATGTTACATATATAATGTAAACAAAAACTTTTATTCTACTAACAATTAATCGTAATTAATCATTAGCCCTAGTTAATTTTATGCAATAAAAAATTACATGTACACCATTTTTATGAAAGTTAAGACTGAATGGACCTGAAAATGTCAAATGGTGTAACCGTCAATTGT
This sequence comes from Misgurnus anguillicaudatus, assembly GCF_027580225.2. NCBI lineage: Eukaryota > Metazoa > Chordata > Actinopteri > Cypriniformes > Cobitidae > Misgurnus > Misgurnus anguillicaudatus. Next base: position 25,562,676 of record NC_073337.2, read on the forward strand.
GCTAAAGAATGAGAAATATAAAACATTTTATCCCCCTTGATGGCATGTAAGCGTAATCATAAAAATCATTTAAAAATATTTTAACAGTTTTACTCAATGTAAATTTAAATGCATTTTTGTAATAATTTGTCCTGACATATGCTAAAACAGCTCTGTTTTCTAAATAATTGTGACAAATGTATGTAAAAAAAATCATAATACACTAAACTAGATGATTATATTTTATTCCACAATATATTAATATATTTATATTTTAATTAAAAAAAATACTAGTTACACCAACTGACATAGACCAGTTACACCACATTGACATTTTTGCAATTATCACCCAAATATTCTTTCAAAGTTAAATAAAACCAGAAATTTCAGACTTGGTCCTCAAAAAAGAGAATGTATGCAAGTAATCTGCAAATTTATTTTGAAATTTTAACCCTTTTACATTTAATTTATCCATACGGACACAAAATAATTAACGTCACGTCGTCACGTCATTGACCCATTTATGTGCCTTACAGGCTTCCATACTTAGGCTAATCTTACGTTGTCAGAAAAATTACCCCTAGTTGTCACTGGGGCGGTACCCTTTCAAAAAGTACACCTTTGCACTGAAATAGTCCATAACTCAGATACATATTGGTTCCCAAGAGTGCATATTACCTCAAAATTGGTACCAAAAATATGGTACATATTAGGACATTTGTAAAGGGTACTGCCCCTGAGACAGCTTGAGACCATTTTCTGGCACATTTTGTACTTTTTAGCCATTAATTCTATGCAAAATAGCAATATTCTGACCCTTTTAAGTTGTATAAAATTACTGAATTGTAAAACAAATCTCACTTGCATCCCACGTCTTGATTTTAATGGAGGGACGACTGCCTTCCCCGGCTCCAAATTCGTTGATAGCATACACACGGAATTCATACTGCATCCAGGGGTAAAGATCAAGGACAGTGGCCGACTCCGCAGACCCATTCAGAAACACAGGAGCTGGAAAAAGTAGAATATTTGTTCGGTTAAAATGAGATTTAGGATAGAAATGCATTAAATGTTTGGCAACCGAAAATAGAAAAAATTCCCCGACACTTCTAAATGCTTCCATACTGTCAGATTGTTTGCTGGGTTTTTAAAGCATGTGCGCCTCTATGTATTTAAGAAAGCATTCATATGTTGTATGGCATTGTTATAAAGATTTCTACAGTAGTTATTTGGCTATGCTTTAAATGTGTTGTTTGTCTCCCTCTAATGGACATCCATTAAAACATAAAACATCCAATTTGTAAAGTGCACCTATTTCATTGCTAAAAAACAATGTTATTTTGTGTATTTGGTGTAATACAATGGTAATACGTGGTTTATGGTTCAAAAAACACATTGTTTTTTCACATACCGTACATTTTTGTAGCTGGGTCAGTGACAAAAAACGGTTTGGCAAGATGAGAAATTCAAAAATCTTTTTAAAAAAACGTTTTAAAAGCATGCATCAGGTTTATTTCAATGCACATAGTGTATTTATGTTAATTTTATGCAATAAAAAAATTACATGCATTGCACCATTTTTATGAAAGTTAAGACTGAATGGACCTAAATGTCAAATGGTGTAACCAATTGCGCTAAAGAATGAGAAATATTAAATATTTTATCTACCTATATGTAAGCATAAAAAAATCTTTTAAAAATTATTTTAAAATATCATTTTATTAGTTATTTCTAAATGTAAATTTGTATGCGTTGTTCTAATATTTTTCGTGACATATGCTGAAAACTACGAGATGGAGCAAAAATTAAATAAAGTTTAGTTTCATGTGCTCATGTGAAACTTTCATGTGCTCACGCAAAACTTTCATGTGCAGAATTTTTTTTTAAAGTTTAGTTTTGCGTGCTCACACGAAGCTATCACGCGAGCATGTGAAACTATCGTGTGCTCACGTGAAGCTATCTCGCGCGCACGTGAAAGCGAAAGTTTCACGTGAGCACGCGATAGTTTCACGTGAGCGCGCGATAGTTTCACGTGAGCGCACGATAGTTTCACGTGAGCGCACGATAGTTTCACGTGAGCACGCAAAATTAAACTTTAAATTTTAAACCATAAATTAAATTAAAATAAATTATAAATTAATAAATTAATTAATAAATTAAACCATAAATTAAAATTCTCCGCATTTGCCTACAATCTGTGTGTTTGTTGTAGTCCAAGATTACCAAGAGATTTACGTTGGAGACGATAACTCGCGTCATCGCTTACTTTGGGATTTGTACCTTTTGCATATCGTCATATACCTTATACACAACAAAGGAAATGTAAAATCATGAATCGAAGAATAAATGCTCTTTACTGCATTGTAGTAAAGATTTCTACAGTAATTTGGCAATGCTTAAAATATGTTTTTGTCTCCCTCTGGTGGACTCACTTGTAGATGCGGTTTTCCAGTCCTCGGGGTCCAGCGCGTAGAAATCTCGTGTTTGTACAACATGTTGTATGAGAGGACTGCCATGGTCGGATCCCAGACACCAACGCAGCTTAACCGACGTGTCTCCGATCTGTTCCACACGGACGCCACCCGGCTGCCCAGGCAAACCTGAATCAACAACATACAACACGGTGTAATGCTTAATATTGGCATGCAGCTCCACCAAGTTCCATACTTGTAAAGCAAGGTTTAAAATAAATAACTTATTTGCACACTTTTATCTGAAGTGACTTACAGTGCATGCTATTTCATATTATATATAGTAAGTGTTTTGCCTGTGACTCAAACCTATAACCTAATGCAATGCTTTACCAACAAGAAATAAGGACGCAGACAGCTCAAATCACAAATGACCGACCTTTGACGAAAACATCAGCTTCTGCAGTGGCGTTGTCCACTATAGTCTGGGCTGTGCAGATATAATGTCCTGCATGTTTCACCTGAATGTTCTTGATCAGGAGATCTCCGCTGGACTCGTGACCCTTGAGTTGCTCGTAATGATCCCAGTCCGTGTAGAAGTTGATGACGTATGAGTCGACGGTCCAGATGAAGGTGATGTCCAGACTGGGGTCGTATGATGCAGAACAGTGGAGAATGATATTGTCACCTACAACCGCCTCAGAGTCTGATGGAGCTACTGTGATTTTGGTGGCCTCTGAGACAAAATGTCGAATCAAACTTTGATGCTCATAATTAAATTGAGACTTTAGCCTGGATTTCATAGATATAGTGTAAATAGTGTAGGCTGTCTACCGACGATAGTGAGGGTCCCCGTGCTGTTGGATTTGCCCCGGTCATTCTCAGCAAAGCATGTGTACGAGCCCGCATCACTTTTCGATACGTTCAGAATCTCTAGACTCCCATCATCCCAAATTAACATCCTGCAGAATAAGGAAACGACAATATGTATCTCTCAGCAAAGACACATTTGTGTGAACTGTTTCTTAAAACTACAATATAGTTCATATCTTACCCTGTCTAAAATGATGTTTTGCTATGTGCTAACATGGGAGTGATTATATAATTCCAAGGACATCATTATTTTTTCTCCTTTTTTCAAATGGTTATATTTTTTATTATATTAATAATTTGGTACACACTCACTGACATAGATCACTAAATGAAGAGTTTGGTTCCAAAACGCAATAAACGCCATTTTTGAAAAAAATGAGTTACTGCCAGAATCAGTATTATATCAGGTCAGTATTAAAAAGTAAATTCTTAATTTTACGCAAAATCCAGTATACGCCATGTTATTCTGTCATCTTTTCTCCCTTTTTTCCCAAAATGCAATAAACGCCACTCCCCCTTTTCTACAGAATGCAATAAATCCACTCCACAGATTACAGCGCACAATTCCACGCAATGTAAACAAACAATGGCGGCACGTTGAGTACACAGAATCCTAGTTTTCCTCATCTACTTTTTACTTCATGATCAACAAACAAACAAAAACAAAATAATACTTTAATAGCATCGATAAACCTGTGGTGGTTTTCTGTGACGGGAAAGAAACGTAAGCCATCAGCATCTAATAATTTACGCAAGAGGCACTCGGAGACGGGTGCTTATTGTTTGCCCGGGCCGACAGCATCAAGTTTCTCATGCTAACACATTGACCCCAGGAGATCTTATGAAAAACTTTTCATAATTTTACTCAAAGTCAACGAAAATCGAGCAGGACCAAAACATTTTACAGCTGATCGTTGTGAAAAACGTTAAGCGACGAGGTCAAGTATAACCGCAGCAATGACAGTGTTCTTAATATGACAAAGTAAGTGTTTTGATTAATGACATTAATGTTTATATTTTGAATTAGTGTGTACAACTAGTCAACTAAATGAATATAACATGGCAAAGATGAATGCACATTTATATATGCGATTGATTTAGATTTATAGCATTTTGAATAAAAACTTGCCATGGATTTATTGCATTTTGTGGAAAAAATAATCCGTTTTTATAATAAATCTTTGAAAATCAAGTTATGGATTTAAATTTTTATGTTTTTATAACCTAAAGATGCTATGTGAAAGTTTCTAACAGAAAATAGTGGTTTTCATTTCTTCAGATAGAAAACACGTTTTTACCAAAATTTGTCAAAATGGATTTATTCCGTTTGGAACCAAACTCTTCAAATGTTATAGGCCATAAAAATGTAATGTTTTCAGTAAAAATTGTCTTGTATAGCTAAAATTAGCTGCGTTTCCATCACCCTTCAAATTGCACTTGATGTTGCAAATTGAAAATACACCCAATGGAAACACGTGAATTTGCACAAATTCCCATATATCGGCAAAAGGTTTTTACGCACACATAAGTTGTTGTTCAGGCAGTTCAGAAAAAGTGCATTTTGCAAAACTGCAATAAAATCCGTTTTGTTTTTTTTTGCATTTTAAGGTAACCTGACCCAGACATCAGACGACTCAGGGGCGGATCCGCACCAGAGCTGGGCAGAAGTCAGCAGCTCCCACACGAATTCACTGCGGATCTGAGATATCTGCTGTCTGGGGATGAACGCAAGTTTTTGGATAACACTCCTACATCTCCTTTGATTTAAAATAATGTACTGTTACCTCCAAGAAACATCTATACGTTGCCGCTCCCAAATATAAGGGGCTTTTCTTGGCATTAATGTTTGGATAATACTCCTATCTCTAATTCAATTAAAAACAATGGAGAGTGCGTGAATGTGATAGTAAACCTACCAACATCCGTCGATGTGATGTTTGGAATGACTATGAGAGGAAAAACTATGTTTTAGTCACATATCATCGGTTAATGGAAATGCCGTCATTTCACAAAAGTTTTTTATTTCGAAAATATTGCATAAGTTTTGCACAAATCTTTAATGGAAACGCAGCTACTGACTAATTTAGAAAATCATGATTTTCAGCTCCACAAGACAATTTTTACATAAAATATTGTATTGTTATGGCCTGTAGCTACATCATGTGATCCATGACCAAATTATTAAAATAATAAAAAAATTGAAAAGGCAGAAAAAAAATCAATGACTTTGGACACCAAAGGTACCTGCAATTCTATAATCATCCCCATATCTAGCCTAAAAACATTTTGAGGTGAGAATGAATTACTGAATAACCTTGAAGAGTTGGTTAGCAGTTCTGAACCTCGCTTCCAGATGAATCTGGGTTTAGGAGCGGCGCGGGGTTTACACTCGATCACCACACGTCCGTTTTCGGCCCCTAGCAGAACCTTTTTCACTGGATTGTATATGAATGTTGGCGCACAGGCTGTGAAGAAAGCGGTAAAAACAATTATACTCAACAGAACATACATTTCCATAACAACCCCTATTAAATAGATTTTCACTTAAAGGGCACCTAGTGTGCAAAATCCACTTTTTGGACATAAATGTGTGTTGGCAGTGTCTGAACACAACCACCATACCATGAAAAAAACGTTTTAATCCTCATTAAACCAAAGCAGACTCATCTTGTTAATGTGACGTCACAAAAACAAAGCCCCGCCCACGGCCACTGAATGACTGGTTAATTTACCCAAAAGCTTTCCAAATGTGTTTGTTAACACAAGATCCTATTGTCTCAGGCTGAATTCACAGGAATCAGATCAATTTTTAACCAGAAGCACTCGCTGTCTTTTTTTTGTAAGGGATTGAGGGCTGTAGCTCATTTGCATTTAAAGGTACAGCGCGTTTTTGCTCCCACCCAAATAAGGGGATTTTGGACATGCTAAAATTTATGATCCGTGGGGTATTTTGAGCTGAGAATTCACAGACACATTTTAGGCACACCTGAGACTTAAAATGGGCATAATATGTGCTCTTTAAAAGGCATTTCCTAACTATGCAGCCTCCATATTTCATTTTATGTGTAAGATACTACTATATGTTGGCAACCGTTAATGATGTACTACTAAATCAAATCAATTCAATACAACAATAAAGAAGCATTCGAAACTCACAGACGACTCGTAGTTCTGCGTTGGCGTAGATGGTCCCCCAGTCATTCTCTGCGATACACTGATACATGCCCGAATCCTCAAATGTAAGACTGGAAAATTTAAGCTCCCCTTTGCCGTACTGATGATCAAACAAAACAAAGCACAACATTGTTAGGATTTCATTTCTGATGTTTATACTGTATATTATTGTATCTCAACTTAATGTTCTCTGTTTTTGCACTACAAATAAGTAGAGTAGCTATTAACCGAGTAGCCATCCTTCAACCAACGTATCCATGGTAACGGCTTCCCCACGGCGACACATCTCATAGTGAGTTCGCTGCCAACATCCCTCTCTGTGTCATTGATGTGCTCCGCCCATTCTGGTGCACCTGAAGAGAGATCACATTACCAAGTGAATTGAATACGAATTAATCAAAATTCAGATCGTTACGATTCGCTCGTCTTGTTTTTTGATATTTTAAAAATATAACAACCATATGTGTTATTTACATCTTTTAAAGCAATCTGTAACTTTTGCATCTCTATATCTGTTTGAAACTTAAACTTAAGCTGGCATTTCTCACAAAATCCCTGACAATTCAAAATTTTAACTATTACTATAAGTGTACCGTTTTGAATAGTGATAATGTATGAAAACAAAATTTTGTGCACTTTGTCGTTTTTGTTTATTATTAAAGGTGCTGTGTGTAGATTTTTTCGCCACCTTGCAGTGAGATTGCGAATTGCAACCTACGTCCACAACTCACTCCTCCCTTTCAAAACACACAAAGACGCTACAATACCCGCCACAGGACGACAAAATGGCGACTTCCATGTAAGGGGACCGGTGTATTTACACACTGCACCTTTAACCAACAAAAAATGTTTTTAACTTTGAAACTGGATTACCTTCTACATAAAGCCACTGGCGATACCAATCCATCCCTTTTACATTTAGGGTCTCGCACTCATAGCTGCCTTCATCTTCATACTGCACATTTATTAAGTGCAGTAAAGCTCCATTCATGCTGACCTCATAATTCGGAGGAAGATCGGCGTCTAATTTCCTCCAGCGGATGTGCGGGAGCGGACTGAAAGGCAAACACTGAGTTTATATGATCAGGTTGAAGCAAGAACTAAGTTAATCTACTGCTATTGTGCAAACAACCACCTTAAAGAGACAGTTCACGCCCCCCCAAAAAAAATTCAGTCACAGTTTATTATCAATTTACGTTATTTTAAAGTGAGCTATTCCTTTAAGATTCTGTACATCTGTGGGGACACTGTGTTTACTACCAAAAGTACCAAAGTAATACTATGATATTTAAGATATTTTAACTTAAAATTACTTTGTAACTTGGTATGAGAGGCTGTGCTGTATAGTGGACTATAAGTCACGGCTGACGGCAGTGTTCGTATTGAGGGGAGGGGCTGGGGTGGTCCCGGACCTCCTACTTGAATAAGCATTCAGCACAAAAATATAAATTAGGGGGTCCCCTGCTTTTATTAAAATTGAAATAATACATGCGCTGCCACAAAGCGATACTGTCAATTATTTGTGCTAATCCTAATTAAGATTTCTGTCTGAAATAAATGTAGACTCTCAAGTGCGCCTCATACTGTTTTCTGGAGGAATTGACAGATTGTTAGATTTAGGATTGGCGCTTTTAAAAAATGATTCTCAAACTAATTTGAGGGGTAAAAATGTTTAGGGTTATTTGGGGTTTCTTTGATTAAAACGTTGATCCAGGACCAACAAAAATTGTTGATCCAGGATGATCACATCTTAGTTTATGAAATCACAACGACCCATTAAACTCTTTTCCCGCCATTGACAATTTATCTCTTCAATTAAGAGAAAACATTTGCATAAAAAATTTGTTTCTAAAAATTTTTTATGTTAATCTACAATACTAAGTATGAAAGTATGAAAAAACTGAAGCCAAAACGTTATTTACTAATTTTAAACTTTGTGTACGTTTTGATAATCGTTCTGAATCTGATCTCTAACAAAATCCCTTCACAAAAATACAATTATTTCAGCTTTTTGCTAAAAAAAATTATTTTTAAAGAAAAATATCCATATTTAAGAGTTTATAAACAGAGAAAAAATATAAAACGCTTTTTTCCTGTTTTGTTTGTTTGTTTAAAAGCAGACGGTCTGTTCTTTAATTTGATATATTGCGGTCACTTATCATGACTTTTTTGCAATACAGCACTGCCTTCCGTACCTTATTTCTTTTATAAAACAGTTACCACACAATACAAAAATATGTATATCAATGCAATTTTTATAAGGTAAAATCACAAAGTCTTCCTTCCGCTGAAAAAAATAGTCCCTGACAGATTGTGAACAGCAACAGAATGTTTCACATGTTAGGTGCAGCGGTCATAGCTGTGTTTTATTGTAAATAAACCACAGCTATTGACCAATCAGAATTACTGGAACTAACCATTTTATAATTTTACCATCAACTTGATTACTTGATTACTGTAGTTTCACAGTTCAGCTTGTTTTTACTGGGAAATCTGCTTTTATGACTCACTTTCCAAGAGCGAAGCACTCCAGAGTGATGTTCTGATGCACCAAAGCATACGTCTTGGGAAATTTAACACGAATATCTGCAGGATATCTCTTTACCTCCTCTGTGTAAAGGCAGAAAGGAACAGATACAGTACAGTAGGTATTTATTTTCTTTTTAAAGCGAAAGTTCACCCAAAAATGAAAATTTTGTCATTATTTTCTCATCCTCATGTTGTTTCAAACTTGTATGAATTTCTGATGAACACAAAAGAAGATATTTTGAGAAATGATGGTAAGCGCACAGCTGATGGAATTCAATGGGTACCATAACTGTGTGTTTACCATCATTTATCAAAATATCTTCTTTTCATTTTTGGGTGAACTATCCCTTTAAAACATAAATTGGACTTAATAAAGCAGTTACATGCATAATGCATTTGTATGGCAGGATGTAGAGTCACTCTGTTTTTTTAAAACAATACAATGTGAACACGCTCACTTTCTATTTGTGGAATCAGAGGTATGGGCATGCTGAAAACACTTTTGCCGATGGTGGGGCTTGACACGAAACAAGAGTAATTCCCAACATCAGAGGCCTCGACTTTAGCGATGTACAGATTCCCAGTGGACTGGGACACGAATCGTCTTTGATCCGGGTTGATGAAGTTGGGAAAGTCGTTGTAGATCCAGCGAAACAGCACCTCGTCTAAGTGTGAAAAACAAAACAATTAACAGAACAAAACATTTCACTCATTTCCCGCCAGCTTTTTTTTCTAAGTTGCCCACCAGCATTATTTGTGATTTTCACAAAAGTTTCACAAAACGCCTTCCAGGAACATTTTCTTCTATAAATATATAAACATACAAAAATATCAAATGACATAACAGACCCTCTTCCTTTAAACAAACAATAAACAAAACAGGAAAAAACTTGCATCCTCTCAAATATGGGTGGGTTTCTTCAAAAATACCAGATTTTGAAAAAAAAGTTGAAATAATTGAATTTTTGTATATGAAGTCTATTAAAGTTTAGATTCAGAAAAATTATAAAAACATACATGGAGTTTAAAATTAATTTTAGTTTTAATAAAATGGGTAAGAAAAAAATCCATCTAGTGGATAATAGGGGAATTACAGATTACCATAAAAACTCGTCAGGAAAGCGTCATTGGCAGGGTAATGTTTTCTCTCAATAACTTGTCAATGACGGGGAAAGAGTTAATATAGCGAGTAACTTAGTACAGTAGTTGACCAGGGCCGGGTTTCCCGAAAGCATCGTAAGGCTAAATAGATCGTAAAAACGATCGTACGAATCATCTTAGAATTACGGGTCATTTCCCAAAAGCTTCGTACATTAAGTAGCACTTGAAAATCATCGTAGATCTTGGAGTGGTCTGGAGTAATCGTTAATTCATAAGTGCATCGTAAAACAACAGAGTTACAAGGTCACCTGCAGGACAACCAGCAAATTGCACTCCTGCAATGAAGATAACGTAATGTTTTAAATGTATATTTATTTATTGGGTTCTTCATTGTTTAAATTACTTTAATATAATATATTTAAAATTCAAATGAGAATTTAAATGACTAAACATAAATGAAGGAAAACGTATTTGGTACAATTTTGGTAAAAGTTGGTACTATCAAATTGATAAATGGTTCCTACCAATTGCTGCTATAATTCATCTGGCTACAGTAAAAAAATTTTGGTAACACTTTATTTTACGACCCGCAAAGTACCGCGTAATTAAACCGAATTTACAGCGTACCTATTTGTAACAACAGAGTACCTCTACAGTACATACTTGTAGGTATAAGGGAACAATATTTTAAGTTTGGGGTAATAAGGGGGTAAGAATATATGGAAAATTATTCTCTAAGTATTTCATAACTACAGGGTACCTATTGTAATATTACGTGGTATGTATGACTTCCGTCTATGGGTAATATGGTCTATGTTTAATATGTTTTTTTTTTTCATATTTGCTGATGAAGTGTATTGTATAGCCTACAGTTGATGTCTACAAGCCACGTCGGCAAATAAAATATAACAGCACAATAAAAATAATAGCAACTTGTACCTCTTTGATCTGTATATGTATACAGAAGTTACCAAGTAACTCTTATATTTGCGGGCTGTAAATTAAAGTGAAGAAAGTTTTTAAAACCTCTTAAAGAAATTTCACCTCAGGATCGCGTTCCAGCAAACCTCCTGCAGACGGCCGCGGGCTCTACACCTGCACAGTAGCCTACGCATGTAGTCGTCTTTTGCTTTAGCGGGAGCTGATATCTGCTGTTGTTTCATTCTGGTTTGCCATTGCATAATTATATTTGGCTAAAATAATTGTCTTTACACATGTTGCAAAGTTTTATTCTACCAATGATAACACCTATTAAAAATAAACAAATAGCGTGCTGCTTTGTGGTCATTATTGTGTCATTTGAAATAAAAGTAAATAAATTGCAAAGCGCCCGCAAATGTAAGAGTTTCCTGGTAAATAGGGAATAAGTTGCTATCTTTATTGTACTTACCTTAAAGAAAAGATAACCACTTTAAATCAGCTGGACTTTTGTTTTTAAAAGCAAGTAATAGGCTTCTAAAATAAAAGCGATGTGCTGTTATATTTATTTGCCGATGTGGCTCGTAGACATCGACTGTATACAACATTCAGTAGTCAATATTAAAAATTCACAATAAAATCATTAAAATAAAACATAATTTCCCCATAGACTTGATAAAGTCATACATACCATGTAATATAATAATAGGTACTCTGTAGTTATAAAATACTTAGAGTATAAATAATTTATAATTCTTCATATTCTTACCCCCTTATTACCCCAAACTTAAAATATTATTCCCTTATACCTACAAGTACGTACTGTAGAGGTACCCTGTTGTTACAAATAGGTACGCTGTAAATTCGGTTTAATTACGCGGTACTTTGCGGGTCGTAAAATAAAGTGTTACCAAAATTTTTTTTGAAGGGTATGGCATCTGATTAAAGAAACCAAACAAATATTTACGGTACAATGCAATAATCCATAATAATAAATAAACATAGATAATAAACAACAAATAATAATAATAATCTAAACTATAATATAAAATGCAGAAGGCATTTTGCAGTGGGACGAGTCCTAACTAAATACGGAAAAGAATATTTCATTATGAACAATTTTAAAACATTTAAAAAGAAACTGAACAATAATGAAAAATATAGTAAAAAAATATTAGTGCATATCGGCTAAAGATCATTAGCCGAAACAAGCTTCTGATAAAAATTCGAGTCATTCTATTGGTGACATTTCAGCACTTGACAAACGGAAAGCGACTCGTAAGTAAACTCAGCTGCGAGCGAACGTTATACGTGCATCTTTGGGAAACACGCGTAAATGAACAACAAATGTTCCTTAAGTAGCTCGTAGAATGCGCTCTTAAGTGCTAAGTTCAATCGTTATCGGGAAACCCAGCCCAGATCTTACCTGGATATCGAGATGGAGGAGAACACAGTAGCACCGCCCCCTGCCCCTCCTTAACATTCACTGGGTCTCTTTCATCTGTGGGAAACTGATTCAGGTCTGCAGACAGATGAAGGTGTCTTAACGCAACTTTAACAGCATGCAAACTTCTAAGTATAAATTATTGACGTCACATACATCCAAACTTGACGATAGCCTCTTTGCTGATAACCACTCCATACACATTCCTGGCCACACATACGTATTTCCCAGCATGTTTTCCTTTGTCTGGGTTGGTGATCAGCAGGTTTCCACCCACCAGGCTAAAGTGTTCATCAGGCTGCTCCATCAGTTTAATTTCCCAGTTGTTTAACCACCATCTGTGACCAACAAGTGTCTATTTACATTTTTATAAACAAGCTTATCAATCATACAGGCAACTAGTGTTGATATCTATAAAAACTTCCAAAAAATTAGGTACAGACTTGGTATCAGTATGTACTAATATGAACTCTTTATGCAGGTTTTGAAAGGATACCACCCCAGACAGTGTTATTTAGTATCTTACAGGTACTGGTACCAAATGGACATATCTGTACCTAAATATTACTTAGTTATTTGGAGGGTAAGGTGACAGCTTTTTTGGCCATTTTTCATATACATCGTGTGTATAGACACAGGCAGACATAATAGACAGAGGTGAGGATGTAAAGAGATCATAAAGATGGATTACTTTATAATGGCTGGTGGGTTGGCTCGCACCCTACAGTTCATGGATATTTTGTTCTCTGGCGAATCCTCCGCGTACACTGTGTCCAGCGGTTCCTCCTCAAATATGGGACCAAAGCCTGTGGCCTCCTCTGAAGGACATGACAATGAGGAAGCGTTATATTCCAATCTACAAAAAACTTATCAACTAACAGCAATGCACAAATGGTATGTAGTTTAGTATTGTAAAAAACAATGCATCTGTCTGTCTACTAAAATATAAGATGATTGAAACTTACTGTCGAAGATTCGGGGTTCAAAGATCCTGGGCTTAATCGCAGCTGAAATTGGTAGAAAATAGGTCTGTGAACATTTTGATTTAATTTAAAAAAATTTATTTAACATCCTTTAAAGGGGACATATCATGAAAATCTGACTTTTTCCATGTGTAAGTGTTAAATTGGGTCCCCACACTGAAAAAAATGATTTTTAAGAAAAAAAAATCTTAGTATTTTGTCTTGTTTTCAGTTAAAAATATCTCAAAATTCTTAAATTAAGAAAACAACCCAATAAAATAAGTCTAGTTTTTAGACCAAAAATATAAAATTTAAGTGATTTTGTGCATAAAACAAGCAAAAAAAAAATTTGCCAATGGGGTAGTAAATGTTTCTTGAATTTTTCTTGAATTTAGTGTTTAAGAAAAAAGTTCAAGATTTTTTACTTAGCCCATTTAAGAATTTTTAGTTATTTTTTACGGAAAACAAGACAAAAATAATACGATTTTTTTTCTTGAAAATCTTTTTTTGCAGTGCAGTGCTTCTATTAACCTAGAAAATGTAAAAAAAGATCAACCCAGTAACTTAGTTTCGGTAAACCATTCTCTGCAAGCCTGTGAAAAATAGCTCATTGAAATGAGCCTCCCCTTGTGATGTCAGAATGGGCATAATCTGCACTATCCAACCACGGCATTGCCATTAAGTGCAGAGAACGGCTCATTTGTATGTTTAAAGGACACACCCAAGCACCCACACACCTACAAAGTGTCAATTTTAATATGTTATAATAAATTATCTATATGGTATTTTGAGCTAGAGCTTTACATACGTACTCTGTGGACACTAAAGATTTATTAGACATCTTAAAAAAGTCTTGTGAATGTCCCCTTTAAATAGCATACTTGTTAATTCACACCTTAATAAAAGTTCGATATTAAATGTGTTCTCAGTTTGTGACACCACAGAAAATGTGTTATTAACCACCCAGCCAAATTTGATTGATTAAAAAAACGCCAAATACATAAAATAACTTATCAAAATCTTGGAAAAACAGGCAGGATTCTGTACTCTTAAATGCCGGGGGCGTGTCCACTGTCAGAGTGTCTGCGCTTAAACCACGCCCAGCTGAGTTTGACTTTATGCAGCACCGGAAGAACCGACAGGTGGATGACGTCAAGGTACCACGAGAGCGATTTGCGAAATCGTACAGAGGAAGTCTAATTTTGAATCGCTCTTGCCGTACCTTGTTTTCATCCGCCTGTCGGTTCTTGCGGCGCCGCATAAGCCTGCCATCTCTTTTGACTTTCAAATACAGCTGCAACCTAAATGGATGCTCGTGATTGTGTTAGGGGCGGGGCCATGCTCTGTGGCTCCAGTGTGTCATCGAGCCACCATTTTAGCCCCGCCCAAATAATCTTTTATTTAACTGTGTAAATCCACAATTCACATAATTCACAAGGTGTTTGTCAATGTCAAGGATACTTCCTTGACAGGACTGGTCCTTCCAAGTAACTTCTAGGCGAGGCTCCTCTTCAGCTTTCGGAGAACACGTTAATGGAACAGGCTAGCAAGTGCACGTCAGTGAAAACGTGTGCTTTCGCCGCTGCGCGCATAGGACTGTGGGTGATTTCAGAGCGCGAAGGCTACACATATGCATCCTTTCCTGTATATGGGATATTTTTTGAACGAAGGACTCAGTCCTTGGTTGAAATTCCGAGATATTGGAACAGTCCTTCGACGGATGTCGATAACGTAGCACGTAGCATTCTCAAAATTCTGGCTTCCGACATTGAGAAACACCTATAGTATTTGTAACGTGTTTCAGCATTACATTTATAATGTGTTTAGAAACAATTCTCTGAAATGACTTTACTCATTTACAGATAATATACTGTGGATTAACACGTATGCTAAGCTAATTTATATAATATAGCATTATTTTACATAGTTCTTTCTTTTATATTGTTTGTATATTCTTATAAATCATTGTTTTTTGTGATTATGAATATGCATATTTGTATGTTTTGTATGCAGGTTTTTTATCAATTACTAGTGCTGGGTCATCGATTCAAATGTTCCAGATCGATTCGATTTCAGTTTTCAGTTTACGATTTTCAATTCAGAGATTTTTTTGTCGCCTTTTATACTCGATTCTCGATTCAACTTAATGAATATAGATTATATTATATTATATTATATTAGGATATATAAGAATATAGACTGACTGAATGAATGAATGACAGGCTTGCCTCTCGCTTCTTGGTAACATTGCGCAAGGCAACAAAGAGGGTGACATCTAGTAGAGAAGACTAGTTATTAGATTAACGTTAATCTAACATTCAATGTTTGCGAAAATAAATATGGGGAAAAAACGATTCGTGGCCTTTAAGAGTCGATTTGGAATCGACCACGTAAAAAAACGATAATTTGAAAATTACAATATACCATATATATATATATATATATATATATGTGTGTGTATATTATGTATATAATATATACATAAAGGATGACTTATAGATAAGTTTTCCTCACCAGCTGATAAAAACAGGGAGGACAGGACACACAAAAGCATGGCTGCGTTCACCATCTTGATGATTCTGCCCTATAAAACAGAGACAGAAATAAAGAGAGTTAGTATCCCAGCAAGCAGTTTTGCATTTAAAGACGTCTAATAGCGTCCAATCACAACAGACAAATGGCTAAAAATCTACAGCATCTCTCTCTTAAACACACATATGTACATCACTGCAAATCTGCATGCATCCACTAAATAAAGAAATGCATTAAAGAAAAAAGACAAAAGTAACATGCAGTCATGCACAGTTGCTATTGCACCGCACTTGTGTCAGCAGCATCACAGCATGCGTGAGAATGCAGTTTTACAGTCCGGCTCACAGCATCCTTGACTTTACTGACGTATGCAGCTTCTCTTATCTGCTACCATTGCAGTTTATACAATAACCTTACTGGTGGTGAGAAAGGAACACCACAGTTATTATGAATCTCAAAAACCATACCTGCACTTCTGATCTATCCTGTCTGGGCATGTGTTTGTCCGTGTGTGTGGTGTGTTTCTTACTATCTAAATGTCCATCTATTCTTGTGCAGCACATGAGGTTATGCGGTCAGCTTCTATATACATGCATGGTATTTTCATCAATCTGATCTCTACAGTAATCTTACTGCATCATCTCATGTGCGGTCTGCTCTGGACACTTGGATTTAGGTCACTGCTCGCTGTATAAGCTCATGCAAAGGGAATGGTGATAAAATTTTGGCCATTAACTCGTAAAACGACATATTTTAATGAATTTAAATAATACAGGAATATGGATCAAAAATGGATGAATTGCCCATTTCACACAAAAACAATGCAGAGGCAATTCCACAAAAGTGTGAACATGACAAACTGGCCATACTGAAAAAAAACAATAACAAAAGCATCACAGAAACATTAATGAATTTAAGGGTTATAATACGAATTGTACTAGTTTTAATGGAGACTACAATAGTCTCTAATGGTGGGTTCTGTTGGTGTGATGGTCTGGTGGATGGGACATCATTTAATTTCACTGGAATTATGCCGTATTTACGTGCTATTGGAAATGAGATAATTCCCACTTCTAAAGTCGTGATTACGAGCTTGTTATGTTCAGAGGTTTTGTTGATGGAAGGAAGGGAGGACGCCAGGTAGGCGGAAATGGGAAATGTTATTTGAACACAATTATGTACTACTTTAACGACAAGACAAAGCAATCAAAGCTGTTGTGAATAAAAACTATTAAAGCATACCTGCCACATCAGAAATCCTTCTCCCATTCACCAAATTTGAATAAGGCCCACAATGGCCCTGTCCCAAATGGCACACTCTGGACCTCCTCAGAGTCCACACTTTGATGACATCATGTAGTGCAGACCTAAGGGACCCTTGACACGAGTCTAAGAGGGTGCACCGGAGTTGTATTTTGGGACTCGAGCGTCACGTCGGAAATAGGAAGAAAAGTTGCCTATCAGTGTGAACTCCTCCCATCCGTCGTCTGATTGGTCTGATTGCTCTTTCGCAAGGACTTCTGGGTTGGTAAAGTGCACGAAGCCTGCTACAGTGCGGGCTTTGCTGAAGACTGCATCAAGGGTGCAAAGGGGGCGCTGAGCACACTTCAGAGCATAAAAATGACAAATGGGACACCCATATGGACTCGTAGACTAAGCAAGCACGCGCAATTTGAGGCCACGAGACTGAAAGTCCACATGAAGTGTGCCATTTTGGGACAGGGCCAATATCGGCAATTTGGGCATCAAAATGATGTCGCCAATACGGCAAAAAATATATTTCTCTGGACAAAAATATATTTTAAATATAAGCTAAATACATTTTTTTAGAAAGTAATGCTCAACTGAATATATTTTTGAATTTGGAAATATATTTAGTTTTAACCCTCATCAACATATTTCAAAATGTATTTCAAGGGCAAGCAAATACATTTCTAACCGTTTTATGTTTACAGGTTCGTAACAAAAACTAAGTTTTTATTTCATTGCAATGTGAATACATTTCCTTGGATTTAAATATATGAAGAGATAAATATATATTTTTATGCTTTAAAATGTATTAATTTTTAAAAATAAAAAAAATGGCCAAAAAATATATGGATGAAAAATATATTTTGTAAACATTCCAAAATATATTTCAGAAAATATATTTTTTGCTATTTTTTGTATATTATTTTTAAATATATTTATTTAAAAATATATTTTTTGCCACGTGCTTTCGTAAATGTGATCACTCCCACTTATAATGTTGTAATTACGAACTTGTGTTGAGGTGATTTGTTGTCGAAAAGAAGGACGCCAGGTTTATACTTGCGCGTGTCTTGCAAAATGTTTTTAAACTGAAATTTGGGTATTAAAATTATTTCCGAATGTCCAGATGTAAACACGATATCAATCAGATAGCGTTCATGTGCAATTTTTTACTTGGGGAAACTCGTATTTACGATAATTCCGATATAAGGCAGCATATGACCCCAAACACATAAAATAAATGTATTTTGTAATGAATTCTTTTAATGTTAAACATCTGTGGTATTTGTTATAGAAACCTTTATAATTTAGTATTGCTTTTTATGTACAAAATTGACAAAATGACGCAAGTCTAATGATCTGCGTCACTGGTGCCAACAAATCCTCTAGCGCCGCCTTACGACAACATACGTCATTACAATCTCTGTCAACTTCTGTCCCGTTTCAACTTCATACAAGTAAATATTACATCACATCCACTCGAGTTTAAGCCTGCTGCACTCCTTTACAAATGCATCCGTGTGTGGTTTACACAGACTGGTTTAATTTAAAGGGTAAACTGTGACCGGACAGCAGTAAGCTACAGACATCCACCCTAATCTTCTGCATTGCGGTATTGCTGAACTGCGCTCGTGCGGACTTTTGCTTACATGATAAACGCTTGAGCTTCATATACTCATCGGGATCATGCGAGGCGTTACACGGCATCATTTCAGCACCAAACTCACCCGACGAATGTGATAAAACCGGCAAAGGTTCCTCCCTAAATCCCACACACCTGGATCAGCATCGTCCCGCAGTCCAGCACGGAGACAGACGGCAGGGTAACAGACTGCTATTGGATGAGAGTGACGCTGCGCATGCCAGGATGCTACTGGACGGAGTGATGCGGGTCTGTGCCCATCAGCTGTAGCGGATTTGATCGAGTCAAGGTAATTTTAAGACAGGAATCGAAAATGATTTTTAAATTGGTTGACAATGAGGTTGCACCCTTCCAAGCCACGAACGGCTTATCCACACACATCTGTTCAAATCCAGATTAAATACTTAGACTGGCAGGCTAGGGGGAGGGAGAGTTTTTTGTTAGAACAACATCTATTTGTAAACAGGGCGGCTACAAGTTAGTTGAGGTCTGAAGATTTGACTTGAGAAATGGCATAACCCATACGGCAAAAAAATACATTTCTCTGGCCAAAAATATATTTTAAATATTTGCTAAATACATTTAGTAGAAAAGTGCTCAATTGAATATATTTTTGAATTTGGAAATATATTTAGTTTTAACCTTAATATATCAACATATATTTTTAAAATGTATTGCAAATACATTTCTAATTTTACATCTCATATGGCAAAAATGTATCCTTTGATAAAATATATTTGAAATATATGCCAAATAAGTGAATTTTCTAATTATTTTATTTTTGAAGTAAAAAATATATTTAATTTTAACCATTTTAATACTGTTTACATGTTCGTAAAAAAGTTTTTTTCCATTTTCTTCCAACGTGAATATATTTTCTTGGATTGAAATATATTTAAAGCTTTAAAATGTATTTATTTAAAAAATATATTTCATATAATTTTTGGTAAACATATTCTAAAATATATTTCAGCAAATACATTTTTTGGATTTTTTTTTTGTTTATTTTTAAAAATATATTTAAAAATATATATTTGTTTTGCCCTATGGGAATTGATTTTATTTTTTAGGACTTTTTGGGAATCAAAATCTGATTGGATATAGAGGCTGAATTATGGACCAATGAATGCACAGCATTTTGACTAATTTTACATCTCATATGGCAAAAATGTATCCTTTGCTAAAATATATTTGAAATACATGCCAAATAAGTGAATTTTCTAATTATTTTATTTTTGAAGTAAAAAATACGTTCGTAAAAAACATGTTCGTAAAAAAGTTTTTTTTTCTTCATTTTCTTCCGATGTGAATATTTTCTTGGATTGAAATATATATATTTTTAAAGCTTTAAAATTTATTTATTTTTAAAATATATATCAAATAATATTTGGTTAACATATTCCAAAATATATTTCAGCAAATATATTTCTGGGATTTTTTTTTTTTTTTTTGCTTAGCTGGCAGTAAATATTAATACACATAACACAAATTTAAAAGTAATTATTTGATGAATATATCTTTCAAAAACTGAACAGTCTCTGAAAATAAAATGCAATCAAAATAGGCCTTAAATAGAGGCCAATTCTACTAAGGTCATATTACTGTACCAAAGTCTGTAGTGGCTTCCCTAAATTTGGAATTGCTGTTTTGAAAATGTATGTTTTACCTGGCAGTTCATACTGCTTATCAAAGTTTTGCAGCATTTCTTTAAATGCTGTTTTTTCCACTGTATTAAATGGCAACGGCTTTCGCGTTACACTGTCAGTTAAGGAGCGCCATCTGATTTGGTCAGGTCTATACAGGCGCTGCAGCTCCCCCTTGTGTTTTTTAAAGAGCTGTGCAATCATTGTAGTGATCTTAAAGTATCGCAATGAGTTCAAACTATTGCGATTAGACGATTATTTAATCATTGACAGCCCTATATAACGTTGAGGCCTTTAAAAATAATTTAACTTGTTGGGCCAGAAAAAATTGTCAAAATATGTACCACAGCTGTCACTGAGGCCTATTTATAAAGTACACATTTGCACCTAAAGAGTTCATATTAGTAATGGTACATGTTGGGAACTTTTAAAGGGTACTGCCCCAGAGACAGCTGGGAGACATATTTTGACAATTTTTTCTGGCCTTACAAGTTAAATTATTTTTAAAGGCTTTAACGTTATAAAGTATGCTATTTTAAAATGCATAGGTTTTTATAATATATATGCACCATGCCCTCCTCTTATGGAGAGTAAGCCATTACCCATTCATTTGGTCCATAATTCAGCCTCAGATCTTGATTCCTAAAAAATAAAATCAATTCCCATATGGCAAAACAAATATATTTTTTCAAAATATGCAAAAAATTGCCAAAAATATACTTGCTGAAATATATTTTGGAATGTTTACCAAAAATGTATTTTTCTTCAATATTTTTTGCCATTTTTTGTATATTATGAAAAATATTTAAAAAATAAATACGTTTTAAAGCGTTAAAAATATATATTTCAATCCAAGAAAATAAATTCATGTCGGAAAAAAATTGAAAAAACATTTTTACGAACATGTAAACAGTATTACAATGGCTAAAATTAAATATATTTTTTACTTCAAAAATATACTTTAGAAAATTAACTTATATTAAATGTATTTATATAATTTATTATAATCATTTCCATATGGCAAAACAAATATGTTTTTTTAAAATATGGAAAAAATTGCCAAAAATATATTTGCTGAAATATATTTTGGAATGTTTACCAAAAATGTATTTTTCTTCAATATTTTTTGCCATTTTTTGTATATTATGAAATTTAAAAAAAAAAATACATTTTAAAGCGTTAAAAATATATATTTCAATCCAAGAAAATAAATTCATGTCGGAAGAAAATTGAAAAAACATTTTTACGAACATGTAAACAGTATTACAATGGTTAAAATTAAATATATTTTTTACTTCAAAAATATACTTTAGAAAATTCACTTATATTAAATGTATTTATATAATTTATTATAATCATTTCCATATGGCAAAACAAATATATATTTTCAAAATATGCAAAAAAATTGCCAAAAATATATTTGCTGAAATATATTTTGGAATATGTTTACCAAAAAGTTATTTTTCATCAATATTTTTTGCCATTTTTTTTGTATATTATGAAAAATATAAAAAAATAAATACATTTTAAAGCGTTAAAAATATATATTTCAATCCAAGAAAATAAATTCATGTCGGAAGAAAATTGAAAAAACTTTTTTACGAACACGTAAACAGTATTACAATTACTTCAAAAATTTACTTCAAAAATATACTTATATAAGTTTATTTAAATAAGTTAATAGAGTTTATAAAATAAAAAACACTGCTGAATAAAATCAAACCAGACAGTTTATAGTGAAATCCGAAAACCAACATTTATTTTAATTCTTTTATATACAAAATATTTTTGTGATTATATTATAGAGTAAACCATTTCACAGCCTTTCATGCTTTATTTTCATGTAACTTTAACATTAACCAGAATATTATTTCACACACTACTTTTCAGTCTTCGTCGCCCCCTTCTGACACGAACACATCAACAGATTGCGCACCCACCCATGTACCCATGTATGGGCATAATCTACCCTTCATCTTTGGGAATGTGTCCGTTTCTTTGATTCCCCTCCTAAATTTTCCTACAAAAAAGGTTTGTGAACCAAAAAATGCAGAAACGCCTGGCCATATAGAAAATAAAACAACAGAGCCAGTGAACGAATAACAGCGAAAGTGTATGTGAGATCAGGCGGATCGTCACAGAAAGACTTGGCCTTTTTGCACTGTTGTGAGACCTGTGTCCAGGGATAGTTGTCACTTTGCAAGTGCTTTTTGTGTGGGATAGTCCGAACTGCGATGGTGTATGTCAATTCCCGGCTCGTCCACACATCTTAAACCCAATTTGGAAATGTACAAAGCGATGTAATATCATTAAAAAGCAAACTAAAACTTGATGCAAGTTATGACAAAGCTAAATCATGAAAATCTAAAGTATATACAGTGGACACACATATTCAGACACACATGCACACACATAAAATGCATACATACAACACACTCCAGCCATATTCGATGACAGCACCACCGTGTTTCGTGAAGCCCTGATTTACAGCTTGTAATACTTAACATGCAAGAACATGATGGGTACATGTGCGAAGATGTGTATTTCTGCAGGCCACGAGCTTTCCAAAGTGCCAATGGATGGCAGTTCACCCATTACAGAACAGTGGCAGTATTTTGAGCAGTCTGTATCAATCTGCATTTCTGTGGTGGTGGCTGGGTTCCCATACAAAGAGGTGACATCATATCCTCGTCTTGTGTCGAATTAAAGCGAAGGGAATTTGTTGATGATCATTTCTACCAAGGCACTAAAGAACCGTGCTGAGGCTTTCAATGCATCCCATACTGTGAGTCCACACAGAGATGTTCGTGCCCACCGCGGGCTTGGATGGGCAGAGGGTGCATGCTACGTACATGGTTGACTGGGGGCTATCCAATAACAGTGAATGAAGCCATAGAGTCTTCTTAACATATTACCTTTTCAAGGATAAAGCATAAAAATGGGGCATAAAATAAAAAATAAATACAGCAAATATTTGTGTGTGAGAGTTTCTGTGTGTCAAAAACATGCTAGCCCACATCCCTGATTCCCAGTTTTACCGTGATTTACTCTGATAAATAAAGGTAGTCACAAACGTCACAACAATGTCCACAAAGACATTGGTGCCCTAAATGTGTATAATACGGATTTGAACACTGACGACAGTACAGGCATTACTGTAGCTGTGAAGCGGGTGAGCACAGTCAGACGAGGTTCACGGTCTCCACAAGGCTAGCTCAGGTCCATTCACTGAAGGTGTATTAATCCAGTCTATGCAAGTCCAAGGGACGAGGTGGTGCAATTTATATATTCATAGATACACAGTTTGCTATACAGTAGTTCCCAAAGCGTATTTGGACATCTAATCCACACTTAAAAATCTGGGTTAAAAAGGGACGAACTCAGGTGTTGGGTTAAATCAAACAAGAAAATGTAGACATTTGACCCAACAATGGGTTAAAACAACCCAGCATAGAGTTGGATTCGTCTCTTTTTGACTCAACACTAGGTTAAAAGGTGTAGGAATGTTTTTGCATTAGACAAAATATCAAAGCTAGAGGTTTTGTCTTAGCCATTATTTTGCAATAAATTTTACCTAAATTTGGGGTCGTTTAATTTCACAGAAATGTCTTAGCAAAGTAACCACAGATAGAGTTCATCACATTAACTATACACTGAAAAAAATGATTCTTTCAATTTACGTTTAAGGTAAGTGGTTGCAATCAATTTATTTAAGCTACATTCAAACAAAAGGTTTTTATTATATATATATATATATATATATATATATATATTTTTTTAAATGTATATCAAACAAATCGACTGCAACCACTTACCTTAAAAAAATGTGTAAATTGAATAAATCATTTTTTTCAGTGACGGTTGCATCGGACGCACGTGCGCTGATGCAATACAGGTCTGGATCCGGACGCTACTTCCGGTTTAGTTTTTTTAATGGTCTGACTAGTTGCTAAACTAGATCTCTTTAAAAAATGCCCCATCGAAAATAACAAATGTTTTGGTTTCCTAACCATCTGTGTGTTCACTGAAAAAAATGATTCATTCAATTTTTTTAAGGTAAGTGGTTGCAATCAATTTATTTAAGCTACATTTACACAAAAAAGATTTGTAAAGTGAAATAAAATAAAAAACTTTTGTTTAAATGTAGCTTAAACAAATTGATTGCAACCACCCACCCCAAAAATTGAGTTAATTGAATGAATCATTTTTCAGTTTTTTGTTATATAAATAAACTACGTTTACAGAACTTTGTTGTTATTTATTATTAGCGGCGTTTACCGGAAGTTACGTGCGGACCACGACAGCCGCTTGTTTATGTTGTTACTGCTGAAACCGTCTATAGTTAATGTGAAAAAAATTATTCATTCAATTTACTATTTTTTTAAAGTAAGTGTTGCAATCAATTTATTGAATCTACATTTAAATAAAAGTTTTTTTTATTTATTTATAATTTTGTTTGTTTGTTTAAATGTAGATTAAATAAATTGATTGCATACACTTACACTGAAAAAAAATATTCATTCAATTTACTCAGTTTTTTAAGGTAAGTGGTTGCAATCAATTTATTTAAGCTACATTTAAACAAAAGTTTTTAATTTAATTTAATTTTACAATTTTTTTGTTTAAATGTAGCTTACCTTAAAAAAATTGAGTAAATTGAATGAATCATTTTTTTCAGTGTAGAAGTGTTACATTTGGCAACCATCGTCCAAATACTAACTTAGGCCTAGTCCACACGGACACGGGTATTTTTATAACCAGAGTTTTTCCTCCAAAAAAATCCCGTCCACAAATGCTCGGTTTAAAAGAAATCTCCATCCTTAAAAAAGCAAAAACACGCTATCAAGCACTGTCAAGAGCATGCCACACCAGCAGGTGGCGATACAACTCAAATCGTGGCCAATCAGAAGCCTAACAAAAGTGACGTCGCAAGGCAAAACCCCCGGTTGTACTGTCTACACGACAACACTGCAACTGGCATTTCTTAAAATCGTCACCCTGACAGGGTTTTCAAAAATGTTTGGTTCCCTTTCAGTCGGTCACTACGACGTCACGTCGTGACCGACGAATTGGGAACCGCTCCGCGGTGGCAAATCTACTTCGAGAAGCTATTAAAAAGGCCAATGAAATTGGCATGCAGATTATTTGCACCTGCTGCGCTGCCCAGCCGCGCGGGTATATAATGAGAGGCAGGTGCAGTAATCAAATCAGCTTTTCGCTTCGAAGCCGGCAGCATTCTGCTCTTGAGAAGCAATCCTTTCTGGGACCTCTGTGTGTGTCGAAGTTGGTAGGACAGACAGCACCTCAGCGGAGACTCGCATTTTGTTCCACCTCTTTAATTTCTATCTTTTGATTTTATTTGAGTGTGTCGTTGCCTCTCCCCTGCGTGCTTCATCAACTCACGCATTACATCTAAAGAGTGAATTCCCTAAAAGAGCAACACGAGCTTGAACTTGTGCCTTTGTAAAGGCAGCCGTTCT
Source organism: Misgurnus anguillicaudatus (assembly GCF_027580225.2). Lineage (NCBI taxonomy): Eukaryota > Metazoa > Chordata > Actinopteri > Cypriniformes > Cobitidae > Misgurnus > Misgurnus anguillicaudatus. The sequence continues at coordinate 25,588,615 of NC_073337.2, forward strand.
CTCGTGTCACAGGTCGGGTGGCGTCCTTTTCAGGATGACATTCCGACCGTGTGCATCGTCCGGATGCGGACTGTATATGAATCCTCGTGACGGCCACGATCGTTGCCTCTCATGCTTGGGGCTTGAGCATGCGGAGGCAGCGTTTCGCGTCAGTACATGTCAGGTTTGTCTGAACATGACTGTGGTGGATCTGCGCAGTCGGGTGGCGTACCTCCGGGACCGCCGCCCCCCTTCCAAGCCATCCGGCGCTAAGAAGGCGGCCGTGATGCTTGCGAAGGACGACTTGCGCATCACGGTGCTGAATAAGTCCACCGACGGTGGCAGTGAAGTTCAGCACCCTGATCCACAGCCGGAGGTGCCAATGGAAACCGGGAGCGCGTGTTCTACGTTGCCCTCGGGGACCGCTGGCACCACACGGGAGTCTGTATCGTCCGCAGCATCGGAGGGGGGGCCGTCTCTCTCGGACATTGAGTCTGACCCTCTGCCTCCTTCGGGACGGTTAGGGGGCGTTGCGCTCGACCCCGAGATGACGGCCATGCTCGCTCGGGCGGCGGGTACGGTCGGAGTGGAGTGGCGTCAACCATCTCCACCCGAGCCATCCCGCCTAGATGATTGGTACTTCGGGTCTGCTAGAACAGAGCAGACCCAGCCACCTGTGCCTTTCTTCCCCGAGGTTCATGAGGAACTGACACGGACGTGGAAAAATCCTTTTTCCTCCCGGAAGCAGCCGTATCAGCCCTCACCACTCTCGACGGCGGGGCCGCTAGAGGGTACACCGATCTCCCCCCGGTTGAGCGTCCCGTCGCGATGCAACTGTGTCCGGCCGGGTCCTCTTCCCATTGGCGAGATCGGCCGACCCTCCCCTCGCGGGCATGTAGGTACTCCTCTGCACTAACAGGATGTGCCTACCGTGCTTGTGGGGAAGCGGCCTCTGCCATCCATGCCATGGCATTACTTCAGGTACACCAGGCTAAGGCACTGCGTGACCTGGACGAGGGTGGTCACGATTCGGCCGCATTTAAAGAGCTCCGTGCGGCTACTGACTTGGCGCTCAGAGCCACTAAGGTCACCGCACGGGCGGTCGGACGTGCGATGTCCACTTTGGTGGTCCAGGACCGCCATCTCTGGCTGTGCCTGCCGACATGCGGGAGCAGGACCGTATTAAGCTCCTAGATGCTCCGGTGTCCCAGGCCGGCCTGTTCGGCGAGAGGGTGGAAAACTTTGCACAGGCGGTTTCCACCGCTCAGAAACAGACTGAGGCCATTGCGAAGATCCTGCCGCGTCGGAAACGTCCATCTGCCCCTTCGACGTCGGCACCTCAGTCTGCCTCTCGCCGAGGGCGTCCTGCGGCGGCCGCCCCCGTTCCTCATCGGGGCACTTCTTCTAGGAAGCGAGGAACCGGCCGCCAGCAGCCCGCCCCGCCCGCTTAGCAGCCTGCCAAGAGAGGTGGAAAACGTAAGGCTAAACGACCCTGAGACGGGCGACCTGGAGATGGGGGGGATCGCTCTACGGGAGATGGTGAAGGCACCACTCCCCCCACCGGAGGAGGGCCGGGTGGGGAATCCTTGGTTTCAGTTTTTTTTCTGTTCCGCCGGCTTTTCAGCCGGCACCCACAAATCCACAAAAAGAGTGAATTCCTCTTCCTTCTCCAGGTCTTCAGAGGAGCGTGTGAGCTACGGACGGGCGCAAAGCCCTATGTCCTCCTCCTCCTCTTTCGCCACCGGGTGTGTCACGATGGGTGAGTCTTCTACATCGAGATCTCCCCATCTCTGCCCCCCATCAGGGGAAAAAGGTGAGTGGCACACCTCACAACACCTCCGTTGCTGTTATCACAGAGAGCGCAGCAACCGTTACATCCGCTCCCCTCGCCGCGGGTACTCCGGTCGTGCCGTTAATTCCCCTCGCTCGGTATCTGGGGGCGTGGGAAGCGCTTCCCAGCCCGTCGAGATGGCTTTTACGCATGATTCATCTCGGCTACGCGATTCAATTCGCCCGGCGCCCTCCCAAATTTGCGGGCATTCGGTTTACTACGGTGAAAAACGCAGACGCGCATGTTCTCCGTGCCGAGATCGCTGTTCTTTTGGCGAAAGATGCGATCGAACCGATCCCTCCAGCCGAGATGAAATCTGGGTATTACAGCCCTTATTTCATTGTACCCAAGAAAAGCGGCGGGTTGCGACCGATCCTGGACCTGCGTTTACTGAATCGAGCGCTTCACAAATTGCCATTCAAAATGCTGACGCACAAGAGCATATTTCAATGCATTCGTCCAAACGATTGGTTCGCAGCCATCGATCTGAAGGACGCGTACTTTCATGTCTCGATACTTCCTCGACACAGGCCGTTTCTCCGCTTCGCGTTCGAGGGGCGGGCATATCAGTACAAAGTCTTACCGTTCGGGCTTTCTCTCTCTCCCCGTGTATTCACGAAAGTAGTCGAGGGGGCATTAAAACCCCTGAGAGAGAACGGTGTGCGCATTCTAGCGTATCTCGATGATTGGTTAATAATAGCCCAGTCCCGTCAGATGCTTTGCGATCACACGGACCGTGTGTTAAAACACCTCGCCCGTCTCGGTCTTCAGGTCAACTGGGAAAAGAGCAAACTTTGCCCCACGCAGAGGATCTCTTTTCTCGGTATGGAACTGGATTCGGTCAATTTAACCGCACGTCTAACAGAAGCGCGTGTGCAATCCATTCTGACTTGTCTAAATTCATTCAATGGCAAGAGCGCGGTCCCTCTGAAACAATTTCAGAAGCTCCTGGGTCATATGGCGGCAGCAGCGGCCGTGACACCGCTCGGGCTGCTCCATATGAGACCGCTTCAGCGTTGGCTTCACGACCGAATCCCGAGGAGAGCGTGGCTCACCGGCGCGCACCGCGTAACGATCACACCGACGTGCCGTCTCCATTTCACTCCGTGGTTAGACCCGTCATTCCTCAGAGCAGGGGTATCATTAAAACAGGTCTCCAGGCATGCCATTGTGTACACGGATGCCTCCAACACGGGATGGGGAGCCACGTACGACGGGCATGCAGTTTCGGGTGTCTGGACGACATTCCAGAGACGCTGGCATATAAATTGCCTCGAGTTGTTGGCTGTGCATCTCGCTCTCATTCGTTTCAGCAACGAGCTTCGAGACAAGGATGTATTAATTCGCACCGACAACATTGCGACTGTTGCGTATATCAATCGCCAAGGCGGTTTGCGCTCTCGTTACCTGTTGCATCTTGCCCGTCATCTCCTCCTTTGGAGTCAGAAGAATCTGAGGTCTCTTCATGCCATTCACATCCCAGGGTTACTCAACACAGCGGCAGATGCGCTCTCACGAGCGGCGCGTCCTGGCGAATGGCGGCTCCACCCCCAGACGGTTCAGCTAATTTGGAAACGTTTCGGCAAAGCACAGGTAGATCTGTTTGCCTCCCCAGAAACGACACATTGTCGCCTGTTCTATTCACTGAACGAGGGAACTCTCGGGGTGGATGCACTGGCACACAGCTGGCCGCGGGGTTTACGCAAATACGCCTTCCCCCCAGTGAGCCTCATTGCGCAAACACTGTGCAAAGTCAGGGAGGACGAGGAGCGCATTCTCTTAGTCGCGCCGTATTGGGCAACCAGGAATTGGTTTCCAGAACTCGCGCTCCTCGCGACAGCCCCTCCCTGGAAGATTCCCCTGAAGAAGGACCTTCTTTCTCAAGAAGGGGGCACATTATGGCACCCGCGTCCCGATCTATGGAACCTTCATGTGTGGTCGCTGGACGGGACGCGGAGGTTCTAAATGATTTACCGCAAGCGGTATCTAATACTATTTTTGCGGCGCGAGCGCAGTCTACTAGACAGGCTTATAAGCTTAAATGGAACCTGTTCGTTGTTTGGTGTGCTTCACAGTCAGAGGACCCCCGAGAATGCTCTATTAGAGTCGTGCTTTCGTATCTTCAGCATCGTCTGGAGAAGAGGCTGTCACCTTCTACCATTAAAGTAGATATCGCGGCAATATCCGCGCACCACTCACCGATAAACGGTAAATCTGTGGGTCAGCACGATCTAGTTATTAAATTCTTAAGAGGTGCACGAAGGCTGAATCCTTCTCGTCCGCCCTCTATTCCTCCGTGGGACTTGTCCATGGTGCTGAAAACACTCCAGCTTGCCCCATTCGAGCCTCTGCATTCTGTGAGTATCAAATTTCTCACAATGAAAACTTTAACTCTTCTTGCACTGGCTTCGGTTAAACGGATAGGGGATCTTCATGCATTCTCGGTCAACGATTCGTGCCTTCAGTTCGGGCCCGCTAATACCAGTGTAACATTGAGACCCAGGCCCGGCTACGTGCCCAAAGTTCCCACCACTCCTTTTAAGGATCAAGTGGTGAACTTACAAGCTCTGCCCCAGGAGGAAGCAGACCCAGCCATGGCTTTGTTATGCCCTGTGCGCGCTTTGCGTGTATATGTGGACCGAACTCAAAGCTTTAGAACCTCAGAGCAGCTCTTTGTCTGTTACGGTGGTCAGCAGAAAGGGAAGGCTGTCACTAAGCAGAGGATGTCTCATTGGATTGTAGACACTATCGCCCTCGCGTATGAAAAGCAGGGTGTCCCTTGCCCCTTTAATTTGAGAGCCCACTCTACTAGAAGTGTGGCATCATCTTGGGCATTTGCTCGTGGTTCCTCGCTAGCAGACATTTGTAGAGCGGCTGGCTGGGCGACACCTAACACGTTCACCAGATTTTACAGTGTTCGTATTGAGGCAGTATCCTCTTGTGTTCTCTCCTCAAACCGGTAGAGACACTCAGAGTCGGCCCCTGTGTCGGCTTGCAGCCTCCGTTTTGGTGCTGAACGACTGCGCCAATATGGAAGGCCATAAGGTCAAAACGTCACAAAATAAGGTTTTGCCTTTCCTCCATCGCCTTTTCAGTCGATGTTGCGGAGCATCGGCTGTCAGCCTCTCATTAGCTGTATTCCTGAAAACCTGTGTTTGGCTAGGCCCCCGTATAGCGCCCCCGTGAGGTGTCCTATGCGCGTATTCCGTGGAGCTAATCTGCCACGTTGTCCCTTGCAGAGCCCGCTCTGCTCTCTCTCTAGTATAAGTATAGTTATGAGAGTCACGTCATAGACCTATGGGCTATTTTCGCCACCCATTCGTACAATCTCCTCTGGGTTGGCTCCGCAGCGTCTCCTAGTTCCGCCCAGGCTGGATTCGCTTCCCAGTTTGCCTAGTTCACTATCGTGGGTTTAGGAACAAATAGTGACCGGCCTTCTGCTGTAAGCCCAGGTTCCGCCTCTCGTAAAGTGAAGACGGAAGGTTTTACGCAGGCACTGGAAGGGTCAGCTCCAGTGGCGCTTTGGTAGGGATTCCCAATTCGTCGGTCACGACGTGACGTCGTAGTGACCGACTGAAAGGGAACGTCTCGGTTACGTATGTAACCCTCGTTCCCTGAAGGAAGGGAACGGAGACGTCACGTCCCGTCGCCACAGTTGCTGTTCCACTGCTGAGTCGGCCGGCCCCTTTATTTTGCCGGCTTCTCAGCGAAAAAAGCTGATTTGATTACTGCACCTGCCTCTCATTATATACCCGCGCGGCTGGGCAGCGCAGCAGGTGCAAATAATCTGCATGCCAATTTCATTGGCCTTTTTAATAGCTTCTCGAAGTAGATTTGCCACCGCGGAGCGGTTCCCAATTCGTCGGTCACGACGTGACGTCTCCGTTCCCTTCCTTCAGGGAACGAGGGTTACATACGTAACCGAGACGTTTCAGTGCCCTGATACTGCGTTTTCGTTTGGACGAACGACCGAACCGGTAAAAAAGTCACGGTTATAAAAATGTCCGTGTGGACTAGGCCTTAAAGTCCCCATGAAATCAGAAATGACCATTCTTATTTTTTATGAAAATTTGCAGTGCTCATTATCAACAATTTATCCGTGCAGGTCATTAAACTGATAAACTGATGACGGAGTGGGCGGAGCATTTGTTAACCCTGCCCCCTGCAACTGCTGCGTGCATACCGCAATGGCGGAGTGAAAGCTTGGCGACTTCCCATGATTGTTGGCACAAAAAGTGGGTGTGTCCAGCTATGCGACAAAGTTGAAAACAGTTCAACTTTATGCAAATGACAAACAACTTTCGGGAGCGACTACCAATGAGAGTGAAGCTGCGGAGTTCACGTCATCCGTCTTTCGTCATTTAGTGAGAGGACGTTTATTCGTTTGTTTGTTGTAACTAGAGGAAGCAGAATTGGGAGTGACAAATCTGTCATTTTTGAATGAAACGCCTACTTTTCTTTATCCAATCAATTCACAGTATGAAGCCACGCCCACTATTTTCATTGTGTGGTAATCCATTTCACTCGGTTAATATCGGTACATACGTTACAACACAGAAGTCTGTTCATGGGGAAATTATTTGTGAAATACTTTGCGTGATATTTTATTTAATGCAAAAATATTTCTCTATTTTTAAGTGTAGCTTAAGTGTCCGAAACTTTCTAGTGCATACTTGCCGAAATTATACAAGCAATTTCATCTAAATGTCACGTGACCTTCATTTTGACCAATCAAGGTCCTGTGGTACAGAAGTCCTCTTGCATATATACCGTATACTGCATTCGTCTCCTACATCCCTCACTGCTACTTTAACGTTTTCACATTCTTATGAGGAGTGTCGTTTGGGATTCTTTCGCTGTGATGTCGTGGGGTCACAGTGCAGCAGAGATAGCCTGTTCTCCATACGATGGTGTGACGATGAGGGCGTGTTGTTGAAAGGGTCAAAGGTTATAGGTCGTTTTCAGGCAGTTACACAAAAGAGTTCATGGCGTTGACCGGCGAGGGAGCCTCCGAGCTCTCGTTGCCCTCCGCCGTGTCTTTTTCCTTCTTGCCGCTGTACTGGCCGATGAAGGAGCCGTCCTCGTTGAACTGGCCGTCGCCGCCCTCGCCGTAATCCACCAGGCTGTCGTCGCTGTCGTCCTTCTTCACCGTGCCGTTGGACGGGGTCCGGCTGCCCTTCAGGGGCTTGTGGTCCTCCGTGTCACTGATGTAAAGAGCAGACACAAAGGGGAGGGGAGGATATTACAATACAACAATTGAAAGTGTACCAGCTAGTGTATGGAGAATATTCCATTCCAGTCCAAAGAATCCAAGAACATGCTGTGTTTTCAAGACAGTCCCTACTGTATATAGATTAGGTTATAACTGGGGGTCAATGGATCGTTACTGAATATAACGTGCATCTGGAAGGGAAGTAAGGTTTGGGTACACATTCGTAATGCAGTGCACCTTTATCAAAACCAGAAAAATACAAAAAAAGTCATGATGAGGATTTCTCAAATGCAGGAAAAATCTATTAAAATAAAATACAATTAGCTATGCAAAATGAAAGACCTCAATATTATAATGCAGGATTTGGGTTTGTTCGCTACAACGGTTCGTTCGATGATCTGACTAACAGGAGATTTTAGACATGCAGGACTTGCAATGGCCCTCTTACCTTTCTAAAGACCTGATCTCCCCCCAAAATCAAAACACACAAGGAAACAAATGAGACAAACGGACATGTTTGACAGTGATGTCATCACTTTAGTGTAAAAACAACAGTGATATACACAACACATGATGACTTTAACCAGACAAATGTAATTTGAACACAAAGTTTTGAACAGTTTTTTTTGGAGATGAGTGATGAGTTAATTGCAATTCTGATTTGGCACATTTAACTCTTTCCCTGCCTTTGACTAGTAAAACGCTTCCCTGCCAATGACAAGTTTTTCCGTCAATCCGTATTTCCGCTATTATCCACAAGGTGGGGCTCTTACCTAACTTATAAAACGCGGAAGTATTCCCTTAGGGCAGTGTTTCCCAAACTTTTTCAGCGTGCGGCCCCCCTTGTGTATGGTGCATTCCTTTGCGGCCCCATTTTACTAACACACATATTCAATTATACAAAAAAGTAGTGCTTTTGGTTAGTAGCCTTATTTTTTTATGTTTAATTACACAGAATTCATGATAAATTAATGTATTTTATAAAATGTGATGAAACTGGGGCCACCCTGGCACCATCTCGCGGCCCCCCTGAAACCTAACCATATTTGACAGGTGATAAAAGAGGTAGAATGAAACTTTTTTTTGAAAGCCTGTTTTTTTAAAGATCCGTTCATATTGTATGTTTATATATTTGAAGAAGAACATTTTCTGAACGGCATTAAACTTTTGTGAAAATCATAAAAAATGCTGGCGTTGGCTGGAAACTTATTTAAAAAACACTGGAGGGAAAGAGTTAAAATTTTACAATATATAAAGGTATAAATATAAATTATTCATGAAAGTATGTTCTGAATTAGTTAAGACCAAAATGTAATTTAATTTTTGGAGTATAAATTACATTGAACAGATGGACAAAAAAATAAAAACATGTACACATAAATACAAAACAATAAATAAAAAACTGTAATGATGACAATAAATATAAATGATAGACAAAATAAAAAAGTAAATGAAATGTAAATGAACTGAATGTAACAATGACTCATGTCACAAAGTGTCTGAATAATTGTTTTATACAGTCATATAATACAAAACTTTGGTAAAAGTTTGTTATCATAATATACAATATAAAAACAGGGTTCCCATTTATGTCAAATTCCCTGACTTTCCCTAACTAAAAACCTTAATTTCCATGACCTATGTCCGGGATGCCGTGAGCCTGAATAATGTAGTGTACACTGTATGTTTATAAAATGTAGCTTAAATGCGTGAAATGAATAAACAGTGCCAATAAACAGCCATTTAAATTGTACACTGCAAAAAGAAAAAAAATCTTCGTATTTCGTGTTTTCAGTAAAAACATCCAAAACTTCCTAAATTAAGATGCTGTTTCTTGATGAGCAAAACGACCCAAGAAAATAAGTCTAGTTTTTAGACCAAAAACATACAACTCAAGTGAATTTGTACACAAGAAAAGCAAAAAAATCTACCAATGGGGTAAGCAAAAAAATCTTGAACATTTTTCTTAAACACTAAATTCAAGATTCTAGAAAAATTAGCTTACCCCATTGGCAGATTTGTGCTTGTTTTATGCCCAAAATCACTTAACTTTGAAATTTTTGGCCCAAAAACTAGACTTATTTTCTTGGGTCATTTTGCTCATCAAGAAAATACATCTTGATTTAAGAATTTTTTGATATTCCTACTAAAAACAAGACAAAAGCACCAAGAATCTCCTTTCCTAAAAATCATTTTTTTGCAGTGTAGTCAGCGGAGGCTTGGACCCTGAAAAGGTATTTCTTACACCATTTCTTTCGTTAACAAGCGGATTACATTTCGATAAATGGAAACTAAAATGTAAAGCAACAAACAATATTTCACTGACATTCAATGACTTGGCCAAATAAATATAAAATTCCCTGACTTTTAAAAGTCCATAATATTCCATGATCCATGGGAACCCTGTAAAAAGCCTTTTTCTCCCTGCTTTCCTCAAGCTGTTTCTGCAGGAGCTTTACATTCATTTCAGAGGGATGAAAAAACTACGATCTGAGTCCCTGAGCAGGAGGAGAAGTTCGTTTTCAATGAGTCGTGAAAGCGAAACAAAGCAACATTTAGCGATTTAACGTTATAATAAATCTCACCTGTATTCACCAAATGTCCCATCATCCTCTTTCATTGGTTGGATCTCTGGGTCTTGATGTGCATCTTCTTTCTCTTTTACTATGAGAATGAAAAATCATTATGATAAACCATTCTAAATTTGCACTTCATGTCAGTAGCGCCTCACTGCAGAACACGACGACATCCAGGGAGCGGAGTTGGATCCAGATCCAGGGAGTGGGGGTTGGATTCAGATCCAGGGGCGGAGCTGGATACAAATCCAGAGCCCTCTTTCCACTGCATTTTGATTGGTCGGCAGTTTTACCACAAGACACGTCATACACGTGTTGTTGCGTTACCATTTCGGCATTGAGTAGTAACTTAATTAAGTTTTTTTTTTGACAGAAAAACAAACTTTACTTATGACTATAATAAAAGTAGTGACTTTAAGGTGAAATGTAAGTGTTTTTGGTTTAATATTTTGGAGTAAAACATTTCGAACACTATGAGTAATCTTACCACATGCAGTATAAATATGCATAATTATTAACATATACATGGCAAGTTATTTAGAAATTAATAAATTGAATGTTTATCGTGTAGAGACTTGTTTTAACGCGTCTTTGCTTACAGCCATTAGGAAACAGGTTTCCTAAACATGGTTTACGTTTTTTTCAACGTGCTAATAAAAGGTATCAAATAAATTTGTGTTTTTATGTGTAATAAGTGGGATAATGTACAGCCAAGCGTGTCGCAAATATATCCCTTCAGTGATATCACCCTGTCGGGAACGTCTCCCTTTCACTAACTGTGAATCACTTTTTAAATTATGAATCATTTTCGACTATATTATTAATCAAACGTACACTTAAACTGATAAGAGCAAACGTTGGCGACCACAGGATGCAATTAATTACGGGCTGCAACAATGCAAATATACTGTTTCATTTGGCGGAACAAAGTATATAAAGTGGGAGGAGTTGGATCTAGATCCAACCCCGCCCCCTGGATCTCGTGTTCTGCAGTGAAGACCATCTCCTTCATGTTTTCTTTTTTATATTTTAAAGATATATAGGCTAAACAGTACAATATATTCAGATGCGACTGTTGAAGTTCGCCCCCTAGAGGCAGTTGTAATGAAATTTCAGTTTAATTGTAAATCCGTGTCTTCATGAATAAGAGAAGCTCATACCAGTGCAAGAGCCTTTAATCTACAAATATATTTATTTAATAATCAGTAATCAATCGTTTTTAAAGGATTCAAGTGTTACTGATAAACTTAAACAAAAAAGGATTCATAATCTTCACCTTGCACACTGTGTTTTGACTGGAACACACTGAAATACATCACTTACAGTTGGCGTGTCACAGTGTAGTCGTGCAAGTTTTTATTTTATGCATACAAAGCACAAATTGGATCTGATAATTACACACCCGCAGATATTTGGCACCCCACACAAACCCTTTCTGACTCTCCTTCCAGTTTATCGGCTTTGTAAAGGTAAAAAACAGTCCGTCAGTTGACTAGCCCTGCTATAGCCTTTGTCCAGACTCACCTGGGTATTTTCCTCCTTTGTTCCTCTTAATGAAGCAAACGATGAGTAGCACCAGGATCAGTAAAGCGATGGCACACATGAGTCCAATGAACCAGCCCTGTGTCGCTATATCAACCTGCTTGCTGCTCGTTGCTGCACAAACACACAGAGAATAAAAACGGAATTAAATACAAAACTCATTTTCTTTTCTTTTAATGGTTATCGTGCAGTTATTATGAACCCAAAAATGAATGAGAATCGATGGAAACCAAAAGTGTTTTTGACGAACAGAAGACATCAAAACCAAAATGAAGTCTTCATCCTTTATGATGCTGAAAGGAAAACAACCGATGATGTCCCGTTCATGATGTATAGTATGAAGACCTCTGATATGAAAAGCATGCATCTACCATTTCTTAAATGCCAAGCATGCTTAATTCATTAATAGTCCAAACTAAAACTATAAGAGGGCCCGGGGGCGGGGCTTGATGGGTGATTGACAGGTGAGGTGGACTCCGGCGTTCCACAGACATGCTCTCCTCACCTGGAACTGTAATCAACATCTCTTCTGTACTGTGGACCGTTGCGTCCGAATGGTCTTTGGCTACCACACGAACCCTATAGGAAATCCCGGGCTTTAGACCTTTAATCTGATACGTCCGAGTGCCATTAACAAATTCGGTTTTCCAAGGTTCTTTACCTGGAAAAAGGTGCCAGCGGAAGGGAAGAGATTATGGAAAAACCAAGTACGCAGCAAATTTGTTACAATATTTTTTTTGCACTTAAAACCAACTATTAATCTTACAGATCGGGTCAAGCTGATGTATATTTATTGCATAATTTTATTGTTTACTTTTGAGGAATCTATCAAATTTGATTGTGATACACTTTTATCCAGGTATCAGTTAATAATTTCTAAAAACTGAAATCCCTGTGGTATCGTCATCATTTTTGAAATGTTACTACACTGTTAGATGTAATGGTAAAAAAATAAAGATAGCTGTCACTGGGCCAGTACCTAAAGAGTGCATATAAGTATATCAGGGGTACATATTGGTACCAAATGTATACATACTGTATCTAAATGGCAGTGACGGCTCGTGACTGCTCATCCGAGGGGCACAAATTCAAAATATGTGTTTGTGTCATGTGTGTTGCTTGTGTTTTCAAAATATATGTTTGTTGCGTCATGTAGTGATGGTCGTTTTTGAAGCACTGCTTCATGAGGCTTCAAAACGAATTTACGAATCTTTTGTTTCGAATCATTGGTTCGGAGCGCGTTTCAAACTGGCCCAAGTCACGTCATTTTAGCAGGCTTCATTACGTCATATCTGTTTCGAAACGTTTCGAAAATCTGATGGTTCACCACTAGGGGGAGTTGATCACATGACCAGTGTCTAATATGTTTAGGTGAACTCAGGTCAGTTTTATTATGCAAGTTCATAAAACATTGATCCTTCTGACTAATAACACTACCAAATTGTCTACTTTTTGTTAATAGACAAATTTAATGACAAAAATGTGCGTAATTAAAAGGGTAGTTAGTTTTAATGATTTGTTTGCCCTAAATAAAACTAAAAGCACATAATACACTTTTTTAACTATGTCTTAATTAGGTTAAATAATATTTTTACATATTTTAATAAAAATCTTGCTTTTTTTGTAAAAAAAAAGTGTAAAATGTTTGGACATATCTGCTTTTACACTATTTTGACCAGCAGGGGTCACCAGCGTGTGTGGTGTTTCGAATTGCTTTGAAAAACTGAATCAATTTGTTCGAAGCTTCAAAAAGCTTCGTTTCTCCCATCACTAGCGTCATGTGAACCATGTACATCACGTGTCCTGTCAAAACAAGTGCCTGCCGCACACGCGCCAAAACCGTTCATGACAAAAGAGACGATCACGTTCACAAAATACACGCAAGACACTCCCTTAACAGTAAACTCTCATTACACATGAGATTATGCGAGTATCTGGCAAACGCGAGCGTCTCTTTTATCATAAACCCTTTAGACCCGTCTGCAGCAGGCACTTATTTTGACAAGACACGTGATGCACACAGGATCACTTGACGCGCAGAACACATATTTTGAAATTACGAACCACACACATGACGGGCTACATACATGTTGTGACGAACTAGCATCGAGCGCCCTCGAAAAAAGAAGTCACCGGCCGCCACTGCAAAATGGTACATATTAGGACCTTTTAAAGAGTCCTGCCCCAGTGACAGCTTTGGACCTTTTATTTATTGACAATTTCGCTGACAGTTTGTTGAAATTTTAAGGAGTAAAATCTTACTGTTATCAACAACATATTCCACATAAACATTCCTATCTGGACCCAAGTATTCCCAGCTTATCACGGCATGGTCCTCCTCCACCGAGGAGTTCACGAACCCAAACATCCGACCTGAAGGGGGCGCTGATCACACAGAGGAAACAATAAATTGCCAAATTTTAGAAACCAAAGTGAGAGAGAGAGAGAGAGAGAGAGAGAGAGAGAGAGAGAGAGAGAGAGAGAGAGAGAGAGAGAGAGAGAGAGAATGCTCTGTTTAATGCTCTTACATTTGTAAATCACTTTTGATAAAAGCGTGTGCTTGTTGAATAAATGTAAATGTAATTCAACAAAATTTTTCCAATGCAAATTATGGTTTCTGTATTTGTTCAATTGTCCATTTGCTTTAATAAACAACATGCATAAATGCACACAAATAAGTAACTATATTCACTGTTACAAATGTGATTATTAGTACAGAATTTTGTATCTGCCCGTTTGTATTTGAAGAGTTCAGATGCAAAAGCCGCTAAAAGCCACCTGCGTTAAAAATGAGATAATGAACTTAACCGAATGCTCTCGACACACACTATACTGTACTAGGCCAGATATACAGTTTTTGACAGAATCCATTAAGAGTCTGATAAAAAAATGCTTGTTAGCAAGAAATAATGCCAGACGTACTTAAAGGTACAATGTGTCATTTTTTGAATTATCTCTTGATAGAAATGCAATATGATATACATAACTATATTATCAGTGGTCTATAAAGACCTTACATAATTAACTGTTATGTTTTTATTAGCTTAGAATGAGTCGTTTTTATCTACATACACCGAGAGTCCCCTTACACGGAAGTCGCCATTTTGTACCGCCATGATTCTACAGAAGCCCTTAACGGACAAACTTTGTCTCCAACAATGATATGTTTGTCCTGTGGTGGCTGCTGTAGCTTTTCTATGCGTTTCAAAAGTTAGGGGTGAGCCGTGGTTGGTTGCAATTTGCAACATCACCACTAGATGCCACAAAAATTTACACACTGCACCTTTAAGGGCTAATTATAGTTGTGCGTAGATTGTAGCCTCGACGCCGCGTCTTTATCGTCGTCGACGTGCAATTACACATGCAGACCACTAGTAGGCAGTATCCATGCGTCTAACCCACAGTAGCAGTGCAACATGCCAGTTGTGTAGGATTTGAGAAGGTCCAGAAGTGATGGAGGTAAATAGACAGCGACTTGTGTTGCAGTTTGAGTTAAATCACTCATTTACATGGTCCATTTTTGCTCTTATTGTCACAAGCGGAAATGCTTATGAAGTAATGTGACGCAGATTTTTATTTCCCTGAAGGGAGGGGCTCTAGAGGACCAATCACAGCGCTTGCGGTCCGTGCAGAACGGACACGTTGTTAAAATTTTGGCAAGGCTACGCATAGCCTACATCGTAGAACCTACGCACAAGTATATATTGCACTTTAGTGGGATTTGCATCTGAATTTTACATTAAAGTGATTTTACATTATGTGGTTTTCAATCACAGATTTTCCGTACAGTCTCAGACTTTTGGATCTCACTATATAAATTAAACTAGCATTTATTTGTTTCATAACTACCACTAATTTAATTGTAATGCATGAGTAAATTTACTTTTTTTTTTTATTTAAATGTGTAATGTGTGCAGTCCCCGGCTAAACACCGCATAAGACAGGCATAGCATTTGAATAAACAGAAAAAGATGCCAGGTTTGTACCCTTGTGGAACGGAGACTGCAAAGATTGAGTGACAGGGGGTGTTGGTTGAGGTGGAAGGGGGGTTGAGCCTGAAAGAATACACATAATAGTGAAACGTACAGCATGAAACGACACGTAACATTAGAGGGAAAAACGCAGCAGTAAAAGACAGTTCATATAGTGTAAACAGCATGCAGGAACATGCAGGTCACGGATGCAATGAGATCTATTTACTGCAGAGAGAAAGCATAGGGATCTGGCTTTGTCATACATTGTATTATATTTGGATATTACTCTACATTGCAAAATATCTAATGTCCTCACTATTTAAACAGATGTTTTAGCTAACACCTAATAAAAGCAAGTGGATTTGCATCTGTGTGTAACATGACTCTCCAATCAATGAGATATGGAGCAGTAAAGCTTTTTGTTCACAGGATTTCATGCACACATATTAGAGCTGGGTGATATATCAACTATATTAAAGGTACCCCGACTATTAACACATGATATAAAAATGTACGATCTGAGAGTTAATAAGGTGGGAGTGGAGAATAAAACATCCTCACATTAAATACTATAGTAGATAATATTTACTATAGTAAACACTAGTATTATTTCGCGGCGACCATTACACATCATCGAACAAGAATGCACTACTATGCGCATAATGGCGGCCTCCACAGCTTAAAATGAGTATTACATGTTCGGATTTTTTGAAGTAATGAAAATATTGAATGTGTTTCTATCAATAGGTTTTAGTAGTATTAAGTAGTAAGTAATTTTTGTAGTATTAACGCATACAAGTTTTCATAGTCGAGGTACCCTTTAACAATTTAATTTACAGTATATGCATCAATATAATGCATAGTCAGCAGTATTTATCTATATTTACAAAACATTTTCATGCACTGCAAAAAATTTGTGATGCACCGATGTATCGGCCGCTGATATTTATCGGCCGATTTTAGATGAATTTGAAACCATCGGCATATCGGCAATAGAACGAGAAAGCCCGATACCGATAGTTTATTAATTAACTGCATAAAGAAATCCATTATATGTAAAAAATGAGTTAATGTTGTTAATAAAATAAATGCTGAATAGCGAAAACCACCTTTGAAGGTTGTTATGCTGTCTTATTATATTTGTTTTAGCTTATTTTGTGCCTCTCTTTTTATTTTGGTCAGTTGAATGTTAATTAGATCAAATCCATGTTTAGTAAAAATAATTTGATGCAGAAATAAACTAGCTAATAGACCAACTGTATAGTATTGTATACAAGTGTTTAATATCGGTATCGCTATCGGCCAGAAGTTGTCTGTTTAAATCGGTATCGGCCCAAAAAAGTCCTATCGTTGCATCCCTACAAAAAATTCTTTTTTTTGTCTTGTTTTAGTACAAATATCTAAAAATAATTAAATCAAGATGCATTTTTTCTTGATGAGCAAAATAACCTAAGAAAATAAGTCTAGTTTTTACTGTGGGTTCACACCAGACACGTTTTAGGGGCGTCAAATTCGCGTCTACCGCACATAGTTGGATGCTTGAACATTTTGAGTGTACTCGCTTCATTTCCGCGTAAAATTCTAGTTATCGAGACATTCATAAGGCGGATTCGCGTCTACCGTGGCACACTAAACACCTCATTCATGACGCGAGACCTCCAGACGGGCGTAAACACGTCTTTACATTGACTTAACATTAAAAGTATACTCACTTCATTTGCGCGTAAAAGCCAAGCGTAAAATTCTAGTTATCGAGACATTCACGCGGAAATTCGCGTCATGGGAGAGGCTTCTGCGACTCCGCTCGCTTCTTGTAATCACGTCACTACTAGAGCAAGCTCCTGATTGGTTAACGCGGCATGTTTTCCCTCCAAAGTTCAGATTTTTCAACCCGTGCATTTCCCGCGGCACTGATCAATTCACAAACTACACGAAGGAATAAGGCAGATTCACGTCTACCGTGGCGCACTAAACACCTCATTCATGGCGCTAGACCTCCAGACGCGCGTAAACACGTCTTTACATTGACTTAACATTAAAAGTATACTCACTTCATTTGCGCGTAAAAGCCAAGCGAAAAATTCTAGTTATCGAGACATTCACGCGGAAATTCGTGTCATGGGAGGGGCTTCTGCGACTCCGCTCGCTTCCTGTAATCACGTCACTACTAGAGCAAGCTCCTGATTGGTAAACGCGGCATGTTTTTCCGCCAAAGTTCAGATTTTTCAACTCGTGCGTTTCCCGCGGCACTGCTCAATTCACAAACTACACGTGCGAATAAGGCGGATTCGCGTCTACCGTGGCGCACTAAACACCTCATTCATGGCGCGAGACCTCCAGACGCGCGTAAACGCGTCTTTACATTGACTTAACATTGAAATCACTCGCGCTTAATGCCTTTACCGTGGCAGGTGTGAATGCAGCATTAGACAAAAATATCACATTCAAGTGAATCTGTGCTTAAAACAAGCAAAAATATATATATTTTCCTAAATAAAGTGTTTAAGAAAATTTTTTTGCTTACCCCAATGCCAGATTGTTTTGCTGGTTTTATGCACAGATTAACTTAAATTTGATATTTTTGGTATAAAAACTAGACTTATTTCTTATGTTCATCAAGAAAATGAATCTTGATTTAAGAATTTTTAGATATTTGTACTAAAACAAGACAAAAATACTAAGTAAGAAAGACATTTTTTGCAGTGTACTTGACAAAATGTCAGGCTGAGATTTCCATTGATGATGACTGAATGAGACATTAAAATCTATTCGAAACCACCTCAAACTTAACCCTTAAAATCACTCTTATTTTAAATCACAAGCAGCCATTGTGAAGGATTGTGAAGCTATCGTGTCTAGGAAACCTATTTAATAATTTTTTATCCACTGCATTATCATCACAAATATTCAAGATATCACCCAGTTGCAATATGCATCTGTGTATTTTGAGCATTATGTCAGTGGCTTTTCTAGTCTCGACCGGCATGCGTTCTCATCAGCCTAAATCTGCGTTACCTTTACCCGCCTCTACTGCGGGATGTGGAATTAATGCTTCAGAAAGAGAGAAAGACAAAAGGAGACAAAGGTAGAAGAGATGTAAGTGAAGGTCATCTGACAACCATTCATTTATAAATAGTATTCCAGTCATGGACGTCAGGAAATATGATGCTGCTAGTGGGAGATGCATTTCAATGCACCAATCAAATCCAGGTTAACCCAACCATGCAACCAAGGCATTTAGCAGCTGAAACACTGGGAACATAAGACCCCTGTGGTGTAGCCTAACCAAAAATGGGGCAAACCAATACTTTTTGTCCAGGACCATGAATTTTAATGACAATCCTGTCATCAAGCTACACAGAATGGGAATAAATTCACTCAGATTTAGAAAAATTACTTACTGTGATTCAAGCACAAACCTATTTACAAGTTACATTCTGCTGGCAATTTACAGTATGTCCACTCAACCTGTGCTAGATTGTTTTTTAACTTATAGTTGGGTAAACTTGCACATTTTCTAGTTTGGGATGGCTAACAGATTGGGTAGGTCTATATTTTACCCAACAATGGATTAAAACAACCCAGCTTTTTGTGTAAAGCCACCAATGACAATAACTGACTGAAACCGTACTCCTATAAATCGCAGTCATACACACAGTATAAATCCTCACCTTCATCCATAACAGTAACAGCCTCTTCAATAACGGTGGGTCCTGAGCCCTTGACTGTCATGGCATTCAAGTAGATCTTGTAGCGTGTGCTGTACTTGAGGTTGTCGAGAGTTGCGCTGGTCTCATTTGCTGGCAGAGGAAGCTCTTTTAGCGGCCCAAGTTCATCTGTTGCATTGACTAGAAAGCAGCGGTTTTTAGGTTAGATTTTAGCATCGGCTAGCATGAACAAATGCTTTGAAAAAGTTATAAAACTGTGGTTGGATGGATCCTCGCCCCAAACTTGCTCCACTGGTTGTGCAATGCATGGCACTGCTGCTGTGTTGGGCTTCTTGTCGAATAGCTTATGTACATTGTTTGAATTATGTCAAAGTTTATCCCCTTAGCTAGCTAGGTCCCATAGCTAAGCTCCCCCATCATTCTAGGGTCGCCGTGATAAAAAAAATGTATGTAGTATTTTATTTTAATAAAAAAACAGGGGTGCCTCGATGCTTATAGGAGGCAGCCCCCCTCAATTCGACCACTGCTTACAGTATATATTTATATGTAAATAAGTCATAGGATAATGATCATGATATCATATATTTAATATTGAAAACGTACATTAGATTCGTGAAAGATTATGCACATTTTTATGAAACGCTTCTTACTAGGCTGATATCTGAGCAGGTATCCAGTGAGATGACCGTTGTCTTTCAGAGGCGGTGCCCACTCCACTATCAATGAGTCCAGGTCCACATTTCTGATTTTTAATTCGGTAGGAGGTCCGGGCACTTTTTCAAGAAACAAAAAATTCATTCATAATTAATAAAACTCATAATATGTGGCAGTCGATTTGTGAGTATAAACCTTAGACTGTAGAAAAGATAGACGACGTGGGCGTCTCCATACACTTCCGTTGTAAAAAATAAAGCCAAAATATCTCAAAAATGGCTGCTGACATCTTGCAAAGTCAGTAGTGATCGTGAGGTGGAGCCACAGTATTAAGGCCCCGCCCATTTTCCCATTTGACTCAATCACACACACACAAAGCCGTTACACCCCATCTAATAATCAACTTAAACCAGACGTATTAGAAAGGCGAACACTTAAATCGTTCAGAAAATTTTATTTAAGGTGTAACTTGATTGTTAAGTTTGCCTCTCGTCCCGTTCATGTACATGGAGAGGGCGGGGTTTATGACCAATACTGCAGCCAGCCACCTAGGGGCGATCGAAATGTTTTGGCTTCACTTATCAAGACATGTGTGGTTTAAACAATACAGACTCTACCTCCTTCTGGAGTTTCAAATTGCTGATCGGAGCTGGTGGGTCCATCTCCGTAACCATTGAAGACTTTAATGTTAAGAGTGTACTCGCTGTAGGGATGGAGGTCGGACAGACGACCCACTGTCTCATTTCCACTGAAGATGATCACCTGTGGCTTCTCAGGCTCTTTGTCTTGCCTATGGAGACTTCTCAGCTTCGAGTAGCTCACCTACAGAATCGACAACACCTTAAGCATGACGCTTGCAACACCAAAGCCAATAGGTTTGATTCCAAAAATGCCCAAATGTACTGTAAGTTGCTTTGGATGAAAACATACACTATGCCATATTACATTAGAGACCTATTTGGTGTTATGCGTGTACCTTGTATCCCTTTAGTCGACCACGGACTGTTGAAAGAGGAACAGCATCCCAACGGACTTCAGCCAGTGTTCCGTTATGAACCGAAACTCGCACGTTCTCTGGTGCCACAGTAGGTGCTGAGATGTCAAAAACAGAAAATCATTTATAACCAATAAGAAGATTATCAGCTATATACAGTTACATGATTTGTACTCACAGTCCTCTCCTGAGTATCCCAGCACTACCTCCGGTCTTGGCCCTGGTCCATAGTCATTGATCGCCTGTACCGTGACCTCATAGGGTTCGAAAGTGGGCGTTCCTGTCACCACATACTGTGAGACGTTGGCCAGAGTGAGTGACGTCCAGCGCTGCTCCACATCTTTTTTTCTCCAGCTGACCTTGTACTGTAGACCCGGACCGTTCGACTCCAATCCTGTCAGTTCCTGTTCACAGGCATAAATAAAGGCTTTGCAAGTGCAGCTTTCTGTCTGTCAGTTAAAAATACAAAAATATTTACCTTCCAAGTTACAGTCATACTATCCTTTGACGTGCCAAAAACCTCAACATCGGATGGATTCATGTCAGGCCCTGTGAGATTTTGAACATAACCTGTATCAAACGTTTGATCCAAACATTTCCACATTGTTTCTTTCTGATTGGGTTACTCACGGGCGGGATTGGTTCGGTACTGTCCGGATGGGTTGCTGGGTTCACTTAGACCCACGTCATTCAGTGCCAGAACTCTGAATGAGTAATAGACATGTGGAGACAGGTCGAGAGGGGCCGTGGTGCTGGTTCCAGGGACCTCAGTCATGTTGACCCAAACTCCTGGCTCATGAAGCGAATCTTCATACTGAATGAGGAACACTGAGGTAAACCAGAGAAAGCAAGATTAATGCTCAATTCTTGTAGGGTTTCTCTCAGTCTAAATTGGTTTACATATAGTACAATATCTTACATTTAATGAGGCTGTTATGATCATTTCCAGGGGTCCATGTCAGCCGTACGCTACGCTCTCGTTGGTCCGTCAGCTCCAAGTCTGTAGGAGGGTCTGGTTGCTCTGAAAAAAAAAACAGATCATCAGTCATTATGAGACACGAGGCATTCAGACAAACCTAGCTGTTGTGCCCCAGATATACGAAACATGCAACACACAGCAAAAATAAAACAAAAGTTACAATTACGGCTTTGTTCACACTGCACACTTGGATTTTGAATCCAGTTTTTAGTGTCCTGACTAAGTGATTAAAGGGTCATGAAGCCCCACAAAACATTTCTTGATATGGTAAAAGTTAATTACGTGTTGCACATTACTTAAAACAGTAATAACTGTCACGAATTATATGTGAATTTGTGCTTTTTTCGGGCCATTTTCTTCATTCGGTTTTCATTGGCTGCTATGTCTGTAAACTCTGGCTGCCATATCGTGGCACGATAAATCGCATGCAATTGTCATGTACATGTCGTCAGTAAAGCCGGTTCCTTGATTAGTAGTAAATTGCCATTACCTGCTTTCAGATTGAGTGGCATTTACTACACAAAGCCGTAGTTCACTGACAATCGGGGCAATTTTGCAGTTATTATCGCGAACACATCAGACCAGCTTGACCCACCAGCTTAAACCAGCTAGACCAAGCTGGAAGCTTGGCTAAGCGGGTCTTAGCTGATTTAAGAGGAAAGTAGCTGGTTTAAGATGGTCCTGCCAGACTGGCAAAGTTGTTCATCCAGCCTGGTCAGCTGGGGCTGGTTGCACCAGCTTGACGTAAAAATTTTGGGTGCAAGCACTACGTCGGGCTTAGTGAATTTTTTGTGCCTGTTGCATCATCTAATAATATGACCAGGCGCTGTTACGCTTAGCGTAGACGATGCGCGACCCCGTGTATGCGGTTAACTACATTGATAGTTGAGACGCTATTCGGGTCACAAACCCACATTTAAGGGCCGTTCACATTATAACAATAACGATAACTATAAAAAATATAGTTTTAAAAAGCGTTTTATATTAACGAGAATAGCAGACAACCACAACTATAACGATAAAGATACAATGAACGATATCGTTGGGATCACTTTCTGATGAATGCACCTGATGAACGATAAACCATTGAAAGCCAATCAAATTTATTCAAGATGGGTCACGTGCAGACCCACCAAACCTGCATATTAACTAAACGAAAGCCTTTCCCGTTTGCACAAAAGGTAATAACTTGGCGATTAGTTCTAACAATTCCCTGTTTTTTGTAAAAATCAAAGTATTATAAAATATAAACATTTATTGGTGCGTTCTCTCACTCTGCATGCATGTAAGCCTAGTGCTCGCATATGGATTAGACGCACCAATGTCTCGTCAATTTATTTATTTTTAGAAACAAGTCAACACTTTATACTTACGCCAGACGTAAGATTTAGGCTCGGACGTACGCTATGCCTAGATGGTGCACGGGTGTAAATTCTACGTAGGACGTAAAGCGCATTTTACGTCCAGACTAGCCTTACGACCGGGTGTACGGCCAGCTGGTGCAACCGGCCCCTGGTGGTTCAAGCTGGTCTGACTAGCTAAAAAGTGTCCAAACTCCTAAAACCAACCTGCTACACCAGCTAAAACCAGGCTTGGAAACAAGCCAAAACCACCCAACCAGCTAGGGTTGCTAGAACTGATGTATAATGCCTAAAATTAGATGTCAATGGAGAAGTAAACTGGAATTTTGGTCTCTTCTAATGTCTATTATGGCGTTTCGCTACAATATCGTAATACACATTATTTTGCTTGTTTGAACAAAGCCAAACTGACTCCAATATAGACTTCCAACTTAAAAAAGCATTTATGAAATAAAATATGCCATTTGATATAGGACATTCTGTTAAAGGCAATATTTTGTAGTATGGTATTTAAAGGTCCAGTAAAGCGTGGCAAGCACAAACTTTTACCTGCCTTATTTGAGATTAAGAACCAAAAACAAGAAAATTGCCTTTAACTTTTTTTATTGCAAACATCCAAAAAACACACATATTACCAAATATGAGAGAAGTGATGGGGGTTAAACAAAAACAACAACACAAATGCATCAAATGGATCTGCGATCTGAAACAGGACAGGACGTGAGTTTTACCCAGTATTACAGGTGGCGTTGGTGTGGCTTCTGTCAACATGGAAAGCAGTTTTGGGTGGAAGGTCAAAGTTAATGACATAAAACATACAACTGCAACACCTGTTTAATCTATATTCACATTATTAGACCTGACCTAGTACAAAGGACACAGATGTAAGTACTGTAGATCTAACATACAGTGTGCAGGTTATTTTAATAGTAAAATGATTAACTATAGCACTAAGAAAGACCTACTACACTGAATTAAGGGATAAAGTTAGCGTACCAACTACAGTGAGCGTGGCGCTTGCCGAATCTTGGTCCAGGGTGGTGTTTCTGATACAGGTGTATGTGCCCTCGTCGTCTTCCGTCACTTCTTTTATAGTCAAACTATCAGAGCCTAGCTCGAATCTACACCCACAAAACAAAGAAAGTTAAACTATGGGGCAGATTTAACATTTAAGGGGTTTTTACAAAAAAAGTTGGGACAAAACAATGGCATTGCTATACATAAGATATGTCAGTGCAAGATGTTTTTAAATGATGGCAGCTCAAACATGCATTTTAGTCCGGGACTAGGATAAGACCTGTCCGAAAATCCGCCCCTATATGTTCAATTATGTCTTCAAAACATAGCAGATGAATAAAAGAAGTGTACGCAAGTTGTACCGTGGATCATCCGGTAGCTCTCCGTCGTCTTTGAGCCATATCATGGAAGTGATGAGCGTAGGGTCGTGTTTTACCTTACACTCAAACACAGCGATGCCGTTCCTTTGGACCACGTTGTATTCTGGCAGCTTTAGGATCCGTGTTGGTTCTGGGGGAAAGACAAATATTCATTTGATCCTTTTCTCCTTATTAGCTTGGCTTGATTGCACTAGCAACGCGTCAAGGGTTTGAGACCCTAGGAATGCACACACTCATAAAATGTACACCCTGATCCTCTGAGCACTGTCACAATAAATGGTCCCTAACTGTCACAGGGTCAGTACACTTTTAAAAAGTAGACATTTGCACTTATAAGAGTGTATATTAGTACCTCAAAAGTAGCAAAGGTATACATATCTGTAACTTTTTAAAGGACACTGCCCATTTTTATCCAACTACTTTGGATTTTAGTAGGTTTCTCAAAATAACGTCTTACCTTTCACTTCCAAATGCACATAATTCTCTTTGTTGCCGAGATTGTTAGTGGCTATGCAGGTGTATTTGCCACCGTTTAGTTGCTGAGCCACGTTGATCTCCAATGTGCCATTCTTATGTATGATGTACAAGTCGCCATCCAGTATGCTTTGACCGTCTTTAAACCTGTGTATCACAGAGAGACCCATATTTAACAGCCCAGCAGGCATATGATCGACCTTAAACGTTGAAATATAGTTGAAATAATATCAGTTCTTGTTTTAACTTTGAAACAATGTTGATACAACAGTTAATGCTAAACGGTTGCAAAAGGTTAATAAAATGCTTAAAAATTGATGTTGAAATATGGTTGAAATAATGTCAGTTCTTGTTTTAACGTTAAAACAATGTTGATACAACAATTAATGCTAAACAACTGCAAAAGATTAATAAAATGCTTAAAAATTGATGTTGAAATATGGTTAAAATAATGTCAGTTCTTGTTTAAAGGTTAAAACAACGTTGATACAACAGTTAATGCTAAACGACTGCAAAAAAAAAAATAATAAAATTCTTAAAAATCGACGTTGAAATATGGTTGAAATAATGTCAGTTCTTGTTTTACCGTTAAAACAAAGTTGATACAACAGTTAATGCTAGACTGTTGCAAAAGGTTAATAAAATTCTTAAAAATCGACGTTGAAATATGGTTGAAATATTGCCAGTTCTTCTTTTAACGTTAAAACAACGTTGATACAACAGTTAATGCTAAACGGTTGCAAAAGGTTAATAAAATGCTTAAAAATCGACGTTGAAATATGGTTGAAATATGGTTGAAATAATGTTAGTTCTTGTTTGAACGTTAAAACAATGTGATACAACAGTTAATGCTAAACGGTTGCAAAAGGTTAATAAAATGCTTAAAAATTGACATTGAAATATGGTTGAAATATGGTTGAAATAATGTCAGTTCTTCTTTTAACGTTAAAACAATGTTGATACAACAGTTAATGCTAAACGGTTGCAAAAGGTTAATAAAATGCTTAAAAATTGACATTGAAATATGGTTGAAATATGGTTGAAATAATGTCAGTTCTTCTTTTAACGTTAAAACAATGTTGATACAACAGTTAATGCTAAACGGTTGCAAAAGGTTAATAAAATGCTTAAAAATTGACGTTGAAATATGGTTGAAATATGGTTGAAATAATGTCAGTTCTTCTTTTAACGTTAAAACAATGTTGATACAACAGTTAATGCTAAACAGTTGCAAAAGGTTAATAAAATGCTTAAAAATCAACGTTGAAATATAGCTGAAATAATGTCAGTTCTTGTTTTAACGTTAAAACAACGTTGATACAAAAGTTAATGCTAAACGGTTGGAAAAGGTTAATAAAATGCTTAAAAATCGACGTTGAAATATGGTTGAAATAATGTCAGTTCTTTTTTAACGTTAAAACAACGTTGATACAACAGTTATTGCTTAATGATTGCAAAAGGTTAATAAAATTCTTAAAAATCAACGTCGAAATATGGTTGAAATAATGTCAGTTCTTGTTTTAACATTGAAACAATGTTGATACAAAAGTTAATGCTAAACGGTTGCAAAAGGTTAATAAAAGCTTAAAAATCGACGTTGAAATATGGTTGAAATAATGTCAGTTCTTGTTTTAATGTTAAAAAAACGTTGATACAAAAGTTAATGCTAAACGGTTGGAAAAGGTTAATAAAATGCTTAAAAATCAAAGTTGAAGTATGGTTGAAATATGGTTGAAATAATGTCAGTTCTTTTTTTAATGTTAAAACAACGTTGATACAACAGTTAATGCTTAACGATTGCAAAAGGTTAATAAAATTCTTAAAAATCACGTCGAAATATGGTTGAAATAATGCCAGTTCTTGTTTTAACATTGAAACAATGTTGATACAAAAGTTCATGCTAAACGGTTTCAAAAGGTTAATAAAATGCTTAAAAATCGACGTTGAAACTTGGTTGAAATA
Source organism: Misgurnus anguillicaudatus (assembly GCF_027580225.2). Classification (NCBI taxonomy): domain Eukaryota; kingdom Metazoa; phylum Chordata; class Actinopteri; order Cypriniformes; family Cobitidae; genus Misgurnus; species Misgurnus anguillicaudatus. The sequence continues at coordinate 25,615,218 of NC_073337.2, forward strand.
ACGTAGTTGTTTGTTCAACATTGATATAACGTTGAAACCGTGGTTAATGCTAAACGTTATATCAATGTTGATTCAATTATCAAAATCAATGCATATTTCGTTAACTTGCTGTTGATGCAAAGACCTCAATTCACCCATGTTGAAAGTGAGACATTAAAGCAACGTTGCGATATCAACGTTGATTCAATTTGCAAAATCAAAAGGTAATTCAACGTTAATTCAACCTTGTCTTTGACGTTGATTCAAGGGCTAACTCAAACTTTAAAATGCCGGCTGGGATGTTGGACAGATATTTAAATAATACAAAAATCGAATCTTACCACGTGATCTTCGGAAGAGGTGATCCAAATGCAGCACAGTCCAGCAGAGCCCTGCTGTTTGTAATGACTGCATACACATGGTTTGTAGGAGTCAGGATCCTTGGAGGTTCAGCTGAAATGTGATAAAATATATTTATGTCTGATGAAATAATATGATACAATATAAATGTGACCCTGGACCACAAAACTAGTCACAAGTCGCATGGATATATTTGTAGCAATAGCCAACTATACATTGTATTGGTCAAAATTATAATTTTTTCTGCCAAAAATCATTATTATGTTCATGGATATCATGTTCCATGAAGATATTTTGTAAATCTGTAAATATATCAAAAACGTATTTATCATTAGTAATGTGCTGCTAAGGACTTCATTTTGATAACATTAAAGGCGGTAAGTGGGTCAATGACGTGACGTTAATTATTTTGTGTCCGTATGGTTCAATTAAATGTAAAAGAGTTCAAATTTCAAAATAAATTTGCAGATTATGTGCATACATTCACTTTTTTGAGGACCAAGTCTAAGATTTCTGGTTTTATTTCATTTTGAAAGAATATTTGGGGGATAACTGCAAAAATGTCAATGTGGTGTAACCGGTCTGTGTCAATTGGTGTAACCAGTATTTTTTTTTTTTAATTAAAATATAAATATATTCATAAAAATTAGTTTTAGGGTAATATGATTTTTTTACATACATTTTTACATTATTTGTAAAGATTATTTAGAGCTGTTTTCAGCATGTGTCAGGATAAATATTACAAAAACGCATAAAAATGTATATTTAGAAATAACGAATAAAATGATATTTTAAAATGTCTATATTTTAATTTTTTTGATGATTCCATCAAGGTGGATAAAATATTTCATATTTTTCATTCTTTGGTGCAATTGGCGGTTACACCATTTGACATTTTCAGGTCCATTCAGTCTTAACTTTCATAAAAATGGTGCAAATGTAAGTTTTTATTGCATAAAATTAACATAAATACACTATGTGCATTGAAATAAACCTGATGCGTGCATTTAACACAAGTTTTTAAAAAGATTTTTGAATTTCTCCTCTTGCCAAACCGTTTTTGTCACTGACTCAAGTAAGGAATGTACAGTCAACCAGATTTTATCACAAAATAAACCCTAAGGGTTATGTATATCAGAACGCAACCAATCAAAATCGAGAATTCCAGAGAGCCAACAAAATCTACAAACTCACTCAGGACATTGACGAATGCATTGGCCAGCAGGTATCCGTACTCATTGGAGGCGTTACACTGGTAAACTGCACTGGAGCCAGTCTGCACATCGCTAAGGATGATGACATCACCTTCGATTTTCCGACTGGGATCCACGGGTGAATCTATCAAGGAATGGCATTATAAACACAAGGTATATTCCATGCACCCACCTTAAACCTCCATTAAATTACGAAAGTGAAACGTACTCTCGATGGCCACACCGTTGACAAACCAGGTGACCTTGGGTTTAGGGTTGCCGTCGGCCCGGCACGTGAGCATGCCCGTTTCTTTAGGAGCCATGATGAGGTTCTGAGGGGCGCTGATCCAAAAGGGTGCCGCTGTGGGAAAAAAAACATTTTGAGGCGACGGGATGAATTCTCATGAAACACAAATAGGCTAACAATAGTGCACTGTTGCTTTGGATAAAATGAATAGTGATGCATGTACTGTAATTTCTGACAGACCTTTGACAATGACAGTGATGATGTGTTGGTTGCTCCCCAAGCGGTTCTTCGCGAAACACCGGTAATCTCCAGCATCTGCTTCTGTCATCTCCGTTATCTTCAAGGTTTTCTGGAAACTGTGCAATGAAATGCGGCCTCTGGGCAGCTCTCCGTTCACTTTACTCCAAGAGATATCTGGGGTTGGGCTGAAAAGCATACAAAAGACAACCCCAATACACCAAATGAGCAAACCCAGGGACTTCATACACCATGTTATTATTATTATATTTTTTTAGGATGACCCCCTGTCTATGAAATTCATGCTAAAGTCTCATACAGGAGCATCAACGTTTGATTTCAGTCAACATTAAAAATATAAAGGTTTTAGGATGACTTTCTGGTTACTCACAGGGCATCCGCGATGCATTCCAGCTCCAGTGTGTCTCCTTTCAAGACTATGGTGGTACTGCGTGTTCCCGGTGGGTGCATAAAAGTGGGTGCTCTCTCTCCAGATGGACTGTCTACAACAGAGATTGGCCACAATAAGATAAACACGTCTTTTATGTGGCTGTCTACTGGACAGGACTTCCTTGGTTAATACTGAATGATCTATTGTATTCCCTGGGAAATGTTGGAAAATTTGATTATTGTAACACCTTGGTGTGTGAATTTACCCTGATGATTTATCAAGTGAACCGCATATTGAAAGAGAATAATTTTTATCCTTCCATTACTTCTTTTGGATGAACGAGACCATTTTAAAGAGAATGGAAGGATCCAAATGAAAAGATTTATGATCACTGTCTTTCTAAATACAATCAAATATTCATGAATTGAATCCAGAGATGGTACATTCATGAAGTGTGAAACTCAGAGGAAGTTTAGTGCACTAAGTAGATGATGTATAGACAGGTGGTCTAATATATTAGAATAGTAAAAAATAATCCTAGGTGTTCCCAAACACATTGGAAAAGCTCTGTTCCAAAACCTAATGAGTTGTCTCCCTGCCTACTGCCTACATAGGTAGCTGCCTTCATAAGTGACACAAAACCTCATTGTGATTTGGGACGCTCCACATATGCAGAAACTGCATGAAACCCAGAAACTAGACTTTGGCTGCGTCCGAAATTGCATACTCGAGTATGTACTTATTTGGAAAAAGTATATACTTAAGTACAGTAAACAGCAAAAAATGATTTTCAAGAAAAAAATTTCTTAATATTTTTGTCTTGTTTTCAGTAAAAATATCTAAAAACTCTTAAATTAAGATGCTTTTCTTGATGAACAAAACGACCCCAAAAATAAATTTAGTTTTTAGACCAAAAATATAAAATTTAAGTAATTTTGTGCATAAAACAAGCAAAAAAAATCTGCCAATGGGGTACACTAAATTCAAGAAAAATTTTAAAAAAATTAGCTTTCCCCATTGGCAGATTTTTTTTTTTTGCTTGTTTTATGCACAAAATTACTTAAATTTGATGTTTTTGGTCTAAAAACTAAATTTATTTTTGGGATCGTTTTGTTCATCAAGAAAAAGCATCTTATTTTAAGAATTTTTATATATTTTTACTGAAAACAAGATGAAAATACTACTTTTTTGCAGTGTACCCTTTAATTCTTTCCCCACTATGACAAGTTAACTCGTCAATTAAGAGAAAACGCTTCCCTGCCAATGACGAGTATTTCCGGCTTTCCGCAATACCGCAAATATCCACCAGGGGCCGGTTGCACCAGCTGTGCGTAAGTTACAACGTAGCTTAGTTACGACGTAAATGGGCAATAAGTTACAACTTACGCACTACTAAATGTTTTTCCGTTGCACCATTAAACTTAGTTTAAACGTAACAATACGTTGTAACTAAATATTTACGGAAGCCTCTGTCCATGAATAACGATTGGAATAAGATGTCAGCCAGATTATATTACATCGATGAGCTCGTATAAATTATGAAGAGCCGCAAACCCGTCAACGAGTTTTCAAGAACTGATTAATTTTCTGTGTATCCATCAATTAAAATAAGATTTAAAATTTCTTCAAGTTTATTTTCTCCTCCATGTGTGGGATAGATATTTTCAATTAAAAGTGTAATGTTTTGAGTTCGATAACGTTTGCTTTAACGTCTTTCAGTTTAGGCGGGTCAAAAATGAGTTTGAAATTACGTACTGTTCAGACTATTTCCTGTTTACCCATTATAAGGCTTGTGATTGGGTTAAGAAAAATAGACGTCATTCTATGCGACAACGCACAACTTTACGGAGAGCTTACGACCTACTAGCTACGTTCTGCCTTAAGAACAAATGGTGCAACCGATTAAAGTAAAGAGTTAGTTATAAACCAGCTAGTAGTTACTAAGCCTCTAGTTTGGACTTTACGTCCTAGTTTAAGTAAGAACTTACGAACGACTGGTGCAAACCTACCCAGGTGGATATGTACATATCTGTACTTATTAGGACCTTGCTGACATGCATCTTTTGTCACAAAAAATCTTTTGTTTCTCGCCTACTATATAGTTGAACAGTATGCCGTTTCAAATGCAGCCCTTCCATTATACGAGCTCACTGCAATGCATTATGGGATTGCCTTAACTTACCTGACTTTTGGAAAAGCCTTTGCATAGAGAGCACGCCTTAATATGCTCAGTAGGTTTTGGAATAGGGCGTAAATGTTCAAAATAAAAATGTCCAGTCATCTACAAGACATTAGCTCCAGTAATGACAGATTCAGTCCGAATTCAGTCAGTTAACGATGAATATTAATACAGTAACATGTGGGTACAGTTTCATGTTAATGAGTTGTTTACGGTCAGGACTGGGTTTCTACAGAAGTGGGTTAAGTAGGTGATATTCTGTATTAGGTAATGAGCTATTAGGCTTGGTTAGGCATAGGCACAGGTGATGGTTAAGATGAAGGCTGGGTTCACTTGGGTAAAGGTTTGCTAGCACTCACCACCCCAAAAATCTGAGCCATTCAAAAAAGCTGCCAACACAGTGTCATTCATAGCTTCAACTGAAATACAACAGAAAATAATAAGCATGCAATACTGGGAAAAGTTGTGTGTCTGGAAGAAAAAAGCTGGCCATTAAAAAAAAATAAAAGGGTCACTTTTATAATAATAACAAAAGAAAAGAACAGGGTTCATTTATGTATCAGCAAGGAAAACACTTACTGTCCAGCACATGGACTGTGATTGGCTGTTTCTGTTGTATGGTCTGGGTGTGAGGGAAGCGGGCGTAGCAGATGTAGTCACTTCTGGTGTCATCCATGATCACGTTTGAAAAGTACAGGTCTCCATTTAAAGCCTGCGACACGCGGCTATTTTGGGGAAGCCTCTGGAAATCTAACACAGAGGACAACATAGATTATAAACCTGAGGGAGCATAAATGATATCTATTGTATACAAACTCAGATTAACTTGAAAGGTCAAATGAGTTTACATATATGGTCAACATGTAAACCATATGTAAACACAACCAAATACGACAATGCAGGACTAGTTTGCACTAATAGTATCTGCGTGAACATGATATTATGCTCTTACTGTTATCCATCCAGAAGATGATCGGAGGAGGCAGTCCAGCCGGTGGTCTGCATTGCAGTACTAGAGACATGCCCTTCTGCACTGTGATTGGCTCATTTTTCTCTTTCGACCACAAGGGGGACCCTGCGACACAGAATTGGACCCTTTGACATAAGTACAACATTTTTGGATTTTGTTTACCAGTTTAATTTCTGCTACATAATATCGCTAGTTTCCATGGCAACTTACGCTGTTAGCTTTGACTATGACAGGTCTTACTTGATTGCCGGATGACGATGTTATTGGACACAGCCGAGCCGTGCACGTTGCGGGCGATGCACTGGTAAACGCCCTCGTACGCTTCCACCTTCTCTCCGTTGATCTCGATCACCAAAGTGCCCGAGTTGGGCTTCATGGTCACTTTCGAATCTTTCTCCACATCGAAGTGAGTGCCGTTACGCGTCCATAAAAAGCTAGATGGAAAGAGGACAATAGCATTTCCTCATTAATTTGATTATGAGACAGATTCAGGGTCACATATAACAATATAAAAAGTCGTGCACAATGTCAGATAAGTTTATGAAGTCCTACAGTACCGGTAACCATGGCGACTCAAAGTGACACCCACCTGGGTTGAGGCTTTCCTTTGGCCTCACAGTGGATAATGATGTTTTCCCGAGGGTCGATGATGTAATCCTTGGGGGACTGATGAGTTATTGTGGGAGGCTGCGGTACTACATGAATACACAAACATCTTTATTACCACACACACACACACACGTTTGCACGAATCAGCATGTTGATACAGATGTACCACCTTTGCACAAACTGATTCTGCAAGAAAATATCTAAAAATAGCTTGTGATTTATTTTATCCGTCTACTGTATGTACAGTACAACAAAAACCAGGAAGAACAACAACCAAGTGGCATGCAACATGCAACACAGCAGACTTTATATTTTGAACTTTAATGTTTGATAAACATGTTAATGTGCACACCAAAAAAAAAAAAAAAAACACTTCAAACTGAATAAAACGGAAAGAGATAGTTTGTCCAAAATGTTTATTTTGTCATCATTTACTCCACCTCAAAGTTATTCTGCTGGACACAAATGATGATGTTTTAAAGGAATATTACATTTTCTTAAAAGAAAAATCCAGATAATTTACTCACCACCATGTCATCCAAAATGTTGATGTCTTTTTTTGTTTAGTCGAGAAGAAATTATGTTTTTTGAGGAAAACATTGCAGGATTTTTCTCATTTTAATGGACTTTAATAGACACCAACAATTAACACTTAACTCAACACGTAACAGTTCTTTTCAACTGAGTTTCAAAGGACTATAAACAATCCCAAACGAGGCATAAGGGTCTTGTCTAGCGGAACGATTGTCATTTTTGACGAGAAAAATGGAAAATATGTACTTTTAAACCACAACTTTTCGTCTAGGTCCGGTCCAGCGCGACCTAAATGCGTAGTGACGTAGGGAGGTCACGTGTTACATATATAAAACGCACATTTGCGGACCATTTTAAACAATAAACTGACACAAAGACGTTAATTAGTATCAGTTGACATACAACAACGTAGGAACGGTCCTCTTTCAACACACTTGTAAACACTGGAGCGGAGTTTTGCGTTCTCTTCTGTGACCTCTTGACGTCATGACGTATTGCGTGGGGTCACGCTGCTGGCGCATCACGACCGGATCTAGACGAGAAGTTGTGCTTTAAAAGTGTATATTTGTTATTTTTCTTTCACTAGATAAGACACTTATGCCTCGTTTGGGATTGTTATAGTCCTTTGAAACTCCGTTGAAAAAAAACTGTTAAGTGTTGAGTTAAGTGTTAATTGTTGGTGTCTATTAAAGTCCATTAAAATGAGAAAAATCCTGCAATGTTTTCCTCAAAAAACATAATTTCTTCTTGACTGAACAAAGAAAGACATCAACATTTTGGATGACATGGTGGTGAGTAAATTATCTGGATTTTTCTTTTAAGAAAATGGAATATTCCTTTAAGAAAGGCACCACTGACTTCCATAGTATTTATATTTCTACTATAATAGTCAATGGTGCCTCTGTTAATTGCTTGATTACAAAAATGTTTACAGGTTTTTAGTGGCGGCTCGTGACTCCTCATCCGAGGGACGCAAATTCAAGAAATATGTGTTCGGAGTGTCATGTGTGTTTTCAAAATATGTGTTTGTTGCGTCATGTGAACCATGTTTTGTCAAAATAAGTGCCTGCTGCACACGCGTCAAAACCGTTTATGATAAAAGAAACGCTCTCGTTCACGAAATACACACAAGACACTCCCTTAACAGTAAACTCTGATGATTAGTCATACGATTATGCGATTGTCTGGCAACCGCGAGCGTCTATTAAAGGATTAGTCAATTTTATTAAAAAAAAATACAGATAATTTACTCACCACCATGTCATCCAAAATGCTGATGTCTTTGTTCAGTCGAGAAGAAATTATGTTTTTTAAGAAAAACATTCCAGGATTTTTCTCATTTTAATGGACTCTAATGGACCCCAACACTTAACAGTTTCAATGCAGTTTAAATTTGCAGTTTCAAAGGACTGTAAACAATCCCAAACGAAGCATAAGGGTCTTATCTAGCGAAACGATTGTCATTTTTGGCAAGAAAAGTAAAAAAAATGCACTTTTAAACCACAATGTGGTCATGTGACGGGCCAGCACGACCTCATATAACGTCATCACGTCAAGAGGTCACGGATGACGTATGCGAAACTACGCCCCAGTGTTTACAAGTGTGGAGAAAGAGGACCGCTACAACATTGTTGTATGTGGAATGATACTAATTTATGTCTTTGTGTCAGTTTATTGTTTAAAATGGTCTGCAAATGTGCGTTTCATATATGTAACACATGATCTTTCTACGTCATTATGCAATTACGTGAGGTCGTGTTGGCGCGACACAGGACCGAAGGAAGAAGAGAAGTTGTGGTTTAAAAGTGCATATTTTTTATTTTTCTTGCCAAAATTGTCAATCGTTTCGCTGGATAAGACCCTTATGCCTCGTTTGAAATCGTTTAGAGTCCTTTGAAACTGCAATTTTAAACTGCATTAAAACTAATACGTGTTGAGGTCCATTAAAGTCTATTAAAATGAGAAAAATTCTGGAATGTTTTCCTCAAAAAACATAATTTCTTCTCGACTGAACAAAGAAACACATCAACATTTTGGATGACATGGTGGTGAGTAAATTATCTGGATTTTTTAAGAAAATGGACCCTTTAACCCTTTAATCATAAACCCTAAGACGCGTCTGCAGCAGGCACTTATTTTGACAAGACACGTGATGCACACAAGATCTCTTGATGCGCAGAACACATATTTTGAAATTACGAACCATACACATGACGAACTTCGCATTGGGCGCTCTCGATAAAATAAGTCACTGGCCGCGACTGCAGGTTTGTAACAACTTGAGGGTGAATAAATGATGACAGAATTTTCATTTTTTGAGTGAACTTTCCTTTGAAGTAACGAAAAAGAAATAAAAAAGGTTAATGAAAAGTTTATTCACAACAAAGTGCCCCAACTTACATCCCTCCAGAACTTTAGCTTTTTTGTCCAAATGTTTCAGGAAATACAGAGAGAGTAAAAGAGTTCGAATTAGTGTGAGAGAAGAAGAAGAGAGAAGAGAAGATCAAACAAATTCAGGTTCCCTCATCGAAACTTCCAGAGGTGTGTTGGGCGCTCATTACCCATCATGCAATTCTCATGCCCTTTCTGCAGTTTCTGATTGTTTGTCAGAGACCCTGATAATGCTGGTGCATGCATTATAGGCTCAAAAGTTCAGTTTCTTCACTCATTATTCACATACCTTATAAATGCATAGCAAAACTGTCTACGATCGAGGCCTGTATTATTTTATTTTATTATGCTAAAGTTGTCTCGCATCCTAGCTTAATCCAAACAATTACATATGAGCTGTAGTCTTTCTGTAATACTCACGGTCAAGAGGCACTTCTAATGCAGTGGTCATGTGACCCAGCAGCAGCATCATCATCATCATCATCGCTCCTTCACAGATGCACTTCCTGTTCCTGTCCATATCAGGGTGTGTTACATGTAAATCCTTTCGCTCCAGGTTAAAGCAACCAGGCCTTGCGATCAACCCTCAGTGTGAGCATTCAAACATAAGGCAGTATCTGCAGCTTGCCGGTAAGACTGAAAGAGACATGAGAGAATTCAATTTGTTATTCTATTAAAAGCACTTACAGACAGAAAGATCTTCATGCCAGATGCAATACCGAGCCTTGTTTGTCTTAGCGTGTGCAGGAACATGTGAGGGCGTTCAGCTGGAAAAGACTGAAACCCGGAGCACTGACATATGGATCTCAATGCACATGGCTGAAGCACAAAATTAAAGAGCCTGCTGTTTGCCTTCTCGGAGGTGAATTACTAGAGACAAAGAAACACATTGCTTTCCTTCTCTATAAAGCTTTTTGTTGTATTGTTTCGAATGCAGCATCCAACGAATTGAAGCAGATCTTCATAAACCAGACAGACAGTCAAACAATGCTATCATATTGTAGTACACAGCGACTTTGTGCACACTGCAGCTACAGCATGGGCATATTTTTAGGGGGGCTTTAGCGTTCTTCTCACCCCCTTTACAAATTTTGCAATGATAGCTCCATAAACTGTAGCTTAAGCCCCCTTTAAATTTCATATGAAAACGGCAGCATTGTAGACTTCGGCTCTTCGGCTAAGCAATACACTGGAATACTCCAATAAGGTGTCGAAGCTAAAGGGGTGTACGGGGGGTCCAAATTTAATGCACTACTTTCACCCCCTACAATTATTTATTTCTCGTTAATCTACGTGTTTATTTTGACGTGCGGCAGCGCAGCACATTGTTAAAAACAAATATTAAGTAAAATATTAACGTACACAAATTTTAAATACTGATTTTATCGTAGGCTGGAAGAGGGTGCATAGGATTTGTATTTCTGTCTGATTAAAGTCAATGCTTATAGATAAGGCTTTCTTTTTTCTTTTTACCATTTTACCAGCCTGATCTCACGAGAATTCGTTCGCACATATTTTGCGAGTTGGCTAATTTGTAAGAATTTATACGAAGTTAATTGGGCAAAAACATACAATTCTCATGAAAAAACCCACAACGAAACCAAACCCCGCACCTAACCCCAACGTCACAGGGGTCAAGGCTAATCATACAAAAACTTACGAATGTAGTCGTTTGAATTAATACGAATTAGCCAACTCGTAAAATATGTACGAATTCTCATGAGATAGCGTTGGTTTTACAACACAACTCAACGGCATGTTTTAATTCTTGAAATGATCTTTTTATTGTATGATGATGAGATTAACTGTGTTGGACTGGACTGCCACCTTGAACTTGAATACGCGACACACATCATTTAATCGGATAATAAAATTGTCAGTTTTGATGGACGAGTGATTTCTACCCAACAATAGCGCGCATCCACAGAGCTAAATGACTTCATGTTTGCGTCTTTTTGGTTTACGGACAAATACGCATAAAGGTGTCTCAAAATAGCTGTCTTAGTAAGTATCATAGTAAACAAACAATTATCTTAACCGAATGTAAATATTTGATTGCACTTTGTCTTATACCTGAGGAAGTCTCTGTCATTAAAGTTAACTAAGTAAGAAAAGAAGAAGAGAAAATCACTCACTGCTATGACTGGCCAACTGTAACTTTGTAACAAAAATTTATCTATATTTATTTTTAAAAGGCTAAATTATTTATTTTTTTGCCAAATATCCTTAAGTCTTAAGGTTTATCATGGAGTTTCGATTTCCTGAACAACTTTTACGAAAGTTAACATGAGATTTTTTGTTTCATTAACAGAAAGTAAATTAAATTTAAAATTCAGCCCCACATTATGTTAACATCTGTGCATACAGTCAGTGCACTAGCCTATAGGAATATTTATCTAATGTTGGATAATATGAAGTAATCAGCAATCGTGAGATTCATTCATGCTTTTTTGATACAGGTTGCACATTGTTTTCTTTCATGGACTCAATTGTTATGAAAAAAAAAACATAAACGACCACCGGCGGAACCAGTTTAATGTGCTTACCCGTTCACATACCCAGATAGTATTTATATATATAAATATATATATGTATCTCTCTCAGGGGTTTTTCTCCTCCTAAGAGTTTTTCCCCTGGACTAGTCAGGAGGGTTTTTTCCTAAGGGTTTTTTTATCCCCTGGAGAGTCCGGCACCTTTGACTTAACTTACTACTTTACTGTATACGTTACATTATTATGCTCGCTTTTCTATGCTTTTCCTACATTTATTAATGTAAAGCTGCTTTGAAACAATTAACAATTGTGAAAAGCGCTTTATAAATAAAATTGAATTGAATAAAGTAGCCTTGCCACTAGGGATGCACGATATATCGGGCAACATATCGTTATCGGCCGATAACTGCTTATTTTTAATATTATCGGTTATCGGTCTGATAGCAAAATTAGGCGATAAATGAAAGCAGATAAATGATGGATTATTTTGGTTTGTTGAACCACTTCACTTGCTTATTGCTGGCCATTTGGAGTTTTGATTGGTGCTTTCTGTGACATAACACGAAGATGACACATGTTGCGGGCTTAAGAAGAGTATGCTAGGCTAGCCCAAAGACAAGATGTCCGCGTTCTGGGAGTTTTTCATTGTGAAAATAATATGAATATTTATCGGCCTATATATATATATATCGGTTATCGGTATGGCCAAAATTTCCATATCGGTGCATCCCTACTTGCCACCCCATTTAATTCTAGCTCTGCCACTGTTTGTATGTAGGCCTCACCTTACACTGTATTTAATATATATTAAAAAAATGAAAATCCTAGAATCGCCCGTGAGCTACAGTAAAATGTTAAATGTACACTGCTGGTGTATATATGGGTACCACCAGGTCTCAAATTTAACACTAGTGATTTTGTTGTGTAACTCCAGCTCAGTTTGATTATTTAGGTGAGTGACAGCTGCATTTTACAACCAAATTCACATTCATAACAATTGAGGTACTGTAGCAAAGCTGCATTTTCCAAACAAATTCACTTCCGGAAAATTCACACATCTACGACATCTTGCCCAAGATTCAGGTCAATCGTATTCTAGAACCGAGTATTCTAAAAGTGCTTTGTGCACAGAAATTAACTAAAGTTGTTAATCCAACTAAAAAATAAAGTTCCTTTAGGAATGTTGCGCCAACAGACGGCCATGTTTGCAACCCCTCCGAGCAGTTATTTAAACTCCTATCTACTTGAATGGGGAAAGAAAGAAATCTCTGAAATGAAATGCTAAATTCAAGATATAACCTGACATCGATTTTGTTTCCTAATAACAGCTCAAATTGCACTAAAACACATTTATCAAGGTTGTTTTAGCTACTGCGTATGCGCACAGATTGGCAAGTGCCTCACGTGACTCTGCATAAGCCCCTATCCTAGAAAATCGTCAGTCTTTATCGATTGATGATTGGTTCTTTTAACGGGAGGGCGGGACTTCTGTCGCCAGGGCAGGCATATTGATCATTGCATTGCCCCCTATTTAAAGTAACAGAAGTGCTTAGTCTTGTTATATCCAATATCTTTGTTAATACATTAATAAAGGTGTATCTGATATGTCTTTATTCACCAACAACTGTGTGTCGCAAATTTTGGAAAAAGATAATCTGATAATAAAATTGTCATTTTTGATGGAGGAGTTATTCCAATATAAAACTAAAGAATGAAAAAAGAACATAGAAGCTCTTCAATAAAATGCATGTAGGTTATTCGTCAGAGAAATTGTTTTTATGCTATTACAGTAGGTAGAGATACTGAGTCCTCTCTGTATATAAAGCTGTGTCATGGAAATGTGCTCTGCTTTGCATAATTAATGAGCTCAGCAACCTTGACTCAGTCAAACAGCGAGCGAGACTGTAGAGACTGTAAAGATTAATTTCAGATGTTAGGTCAGTAATATCCATATATTCTTCTTCTGGAGATAATCTGCGTCATTAGGAGCATTGCTCAGATAGCCTGGCCATGATCTGGAACGTACATCATGTTACTCTTTGACATAAGAGTCTGGTTTCCTAGATACACCTTAGGCTGTGAAAAAACTACACTGAAAGCCAGTTGCTTAGACACGAGTTAAATCGCCATCCATTTTAGTTTGAGACAAAAGGTGGTCTGGAAACCAAATCTAGCATTGTCATTTTGTCACATACAGTAGACTTAATCTTCATGTTCATGTCTTTTTAAACACATGCTACTTTTCTGTGTGAGAAACAAACCAAAATGAAATCATTACTGATCATCTCAATTGTCAATAATGTAATTTTGGGTTTGGAGTAACATTTTCATTTTTGGGTGAACTGCTTCTTCAATGTGTGGATTCAGAAATAAACCAAGAGTTTCTCAATACAGAGACACTGGAACCCAAGTTTCAAAGTCATTTAAAGCACTTTCTGGCTGAAGAAAAAAGACAGGACTCCTTCAATACCCAAAGACAAGCAGATTTAAAACATCTTCGAACAAACGTGTAAAGCGTGTCGGATGGCTGCCATGGTGAAGTATCTGTGCTAGTGGCCAATGGAAAAACCTGAACCGATCAATTGCGCTAGAGTCATAGTGACGGTTAAATGGAAAGTGTCAATCAAACGGTGGTCGCTGACCTTAAGAAGTTATTCTGTAAAATACTGGCCATCTTTGTCTTTTAAGATGAGAGTATAAGAGGTCTATCCAAAAAATGTTCGACCCAATGATGTGTCATTTATGGTCAGACACTCAAAAAAGACAAATTTAAGACAAAAGTGGATGACAAAAAGTCATCAAAATGTTGCAAGCCAGGCTAAAACCTTTGACATTCACATACTTTCAATGTGTGAAATACATGTGTACTGTTACATCACAACTCTCATATGTCTCAGTGTAAAATATAAAGTCACATCACAAAGGATGCATTCGGCATTACCTGCACTCTAAAAACTTTTGGGTTGTTTCAACCCACTGTTGGGTAAAATATGGACAAACCCAACAGATAAAAAATGCACATACTGTATCTGGCTTGAAACAACCTACACATACAATGAAACACCCCAGCATACAGTACTTTAAACCTACAGTAGTGGTTGAGTTTGTCCATATTTTACCCAACCATGGGATGAAACTAGCGTTTTTAGAGTGTGCAAGATTTTTCTAAAATGACTTGATTTATAAAATGATTTGATTTATAACTAAATCTACATTATAGACAAGCTAAACCATATCTGTTTTCCCATCTCATAGTTTAGTGCAGAGGTCTTCAACCTTTTTCAGTCCATGGACCCCTTAATGGATAGAAAGGAGGACCAAGGACCCCCAGTACATGGATCAAATTGAAACTTGATTTACATTCTTTGTTATAATGGTTACGTTACAGATATATAAAATTATACTTTTTGTAAACATAGATACATACTGTTAACATACTTTTAAATTTGCATTTACAATTACATTTTAAATGACTACATTTTAGGAAACCTTTATTTTAGTAAAGTTTTATATATGGGAACCATTTTAATCAAGTTTCTGTTAATAGCCTATTAATGCATTTTTGTTTAATGCCTAATTAAAATTTAAAAAATGATTTCAAATAATATTTGGAGGACCCCCCACTAATACCACCACGGACCCCCAAGGGGCCCCGAAGCCCCTGTTGAAGACCCATGGCTTAGTTCCCTAGCTGTCACTGGGGCTGTACCCTTTTAAAAGGTACACATTTGCATCTAAAAATTTAATATACTGTGCCTCAGAGGTTCATATTGATACGAGAAAGAGCATATTCATATTTTAAAGTCAAATATTAGTACCAAATGTATACCTAAATATGACATACTAGGAGGAGCTTTTAAAGGGTACTGCCCCAGTGATAGCTTGGTACCATTTTTTTCTGAAAGTGTGGGAAGTTACAGTATGACAACCTGATCTCATAGAAGAGACAAACCTGTGATTAAATTACTGCTGAGTCAAATATTAAAGCTTCACGGATAGAGGAAAGGTGCAAATCATCAGGTAATCTGACACAGGCTTTTATTCGCTCTCTGATTGGCTAAATGGAGGACCCAATACATCTGTCTTAAAGAGCAATTATCGTCCGATTCATGATTTTATAATTCCTTTGGTGTGTAAGTGTGTATTAGTACATGTAAACGATATGCAGAAGGTACAAACCCCAAAGTAAACGTTAACGCGAGTTATCTTCTCCAACGTAAATTTTTCTTGGACTACAACAAACACACGGATTGTAGGCAACAGTTCACTTCCTGGGATTGGTGAAGTAGACAAGACCGACATTATCATAATTCCTCCCACTTCGGACTCACAGCCTGTAAGTTAACTCCTGTTAGCATTGCATTGTGGGTGAATCTTTCAAACATGGTAAGGAGCGTCACATTTCCGGCTGACGTCAGAGGTATTCAGACCAATCACAACGTACAGATTAGCTGGCCAATCAGGGAGACAGTGCTTTTCAGATCGATAAGTTTTGTATAAAATCAGAGCGTTTGAGGAAGACATCAGGAGCTACAAAATGTACGATATGTGAAAAATAATGTGTTTTTTAAACCATAAACCACGCAAACACTTTTTAGCAATGAAATAGGTGCACTTTTCTTGATTACATTTTTTATGGACAAAAAGACAAACATACTAAATGAAATATATATGTGAATCACATGATAATGTCTCTATTAATGGATGAAGACCAAGCTGAATGGACAAAAATATAAGCATACTAAATGAAATATGTATACGAATTGACATCATTTGACTTTTTTCACAAGACTACAGCAATATCTGTAACTCTTTTACTGTAACACATTTTGCTTTGTACCAGAGAAAAAATGTTGCCACAGGCATTTCCAAAAAGCTTAATCTTTATCTTACAGTAAATCAATCCCTATATAAATCGAGAGGATTTGAACAGCATAATTAACATATGAATGGGCGTTTAACATTATATTGAGTTTAAAAAGGCTGAACTTCATTCATATGGGTTCATTCATAACCACATCCTCCTGCTGCCTATTGTGGGTTTGGCAAACGTGTTGTTTGTGTTGACAAGGTTTTCTTTTCACTAGATAATTTTGCCAATCTTTTTCATTTAAGTTTGATTCTTTTTGTAAGCGTGTGTTTTTAAAATGTGTTGGCATTTCCTGAAAGCTTTTGTATTAAACTCAGGATATTTCAATGCTATAACTGCATGAATCGCTTTAAGAAAACTTTTGTCTTTCACGTGTGTACAAGAGCACAGAAGTGTGAGAAACATCAACAGTGTCTGTCTTGGGTCAGAAAGGGTCTCGCTGAGTGTGTGTTTTGAGCTGGGCTGGACATTACCATGAGAATGAGACACAAAATAAACTCAGACCAATACGATGAGTGGGACTCCACACACACACATTTAAACTTTTCAACTTAGTAAAGGGACAGTTCAACCAAAAATTTTAATTCTGTCATCATTTACTGACCTTTTCTTTTGAACATAAAAGAAGATACATTTTGATAATTGATGGTAAGAACGCAGTTGACGATAACCACTGACTTCCATAGTATTTGTTTTACCCACTATGGAAGTCAATGGGTACTGTGTAGTAACATAATTAATCAAAATATTTTCTTTTGTCCACAGGTGGACTCCAAACAACATCTCAGCAACAGTGTTGCGGGTAACACATTACAAGTAACGTGCATTACGTATTAATATTACGTTTCTGAAGTAACGAGTAAAGTAACGCATTACTTTTTAAATGTACACATTAATATTTGAGTTACTTTTTCAAAAAAGTAATGCAAGTTACTTTTTTAGTTTAATTAATTCGATTGAAATAAAATTATGCACTGAATTAAACTAAACGTAGTCACATTATGCACTCTATGTGTACACCCCTGTGTGGGAACAGTTTGTGTCCCAAACTGAGATGGCAGGCCAGAGCTTGATAAAATATGCAATTTCTGAATGCACAACTTTTCAGTCATAAAAAATACCGGCAAGGCCTGAAAGAGATCAAGGCTCGCAAAAGTAGCGCAAAAGTAACTAAAAAGTAACGTAAGCATTACTTTTCATGAAAAGTAACTAAGTAACACAATTAGTTACTTTTTTGGGGAGTAACTTAATATTGTAATGGATTACTTTTCAAAGTAACTTTCCCCAACCCTGCTCAGCACGATCAAGAGAAATTAGAGGCACCCGAGTTAAATTTCAAGTGTTGTGAAGGGGGTGAATACTTATGCAACATAACAAAATTGAAAAAGTGAAGGGTGTATGAATGAATACTTTCTGAATGCACAGTATACTATATGCAGTAAATGCTGTAAACGAGTTAAATGGACTAAAAATAGACTCAGTGGTTCTCAGTTTTGGGATTTTAGAAAAAAATATTGTGTATAGACAGTTATATTGGACGCACGTGCGTTGTGCGTCTGGATCCAAACTTTACTTCCGGTTTCCATTTTTTTAATGGTCTGACTAGTTGCTAAACTGATCTCTTGAACAAATGCCTCGTCGAAAATAACAAATGTTTTGGTTTCCTAGGTAATCTATGTGTTGTTTTTTGCTTGGTATATAAATAAACTACGTTTAAAGGACTTTGTTGTTATTTATTCTTTGCAGAGTTTACCGGAAGTTACGTGCGGACCACGACAGCCGCTTGTTTATGTTGTTACTGCTGCAACCGTCTATAGGACGTAGCAGATAATTATTTTATGTATACAGTATACAGCAGGTAATGTTTATATACTGCTTTATTTTAGTATTTGATTTTTAAGACATTTAAGTTACTTTCTGGTACTTTTGGTAAAAAGTGTCGCTTTTAAAAGTGTGTGATGTAAAATTGAAATATAACCACTGCTAAAAACCTTAACAGATCTGACACCAGAAATCTTGTCCAACATAATAATTGGACCTCTACAAAAAAAAGAAAATTATGGCATGACCCCTTCAATATAGCAATTTAACCATCAAAATAAGCATTTTAATGACCACATTCCCTCGCTCAGAAACAGTACATGGGAAACTTTCTCAGACAGTACAAGTTCTTCTCAACAAGCTACTTCATTTTGAAGAAGACCTGAGTCAAGAGAATGAATCCCATCGCTCTGTTTCCATGGCAACACACTTGTTACACACACCGGCCTATTAAAAGACACAGACAACGCAGCTAAACCCATCCATCTTTTTAATGTAAATCTAAGCAGAGGACACTACTGAGAAAAGCGCCCTCGACGGCTCTCAGCTGTCATTGAGGAATGAAAAGAAAGAACAGCTCTTTACTTTAGCACAGGATGCCTTCCAGCCAAATGAGAAAAGACATTAAATGTCTCCTTTCACACTAAAGTCTGAAGCCCTTGAGGGGCGAATTAGCCAACCGATATAACCGCAGAAACACTGATGATACAGTAAGCCTTTATTCTGAAACCTTTTAAAGGGTTAAAGTTTGTTTACCAACCTGCGCTTACTGGATAATGCACCGTGCAGCTTTGCAATTTAATTCATAATGTTCCTCTGGGCCAATGAAATTCTAGTTTACGCAGATGTTTTATGAAATACAAGGCCCTTATTCAATCATTTGGAAAGGTACAAATGAAGTTTGGCGTTGTCAATGAGTCAATAAAAGCTAGACTTAGTACGCATTTAATTTTAGATGCACAATTTTCCATTGCGTGCGTCATATTTATCATAATAGTCTTGTCATCCACTTAAAAATGTCTAAACGTTAAATAATTTCTTACCAGTTTGCAAATTGTTTTGTTTGACATAGACTACAAATATTTTTTTGCTTTTACCGTAACACTTTTTTAAGATTGTATTTGTTAACATTTAGAAAATGCATTAGCTAACATCATAAACTAACAATAATTCTGCAGCATTTATTAATCTTAGTTTATGTTCATTTTAGCATTTACTAATACATTTTTTAAATTTGCAAAAGTTGAAACTGTTAGCATTAGTAAATACGCAATGAACAATTGTATTGGCAATTGCTAACATTAAAGGTAGGATTTTCTTTTTTTGGGTGGATCATCAAGACTATTGGTCCTCCTAGTTGTCAATCAGGAATGTTGCGCAATTGCAGTTTTTAAAAAAGTGGAGAAGGCAGTTCTTTTCTAAAATTCGAGAAAATTCTCCGCTACACCTTTAACAAAGATTAATAAATGCTGAAAAACAACACTAGTTAGTTCATGCATTTAACTATAAATACAACCTTATTGTGTAAAGTGTTACGTTTTTACTTTATAATTTGCCAAACATAATTTAAAGGTACATTGTGTAAATTTTAGCGGCATCCAGTGGTGAGGTTGCGAATTGCAACCAATGGCTCAGTCCACTGCTCACCCCTCGCTTTTGAAACGCATAGAGAAGCTATTGTAGCCGCCACCGGAAAACATGTAATTGACAGACAACTTAGTAAAAAAAGTTTGTCCATTTAGGGCTTCTGTAGAAACATGGTGGCACAAAATGGCGACTTCCATGTAAGGGGACCCTCTGTGTATGTAGATAAAAACGTCTCATTCTAAGGTAATAAAAACATAACGGTTCATTATAAAAAGGTCTTTATACACCCCTGATAATATAGTTTTGTATATTATTTTGCATTTCTGTCAAGAGGTCCTTCTAAAATTACACACTGCACCTTTAAGCTAGATTTTTTTTCTGTAAAACTTGCGCAATTCTTCTGAGGTAAAACATTTGTATTTGTTGTTTCTAAAAAAGGATTTTTTTACTACAAGGCGACACAGAGAAACTGGTTAGGGAAATGAGTTTTTGCACCATAGAGGTATAGTTTCAGTTCGAGAAGCTACACTTGTTGAACTGCTCTGCTGGCAGCTGTACGGCGATACGCTGATGTTGCGTCCAAAAACCAACAACTGATGCTTTCGAAAGCAAGACAATGCAAAACCTCAGCCCTGCTTTGTTTCAAAAGGTCACTGCTGGGTGTTTGCACAGAATTGCTGTCTAAATACATGAGCTAACTTCATTTGACACGGCGCTGGCGTGAGGTTATCCAGTCGTTCCTGCAGCGTCAGCCGGATGGGAGAACGTTCTTTCTCTCCTGAGCTTTGGGAAGGTGCTGAATGTCAGCATGGTCCTGTCTGGCCAATCACGAGCTGTATTGTTGCTTTATGCTGTTTATAGTTTGTATGCTGAATGTGTTCGCTCAAAACTCTAGACTAACAGACTATAAAACTGCAACATAAAAACATGGGAGAATTTCTAATGTGTATTCCAATGTAAACAACAATGAATCTTAATTTAAATACACTAAAGTGCAAAGTACTATTCATTCAAAACAGCATTTAACTCTCAAGTTGTGTGTTTTTGGTGTAATATCTTATAATAGAGGAAGAAGAATGTGTTTAATATTTTAAAACTCTTCTCTCTTTCTGGATAAAGCCGATTTAAGGAAAATAAATGTCTATTAACTAAACAAGCTTACACTGGATTTCATATCCACCCATATGGCTCCTGGGAAACAAAGTATAGGTTTGTGGCACAAATTAAAATGTATTGTATGTATATATTGGAGTAACACAATCCTTTTGTACATTTTTCAGCTTAAACACAAAGTAAACCAAGCAGGGAATGTATGAGTGATTTTCCTAATCACTAAATCAGGGACCTGCAATGTTTACATCTGTCATCGAGACACATTTGAGACGGATGTTAATACTATAAAAACAGCATCAGTATGGGTTTTAAAATCAAAGGCTTATAAAAACAGATGCAAACAGGTTAGGATCTGATCTCAATGGTCTGTAATGGAATAAAATGTTTTTAGTTTTTGGCAGAAGAAAGAAATCTAAAATCCTGTAATGATCATAATTTAACAGGATAGTTCACCCCAAAACGAAAAGGTTTTTATTACTCCACAAACGTAAAACCTTTAACTTCTTCCACCCTGAAGCTATTTTGGGGATTTTCGCCTGGACTTGGCCTACCCAATTTCAAAAGCTTCCCATACCCACATGCAGAGGTTTGCATACAAATGTTTGGTATCATTTCACAGGAAACCCTTTGAAATTACATAAAACACTGTTGAAAGTGCTAAACATGGTTGTATGTGATGTCAGTCCTCTAATAAACACAAAAATAAATAGGCGCTTTTTGATGTTTTGTTTTCTAAAGTTTTTATTTGAAAGTGTATAACTCTGGCCCTGAGTGCCTCAGCTCCCTGCAGACAGTTTTGTTTGATTCCAGCAATTGCCAGCTTACAGAGGAAAAAGGAATTTTTTCTCTATCATAATTTATACAAAAGTTATTTTACTCCAACTGAAGGGAGGAAAAATACCATTTTTGTATTTAATTTCCACCTAAAAATATTTGAAGTGCTCCCATAAGCACATACAGTGGAATAAATGCAATTGCTTTATATCATTTTAAAGAAAACACTTTGAAGTTACATAAAAAGCTGCTGTTTGTGAAAACTATTGTTATTTATGTTATTTTTCATACGATGAAACACCAAATTTTCTTTTTTTATGTTGTAAATACTGCCTTTGATAGTGTATAACTCTGGTTATGTGTGCTCTAGCAGACTGCAAACAGTTCTGGTTGTTAACAGACAGTAAACACCCAAAAAAAAGAATGATCTCTTTATCATGTCGCATTCAAAAGTTATTCTTATTTTATTGAAGTGTGCGAAAATACATTTTTCATATAAATATTAATTTTTTGTTTTGCACATATAATAAATAGCAAGGGATTATTCATGCACACAACCAAAATGCTGTGAATGGACTCATTTCTTAGAGTAGGACCTAATATAAAAGATGGTGTATCATTTGTGGCTATATGTGCTATCTGAGGCAGTTCCTGCTCAAGTTTCACATACGTTTACAAAAGACGATTTTTTACCTTAACTATAACTATTGTTGGATATGTGTTAATAATAGAACAAAAATAACGCTGTAGCCTTATTCCTGAGAATGAGAGCTTTTTATTTGATATAAGACTTGCCCATGTTTGTCATATTTTAAAAATATGAAATATGTGAATATTAAATCATATACAAAATTATGGGGGGGGGGGTGATAGTGTAAATTAAGTGTAAATAACTTTCTTACAGTAAAAGATTTCTCAAAGTGATGCATATCTGCAGAAAGTAGAGACTGTAAGCTTTCAAACAGTATCTCATATGTGTTACTGGGGTCCATGACAGACCATTAACAATTAAAAGAATATTTTATATTAAGTCAAAATGAGAAATTTTGGACCCGGGACAGGGTCCTAGGGTTGAAGAGGCTAAAGTAAACAAATTAAAGGTTACATTCTTGCTGATCCAATTTTTTAAACACTATTTATTTTGTAATGTTTCTATAATATCATAAATAATACCTGTAAAATGATAAAGCACCAAGTTCACTGTCTGGCTATATTTTTCTTTAACAGAATTCTCCTTTCAAAGTCTACAGCGAACGGCCGGTTTGGACTACAGCCCTCTACTTCCTGCTTTAATGACGTCACTAGAACAGTTTTTGACTAAACTCCGCCCACAGTAATATGTCAGTTGCCAGCTAAGCTAACGGCAAGCTAAGCTGCTGTCGAATCACAACACACTAAACAAACTACACAATCAGAACTTGTTACGTATTTCTGAAGGAGGGACTTCACAGAACAAGGAAGACATCAGCCGGTTTTTAGGACAGTGAAAACAGCGCTATACAGATAAGTAAACTGTGTGAAAAATACTGCATTTCTTTTTTTCACGTGAAACATGAATATATTGCGCACTGTAAACACAATCAAAGCTTCAAAAACACAGAAAGAACAGGACCTTTAAGATATTTTTTTATAAAATCCGACAGCTCTCCGAGCCACCATAGACCATAGACCATACACCATGTGTATTTATGAGAGCACCACATGCATGCGTTAAACACTAGCGTCCTTCATCAGCCATAGATATATATGCATGCATAGATGCCTCATTCGACTGTTCCTAGACGTGTCCGCCAAACAGCCACCAATGGAGCTTCTATGTAAATATATACCTATAAACGACGTTTTAAGCACAAAAAAGTTGCATTGCTGTTTTTAGGATTTTATCAAAAATAGCTTAAGTTTGTGTTTCAAACATGAACAAAGATTTTACGGGTGTGTAACGACATGAGGGTGAGTAATGACAATATTTTCATTATTCGGGGAACTATCCCTGTAAGATCACAAATTAAAAAAAATGATGAAATCCAAGATCTTTCAGAGCAATCATAGACGGCAACGCAACTCACAAATTTTAAGGCCCACAAAGACATAGTTAACATAGTCCAATCAATCTTCAGTTCATGAAGCGACAAGAATATTTCTGCGACGGGTATTCACAAAAGCACCACATGCATTTGTTAAAAACTTCATCAGCCATAGATATATATGCATGCATAGATGCCTCATTTGACCACTCCTAGACATGTCCACCAAACAGCTACTAATGGGGCGTCTATGTAAATATATATCTATAAACAACCTTTTAAGCACAAAAATTCGCATTGCTATACTTGGGATTTTTTTTTTAAAAACTTGGTTTGTATTTCGAACATGAATAAAGGTCTTACGGGTGTGAAACGACATGACGGTGAGTAATGACAAAATTTTCGTTATTGGGTAAACTATCCCTTTAAGAACACAAATAAAAATATTTTTATGAAATCCAAGATCTTTCAGAGCCACCATAGATGACAAAGCAACTCACAACTTTTAAGGCGCACAAAGACATAGTTAACATAGTCCATTTAATCCTCAGTTCATGAAGCGACAAGAATACTTTTTGTGCTCATAAAGTCAGTCTCCGATGTGTATTCACGAAAGCACCACATGCATGTGTTAAACACTAGCGTCCTTCATCAGCCATAGATATATATGCATGCATAGATGCCTCATTCGACTGTTCCTAGACGTGTCCGCCAAACAGCCACCAATGGAGCTTCTATGTAAATATATACCTATAAACGACGTTTTAAGCACAAAAAAGTTGCATTGCTGTTTTTAGGATTTTATCAAAAATAGCTTAAGTTTGTGTTTCAAACATGAACAAAGATTTTACGGGTGTGAAACGACATGAGGGTGAGTAATGACAATATTTTCATTATTGGGAGAACTATCCCTTTAAGAACACTAATAAAAATATTTTTATGAAATCCAAGATCTTTCAGAGCCACCATAGATGACAAAGCAACTTACAACTTTTAAGGCGCACAAAGACATAGTTAACATAGTCCATTTAATCCTCAGTTCATGAAGCGACAAGAATACTTTTTGTGCTCATAAAGTCAGTCTCCGATGTGTATTTATGAAAGCACCACATGCATGCGTTAAACACTAGCGTCCTTCATCAGCCATAGATATATATGCATGCATAGATGCCTCATTCGACTGTTCCTAGACGTGTCCGCCAAGCAGCCACCAATGGAGCTTCTATGTAAATATATACCTATAAACGACTTTTTAAGCACAAAAAAGTTGCATTGCTGTTTTAAGGATTTTATCAAAAATAGCTTAAGTTTGTGTTTCAAACATGAACAAAGATTTTACGGGTGTGTAACGACATGAGGGTGAGTAATGACAATATTTTCATTATTCGGTGAACTATCCCTGTAAGATCACAAATTAAAAAAAATGATGAAATCCAAGATCTTTCAGAGCAATCATAGACGGCAACGCAACTCACAAATTTTAAGGCCCACAAAGACATAGTTAACATAGTCCAATCAATCTTCAGTTCATGAAGCGACAAGAATATTTCTGCGACGGGTATTCACAAAAGCACCACATGCATTTGTTAAAAACTTCATCAGCCATAGATATATATGCATGCATAGATGCCTCATTCGACCACTCCTAGACATGTCCACCAAACAGCTACTAATGGGGCGTCTATGTAAATATATATCTATAAACAACCTTTTAAGCACAAAAATTCGCATTGCTATACTTGGGATTTTATCAAAAAAACTTGGTTTGTATTTCGAACATGAATAAAGGTCTTACGGGTGTGAAACGACATGACGGTGAGTAATGACAAAATTTTCGTTATTGGGTAAACTATCCCTTTAAGAACACAAATAAAAATATTTTTATGAAATCCAAGATCTTTCAGAGCCACCATAGATGACAAAGCAACTTACAACTTTTAAGGCGCACAAAGACATAGTTAACATAGTCCATTTAATCCTCAGTTCATGAAGCGACAAGAATACTTTTTGTGCTCATAAAGTCAGTCTCCGATGTGTATTTATGAAAGCACCACATGCATGCGTTAAACACTAGCGTCCTTTATCAGCCATAGATATATATGCATGCATAGATGCCTCATTCGACTGTTCCTAGACGTGTCCGCCAAACAGCCACCAATGGAGCTTCTATGTAAATATATACCTATAAACGACGTTTTAAGCACAAAAAAGTTGCATTGCTGTTTTTAGGATTTTATCAAAAATAGCTTAAGTTTGTGTTTCAAACATGAACAAAGATTTTACGGGTGTGAAACGACATGAGGGTGAGTAATGACAATATTTTCATTATTCGGTGAACTATCCCTGTAACATCACAAATTAAAAAAAATGATGAAATCCAAGATCTTTCAGAGCAATCATAGACGGCATCGCAACTCACAAATTTTAAGGCAGACAATAGTTAACATACTCCATTCAATTTCAACGAGAATACTTTCTGTGCTCATAAAGTCAGTCTCCGATGTGTATTCACGAAAGCACCACATGCATGTGTTAAACACTTGCTTCCTTCATCAGTCATAGATATATATGCATGCATAGATGCCACATTAAACCGCTCCTAGACGTATCCGCCAAACAGCTACTAATGGGGCTTTCATTACTGGGTGAACTAAACCTTTAAATTGTTCTGTGGGTCATAATAAATTGAAATGAGCAAGTTATAACCCAACACTCTATTTGAAATAGTGTTCAAATAATACAGGGAATGGCGCTTTTGTCAAGCTCTCAAAAAGTACTATGGAGCATTAAATATTTAGAGAGAATTCGGGAATATCCTGAAATAATACGATGGCTCCTGAAGGCTGAGAGTCATAGTCTGACATCACTCTCATCTTTTGTCCAAGCACATGTGTTGCTGTAGGGGGGGGGGGATCATTATGTTTTATTTAACACTGGTTGTAATAAGCTCTCAAGCGTCTTAAAATCTGTTGATCTGTATAATCCACCTCTGCTGTTCTCCTGGGTGATATCTATACATGGGGGGTGGGCCACATGTTTCATTAAAGGTCTCATCCCGACGTTAGACCATGAGATTGTAATGCAGGCTTATTTGTATTCTGAAGAGGACTTTTAATGATGCAGAAAATATAGATAAAGGTCATAACAGTCAGATGAGGATCTCACTACTAATCGGTCTTAAACTGCTCACTCACAGAGTCATTTAATAAGATGAAGCGAATCAATGAATCATGAAACGACTCATTCGCCCACTGAACCATAAGTCATTTCTTTGGATCATGAATTTTTACTGTGTTAAACTACTGTGTTAAGGTTTGTGATATATATATCACATCTAAACCTGTCATGTTATTAAATTGTATCCATAATGCACACTGATTCCCACAAATCTCATCTGAAGCTCTACAGGAGGAAAGTAAGGGCTGGCTCTCACTATCTCTGCTCCATCTGTTATAGATAAGCTGTGGTCATCTGTCCACATGCTGTATGTGGGTGAACCAGAGATTTTACAGTATGTGATGATATTACTGCCATTAACAGAGGTAAAACTGTGTGTCAGAGTTTATATAATACCTACAATAGAATTTATCCCTTTCATCTATGGTTAAAAAGCCAAATTTTTAATAAAGAAATGTTGAAAGGGACTGCCCCCCCCCCCAAAAAAAAAACAGAGCTACTCAGTCATGACCATAACATTCAAGTAAATGGGGGCCATTTGGGCTGTCAAGACCCAAAAGACCCAAATCTATATGACTTGTGCGCCATATTCCCAGTCTTTTAATGATGTGTGAGAAATAGGGCTGTCACAATGATTAAATAATTGTAAAAGTAATCTGATACTGTCTCGTTTATACAGGCGCTGCAGCTCCCCCTTGTGTTTTTTCAAGAGATGTGCAATCATTGCGGTGATGTGAAATCATCGCAATGAGGTCAAACAATCGCAATGATTTCAGATCACCGCAATGATTGCACATCTCTCGAAAAAACACAAGGGGGAGCTGCAGCGCCTGTATAGACGGTTTCATCGGACGCACGTGATACACGTCTGGATCCGAACTTTACTTCGAGTTTCGTTTTTTTTAATGGTCTGACTAGTTGCTACTGATCTCTTGAACAAAGCCTCGTCAAAAATAACAAATGTTTTGGTTTCCTAGGTAATCTATGTGTTGTTTTTTTGCTTGTTATATAAATAAACTATGTTTAAAGTACTTTGTGGTTATTTATTTTTAGCGGAGTTAACCATAAGTTAGGTGCGGACCTTGTTTATGTTGTTACTGCTGAAACCGTCTATAAACGAGACAGTATCAGATTACTTTTAAATATGCGTTATGTGTATTAATATTTACTGCCAGGTAAACCTTGCAAAAGATTGAATTTAAATAATCACAACAATGTGTGAAAATTATTGAATAAACAAAAAAATGTATGAGAATTAAATGTCAAAGCAACAAAACAGACAATTAATCGTCAATAATCGCCAAAGCCCTAAAATAGGCAATTAATCGCCATTATCGTCACAATATATTAGACAATTAACAGTCAGCCAATTGTCATAACCGTGAGTGAGAAACAGACTGAAATCATAATGTAAGTGTAAAAAAATTTTGCTGGTTGCCTTAAACCAATTCAACTTAAAAATATTAGTTGACTAACTTTTTTACACAACTTTTTTGAGTTTACTAATATTTTTAAGTTTTTAAGGCAACCAGGTAACCTGTTTTTTAAATCTTTTTTTACTTTTACATTGAAAATGTCAGTTTTGGTCACCATTCACTTTTATTGTATTGTTGTAAATACTGTAACTTATTTTGTGCTCAACAGAAGAAAGAAAGCCAAGGTTTCTTACAAGAAATAAGGATGAGTAATTTCATTCTTGAGGAAACTGTTTCAATCCAAACTGAAGGGCAATAAAACCTCACCATGATTCATCCAGAGAATGTGGCTATTAGTCCAGCAAAACACAAACCCCAAATGCGTATGACAATATTTGTCAAAAAAACAACTTCCCAGCAGAAACCTTAATCATGCCCACGCACATGGCACGAGATCACGGTCTATTTTATCTGCTTTTTACTACAAATCTAGGCTGAGCTCTGGAGCGAGCTGTAGATCTTTGCATTAATACCACCAGACGTATAGTTCATAGTAAAGCCCAGCAGGGTTCATCATTAAAGAGCATCACATTTAAGTATTTTCAGTTGAAATTATTTAAACACACACATTTCATAGACTGTAAATACAATACATTTTTAACTTTTCAATTAGTGGTGGTCAAGCGATTAATCGCGATTAATCGCATACAAAAAAGTGAGTGTCTGCATAATATACAGTATATGTGTGTGTACTGTGTGTAATTATTATGTATATATAAATACACAGACATTCATGTATGAATTTAAGAAAGATTTACAGTTGCATATGAAAATAATGCAATCTGTGAATAACCAACTTGGGTGTGCATTATTAATTATCTTACAATTCAACGGCACGTCGTCAATTATTCCTTACATATATTTAATATACATTTAAAATGTAATATATTAATAAAAATGTCCTTAAATGTATATATGTATATTTGTGTATTTAAATATATATAATATTTTTTGTAGAATTTAGATTTTAGACTGATCATGTATATTATGTCCTTCCACATGATAACAATCTGTCTGACAACATTGCTATCAAAGTCTGCTGTTAGTGATGATGATGTTTGTAAGCAATATGCATAATATTTGTGTTCCATTACTATAAATTGTTAAACAAGTAGTCTTCCTTTAACTCAACTGGTAAAGCATGGTGCTTGTAATCTCAAGGTCATGGAAATGCACAAACTGATACAATGTATACCTTGAATGCAAGTCGCTTTGAATAAAGACGTCTGCGGCATAATGCAAATGTTTGTTTTGCTAAAGTAAAAGCTTTTTATATTAAAGCCTCTGTGAAAGGATGTTAACACTGAATCATCCTCATTAACTTTAAAACACTGAAATGGAAAAAGTGCAAACAGACATAAAGTAGCATCAAGCGAGCAACACTTTACCTGTTTAGGAGTGTTTTAGTTAGCGGATCCTCCCGTTTCAACCAGACGTCCACAGCTCAGGTGTACAGTAAAGCTGTAAAACACAATGAAATTAATAAATGGGAAACTCTAATATGATGAGCTGAATCATCAAATGTTAAAAAAAGGCACCATGACTCTCTGTACTTAAAGGGACAGTACACTCAAAATGAAAAGTAAGTTTTTTTTACACTTAAAGGCACAATATGTAGGATTTAACCACTTGAGGTCGCATTTTAAAAACAATTACAAAAGCAAAAGCTTAATGATGTTATGATGCTGGGATCACACCAGACGCGTTTGAGGCGTGTAGTTGGACGCTTGAACATTTAGAGTGTACTCGCTTCATTCGCGTGTGAAATTCTAGTCATAGGTGGAAATTCACATCATGGGAGGGGCTTCTGCCCGCTCGCTTCCTGTAATCATTTCACTTTCATGGCATGCTCCTGGTTTCAACCAAAGTTCAAATTTGCAACGCTCAATTCGAGCAATTCGAAATCGCGTCTACAACACCGCGCTTAACGCCTCATTCGCGCCGCGAGACCTCCAGACGAACGTCAACACATTTTTACATTGACTTAACATTGAAATCACTTGCGCTTTACGCCTCTACCGCGGCTGGTGTGAACATCTTTGGATGTATGAAATTCGCTAATCATGTTCAAGGTCATGAATTAATTTTGTATTACTTGTACGTTTGTACGCATTATTTTTTGCCATTGTTATGAACAACGTGCGGAAATACTTCACTGACAGACAACAATGACAGAGACAAGCCATTTTTTTAAATGGGGATAAATAAGTACACAACTGCATGAAATATATCCCAATTTGCAAATGATTTTTGAATATTTTGTTATAAAAATCTTACATATTGTGCCTTTAAGCTCATAATTCACTTTTATACCCTTGTGATGTTTTGAATCTGTACAAGTTTGTTTTTCTTCAAAAAAGATCTGTTTCTTTTCCATGCAATTACAGTGAATGGGGGCTGGAGCTTTGAAGCTTCAAAAATGAGTCAAAGAGAACAAAAGTAGATCTTATACAACTCAACTCATGCACTATACTGAGAAGTCAAACTGGAGCTCTGTGTGAGTAACAGACTGATAATTAAGCTGTTATTCACTAAAAGTAAGTCATACATATTTGAAACCACATAAGGGTGACTTTTCCAGAACAAAAAACACAGATACACACAAAACATAAGGACAAGTGCTGACAACAAGCTTACCGTAGCATCTATTAAAAGCACGCAATCCCAAAAACAAGTTGGTCTTTGCCCCAGTGGGATATTAAAAAATATATATTGCTTCAGTGTAAACACATGTCTTAAATCAGCAGTGAGCGTGACAGGGGGACCTGCTTTCAGCAACACCCCTCTTATCACCTCTATATCACACGTGCTGCTTCATGGAAGTGCATATATTAGTGCTTTCCCCCGAGACGCACGCATTCATTTCACATTAACAGAAACACGCGGGTTAACTCTGCCTCCCCACACGCTTTGATGCGAGAGCGACCACAAAGGCGCAGCGAGGGAGAGCCGTGCTGCTTTGCTTTATTGTTTTCTGATTTTAAAGCAAACTGTGGAAATCTCTGACCGCTCATGAAGCTGTCGCCAACAGCTGCT
The DNA here is from genome assembly GCF_027580225.2 of Misgurnus anguillicaudatus. Taxonomy (NCBI): domain Eukaryota; kingdom Metazoa; phylum Chordata; class Actinopteri; order Cypriniformes; family Cobitidae; genus Misgurnus; species Misgurnus anguillicaudatus. The sequence continues at coordinate 25,646,677 of NC_073337.2, forward strand.
GTATCACAGAGAGACAGAAAGAGAGAGCAACGAGCATTAAAAACAGAGAAAAATTACACTAACTACCTCCCACCTCTCAGAGCGGACCTGAGGCGTTGTCATGGAGACAGGCCGCATGCCGGGATGGTGGAGAGAGAGAGAGAAAGAGAGAGAGAGAGAGAGAGAGAGAGAGAGAGAGAGAGAGAGAGAGAGAGAGAGAGAGAGAGAGAGAGAGAGGGGTTCTGAACACTGTATCGAATGTTTAGAGACAGATCTAAAAATTCATCATCATCTATATAATATATCATCTATCTTTTTATCTATCTGTCTGTCCTCCATCAGTTTATGTATGCATATACAGTAGACAGCTCTATATGTCTGTCTATCTATCTGTCTGTCTGCCTATCAGTCTATCTGCCTATCAGTCTATCTATCTATCAGTCTGTCTGTCTATCTATCTGTCTTTCTATCAATCTGTCTATCTATCTATGCACACATATAGAGTAGACAGCTCTGTCTGTCTGTCCTCCATCAGTTTATCTATCTATATACTTATACATCAGACAGCTATATCTGTCTGTCTGTTTGTCAGTCTATATATGCACACATATACAGTAGACAGCTATATCTGTCTGTCCTTCATCAGTTTATCTATCTATGCATGCATATACAGCAGATAGCTCTATCTGTCTGTCTGCCTATTAGTCTTTCTGTCTTTTAGTCTGTCTGTCTGTCTGTCTGTCTATCTATCTATGCACACATATACAGTAGACAGTTCTATCTGTCTGTCTGTCTGTCTGTCTGTCCTCCATCAGTTTATCTATCTATGCATGCATATACAGCAGATAGCTCTATATGTCTGTCTGTCTATCAGTCTATCTGTCTGTATATCAGTCTATCTGTCTGTCTGTCTGTCTGTCTATCAGTCTATCTGTCTGATTGTCTATACGTCTGTCTGTCAATCTGTCTATCTATCTATGCACACATATAGAGTAGACAGCTCTATCTGTCTGTCCGTATATTCTCCATCAGTTTATGTATCTATGCACGCATATACAGCAGACAGCTCTATCTGTCTGTCTGTCTGTCTGTCTGTCTGTCTGTCCTCCATCAGTTTATGTATCTATGCACGCATATGGAGTAGACAGCTCTATCTATCTTCCTGTCTGTCTGTCTGTCTGTCTGTCTATCTATCTATGCCCACATATACAGTAGACAGCTCTATCTGTCTGTCTACCTGTTTGTCTGTCTCTCTGTCAATCTGTCTATCGATCTATGCACACATATAGAGTAGACAGCTCTGTCTATCTGTCTGTCTCTCTATCCTCCATTAGTTTATGTATATATGCACACATATACAGTAGACAGCTTTATCTGTCTGTCTGTCTGTCTGTCTGTCTGTCTGTATTCCATCAGTTCATGTATCTATGCACGCACGTATACAGCAGACAGCTGTCTGTTTGTCAGTCTATCTGTCTGTCTGTCTGTCAATCTGTCTATCTATCTATGCACACATAGAGTAGAAAGCTCTATCTGTCTATCTGACTGTCCTTCATCAGTTTATGTATCTATGCACGCACGCATATACAGCAGACAGCTCTATCTGTCTGTCTGTTTGTCAGTCTATCTGTCTGTCAGCCTGTCTATCTATCTATGCACACATATAGAGTAGACAGCTCTATCTGTCTGTCTGTCTGTCCTCCATTAGTTTATATATCTATGCACACATATACAGTAGACAGCTCTATCTGTCGGTTTGTCTGTCTGTCTGTCTGTCTGTCTGTCTGTCTATCAGTCTGTCTGTCTGTCTGTCTGTCTGTCTGTCTGTCTGTCTGTCTGTCTGTCTATCAGTCTGTCTGTCTATCTGTGCACATATAGAGTATACAGCTCTATCTGTATGTCTGTCTGTCTGTCTGTCTGTCTGTCTGTCCTCCATCAGTTTATGTATCTATGCACACATATACAGTAGACAGCTCTATATGTCTGTCTATCATTCTATCTGTCTATCTGTCTATCTGTCTATCTATCTATCTATCTATCTATCTATCTATCTATCTATCTATCTATCTATCTATCTATCTATCTATCTATCTATCTATCTATCTATTTATCTATCTATGCACACATATATAGAGCAGACAGCTCTGTCACATCAGCACACACAAGTTAAAAAATAAACAAATGAACACAAACACAAATCTGTCTGTTTTTCTTAGAAGAAAGGTGATAGCAGGTGTGTACCATTCACAAGACATAAACAAAATGCTATTTGCTCTCGTTTTCATGCAGTCACACCACCCGAGTCAAAAAGGTGAAAGGAAATAGTTTACCCTGAAGGTTTAACTTTCACCCACATGGTGTGGGAAACCTTCAGGAATAAATTTACCAAAATACCTCCAAACAAAACTCTAACAACCCAACAACTGCAAAATCGCATGTCACACATAAGAAACAAAGGGTATGTGTGCAGAAAATAATTGTATATATTTTAACCAACCAGAATATGATTACCTTAATGCTGTGGTCATTCAATATCATTCCTTTCCTGATGACGGTAGGTACCAAAAGTGCATGCTGCAAACATCCCCTGTGGTTCCTGAAGTGCGTGTGTGGCCAGTGAATGCTCTGACAGCCGGCTGCCTCGTACACACACAGACACACGCTCATACATCTACACAAGCGCTCACTCGTCCCTCCGTGCGCCCACCCCCATGTCCCTGCCTACTAACTCGGGGAGATTAACACACCCCTTTGTACGGGGACAAAGGGGGTTAATGCATTTCCTGGTGCAAAACCGAAAGCATCCACAGAAACTGAGAGATGGAGAGAAGGACAAAAATAGAGAGAGAGAGAGAGAGAGATAGAGCAAGGCTGAGAAAGAGAAAGAGAAGAGGAAAATGAGATCTCTTTAATATTTCAATAGTTTCTCTTGGAGAACAATGAGACCAAATAGTGCAAATGGAGACTGAGAAGTACTTCTCATATGTTTGCCTGAAACTAACAATCTGACAAAAATCTCAAAAAAATATATATATACTTTTGCGATATGAACATTTGCAATATAATGGTAATCTTGCTATATTGTGCAGCCCTATTTAAGAATTTTCATTCATGATCCCTTTATTAAACGTTCAGAATCGCAGATGTGCAGAAGATCTCAATTAACCTCAGACTGCAGAGCTTCCGCATTTAACCGACAAAAGCGTCAATCAACACACTGACTGAAGAGCCTGGGGCACAGATTAAACTCATTTCTGCTGATCTGAGATCAGTTCAAACCAAAACCATTGGAAACAACACCATTTTAGATTAACATCAATAGGCATTTATCTCAATATTGGGTTAGACAAACAGATTTGGACTTCATTAGTCTGTCTACAGTGTCCAATAAAAGTCATGATACAAATGCGTAGCTCTATGGCAACCAGATGATCCTAAATTGAGTAATTATGATTTTACACCCCTCTGTGCTTATGACACTACATTCAATGCTGACATAATGAGTCGTTTCGGGTCACTTAAAACGATCCGAGCATCTGTTTACGTCATTACAATTATATTAGAAGCGGTTGTAAAAATTGTGACAAAGTGTAATTTTTACCATTTATGAGACGGTTAGTTCCAGTTCTTGATTCTGATTGGTCGATAGCTGTGCTTTATTTACGATTAATAACAGCTATGACCGATGCACCCAATGATTCTGCAACGTTACATATGTGAAACAGTCGGTCAAAGACTTTTCCATTTTACTACATGAAATTTGCGTTGATGCATATTTTTTGCTTTAATATTTGTATTGTGTGGTGGTAACCATTTTATAAAAGCAATAAGGTACCCAAGGTGCTGTATTGTGAATAAGTCACGACTCAAGGGGTTGCACAATGCAACGGGGTTAACAATGCCCTTCAGCCGTTACATAATTATTCCACAATACAGCACAGCATCGAGTATCTTATTGCTTACTTATGCATTTGACAGACGCTTTCATCCAAAGCAACATAAAGTGCATTCAATCTATGCATGATATCAATAAGTGTGTTTCTTGAAATTAAGTACTACCAGTTTCAGAATATAAAATACAGTGGATGCACCAATATGATAAAAGTAACACAAAACACTGTTTACCAACTCAGAAAGTAAAATATTCAGAAAGATCATCGCATGTAGATACAGTCTTGAGTATATATGCACAGAGAAGAAAGCACCAGGTCAGCTCTCAGCTTTAATTTACCCTGTCTGAGAGTTAACATCCGTCACATTGGGGTCCCGCACGCACACAAATGTCCAAATGCTGGAGAGTTTCACAAAAGGACACGGAGAGGCCTTTTCACACAGTAGATTTAGCACACACCAGCTGGGCTTTCGGCACTTTTGAGAACTCTGTCATTTCCACTTCAGCTATCTAGACAACCAAAGGATATAATGACTCAATAGTAAAGAAAGTTGAAATTAATTGTAATTTCAGGTTGATTAAACTTAAAAAATTAAGCGCAACATGGATGTTTTACACATGGACACAATTCCCGCCAGATTTCAAATATAATTAGAAAAGAAACAAAAGATTTGTTTTCCTTTATAGTTTTCAATGTCTTCTGTAAAACTATAGGCCAGATTTACTAAATGGGGCAAATTAGCATAAGAGCGCAATTCCAAAAAAGCGCTGATGGGAGTGGTAATATCTGCGGGTTATTTACAAAAAAACGAGCAAATTAAATAACAAAGACGATGCTGATTTCCAAAATGACAACGTAATCTACTAAGAGCAGCGCAAATTAATTCAGGGTCGCAAAAAAGCAGAGCTGTAGGGTTTGAAAGGGGACTTCTGTTAAGGAAAATATGTCACCTGGCAGTGAACTTTAAAATGTATCATTTTGCAGGTATTATTTATGCTTTAACAGCAACATTAAGAGCTCGTTATAGTTGTGCGTAGGTCGTACGTAGTAGCCGCAACGGCGGTTTTCATTTATACTTTTGCGTCGTCATCCGCGTCAACGCGCAAACACACGCGCAGACCGCTGGTAGGCAGTATCCACGCATGTAACCACAGTAGCAGCATGACTTTCAAAGAAGAAGCTTGGCAAGTTAACCCACAAACGAAGAAGAAACAGCAACTTGTTGTGTATAATTTGAGAAGACCAGCAATGATGGAAGTAAATAAACAGCGACTTTTGTTGCAGTTTGAGTTAAATCACTCAACTTGGCTCATCTTTGTTTTTACCATCGCAAACGGAAATACTTATCACACAGTTTTTTTACCTGACCAGAGGGGTTCTGGTGGACCAATCACAACACTTGCGGTCTGCGTAGAACTGACGCATTGTTAAAAATTTTGCGAGGTGCACGTCAGGCTACGCAGAGCTACTCAAAGGCTACGGATAACTTACGGCGTAGATCTTAAGCACGACTATAAATCGGGTTTTACACACTAACTAAAGTTTAAAAATTGGATCAGGAAGAATGTGACCTATAAGACTTGATACCAGTCATAACACACGCGCAAACATAAGTAAATCATGTTGCGTAAATCATTTAAATAATCTCCTCCCAAAACATTTGTGCCTAAAAGGGAAACTCCTAGAAATGCATATGCAATAAGGTCAGTCGAAAAAATAACTAGACCACACCTTTACAGCTTTTTCCTCCACTGCATGTCTTTAGTAAATCCCAACAGACGTAATTTAACGACAAAATGATGGTTTGCGCTGGCGCAAGCTGTTAGTAAATCTGGCCCTAAATATTCTACAAAATATGTATATAAAAATATTTGGTAATACTTTACAATAAGGTTGGATTTGTTAACATTAGTAAATGCATTAACTAATATGAACTAACAATGAGCAATTTAGCATTTATTAATCTTTCTTAATGTAATTTTGATTTAAATAAACCCAAAAATGTGATTCTTAATAAATCCATTGATGAAACTTGTTGCGTTAAAAAATAAGTAAGCAATTTCCATACTGTAACTTATCCTGTAACTTAACACATATGCAACAACATACGTCAAAACAACCTTGCGTACCAGAGGATATGTAACAGTATGGAAATTGCTAACGTAAACCCAACGGGTTTCCTAAATTTTTTAAAGTAAAGTCAACTAATCATTTTGTGTAGAATCATTGTTTGTTTATGTTAGCTAACGCAATTACTAATAGTAACAAATCCAACATATAACATACAATAATTATTATAAACAAAGCACGGCAAAAAATAAATGGTCTACATACAAAAATAAATGGTCTACATATTTGGTTATATATAAAATCATAACTATAGGAAAACAATGCATGCAAAAATAAACCAAAGACAAAACGCTATAAAATGTTAACTAAATTTACTTGTTTTGTTATAGAAACAAAGACTTTACAGTTATACGGTTTTTATTAGGGGTAAATGTTGGTATGATGTCCCCTACAGAGGGCACACTGCACAATGACAGAGTGTCATTTGATTTTTATGTAAATTTTGTGGTTTGAGCAAAGGCCACATGCCAAGAGAAATATAAAATATCTGTAGGGTTCCCCAGACGTCCTTCTGTCTGTCTAGGATTTAATGGAATCAAAAATATGCAACAAAACCAGTGGCATAACATTGCATTGCATAAATGAATCCTAAAGGATCATAATGGTTTGCTAGTCATCCAATAACTTTATTATTATTTTAACCAAATTCAAGTTCATTTGGCCTAGAAGTGGGTTACTCATACTGTAGCTGGACAATACCGGGTCTACAGTAAACCTAGACGTTGAAATGACGGCTATTGCTTGCTGGGAGTAAAGAAAGCTTACTGGGAGTGATTCATCTTTCTCTGGTAAGGTCAATGTGCATTTAAGATAATTTCTTCATATACACTGCTTGATGCCTGCACTTATTAACACACTAATCTGTAGATTTGTATGTAATCCAGATAACTCTTGGGTTTACACGAATTGAACAATGACAGCAGAACTCAGTTCACTGCAGTCTTATCCGGCAGCTCTACAGTATTTTTTTCTAACCCCCTCACCAGTTGTGGAAATCACACAACATCATTCCCATGGACACCCACCACGGCAACGGTGACCATCAAAGATGGAGCCACCCGATGACCCCGAGCCTCCAGACATAAAGGCCGCACTCCAGAGAGAAACTAATCTTGTGTAACGCACAATGAGCGAGCAGGGAAAGAATAAACGAAAGTAAAAAAGAGAAAGCTAATGAGAAGCAAATTCTTCAAACAAGCTGGTGGTAATAAAAATGAAAGTGGGTGAGCGATGATGAAACTATAGGTTGGTATTTCAGTCTGAGTGGAGCTATACATCTGATGGATGAGAAAGAAAAACTCAGAAAAGACTCGTGTGATGCTATTATTAGCCCCACCGGAGGAAAGGGATTTCTTTTTGAGCCAGTAACTCGGCTGGTTGAGAAATCTACTCAAGAGCTCCCTGAGGCTTGGGAATCAAATCGGGTCCTGTTGAGTCTCACATGCCCTGTGAACAAAGTCCTGTACCAAATTGTGCCACTCTTTACAAAAAATGTATTTAGTTTCTTTATTAAGTTATGTTTTACTTTTTGGTAATCCACTTCTACTCGAATTTATACTCGACAGCAGTTGGGGAAAGTTACTTTTACAAGTAATGCATTACAATATTAAGTTACTCCCCAAAAAAGTAACTAATTACTTTACTTAGTTACATTTCATGGAAAGTAATATGTACATTACTTTTAAGTTACTTTTGCGTTACATTTTCTTACTTGGCTGAGGCTTGATCTCTTTTTAGGCCTTGCAGGTATTTTTTATGATCGCAAAAATGTCAAGCACTGGCCTGCCATCTCCGTTTTTGACTCAAACTGTTCCCAGTTTAGGCGCACGGAGTGCGTAATTCTACGTTAATATGTTAAATTTATTTCAGTACATTATTTTATCTTTAAATTGAATTAATTAAACTGAAAAGTAACTCGCATTACTTTTTAAAAAAGTAACTCAAATATTAATGTATACATTTATAAAGTAATGCGTTACTTTACTCGTTACTTCAGAAAAGTAATATTATTACGTAATTCGCGTAAAAATGTAAATACACATACAAGTATATACACATACAAGTATATACACATACATACATATCCATATATAGTGATATAGTGTCAGTAAATCACAAAAAAATGACTCAAGCTGGGTTTTCACAGACTGTGTCACATATACCGTATAGTAATATAGCTAATGTTTTAGTTAACTAGAACTGTAGTTAACTATATAGTGGCCAGACACTCCTCATATCTTGACACGTAGAGGTAACACTATCAAAGTTGCCATAATCTCAAGAAAACAAGACGGAAAACTAACAATGAATGGCCTCTGTGGGTTTCCGTATGTTTGAATGTTTTGCAGTTTGATGACCCACAATTGTAGGACGTTGTCCTTTTCTTGCGAATTAAGAGGTGGTCACACCAGACTTTTTTCGGACGTTGCTGCCAATATGAGCGGGGAGTGTTTCGACCATCTTTTCAGTAGAGAGAACGGTCACACTTGGACGTACCAGTTTTCTATTGGTCACGTCTCCATGTGATACGAAATCGCAGGTCAAAGTTCACCAGACTTAAGCAACTTGTGGTATATCGATCTAACACATTTGCATGCGTATGGAATGAACAGTGACTTTCTACACAACTTGATATTTCCACACAAGATTTCTCACAGTTTTACTTCCACACTTATCTGTGGACAAGTGGCTGGACTCCAGCTGAAACTCTGCCCATTCATTTAGCTCTAATTCAAGAAATCAAGCTTTTCCTCCTCATGTTTTTTGTTTGCGTGGGCGCAACAAAGACAGAAAACAGCACCAAAGTCTAGAAGAGATGTTTATGAGAAATGAATACAAAATGAAGGGGTCATTCACAGGACATCCAACAAAATCTTATGGCAATTCGTATGCATTTTACAAGGTGGCTAATTCCTATGAATTCATACGACCACAATTGTACATTTTTGTACGATTTGTTTTTGCCTCTGTGACGTTGAGGTTAGAGGAATTGTAAATAATGCTGAGATTAAGAAGAAAATAGGCAAATTATGCAGCACATAAATACTAAAAAAAGAACGAAGAAAAAAACTACATCAGTAAAAATGCAGGAACATCACTTATTCAAAAATGCAATTGTTTCAGCAATGATACTACTACTTAAACTATATTTTACTATATAAAACACTAAAAACTCAAATCTTTTACCTCCCAAAAAAATGACAAAAGCATTCGTCCAGAACATAGCAGTATATTAGAGACCTATTTGGCCTTATTTGTATCCAGTCAGGCTTGGGTGGGCAGCATTGTTATTTCCCGGCCATGTGGCCGCCCGGTGAGCGCTTGCCTGTGATCTGACGCCTCTAGCAGTGCACATGCACATGCAAAATGAATGTTCTGTCTTGATTTCCATTAAACAAAGTGGTGTTACTAAACCATCGGTGACCTGAATTCAAATTCACGTTTGTCATGTGGATAGGATGTCATAAATCAAGCCGGACTGACAGCGAGTGAGAGCAGGGATTAAAGGGGTTGAGAGCAGCTACTGTATAGTCCTAAAAATAAGGGGATTTAAATTGCTTTTGTTAGGGTGTATGGTGTAATGATGAACCTGTTATATCCAGGAAACCTTCCTATTGGACTAAAGATTCTTCATAAAGTGTAAAATGATCTTTAGACTATAAACGATTTAAGGAAAGCATGGCGTCAGAAAGCACTTTTGTGCACATTAAAATAAAGTGTAAATGTTTACTCCATGCAGCTGTGAATATCGATATGATATTTGCTGGTTTTGCAGACAAGACTTAAAGGTGCATTGTGTAACTTTTAGAAAATCTATTGAGAGAAGTGTACAAATACCTTACAAAATGAACTGTATTGTTTTTATTATCTTAGAATGAGCCATTTTTATATACTGTATATATGTAATCTCTAAAATGCTTAATATACATGTTTTGCAAAGAGATTAGCATTCTGTGTTTGCAATGTCACTTCCGTTTTTCTTATTGTGGGCTGGTTGTCTATGCCTATTCCCAAAAGCATCGTTAACCAACTACTGTCGTAAGTTACGTCGTTACTGACGACGGTCAAGGATTTGGTTTTTCCCAAAACCATAGTTTCGCCAACATTCGCAAGCTGCATCGCAAACTTGTGTGGTTTGTTGTGGCATTTGTGCGACTGCCCATTTTGTTGTGGTGCGACTTTTAGATTGTGATGCTGCGTGCTGGCGCTGTCCCAGGTTCAGTGATCACTCCAACGTTACATAACCAATCAATTTTAACCATTAAGATCATGAGTTTAATGAAGACAGCAGATTGGCTAAAATTAGCGTCAATCATTACTTGTTGCCGTGCTACATACGTGAAGCGCGGAAATATGAAATGACGAACCGCGAGCATGACGAGAACGAGCCGATTACAGCCAATGTTACTACTGTAATTAATGACGACGATCCGGATTCAAATGCGACTCCAACACCGGAAGATAAGACTTGACGTTAAACCTTTCGGAGAGAGTGGCTTAAAGATTTCGAGTGTCTCTGCTATGAAAATGGCTCAATGTACCTACTGTGTTTACTGTAAATCCTGTAAAACGGCGTTGGTGGCAGAATCAAAACATTTTAAGCGCCAGACGTACCTTGCTTAAACATGGCGAAAGTGCCAAAAACACAAGATGTGTCGTGACAAATGTGTTCATTATTAATGGAGACACCGACCTGTCTGTCAAAGTGTGTTTGATAATGTATGTGCGCATGCGCTGGTGAATGGACATTCGACAAACATCCTTGTGGTCCATGTTGATGTGGAACACGACAATGGTGATGGTATGTTTTTGATGTATTTTTTAAAACATTGCCTATTTAGTAGTAATAGCATCTTGGTAATGCAGTTATCAATACCAATATATATAAGCCTTCTATATTAAGGTCACTTTTGTAATGTCCCAATTAATCAGTGTTTTACGTGTTTGCTAGATTTTCCATTGTAATCTTAATCATGTTACCTGTAATTGCTAAATTATTATTGCTGCTATACTATTTCAACAGCATTTGGGTATTAATTTACGAGTCTATGCAGCAAAAAAAAATTATAATAATAAAATAGAAGACCAAATTTTAAATGCTGGCCATAGGATGTGTAAAGCCCGGTGGTGGTGTTTTTTTTATTTTATAAAATAAATCTATTTACATTGTAGTTGTGGTGCTTTTTAATTTTTGGATGGATGCGCCTACATTTTTGCTGGTGCTCCTAACTCTTTAAAGTTGGGAGCACCAGTGCTACCAAATAAAAAAGTTAATTTTGAGCCCTGTTTTACGTCTTTAAGTTTGTAAACAGAATTAAAGCGCCGCATTTGAAAACTGCGCATGTGAGCAGTCATACGAGCTTTAAGACCCTGGGGAATCCCTGGGAGGAGTGACGTAAGAGGGAACTTGCGCATTAATTGATTATCTTGAAAATAAACAACAGATAACTAAATCACGATAACAAAATCAGTCTTCCGATGCAATATATGTTATTTACAGCAATAATCTGCCATTAAATCGATTTGCACAGATTAATTAGTACTTCACCTCCCACGTGACATCATCAACTATGTTGTTAAACCAACATAGTTCAAACGACGAATGTGCAACAAAGTTACTATACTATGTCGTGACAAGGTAGTTAGTTTCTCCAACTATGCATCGTACTATGTTGGTTCAGCAGCGAGTTACGTTATGGCCAAAAAAAGACGACCACTACTCAGTCCCTCCAGAAAAACGCGATTGTGCGATCGCGCAATATATTGCATAATCAGCCAAAGTCCGCATATTTATGCGGGGCTGCATTTTTTCCAAATATGACGCACTTTCGCCGCATTAATTACATATTTCCACGCACAAAATATGCGGGGCTTGCATGATTTCATAATCTCCGCATTTTCATAGCAAAAAGTCACATATATATTAGCAGAACGTTGAAAAATGTTGCATTTACTTCCCAAAAGCGCAGCCGTGTCCTCTATTGCCATGGGAACGTTATGAAGTGACGTGATTATGTGACGTGAACATCATTGCAGCTTTTGTAAGTTTCCGCAGTTTTTGCAAGTTCCGCAATTTTCGCAAATTCACGCAATTCCATCGCATAAATTGCATAAATATCCCACATATTCCATCGCATTTTTTAAGAAAACGTGCCGCAAAATCAAGGATTTTTGCCCGCAACAATCACAAAAAAACTCCGCGTTTTTCTGGAAGGACTGACTACTTTAGTGGACGGTGCGGTACACTGAAAAGCTAAGCCAGACGACGCTCTGACAACCTTTAAAGTCATCCTGATATTGAAATTAAGTAAATATTTTTGGTATTGTGGTACTTTACTTAACAAATTATCTACTATCACTACTTTCGTTTCATGGCGACTTTAATGAGTAGCTAGGTCTAGAAAGTTTGTTTTACTTTATGGTTTATTGCATTTTATGTGTTTGTATGGTCATTGTACATCACATCGTTTCGACATGTGCAGTCGTAAAGGAGCTTAATGCAAATAAAATGAATAAATGGTAACTACTTTGCATAAAAGTTTAAGCGAACAAAGATTTCCACTGAATTGAAATGTAATAATCAACCTGACTTCACATTTGTTCATTGATTAATTTGATTATACGTAGTGTAAAATTCCTTTCAGAATAACACGTCTTCAAATGCATTCATCTGTCTAAAACTAACAAAAATACCTCTACATAAGGGTTACAAAAACAACCTCAAAGAAAGACATGGTTGGCTTGCTGTTTTTGTTTAAAAAAAGAAAAGCAGAATAAACAAACAGTGTTTGTTGACTTCTGGTCTGAATGTGCAGAGCCCTCGAAAACAGAATGCATAACAGATTACAGGCTTGGCATGTGAAGTAGTGTTGAAGAGCCATTCAAAGTCAATGAAACCCAGTCAGAGCCACTATTTTATAGAGCCTTGGGAAACGTGAAATATACCTGACTAATGAATTAAAAAGCGTATGTTTACATTAAAGCAGGCCGGCAACATTAGTGCAGTCTAAACTAAGATAAATTACTCACTGTTTATGCCATTGGCAATTAAGTTACCACTTACAGTAGAGTCACCTAATGGCCAAAGCTCTCACAATCCGCTGTCTGTTTCAATCAACATCTCTCTTTTTACTGTGGCAGTATCATTCCAGTAAATTCATACATTAGCCAAAAGATGAAACAGCTCTATAAAGTTCTAGTCTCTATAAAGTTTTCTTAAGGTACACTTTCTATAAATTCACCGATTACCAAACACTTCAGTACAAGCATCCAATGAATTTGCTCTAAATCATTGAAAAGATTTACAGCAGTAAATTGCTTTGAAGTTAACATGAAACGACATTCACAACCTTCTTTGCTTTTGTACTGTGGCCTTTTAAGAATAAACAGAATATACAATGAGAAAACAATTGATAGTGGCAGCTGATTGTCAGGACTACACAAGAGCACGCTGACCTATCAACAAAGTTTTTTTTATCAAATCTATTACATATTGCTGTACTTTAATATCAACATTAAAGGAATAGTCTACTCATTTTCAATATTAAAATATGTTATTACCTTAACTAAGAATTGTTGATACATCCCTCTATCATCTGTGTGCATGCACGTAAGCGCTGGAGCGCGCTGCGACGCTTCGATAGCATTTAGCTTAGCCCCATTCATTTAATGGTACCATTTAGAGATAAAGTTAGAAGTGACTAAACATATCAACGTTTTTCCTATTTAAGACGAGTAGTTATACGAGCAAGTTTGGTGGTACAAAATAAAACGTAGCGCTTTTCTAAGCGGATTTAAAAGAGGATCTATATTTTATGGCGTAATAGCACTTTTGGGAGTACTTCGACTCGCCTGAAAAGTCCGCTCCCCTTCTCCCTCTCATAATGGGAGAGGGAGGGTGTTACTGCGCCGAGTCGAAGTACTCCCAAAAGTGCTATTATCTCAGACTGTGTTCACACGAATCAGATCTATTTGAACTGAAAGCGCTCACTGTCTGTTGGTAAGGGAATAAGGGCTGGAGCTCATTTGCATTTAAAGGTACACACGTTAAAAGAGCACTTTTGCTCCCACCCAAATTTGAAACAGAAAGAGACACTTTCTAGGCACACCTGAGTCTTATATTACATCTTGTACAAATTTAAAGGCACATTATGAAAGTTTTCGCCACCAGAGGTGGCATTTTCAAAACAATAACATAGGTGAAAGCATAACCTTCATAGCGTTATGAAGGAGAGTAGAAGATGGAAGATGTCGTTTTCACCATCCAGAGCCATACGTAATTCACAAGCGAAAAACAAGGATAGCGCGGATATTATGTCATTGATAGGTCATTATTTAAAATCCTTGGTAACAATTGAGATAATGTAAGTACACAACTGCATGAAATATATCACACTGTGCATTGCAAAAAATTACATATTGTGCCTTTAACCAGCATTAAATGACTGATATTCGAAAAGCTGCATTACCTACAGAAGCCTACTGTATAACAATGCCGACATAGCTATTTTTCTCTAATGGTTCATTTTTTTCTCTGCCCACATGGCCTAAATGACATTAGAAAAATATGAAAGTGGTTTCAGGGGGAAAAATTTGCAATGAATTAAAAAAAAAATAAGAATGAAGAAAATACTGGGTCCATTCAACTTGTCACTCCCTAACTAGTTAATATGGTGGTAAGGACATACTAGAAGCCACTGCTATTGAGGCATAATAATGTTGTACTATATTGATCAGTCCTGTTGTATAGCCACACTGAGGTCAAATATAATCGTGAGGTCAATGATCTGTCAATACAGCCAATCTACTGGCTATGATATATTGACTGACTGTTATGTGCAATGAATAAATGGACAATGGATACAACAGAGTAAGGATTTAATGTTTAGACAAATTTAAGGTTAAGAAAGAATTAGTTAAAGGAACAGTATGTAAGAAATTTATATCAATTAATCATAAAATGGCCCTGATATGTCACTAGACATTAAAAAATCATTTTCATTTCAAATACTTATATCACTGAAAACAGTGATCTGGCCAGAATATTGTCATTTAAAAAGTGGAGTTGCAGCCCTCAACTGATGTTTATGTTGTCATGTTGTGTATTGGCCACCAGTTGTGTGATTGCAGTACCAGTTTTAGCCACAAGTTTTGTGATTGCAATACCAGTTTTGGCCACAATCCTACATACTGTTCCTTTAAGACAAGTCTGCAGTCAAAAAATAAATAAAACCAGAAAGTTTTTAAATTTGCACAAAAATGTGCTATTGTCTATATTTCTGGTTTTGTTTTACAGTTAGTTTTGCTGTATGTATGATGCTCACATATAAAAACAGTGTTTTTATATCTCATAAATCATATGTCCAGAGTGATACTGTGTTTTCAAAACTGCATGGCATTGATTGCCCGCACAGCGGCTCAGTCAATTCTCTCGTTCTCGCTCGTTTTCTCTCTTGCTCTCTCTCTCTATCTCTCTCTCTCTCTCTCTCTGTTCTATTCAAGAGATCATTCAGTTCATTCTGTTTATCACACTCAGTCTGGACACCCGCCAGACGCTGTCAATCTGGATTTGGCAGAAATAATAGACAGCTCGTAAAAAACAATATATTTGACAAACTACTACATTTTATTCACTATAAATTGCAATAAATTGGTTGCAATTAAAGAGCACCAATGGTCCGATTCACGATTTTACATTTCCCTCGGTGTGTAAGTGTGTATTAGTGCAAGTTAACGATATGCAAAAGGTACAAACCACAAAGTAAACAATGTCGCGAGTTATCGTCTCCAACGTAAATCTCTTTTCTTGGACTACAACAAACACACAGATTGTAGGCAACAGTTTACTTCCTGGGATTGGTGATGTAGACAAGACCGACATTATCATAATTCCTCCGGCTTTAGACTCACAGCCTGTAAGTTAACTCCTGTTAGCAACCAAATCTTTTAAACATGGTAAGGAGCGTCACATTTTCGGCTTTCTGAGCAATGCAGACAACTGGTCTCTCCATACAAGAGGCGTTTAGAAGCTATAATCACCAACAAAGGCTTTTCTACAAAGTATTAAATAAAGTGTGTTCAATACTTATTCCCTGTGTCATTTCACTTTATTTATTATGACTCAACTTGTATACTTAAATGTTCAGATTTCTTTGAATGAATTCAATATTTGGCTTGATGGTTACATCTGGTAGAAATTTTTTGTCAATAGCCCACTTAGGAATCCCCTTACTAATAAAAATGCTGATGTGTCAAATACTTATTTTCCCTGCTGTTTATATTGAGAGTTAGGGTAGATTATATTTATAGATTTTTCATAATCAAGAATAGAGTCTTATGCGAAACCCAACACTCAAAACTCAATACATCATTAATGTCTACAGGACTGCCTGACTGAGTCTCATCTCAGAACAAGAAGAGTTTGGGTTTTTTTTTTAAAACAGGAAGTTAGATTATTTTAAGATTACACTGTGATTCATAGACATGGCATAGACAAAAAAACGTCTCCTAAGCTATTTATTAAAGTCTATTAAAGGCAAAAGGTGACTCACATTATCATCATAAATTCCCCATCAAAGGCACAGAAGTGTTTAGATTGTGTTTTGGCACAAAAGAGGACAAAGTGTTCAGACAGGAGTCCAGGAGAAGACCAGAAACCTGTCTCCTAGGATCTGAATTTCACAGGACTTGTGGGCGCCATGACCTCTCAGTTATTTACACCCAGTCATAAAGTCAACACGCATCGCTCCAAAGCAGCAAGCAGACCACAGACCACAGCTCCCAAATACCCATAAATCAGTCGGGTAAAAACACAATGATACAAGGCCAATTTAAATATTTCGCATTTCTTGGTGGTTAGGTTGGTCGGACGTTAGACGTCTTGCAAATAAATGCTTACGTTCTTCGGATGACAACGATTCGTTGACACAAAAACATAATAAAACTGTGTCTGAACGTGTGCGTTACTACCTGCTGAAGTTCATAACAACTGGGTGTGGATTATCCTTCAAAGTATTATATTGACCATTTAATGCAAAGAAATTATACTTTAAGGAAAAATTTGATTACCAACAAAGAAAACTAAATAATAACGCTGAAAAGGCTTATTATTTCTCTTATCTTATCTCTAATATCACCAGGCACAGATGTCCAAAGCATTTGAAAGAACAATAATTTCAAGATCAATCTCCGTTCGACTCACAATATGCCGAGCAACCAATAATCACAATATCAAGGCACTGCCTTCGAGATATCAATATATTATACATGGGTAGGTCCCACTGCCTCTCGCAGTGACAAATATAATTAAACAAAATAAAATATTGAACTTTTGTTTGATCTTATAACATCAATGAGATGACCAATGAATGACACATCTTAATGTGTTAAGAAAAATCGAAATACATCTACACCAGCATTGGCTTGAAAAAGGACGAAGCCAACCCATCCTGTTGGGTTGTTATTTAACCTATGCAACCGAAAATGCTGGGTTGTTAACCCATTGTTGAGTCAAATATAACCATTTTCTGGGTTAATGTAACCCAACAGCTGGGTTTGTACCTTTTTTAATTTTATAAGAAAAGGAGAGATAACACAGGGTCCTTAACCTCATCCTTGGAGAGCTGTAAAATGACCAGCTTCTGCCTTCAATCAGTCAAATAGCGGATGACAGTATCTGGGCTTCGGTTCATAACCAGAAGCATAGCAAAAGCCATAATAGTGGCCCTCATAAACCATCCAATCACTGGACTGAGAGAGCAGTGCATTGTGGGATGGACAGCACATCAGTCTTAATGACACAAGTGGGCCAATTGTTTTTAAACTCTGTGAGGACACTAAATCTAATTCATCTGTTCCTTATTTTCTAGTAATTCATTATATTCATTTTGTAACCATTTGTAAGCAGATATGCCATTGCTACTTGTACTTTAGCTGAACTCACGCTGAACGTCGTCCATAAGTTAAACACAAAAGATAGCACTCTTTTCCAGAAAACAGGCCAATGTTTGAACTTTATACCTCAAGATGAGTGCATTTCTATCTTTAAGGGCTTTCATTTGTGGAGACAGTGATATGAAAGACCACAAAACCAGATAAACTGCTCTTGTGAAGAAGATTTCCTCCCATGATCTCCTATACAGAACAATAAACCATCGTATATCAGACAAATAAATTACAGAGATGGGAGTCCTGATGTCAACATTCATCAGTGCTGCACATCTGAGTTTAGTCTCCCATCATTTACTGTATACATCAAACTTTCATGACATACAGATGCAATTAAAAAGCTTATAATTTAGTCAGCTACTGCAACATATGGCTGACCACATCAAACATACTCCTGAAATATTTCATCACTTAAATGACGTGCTTTGAAATCTAATTCAATTAAATGCATGCGGCTCCTACTTTAAAACCGCATGCATTTATCATACAGTATAGCGTATGACATACAGTATACCTGTAGCACTTTAACTAAATAAACTAGTCACCATAAGCACTCCTCTCTGTAGTACTGCTGATCACTGCGTTTTATGCTTTTAGCCATGGATCATCAGTATATTCAATAATTATTATAAATGGTTAGCAGCAATCTGCCATCCTCTGATTGGTCGAGAGATGCAGTAACATGATGGAAATAACATACACGGACCGTTTCTTCTTCATGCTTGACCTAAATCTCCTTAATCTCCAATTGTTTATCAACCACAAGGAAGCAAAAACAGCTCTGAATCAGCTATATTTTGAAAATAATGAATTGCGTAGCCCTGTCAAGGAATTTACTCAGGATTGATGTAAAAGAGAGGTAAAACACCTGTTACATTTACAGTACAACACCCACTACTGCACAAAGCGCAAAAATATTGTGTCGTTTAAACTAGGGCTACATGATGTTGAACAAAAAATGCGATACATTGCTAAATTATGCGATATATGATATGCAATACAATGCTTTGTTATAAAGACGGCATCATTGTCTATGTCTCATCAATATAAGCATCACTCTTTCTGTCTCATCAATTCGTATAAATTCGTACAAATTGAATCGTACAAAACATACGATTATTATTAAGAAATAGAATAATGACACCCCTAATCACAATGCCACAGGGACAAAAACAAATTGTACAAAAATATATGAATGTGGTCATCGAATTTGCCACATCGTAAAATATGTACGAATTGCCGTGAGATAGCGCCAGTATATCTGAATCTACCTAAAACTTTGATTATAACATTTTTAAGTATTGAAATCATTCAGTTATTGCAAACTGTTGCTATGTGTCTTGCGATATTCACAATATTTCACGGTTGCCTAAATTTTGAAGAACCAACCATTTGGGCCGTAAATATAGACGGTTTCATCAGATGCACGTGCGTTGTCGCCGTTATGCGTCTGGTCGGAACTTTACTTCCAGTCTCTGTTTGTTTAAAGGCGGAGTCCACGATGTTTGAAAAACGCTTTGGAGAAGGAGACGGGCCGACTACCAAAACACACTTATAGCCAATCAGCAGTAAGGAGCGTGTCTACTAACCGACATCCTTGCCGGGTTGTGTATGTGTGGGGCGGGTCTATCAACAGAAGGTCCAGATTCTATTCGGGTAGGGGCGTGTTTGTTTAGGTGATTTCAAATATCAACATTGGCTTTCAAACATCGTGGACTCCGCCTTTAATGGACTACTAGTGGTTAAAATGAACTCTGGAACAAATACCTCATCGGAAAAAAAATTTTGGTTTCTTAAAGACAAAAGGAGACAACGATCAAGAATCACCGCTAAGTAAAGGGAGGTTTGGCAGCTGGTTTGTAGTTAACATTGTATACATTATATAATACACATTTTACACAGTAACGTTAGCTCATTGTCGTTTTTACTATGCTTTAGCTATGATATGAACTAAGGTAATTTACTCGTTGTTTATTTTGCTTGTTATCAGAAATAAACTATTTGAAAAGGACTTTGTTGTTGGAGTTCACCAAAAGTTACGTGTGTTCCACGAAAGCCGTTTGTTTATGTTTTTAGTGCTAAAAACCGTCTATACCTATGCTGGTTTGTTGCTACCCAACCATGGGTGGAAATAACCCAGGTTTGTTTATAACCCAACGTTTGGGGCTGACCAATATTTACCCAACCATGGGTTAAAACATCCAAATAAGTTAGTGTATTGTTGACTACCACACCTAACTTGCTTTGAGAAGCGATAATGTAGGGTTACAGCGAGTTCACGGCACTTAAATCAGGCTCCGAATCTACGAGGCTTTGAAATCTGGACGTGCCATATTTGTAAAGCAATTATGAGCATGCAAATGTCTAGCCTACCATGCCAAAGGCAGCTGGTGCAATGTGCCTATGTAAATATCCAGAATTTACCTTAGTGACTAACAACCAAACACTGCAAAGCTACAGGAAAAGCATCAGGATTACTTTTACCTTGGGGAAGGCCTCCTGCATCTAATTCTTTTCTATCTGTCCCATACAGCAAAGCCATATATATATTTGAAATATTTGCTGCATATATCCTAATAACAATAGGCCTAATACTTTATGAATACATTATTGATTATTTCACAATTACACATTTACACAACGCAGTGCTCTACCACTGAGCAACAGGAACGTTTATATTATGTATGCATCACATTTCTGTATGGGGGAATGGTTATGGTCTTCTGTTTAAAGAAGGTAGAGACAGATGTCAATGTCTATCCTCAACACCTCAAAAGATAAATGTGTATTTGTATGCCAGAACGTATTGTGCAATCTTTTTGCACAGTTTCTGTCCTTCCAGCTTCTTGCAGCTGCTGTCAGATGCTAAAGATGCGTGCATGGCTTTGGGGCAAACCTTAGTGATGAAGCACAGCTGGCAATGTCTGGTGACAAATATCTGGTATCTGTTGTGCTTCATCAGCCAGCGAAGCAATAAATTCTCATTTAGTACCCTTAAAGAAACCTTTACTGTAGGTCAAGCTCAACTGCACAGGCTTGGCACATAGGTTTTATATCATATTGATATGGTGTACTGTATGAACTGTGTGTCAATGCAGTTTCATAATTATGAATTGTTTCAAAATAATCAAACCAAACCAAACTGAGACCAATTATCATTCAAAAAATACATCGAATGAAAGCAAATATGTAAAGTATCTGTCTAGTACTTACAAACGCTAATTAAAATGCATTTGGGAAAAACTCATGGGACACAAAACAACAGCTGTTATGCATGCTAATACTAATATCCCATTCCCAGAAACGCAAAAGCAAATGTCCCATGTTTTCCCCTTCATTAATCATCATTTAGTCATGTCAATATTAGACATCATGCAGGTCACCTATGAAGCAATTAAATCATTAAAATGCCTAAAATGTTATGGTGCAAGACTATTAGTATCCACACAATAAGGTCTCCTGCCAAATTACAGTTTGTGTGTGTATCTGTATGTGTGGGTGAATGTCATAACGGTATGAAATACAGTAAGACTACAGTGTCCACTTACAGTAAACTGATGCAGTGAGTATTACAGCACGGCCTAGAGGTTTTAAAAGCGCTGACCTGTATTAACAGCCCATGATGAATATTACAAATAAAGTGTAATATAAGCATGGCAATTAGGCGATGTCCTGAAGAGTTATTTTAACATAACTAGGTGTAATATCACCGACCCCAGGTTAAAATTAAAACTCATGTTCGACATATGTGACCCTGGACCACAAAACCATCATAAGTTACCAGGGTTGTTGCAATAGCCAACAATAGATTGTATGGGTCAAATGTTTTATGGCAAAAATCATTAGGATTTAAAGATCATGTTTGATAAAGATGGAACTGTAAATATATATAAAAATGTATTTATCATTAGTAATGTGTTGCTAAGGACTTCTTTTGGACAACTTTATAGGCGATTTTCTCAGTATATATATTTTTTGCACCCTAAAGGGGGTCGCACACCGGCCGCGCAGCTCAGCGCCTTTCTATAAAAATCGAACACATTGTTTTCTATGAGTATACGCACACTGGCGCCGCCAGGTGGCGCCTGTCCGCGCCGCCCAACTTTGACTTAGGAAGTTGCTCAAATCCCTGTTGCGAAACACAGCGCCACTCACATAGTTTAACATTAAATACCATCATATTTGTCCCAAACCATTAACAATTAACATTAGCTGCTAACATATATTTTGCATTTTGAAGTAGACGCTATCTGACGAGTGAAGCTCGTGCGATTTAATGTGCACTTCCGGTTTACGATACCTCCGAGTTGTCCTAGACGCGACTCGACACGACGCTGAGCAGCGCGGCCGGTGTGCGACCCCCTTACGGCGCATTCACATGGGGCGTCAGCGTTAACGCTTCCCATTCACTTTTAATGGGTGACGTCATGCGTTGCCGAACTGAATTGTGGATCCGTCGGCGCCGCGTCAGTGCTGTTGCTCGCGGCATAAGTTGAACATTTCTCAACTTTTCAAGCGGCAACGCGTGTGTCAGCCAATCAGATCGCCTTATACAAATTACCTAGACAGAGCCAGCCAATTACGTTTATGGAAGAACAGAGCATGTGTAGCGGCCACTGTGACTGGCTGTTGGCCACGCTTCAGACAAGCCTTCCGTTAAGCGTTAACGCTTACGCCCCGTGTGAATGCGCCGTTAGATTCCAGACTTTAAAATAATTGTATCTCGGCCAAATATTGTCCTATATCCTTACAGACCATACATCAATAAAAAGCTTATTAATGCAGTATATATATCTTCATTTAAAAAAAATTACTCTTATGAATGGTGGTCCAAGGTCACATATGACAGGTGCCCTGTAACCTCAAAAACGGACCACATCCTTGTATCTTTGGGATGACCCCCGCAAGTATTAAATTACAGAGGCCCATTAAAAACAGTGATCACAAAATAATATAACAAATGAGAATAATCAGGACTAGTAAACTCGAGAATCAGGATTGTTTTACTAAACTGATATGGTTTTTTATGGCCGATACCGACATTAAAGGGGACATTTCACGATACTTTTTTAGATGTCAAATAAATCTTTGGTGTCCCCAGAGTATGAAGTTGTAGCTCAAAATATCATTTAGATAATTTATTATAACATTTGGCCAAAATTTTTGGGGCAAATGAGCTGATCTCTGCACTAAATGGCAGTGCCGTGGTTGGATAGTGCAGATTAAGGGGTGGTATTATCCCCTTCTGACATCATAAGTGGAGCCAATGACCTATTTTATCACATGCTTGCAGAGAATGATAAACCAAAAAGTTACTGGGTTGATCTTCTAGGTTAATAAAAGCCCTAGGGACCCAATTAAAACGTCACATTTTCATGATATGTATCCTTTAACTCTTTCCCCGCCATTGACAAGTTATCTTGTCAATTAACAGAAAACATTTTCCCTGACAATGACGCTTTCCTGATGAGTTTTAACGGTAATCTGTAATTCCGCTATTATTCACTAGATCAGTGGTTTTCAAACTGGGGGCCGCGAGATGGTGCCAGGGGGGCCCCAGTTTTATGAAATACATTAATTTATCGGGAATTCTGTGTAATTAAATAAAAAAAAATAAGGCTACTTACCAAAAGCACTATTTTTTGTATAATTTAATGTTTTTTTTATTAAAATGTTGAGTTTTAGAACAGTTTTTTGTCACAAATTTTCTTTGGGGGGCCGCAAAGGAATGCACCGTACACAAGGGGGGCCGCAGGCTGAAAAAGTTTGGGAACAACTGCACTAGATGGACAATTTATAAAACCAAATTATATAAAAAACTAAAGCAAAACGAATTTTTCAACATTTAAAACTCCATGTATGCTTTGATAACCGTTGCGTTATATCGGTCGATATGAGAGACAGACAGAAAACTGGTGAAAGTAAAAATTTGTTATGCATAACATTTATAATTTTCCCCTTTTAAAGTACTTAAAACATATTTACAAGATATAATCAATGTGGATCTGACATCTCACAGTACTGTTTGAATAAGTGTGTTGAACTAGTGTGGTGTTGTGTGTGACACAACATAATGTCATGTTAAAGTGAATAATGATTGGTCATATTACAGCCTGTCAGACATTGGCTTTACATTGAGTCCTGAGTGTCTATTCATTACAAAAAAAACAAATTAAAGTAATAGTATCACTACAATTGAGAATAAACAGGGCTCGTAATCGCATGAATCAGGATTGTTTTACTAAACTCCATTACCAAACCATTCTGAAATAGCTAAAAGTAGCATTAAATTCTTTTTATTTTATCCTTGTGTGCCTTTTTATTGCACAAGTCTCACATTTCACACGACAATACAGTCCTCTTTATATGCAGGGCAATGTAATATAACATACTGTACAAAAACATAGCAAAACTAGAGTATTCAGTATTTATCTTGAGATGAGATGCAGTAAGAGGAAACAAAAAGCATACAGGCAAATCAGTTGTTTGCTGTTTAATTTTCTTATAGATGTGTTAATATGTTTTTAATGCCTGAATGCATAACATCACATATTAAAATATCACCTGTTATGCTATATTATCTGAATGATGCAGCCATTACCAGTACAACCCTGCTACAAGACACAAAACATATCAGCTTTGGCAGAACAGCACCTATGCGATGCACAAAGGCCGTTTATTATTAAACGAAAGAAATTTTAAATGAAAAACATTTTTTGTGAAATATCCTATTGTTTTTCTAATGGCTGTTTCGTGTTCAATCCTACATATTTGCGGAATGCGCAATAAACAACACATATTGAGAATGAATGATGAGGAAACACCTGCTGTTGTACAAGATGAAATATCACCTTTTATAATGAGCCGTTCACTTAGCTAGTGTCAATATGACACGACAATAAAACGAAATGTAGATTTAATGGACAACTACGCGTTGTCGTGAAAAGAAACGCATCCTTTGTGATGCCTTATCACCGCGAAAATCCGCATCATCATCGGTTGCCATGGGAAAAGCCGACCGGATGCGCCTCATCCATACTGCACCTAATGTCAATTTTACCTCAGGAAAAGCGCCTCACCGCAAACAACATGGAATAAATGATACATTTATTATGAAATTCAAACTCACCGATTCCTGTGATGAATCTACGAGGCGTCCGGTTGCACGGGACTGAAGCGCTATGCCGTGTTGTGTAGTCTGCGCCTAGCCTGCCCTACTGCAGCCTGTGGTCGCGCGCTTCTCCTCGAGCGCGCTGCTGCTGCTGTCAAATGCACAGCGCCGTCACGCGCAAGCTCCGTGTATGCGCAGGCGCAGCCAAACTCGCAGAAAAAGAGATTTTAGGGACGCAATAGATTTAATACAACACTCCTTACAAACCAAAAAAGTGTATACTGTATACTCACTTGAGATGCAAAAACATTTCTCTTGATTTCTAGGTCAGGTTTATTCTTAAAAAAAATTATTAATAATTTTTTTTATCTAATCTTATTTTATTTTTTCTTGTGCAAAACCCATACAAAGAATATATTTTCAAATATAATTTTATTATATTTCAAAAAATGGCCAAAATATATGTAATGAAATATATTTTTAAATATGTTTACAAAAATGTATTTTTCACCAAGATTTTTTTTTTTTGACCAATTTTTGAATATTTTGAAATATATTTGAAAAATATATTTCAAAATATTCAAAAACTGGTCAAAAAAAATATTTTGATATATTTTATATAATAAATATAAATAAAAAATGTACCTAAATAACATCTTTCTTAAAATCATACATGTACCGGTATGTGTGTATTTATATATACATAATATATCAGGTCCGTAGCCAGCCTATTGAAAGGGGGGGTTCTTTTTTTCAAAAAGTGGACCTTTTTTGCAGTTTTTCTCCTCCTTTTGTATTTAATTATGAGCAGGCCCATACGCAGGATTTTATAAATACAGAGGTCCATATATGTATTTTTGTAGGGCATGCACCCCAGGAAAAAAAAAATATTTCTCTGCTCTACATGAATTTCAAAAAACATCAGAAAACCAAAGAATTAAATAACTATAGATTTCAAACCATGTCAATACGCAGAAGATTTGTGTTGGTCATTATAGGAATGCATTGTAATAATTATTTTACCATCCTGGGCACAATGGGCTGTCAGTAAAGTAAACATAGGCTTACTGAATATAGGATCATTTTAGTGAATTAACTAAAGGCCATCAATAATGAGTTTATTAAATTAATTCAAAATATTCACACACTTATTATACACTGTATATGCTTAAATACAACACAACTGCAGGGAACTAGAATTGTATAAATGGGTTGGCAGAGGCTACTTTAGGGGGTCCATATCCCATGAAAGAAAACTGAAATGATTAAAAAAAGCACAACTGAATCTACGATTACTTCACATTACCCCACATTAGATAAATATTCTTCTTGCCCTGCATGCATTATACTAACTGTGTAAGATGTAAACATAATGCAAGCCTTAATTTTAAACTTCTCACATCTGATTTAATGTCTGGTAATGAAGCAAAAAGCTTCTTGTTAACTGTAGTTACTTTAGTAAAAGTTGTTCAGAAAATCAAAATTCCACGATAAACCTTAAACTTACTTTTAATAGCAGAGCTCAACACTATAGGTTACAGTCAGGACCAGTGAGTGACTTTCTCTTCTTTTGTTGTTTAATTAACTTTAATGACTTCAACAGGTACTGTACTGTTTATTGGGCTTTAAGACCGAATGCAATAAAATGTTTAAGCCAAAAGATGAATGGGCTCATTTAAACTCCGTGCACGCGCATTACCGGTGGATGAAGCGTTGTACCGCGCACGTGATGCGTCGCGTTTTCAAGTTCAAGCTTCGCATCAGTTCAGTACAACACAGTGAATCTAATCATACAGTAAAAAGGATATCTTAACGAATTAAAGAGTGGCGTTGAATTTTGTTAATAAACACGCGCTGAATCATGGGAAGTGAATTACTGGAGGGAGTTAAAGCAACGCATTAAATTTGGACACCCATGTGTGCTCAGCTGCAGTAATGTTTCTTGTCTTGTCACCTTGACAATCACTGCGTTTCATATTTCACATTTTAAACTGCTGAATAATAGTCAGCGTTTGATTACTTACATCTTTCTTGCATTCCACTAACTGCGCATCTGACCTCTGTGTTGCACCTCTGTCTGCCTGGTCTGATTTTATTGGTTATCTCGGAATAATTTTGACTTTATCTTACTTAACGGGGTGCAGCTCAGACCTGTTGGTCTACCGCGAGATCTATTTAAAAGCATACTGAGTCATTTACTATTGAATCGGTCTCGCGGTGCTAAGACGTCACATGCCGATCGGTCTGCGCAGCGCAGCCAGAAGACAAACGAGCGCTGAGCGTTGAGTCAAATAAAACGAGCATCAGAAAATGACAGAAATCATGCGTTCAGCTTCAATAATGTATCATATTAATTTGAAACAGGAACCCAAAATATTTGTCACAAGCATTGATTAAAACAATGATGACAATAATCAAGCGAAAAAACGACTTAAATTCTGGACCTTTTGGCAGTGAGGGGGGGTTCGTTCGAACCACCCGACCCCCCCCCCCCCCCCTGCCTACGGGCTTGTATATACACACAGTACACACACACACAGGCTATTTTATGCAAGCACAAACTTTTATTTTATATTTGATTAATCGCGATTAATCTTTTGACAGCCCTAGATTAAAGCTTAATATATTTTCAACTTCAAAAATATACTTATAATTTTAAATTTCAATATATTTTGGCCAGGAAAAAATATCTTTTTGCCGTATGGGTTGTAAAATTAGAAATGTATCTGTTGCCCCTAAAACATTTTTAAATATATGTTAATATATGAAGGTTAAAAAATATATTTTTTCAAATTAAATATATTTAGTTAGGCTTTACTTTCTTCAAAATGTATTTAGCATATATTTAAAATATATTTTTGGCCAGAGAGTTTGGAAAGCACAAGAGGGGTTAAAACATCACACACATCAGTCACAAAAACGCCACAAACAGTTAAAACATCACAAAAGTTTGTTAAATTTGAATAAAAGGAAGCAAGCACCACTACACCACCCTTTAAAAAAGGTAAATCTTTGTATCCAAAGAGTGCATATTAGTACTTTAAATGTACATATTTGTAGTTCAAAGATAAGTATTGGTACCTAAAAGGCACATATTTTTACCTAAATTGTACATATTAGGACTTTTTTAAAGGTTACTGCGCCAGTGCACTTTACCTTTATTTTTGACAGTGTATGACCATAACCCTGCCTGATCCGCCCAAAAGTGCCCGAATTAAACCCAAACCTAAAATGTGTTATTCAAATCATTACATATAAAGCAAAGCAATGAGCTATGAATGAATTTGAAATGCATCTATTTCCAGTAAACACAAGCATCAAAGCTGCTTTGTCACAGACATATTTAGTTGTATATGTTCGTGTAAAGGGGTGTTTCGTTGTGACTTTTCACCTCTCTGAATACAGGCCATCTGATTTATGGTGGTGATTTGGCAGTGCAGGTGATAATGAGCCTGTTACTCACAGCACAGCACAGTACCGTTTTATCCCAACTGATCCTGATACTCAAAATATATACAGCAGAGAGGCATTTAATACTATGAAAACATTCGTTTTGAAAGTTCCTGTCTTGTGTTAACATGTTTAACATAACATGAAAAGATACGGAAGTGCAAAACTCATCATCGTAAAACAAACAGTGGAAATAAACGTTAGACTCTCTGAGCAAATGCAGACGGCTTTGTGTGTACGTCCCACTTCCTAAATAGGCTTTGGAGACAGTCTTGATACATGTATTATGTCATATGGAGTCTCAGGAAAAGTTTCCTCAATGGCCTCACTCATAAAAACCTCCCTACTGAAAGAAAAACAGCTAAAACCAGCATAAGCTGATAAGCTGGATTTAGGTAGTCTCCCAGCCTGGTTTAGCTGATGTAGCAAGCTGGTCTAGATCTGTTTTGGTCACTTGGATGCTGGAAGCTTAAGCTGTTCTTTCAGTAGGGTTTTATAAAGGAGTTTTAATCATTTAGCTATTGCCACAACTACAGGCTATCAAAAAGAGGCATTGAAAAGGATACTGATTTTCCATGTGAATAGCACAACTCTGCATAGAAAGTTTCATCAGCTCTCACATTCATTTTTTTAGACACCGAATTTGATATGATGTGCCTTTAATTCCCACAAAAGCATCAGAGTAATAAATCTGGTCCTCCCAACAAATATATATGCCCATAGGATCGTAAATCTGTTTCATTGTTTGCTATATAAATTGTGGCGCTTGGCATATACATAAAGAAATAAATCCAGCTGGCAGCTAGACTGTACATGTCTTAAACATTTAGTTATGTAAATAATATCTACTAGCACAGGTTATGGAAGTGTAAAAAAAGAGAATAACAATAATAAGATTTTCAATTATGGGTCTTTTGATTGACAGATAAAATGTTTAGGAAATAGTTTTAAGTTGAAAATTTTTTTCTACATTGTAAAAAAATGCAGCATAATTTGTTACCAGCATAATAGTACCATAAAAATATAATTTAAACCATTTCAACTTGCTTTTATAGACGGTTTCATCGGATGCACGTGCGCTGACGCGATACACGTCTGGATCCGAACTTTACCTCCGGTTTCGTTTTTTTTTTAATGGTCTGACTAGTTGCTAAACTGATCTCTTGAACAAATGCATCGTCGAAAATAACAAAAGTTTTGGTTTCCTATGTGTTGTTTTTTTGCTTGCTATATAAATAAACTACGTTTAAAGAACTTTGATGTATTTATTCTTAGCGGAGCAAACCGGAAATTATGTGCGGACCACGACAGTCGCTTGTTTATGTTGTTACTGCTGAAACCGTCTATATTATTGTGAATTGGTTGAAATGACTTCCAAAACCACGTTTTTTTAACCTCCATGCTGCAATTTTGTACAGTGTAAGAAAATTTTAAAGTTGTAAAATTTGGTAACATTTCAGATACAAAAAAAAAAGGGAATACAAATGTAGTACATCCACTAGGGACTGCTGTAAAGAAACATAAAGCAGGAAGTTACCTGGTTGCTTTAAAATTTTGAGTTAATTCAACTTAAAAATATTATTTGACATAACAAATTTTACACAATTTATTTGAGTCAACTAATATTTTTAAGTTGAATGAACTCACAATGTTAAGGAAACGGCTAACTTAAATTCTTAATGCTGGGTGCACCAAAAGATAATCCGGCTGATTTTGGGCCAATTTCCCACCATCCGACAATCCTAGACATGTCCCGATTATCTTGATGGTTCTACAGATTATTTTATCAGATTTTTCCTTGGTGTGAGACTGTCCAAACCTGATCGGAAGAACGTCGGAGACACCCCGATCGCGAATCGGAAATATTAAACATGTTTAATATTTACGAACAGAAATCCTGATGTGTGGGGGAACCCCGAGGACAAACGCGTGCACGCTCTTGAGATAATCACATGAAACCAAACAATATCCAATCAGAAAACGAGATGATGGAAGATTGAAGCAGTCATGGCGCAGTACAATGTGAAGTTGATGCAAAGTGAACTTGTACAGACCAAGTTCCTGCTGTCTCGAACCCTTTTCTTTTATCCCTTGAATTTGCTGTGAAAATAATTCCAAACACTACCATTAAAATTTCTTCCTGCATATCGTCCGCCATGCTTATTCTGAAGTCTCGCAAGCTTTTGCGAGATTTCCTGTGTTCACAGTCGAAATCTGTTCTTATGTAGTCTGCTGTCTTTGACACATCATGGCAAACCACACACTATAGGAGCAAAATGATTAAATTTAGGATTTCTCATCCTAATGTTTGTGGTCTATCACATTTTGAAAATCTTATAAGATGTAAAAAAAAAACTTTTGGTGTGTACCAGGCATAAGAGAAACCAACAAATATTTTTTCCAAAGTTGACTAAAATAACCATGTTTGCAACCTATTGTATCTAAGTATTGCTCCTAAAATGTTATACAGTAAACCACTTTGTCATGTAATGGTGTCAAACTTTGTAGTTTGGCTTGCCTGAGGGAAGTCTGAGAAGTAAATGAGGCAAGGATTGAGTCAGAGACCATCTAAGAAGGTATAAGCTCCTCGATTGATGGCAAATAACAAGCTGAGCATGTACAAGCAGATTTACTATGTCCGTCTGTTTATGGATGATTGCCAAACGGTTTGATACGATCCGAATTAGACTGGACAGGGGTGAAATGAAGAAAATCAAGAGGTCAGTTTCACAAGAGAAACAGCTTTAGTCTGGTTTGAGAAACAGACGTATGCCTTGCATGAGGGCATTTTTCTATTAAATCTCAACTTCTTTCGCACTCACCTGTGGGATTTGACATATCATTGAACATTTTCACGGATAATACACATTCCTCACCTCAGGTTAGGCGACTACTTGTACTGTCTGTAACGAAAGTTTGACTAAGAAAAAACCAACATCATTCGAATTTCCTATAAAAGTATGTATTATAAAAAAGATTGATTACACATAGCAAACAATGCCAACAGGATAACCTCAAATTTGGATGTATTAATATTATAAGGAATAAAAAAGAATTTTAGCATGCAGAAATTATTAAATACCAATCCTATTTAAGATCTTCTTTGAAAAAACCTTTTTAATAAACTACAAAATGACACACAAACAGATGTTTTAAAATCTTTTATTTTTCTTGGAGAATTTGCCTTGTTTAAAGGAAATCTTTAAAGAGCACCTATGGGCTGATTCACGATTTCACATTTCCTTTGGTGTGTAAGTGTGTATTACATGTTAACGATATGCAAAAGGTACAAACCCCAAAGTAAACAACGTAAGTTATCGTCTCCAACGTAAATCTCTTTTCTTGGACTACAACAAACACACGGATTGTAGGCAACGGTTTACTTCCTGGGATTGGTGATGTAGTAAAGACCGACATTATCATAATTCCTCCCGCTTCGGACTCACAGCCTGTAAGTTAACTCCTGTTAGCATTGCATTTTGAGCGAATCTTTCAAACATGGAAGGGAGCATCACATTTCTGGCTGACGTCAGAGATATTCAGGCCAATCACAAAGTACAGATTAGCTGGCCAATCAGGGACACAGAACTTTTCAAATCGATGAGTTTTGTACAAAATCAGTGCGTTTGATGACGGCAGGGAATCGTTTTTGAACAATTAACCACGCAAACACATTGTATTATACCAAATAACGTTGTTTTTAGCAATGAAATAGGTGCGCTTTAAAGACTCTTTGACATTTTCGATAAAATTTCATCTACAACACTGATATAATTAACGCATTCAAGGATTAATGCTATTTTACAATACTATACACTTTAATTGAACGGAAACAATAAATTATGTATTGAATATTTTTTCCCAAGTGCACACAGAAATTAATACGTACAAGCAACTAAAGCATTCAAACATAAAAAGCTATTGCATGATTATAACCTCAATATTATTTTCCCAATCGATGCACTAATCAATGCAGGCATAACAGGTTTCGACACGAGCAATAATACGATTTTTGTGCAAGTCTTTAAAACATTTTAGTGCTCTCTTTGCGGTATGACACAAAACTAAAGGGTTTGTAATTACGAACGTCCCACTTAGGATAAAAAATGTAAAGTTACGTTGAAAGGTTTTAACTGTATACGAGCGATAATTTGCACACGTAACAGCTCTGCATGCTGTGCAGAAATAAGTGGCAGGTTTGTAAAGAAGAGACGTTTTACAACCACAACAAGTGCACTATTCCAGATTAATGCTAGTTTGTCACAATAACAATACAAGTGGTTGCTGTCACTATTCCCAAAGGTATTTTCATGCCTATGTGAGACAGATATACAACGACTATTCAACTGCCCTCATGGACGGAGTTGTGAAGAGCTACTGTATGACAAAGTAAACAATCACTGTTTTAAGATTAGTAAAATAATACCTGATGATGCTTTTCCATCCTATCTGCTCTTCCATACGAGGCTTGATTCACTAGACATTATGGTACCATTATACTAAATCCACAGTAGTTTCCTCCATCCTCCTTGCTAAGGATTAGACAGAACAAGGAAAAAGGTTCTTGGTGCTAGTGTGGTTAAGACTGTGAGTTTGATCAGATTAAGATGTGTATTAGAGTTTGGAGCGAAAGGGAAGGCCGTCGTACAAGTCGGCTTTAAGTTGTGCCCATTCGGCCAGTTTCTGTACGACACCTTTTTCTTGAGCGAGCACGCTGGCCGCTTTCTTCAACTTGTTCTCGTTGCGCTCCAGGTAGCGACGGCTCTCAGCCTGCAGGAAGTCCAGCCTCTCTTGTTTGTTCTCGTCTAGTGGGACGTCTTCGCTCATGTAGGGGTTGAAGCGAAAGTAGGTGTTAGGGGGGAGAAGGGCATCCAACATTGTGTGGACCTCTGAAGGCGAAGGAGAGAGAAGATTATGCAATAGAGGTAATAATAGAGCGTGAAGACCATCTGTGTAGCTCTTGGTGTGATCTATTACGTGTACTATTTAATTTGACTCCACTCTCACCTTCGGTGTCTGTAGCGCTGCTGATGACGTTAGTAAGTTTGGTTTTCAGACTGGTGTAAGTGCTGGAGCTGGGCTTGCCGACTGACTCGTATCGACCTGTGCCCAAAGACACCACACACTGCACCGGCGTGTTGGGCCACAAACACTTGCTCTCATGGATGGCCAGAGCCGTGGGGTTGTTGATCAGGAGCCCACCGTCCTGGAAAAAAACACAAAGGCACCAAACGTTAACAATGTGACAACGGTTTAACTTCTCAAACAATTAATATAGACTAGTTATGGTGCGATAGATGTCTTTATGGAAGTTAAGCCACTAGCCAGCCATGTTTGCAATGCCTCTCAGTTATTTCAGTCAGACAAGACCTAAGTCCGATCTACTTGAATGGGGAAAGACAAAATCGCATGCTAAAATCGCAATTAAACCACATATTCCTGACCAACAATTTAACCCCGACATTAATTGTACCATATCTTTAGTTTCTTTAGCTTGGAGCATAGTTTGTTTTTTATGTGTACACGAACGTATGCGCACGGACGAACGCACAGTCTTGCAAAGTATAGTTTGTTTCACTTGTACATGTACACAGACATTCGAAGCATTCGCATTGCGACAAAATACAATGCATTTCCTGGGTTACATACTACATTCTCTTGTATGCGCATGCATATGGTGCGGGCGAGTAAAATACGCACGCAGTCTTTTGATCACAAAAATTGTGTCAGGCGTAGTGTACACAGCCACTACACTTGCAAAAATGGATCATACTTCGGCCGTTAAAGGGACACAAGGCAGCATTTTTATGTTAATAAATCATCTTTGTAAGTCGGTATATGGTTAAATGACTCATTACATGACGAATGAAGACTCTCTCGCCCGCCCCTACCGTCTGTAGGAAGAATACCCCACTTGCAAGTTCGCTGTATCCGACCCGGTGTCCTTCAGTCTCGTAAAGTCTCAGATATAGAAAGCATTTACTCCCAGACACTAGGGGGAGCTAGTAGAGAAATAATACTCAGACTTGCCTTGTGTGCCCTTTAAGCTTAAATTGCACTTAAAAACAACCTTTTTGAGATTGCTTTAGTTAATGAACAAGTGTACAAAGCCCCGCCCCCAGAGATTAGTCAGTCTTTATCGATTGACGATTGGTTCTTTTAACTGGAAGACAGGACTTCCGTCACCAAAGTGGCCACATTGAGCGTTGCATTCATAAACATAATATACATAGATGTCTCATGACATGTTGGAGCGTAATCCAGCCGCCATATTGGTTGGGTCTCCTTACTCCACGCTAGCACCAGAGTCAGAAACTATGCCTGTATTTTGTGCAGTTTACGGTTGCAATAACCAGGGGAGTGTTGATACCAGAACGCATGGCATTACCTTTCACAAGTAAGATTAAACTTTTTATTTATTTATTTATTTATTTATTTATTAATTTAGCTGACGCTTTTATCCAAAGCGACTTACAATTGCTATATATGTCAGAAGTTGGCCGCCTTTGGAGGGGTTATGTGTCTTGCTCAGGGACACAATGGTGTGTCACAATGGATTCGAACCCGGGTCTCTCACACCAAAGGCGTGTCTTATCCACTGCGCCATTGTTACAAAAAACCTGGTAACAATTTGGGAAGTTATGATAATTGAAGTTGGGGATACACCTGTAAAAATACATGCAGTGGGGGCACATTGGGGACCCATCCAAGATGGCGGACGCACTGATACTTCAGCTCCAATAGGCAGCGTCAGTCTATGAGGCGACTACGTATATAATGTCTATAGTTGCATTGCGCCCTATTCATAGTAATAGGAGTGCTCAATGTTATTATAACCACTATCTTTGGCATCTATTGAGAACTGTAGGATTTTCTCCCAATAGGCTGTCATTCATAGATTTAAAATCAAATGCATTTCTCGGTAAAGGGGCAGATTGATGGCAGGCATCTTGTTAAAAAAAATAAAGACCTTAATATAACATACATAACTTAATCTTAAATTAACAGGATTTTATTTATAATTTGGCATCCAAAAATACATTTCTGTAAGAGGGTATTAAAAATGTTTTAAGTGTGCTGTGAGTAATAAAAAATGCTACCATATTTTGGGGGTCTCTGCCGATATAATGGCATATATTTGTGTCCCAAATCAAAGCATCTTTGTGGAAATCTGGGTTACAGAAAGTGCAGAAATAAAAGAGGTACATTTGCATTTCCAATTGACATGATTAAGGGAATCATCAATTTACATTATAATGGAGACAGGATATCTCATCTATAGGAGACGTGGGTAGATGTGTTCATTTCACCCGGGGCACTTAAAATTCATTTACTCGGCATCATCTTTTTCTGTCCCGTTTCCTTGCTTCCAGTAAAAAGCACATCAGAGAAAGACACACATCGTCAAGTGTCCTACATTTCAGTGACATGGATACTGAGACATGCATCACTGCTCTGAGCGTTGCATTTTGGCTTGGAACAAAGCTTATGTGCCGCCAACTTAAATCAGAAGATAACCGATCAAACAAATCAGTTGATAACCGAAACAATTACAGTAAAACAAATTCAGTCAAAAGACACTCTGACATCATTTATTCAACGTCTTTTAAAACCTTGCATGATTTTGATCCTCCACAGAACACATGAGGAATTTATAGCAGAATATCCAAGCTTATTTGCATACGATCAAATTAAACATTGACCTCAGATTTAAAGTAGAGATGCACCGATCTAAAATTGTTCAATCAATACCGATAGCCGATTATTTAGACTAATACCTGCTGATACCGATAGTTTGCATTAACTTAATTCTAAAGATTACACTTTTTGAATGTTACTCATTCATAATGACCATTAATATTGATTACTAGTGATGTTTCTTTACATTTTAAATACACTGAGCTCAAATTCATTGCATTTTTAATTAATTGACAGGATATATCGGTCATGACTATCGGCTGTTATTTAACTAATCAGCCGATAGCCGTTAGTGTGAACAATTGGTTTTATTGGCCGATACAGATTATTGGCAGATATATCAGTGCTTCTCTACTTTGAAGCAGATATTAAAGGAATAATGACACGATTTCATAGACAAGTCTTATCGTCGACAGATTTTGAACAATCAACCAATGTCTAATACTAAAATGCTTCTATCTGCTGATACCGATTATAGGCCGATATATCGGTGCATCCATAGTAAATGATGACAAAAATTGTGGGAGCCGATTGGTGTAGTGGACAGTGCTTTGACAAATGGTGCAGACGCACTTCCGGCAACCCGAGTTTGAATCCCGGCTCGAGGTCCTTTGCCAATCCCATACCCCTCTCTCTACTTTGTACTTTCCTGTCATCTCTTAATTACCGGCAAAATGGCCCCCAAAAAAGACTTTAAATGACAAAAATAAAATTTTCTGTCAAACTGTCCCTTTAATAAACTAAAGATTTAATTGCATTTACAATTCATTGACAGGATATATCGGCTATGACTATCAGCTGTTTTTAAACTATTGGCCGATAGCCGTTGCTTTTTAAAAAATTGCTTTTATCGACCGATACAGATTATTGACCAATATATCGGTGCATCTCTACTATAAAGCGAGATTTTAAAGAAATAATGACCTGGTTTCATATCATCGGCTTATCATCAACTGTTTTTAAACAATCAACCGATCTTCGATACTAAAAATGCTTCTATCTATAGATAGTGATTATAGGCCGATATATTGACACACTTGTAGTAAATGATGACAAAAATGTCGGAGCCGATTGGTGTAGTGGACAGTGCTTCGACATATGGTGTAGACACACTTCCTGCAACCCGAGTTCGAATCCAGGCTCAAGGTCCTTTGCCGATCCCATACCCCACCTGTCATCTCTTAATGTATCATCAATCAAATTAAGGAAAAATGGCACTGACTTAAAAAAAATGACTTTAAATGATGACAAAAATGGCATTTTCTGGCAAACTGACCCTTTAAATTAACTAAAGATTTCATTGCATTTTCAATTCATTGACAGGATATATCGGCTATGACTTTAATGTCTTTAATGTGAAAAATTGCTTTTATTGACCGATACAGATTATTGGCCAATTTATCAGTGCATCTCTACTATAAAGCAAGATTTTAAAGGAATAATGACACGGTTTCATAGACAAGGCTTGTAATCTGTTGTTTTTAAACAATCAACCAATGTCCGATGCTAAAATGCTTCTGTCTATCGTTACCGATTATAGGCCGATATGTTGATGCATCCATAGTAAATGATGACAAAAATTGTGGGAGCCTATTGGTGTAGTGGACAGTGCTTTGACAAATGGTGCAGATTAGGGATGGGCACGGATATTCGAATATTCGATCTGCAATAGTAATTCCAATTTAAAAAATGCTATTCGAATGTTTGTTTGTTTTTAATGTGCCACCAAGGGTTACGGCTTATTTAATGCTTTTTCACTTCATCTATACTGTCTTTTACAGACTTAAATGTAAAATATACATGAACATTAATTTGTATGTATTTCTGATTGTTTGGCAATGCAGATTGCAGACGAATTTAAGTTTTTCCTTTATCTCCGGGTTTGTCCGCGGCGCGCCGTGTTTGGCCACTGGCTCAGTGAGGGCTCACGTGTTATTAATCGTGCTTCTGTGACGCCCGCGTCAACACATCATGAGAGATTTGTAAGCTTTCTGTTATAAAGTCTACTTTATTTTGTTAATAACGAGACAGACACGGAGAACAAAATGAAACGGAGAACATTTATTATATGCGGTGCTCTTTCGAAAATGAACCGGATAACTGCACATGGCAGTTTAAAAGCAAAGCTCGGTCTTTGTGAAATGTTGTTAAATTAAGCTAACGTTAGCAACTTTGCACAGTCAACAATAAGGTATCGAGCCGCTTACGTTATTTGTAAAATAATATTAAATACAGATATTCAATCTTGTTCATCCATCTGTTGTTTTTATCGGATAACCATCATCACGAGGAAGAGTTTTCTCCGCAGCACCGGCATTATTGTATCTAGTCAGAAAAACGGGCTTTCACCGAAGCAGGTAGGATAAATATGGTTTTCTTTATTCACAAATACATATCAAACTAAACTGAGAAGATATTTATATGGCGACTGAGCAGTCGGTTATGTAGATGTGTTTTTTTTTCGTTTGCTCCGGGCTCTTGGTGTTTTGAGTATGTTTAAATGATGATAGCCTACTTTGTCAAGTCCTCAAACTTTAAACTTTGCAAGTCCTCAAACTTCGCTTAGATTTGGGGTTAGTATATAATATTTGGTATAATATAATGTATTTAAGATCAAACAGTAATTAATTAATACTGACCGACTTGAAACTAAGGATTTGACTCAGACTTCGCTCCGCGTGGAGTTTTAACGTCTTTTTTTCTGTAGGATATTTTTTAAGAAGAATTTAAGAAAATATATATTTTTTTACATTGTTTTCAACTTAAAAATACATACATATATATACATATAAGTTTAGCTTGTTGTGGATATTTCCTAATTATAAGCCTTCTGTTTAATTATAACAAAATGAAAAATATAAAACACACATGTCTTAATTAACATAATTTAAATAAACGAAGATTCTAATATTCGTTCTTTATGAGCTTAAATATTTGAATGGTAAATTACTGAAAAATGCCCATCCCTAGTGCAGATGCACTTTCGGTGACCAGAGTTCGAATCCAAGCTCAAGGTCCTTTGCCAATCTCCGCCCCCTTTCTCCACTCTGTACTTTCCTGCCATCTCTTAATTACTTTCTATCAAATAAAGGCAAAATGGCAAAAAAAATACTTTAAATTATGACAAAATTAAATTTTCTGGCAAACTGTCCCTTTAATGAACTAAAGATTTCATTGCATTTTTAATTCATTGACAGGATATATCGGCTATGACTATCACGATAGCCGTTAGTGTAAAAAAATGCTTTTAGCGACCGATATAGATTATTGTCCGATATATCAGTGCATCTCTACTATAAAGCAAGATTTTAAAGGAATAATGACCCGGTTTCATAGACAAGGCTTATCATCGGCTGTCTTTAAACAATCAACCGATCTCTGATATGAAAATGCTTTGATCTATTGATACCGATTATATGCCAATATATCGGTGCATCCATAGTAAATGATGACAAAAATTGTTTGACAAATGGTGCAGACGCACTTCCGGCGACCCGAGATCGAATCCCGTCTCGAGGTCCTTTGCCAATCCCATACCCCTTTCTCCACACTCTGTACTTTCCTGTCATCTCTTAATTACTGTCTATCAAATAAAGGCAAAATATCCCCCCCAAAAAAACACTTTAAATGATGACAAAAATGTAATTTTCTTTCAAATTGTCCCTTTAATGAACCAAAGATTTGATCAAATGCAGTAGAAAAACAAATAAACAAACAAACGTTAAAGAGCAGACTTCTTGTGTAGCACTTGAGGGTCGTACGTATAACAGATTACAGGCTTGGCATGTGAAGAAGGAACTGAAGTGCCATTCAGAGCGAGAAGAGAGTTTAAGTAAAAAACACAGAAGAGCCTCTGCCACTGGCAGCATTTGGAGATTGGGCACCGAGTGCACTGTTGGCAAAAGGTTTCGGAGCCAAGTGGTTCTACCGCATTTGCATTTTAATGAAGAGCATTCATCCCACACCGCATAAACACATATCAAACCATAGAAAAGCTTTTAAAAAGGCATCATGGGAAGATTAGCCAATTGAATGTGTATTAAGCGGGTGTAGATGGCCCTTAGGCCAAAATATTAAATCAGAAGATTATAGTAGCAGCGATCTAAAAATAGCTAACACACATCTTATTCTCCCAAAAATTTGGGCCAACTTCACCCTTGATTCCTCATCCACTGATTTGATTTGAACTCCAAAGCGATGATCATTACTAATGGTCGCATGACCATCTCTTTAATCATTTCCTATGGGCGCAGATTTTCGGCTCATCAAACGCTAACTCAAAATCTTGCTTCTACATTTGGGTTCAAACCAACATTTCTAAATTACAACCAGTTTCCAGATCTCATCGGACTCAGACTTCCAATGAATCCAGGCATTCATTCGTCTCGCTAGCCGATGGCTTTGAACGACCTTTTAGAACAGCGGAGACATTGTGGAAAGCTTGATGCGAACCCAGCGGGTGTCTATAGGCAGACGGACAGAATGACGCCTCCCCGATGGTTCGTCATACACTGCTGAGGGCTACGATTCAACATCAGTGTCTGCCGTCCTGCCCGGGAGACTTCAGGCGGATGAAATCTCATGCTGTGAGGGTGCGTTGAGCGTGGCAGTGTTGGGATTGTGCCAGGATGAGCAGGCTGAAGATGGGCAGAGAGACCTTACAGCTACGCCGGTGCAGTGCAGCTATATTATGACTATGAACCAGTCAAAATAATAATACTACAAGCAACACTATTACTATTGTTTACTATTATTACTACACTATTACTATTGTATACCAGGGGTCGCCAACCTTTTTGTGAACAAGGGCTACCACAATAGATAAGGGCTACTTTTTTATATAGTCTACTCAACTTTTTTGGTTTACTTGTTGATTTTATGTACTTGTTCATATGTTTTATCATTGTATAAAATAAATATAAAATAAATAAATAAATATTAAAATTGAGGCTATTAGTATAATTTGCTTTGGCGGGAAACTCACAGACTGTGCCCGCGGGCACCATGTTGGAGACCACTGGTTTATACAGTACCTTACTGTAATTGAATCATTGTTTGTTAAGAAGAGGTTTGCTACTTATTTTCTTAGAAACTGAATTTATTATTTTCTCCTCCATCTGAAAGCAGGTGATGGTGATTTTACTACTAATACACTATGCCTTACATAATCTAATCTAAAGCAGCCATGCCAGCCTGAGTGACGGCACTCAAAAACAACAGTAATGAGTTTGTACTCGCAGCCCTGATGGGACAAGACGGGAAGTAGTTTGAGTGCATGCATGTGCAGAATTTGCTTTTCCTTCATCTCCTAAGAGATCCTGAAAGGTTTTGTAATGATTTTCAATACCTTAAGATTTCTGCCTCAGCGCTTTAGAAGTCTAAATATGATGCGTCTTTTAAAGGCGGAGTCCATGATGTTTGAAAGCCAATGTTGATATTTGAAATCACCTAAACAAACACGCCCCTACCCCAATAGAATCTGGACCTTCTGTTGATAGACCCGCCCCACACATACGCAACCCGGCATTTGATTTGATTTGATTGGCTATAAGTGTGTTTTGGTAGTCGGCCCGTCTCCTTTTCCAACGCGTTTTTCAAACATCGTGGACTCCGCCTTTAAAGAGAGCTTGAAAAGAAATAACAAAATGATATATTAGTAGCAAATGTGAGTGTAAGATTTGAGTTTAAAGCGATTTTTGTAGTGTAGGGGTGCGCGGTGCAAAACTAACGCGGGGTTAGTTGTAACACGGACTGTTTACATTATTGCACAAGGTTGAGCGTTTTGTATTTACGGTATTTTTTCACGCTGCCAAAAGACGATCTCCCGCAAATTATTGGAAATGTATAATGTTTTATTAATGAACGAGTGTTTTGGTGGCATGTAAGTAATTTTTTTCATCATGCTTTTTTTTCGGTTTCTAAGTTGGGTGTGTAAGATACCAAATCCAATGCTATGTTATCTTAATCAGTGTCTTGTTGACTAAAACATAGCATCGTTTTGATATGTCTGCAGCTCTTAGCAACTTTTTTGGTGGGCTTGAAATTATTTTGACCCAGCGGGGTTAATTGTAACGCTGTGTTACAACTATCCCCTCAGCACTTACGATATGAAAACCGCTAACGTTAGCGTAATTCTTGCCATTGTTTTAAATAAACTACACACGAATATTTTCTGGCTGCCAACAAAATAAATGTGCCTGTCTTCGTGTGTCAAATTTATTTTTGTTCACATCTTAACTCATTCACCGCCATTGACGAGTTATCTCGTCATTTATGAGTTCATATTTAACTAATAAAAATGCCTTTCTGGACGAATTTCAAAGTGAAAGTGTAATACCGCTTTTATCCACCAGCCAAAACGAATTTATCAAAAACGGATGTTAAAAAGATTTTAAGATTTATTTTAAATGCCTTTATGTTTGATAGTCATTCTGAGTCTGATCTCTAACATAAATTCCTTTAAAA
Source organism: Misgurnus anguillicaudatus (assembly GCF_027580225.2). NCBI lineage: Eukaryota > Metazoa > Chordata > Actinopteri > Cypriniformes > Cobitidae > Misgurnus > Misgurnus anguillicaudatus. The sequence continues at coordinate 25,689,349 of NC_073337.2, forward strand.
AAACGAAATTTTTTAAGCTTTTTGCTCAAAATGTTGTATTTTTGAAGAGAAATATCCATATTTCAGTGGTTAAATTAAGTGGAAAAACGTGAAACGATTAAGTGAAACGTTTTTTCCCCATTTTGTTTGTTTGTTTATTGTTTGTTTGAAAGCAGAGGGTGTGTTCTTTAATTTGATATAATTTGTATGTTTATATATTTATAGAAAATAATTTTTCCTGCAAGGAATTTTGTGAAAATTTTGTTAAAATCACAAAAATGCAGGTGGGCAACTTTTCTCAAAAAGGCTGGCGGTGAATGAGTTAAATATTGATTGAATAAGGTCACGTCAAAGATTGAAATCATAATGAAATTAATGGCTAAAATCATTGATGCTCATTATCTCAGAATTGATTTTGAAACTGTAGTATGATTATTACAGATAAAAAATGTTTTGTCATAATTGTGCTGCTTTTTCTCACATATTTAGACATTTGTGGCCATTTATAATTGAACTATTGTTAAAAGGGCTGGATGAATAAATACAGTGTGGATACCTGTCTATTATAGACAGATAACAATATCCACTTCAAGTATATAGACAAAATAGTATTGAAATATTTGCCTGCAAACTTAATTTTTAGCAAGTGTTACAACTAACCTCCTGCCTGTTACAATGAACCCCAACTATGGGGTAAGTTGTAATGTTTGCACTTCTGTCACATTTGGTGTAATTGTCCAAGAATGGTAAGTACTAGAAACAAACTTCAAATGTTCATTTGTAGCAGAGATGTGTGTAAAAATATAATTAATCAAACTCAAATATTTTTTAAACGATTGAGCCAAAACCAAAAATCGTTCGGTTGTGCCCCGCTCTCCCCTACTGTTACTTTAAAATGCAGACTGGTTTACCTGATGGAGGTCGTTTCCTAGAACAAATTCCTGGAAGTAGCCCGGAGCAGCGGATGATGCCCGAATGGCCTGCCACATCTTGTGCTGGCAGCCGCCCAGGTAGTGCGAGCGAACCCCGGGCGAGAAGTTATAATTCCTGAAGACATACGCCTTCAGTGGCAGGCCTTTGTTTACTACGGTGCTCACTGCTGACACCTAGAAAAACAGCAGAGAATTGAATGACTATACAAGTCCCGGTCAAAACAAAAAAATTATATACCGATATACGTTGAAACGCACCTTGGGACATTTAGGATTTTTGGCAGTCTCAATCATTAAACCATGCCCCATTCTTTCTCTGTTGAGGATACACAAAAGACAATGTTTGTTATAAACACAGCTTTGCATGAAACCGTAATTTAACAGATCTATTTTGGGTCAAGTATATGCTATACTTAAGGATCTCCTCCCAGATCTGGCTGTCGTAATACGCGTGACTCCAGCCCATCTTCACTGTGCCCAGAATCAAATTCTGTTTAAAAACATCCGATCCCAACTTCCGATACAGTTCCTCACATTCATCCAGAGGGATCTGGAATACACCCAGCATAAAGGCCAGGATGGCTCCTGAAAACAAAAACAGTTATGTTTAATGTAGGAAAAATTCACATTTGTAGCTTCTAGAGATGCGCGTCTGGTTAAGTATACCTGTACTAACTCCACATATGTAGTCAAACAGTTGGTAGATAGGTTTCCCAGTCAAATTTTCCAATCTGTGCAAAGCCTGTAATGCAACCACTCCTCTACAAAAAAACAACAACAGTATAGTTCATACATATATAGATTTATTTTAGATATATACACCATTACAATAAATACAAAAAAATTGCTGCCACAATTATAAGAAAAACTTTTTAAAGGGGTCATGAACTGGCTTATTTTCAGTCACACACTTTTCAAAACAATTCATATTCTGACCTTGGTTTAAACGATTACGGTAGTCCATTTTCTTAAAAAAAATCCAGATTATTTACTCACCACCATGTCATCCAAAATGTTGATGTCTTTCTTTGTTCAGTCCAGAAGAAATTATGTTTTTTGAGGAAAACATTCCAGGATTTTTCTCATTTTAATGGACCTCAACACGCAACAGTTTTAATGCAGTTTAAAATTGCAGTTTCAAAGGACTCTAAAAGATCCCAAATGAGGCATAAGTGTCTTATCTAGCGAAACGATTGTCATTTTTGACAAGAAAAATATTCACTTTTAAACCACAACTTCTCGTCTATCTCTGGTCCTGTGACGCGCCAGCGTGACCTCACGTAATCGCGTAATGACGTCAAAAGGTCACGTGTTACATATGTGAAAAGCACAGTTGAGGACCATTTTAAACAATAAACTGACACAAAGACATTAATTAGTATCATACGACATACAACAACGTCAGAACATTCCTCTTTCTCCACACTTGTAAACACTGGGGCGTAGTTTCGCATACGTCTTCCGTGACCTCTTGACGTGATGACGTATTGCGTGAGGTCGCACTGCCGCGCCACAGGACCAGAAACAGACGAGAAGTCGGTTCAAAAGTGCATATTTTTTATTAAAATGACAATCGTTTCGCTGGATAGGACCCTTATGCCTCATTTGGGATCGTTTAGAGTCCTTTGAAACTGCAATCTTAAACTGCATTAAAACTGCTACGTGTTGGGGTCCATTAAAATGAGAAAAATCCTAAAATGTTTTCCGCAAAAAACATAACCTCTTCTCTACCGAACAAAGAAAGACACCAACACCCTGTATGACATGGAGGTGAGTATATTATCTGGATTTTTAAGAAAATGGACTAATCCTTTAAAGGTGCATTGTGTAACTTTAAAAAAGGACTCTTGACAGAAATGCAATATAATATACATAACTATACTATGAGTGGTGTATAAAAACCTTTAAAAATGAACTGCATTGTTTTTATTACCTTAGAATGAGCCGTTTTTATCTACATACGCTGCGGGTCCCCTTACATGGAAGTCGCAATTTCGCTCCGCCGTGTAGCCCTAAACAGACAAACTGCTATATATAGAGCGCGTTTCTCAGATGACGTTATGTTTGTCCTGTGGCAGCTACCGTAGTTTCTCTATGCGTTTCGGAAGGGAGGGGTGAGCTAATTGAGCCGCTGGTTGCAATTCACAATCTCACCTCTAGATGCCACTAAGAATCTACACACTGCACCTTTAAATAAAAGCTGTTTTTGAAATAACAAGAAAGTGTTGAGTTTTGAAACGTACAGGATATTTTTATAGTGCAACAACCTCTTAACTGTGAAAAGATCAAGGAAAATTTTAATTTTCTCAGTTCATGACCCCTTTAAAATTATTTCACATTTAAACTGCTTTAGTTTAAGTGTTATATATTTAATATTTAGCATGTCACACTGCTGTTTTTTCTGAATAAGTTGTAAAATAAACATACTGATATGGGTTACAGTCCTAAAACTGCGACCGTGCACAACAATTCTCAAAAGTACATCTTGGATGATGGGCAAGTATAAATTTGTGTCAGTCCTATTTCTGCCTGACCTACATTTTAGGTAATTTTGGGCTGACCTACTTTTAACTTCGAACTTTCATAATTTGTTAACTTTAAATGAATATTTTTTTTCAAAAGTACCTGGTTCCTCCTCCATCAATAGAAAGGACACGTATCCCCCTGCCTTTGACCGGGTCATTGTAGCCCACCAGAGCCAGAGCCTGTCTGACTGCAGCCTGCAGACTGAAGTCTCGACCCTGCCTCAATCGCAGAAGACAAGGGATGACCTTCTCCTAAAGACAGCAAGAAGAAAGAGTCCACTTTTACAAAACTAAGGCCGTCATTGGTGCAGAAAAATGTCAAGTTGGTATCTCAGAGTCAGACGCTTACAGTGACCGCCACTCCTCTGGTTTCAGGAAACTCCAGCAGGTGAAAGCTCAGTTCCTCCACCCTGCTGATGGTGATCTTTACGTCAGTGACTCTTTGAAGACTCTTGACCAACGCCCTGGTTCTGTTATCCACACTCACACGTGCTATAATCTACATAGGAAATAAACAAACTCTAGATCTCTTGAAGTGCCCCGGTCATGTTTTATAAGATGAAGACATATGTTGCATAAGGATAGTTGGGCCTCATTAAAGAGATGGTTCACCCAAAATTTATAATTATGTCATCAGTTACTCAACCTCAAGTTGTTAAAAACCTATATAGATTTCATCGTTATGATAAACACAAAAGATGACAGTTTGAGCAATGTTACGAACTAAAAAAAAAATGAGCACCAGTAGCTGTGTTTTTATTAAAGATTTGCACAAAACCTTAACTTTATTTTAAAAATGTCGGGAAAAAAGTTTTTATTGCGAAATAACAGCGTTTCCGTTAACCGATATTGAGTGACTAAAACATAATTTTGTTGTTTCGTGATAACGTAGAATTAAAAAAAAAGATGGACGACGTGACGCGGCTTCCTTCCATTGTAATGAACTGAACGTAAAATATGCGACAATGGGCGCTGACATGTTACGCAAAAACGTCAGTTTGGAGCCAGGGCATGCGCAGAAGGAATCGTCTGTGGAACCCAGCGGTGGAGACGTGGTATCAAACTTCCGCCCAAATGCTCAAAATCGCGCCAAATTTAACCACGCCTCTTAAACGTATTATTTGACTGACATGCTAAAATAAGGTACCTTAAATACAACTCATTTTGTCGTTATGCAATAACACAGAAAATTAATAGTTATATCTTCAATCTTGCCTTGAAGCTCCGAGAGTCCACTCAGAAAAGCTGTCAATTAGTGATGCACCGATGTATCAGCCGCCGATATTTATCGGCCGATTTTTGATGAATTTGAAACCATCTGCATATCGGCAATAACACGAGAAATGCCGATACCGATTGTTTATTAATTAACTGCATAAAGAAATCCATTATATGTAAAAAATGAGTTAATGTTGTTAATAAAATAAATGCTGAATAGCAAAAACCACCTTTAAAGGTTGTCATGCTGTCTTATTATATTTGTTTTAGCTTAATTTGTGCCTCTCTTATTATGTTAGTCAGTTGAATGTTAATTAGATCCAATCCATGTTCAGTAAAAATAATTTGATGCAGAAATAAACTAGCTAATAGGCCAACTGTATAGTATTGTATACAAGTGTTTTAATATCGGTATCGGCCAGAAGTAGTCTGTTTAAAATCGGTATCGGTCCAAAAAATCCTATCGGCGCATCCCTACTGTCAATCACAAATGTCAATCATAATGCCACGCCCATTTGAAAACTTATCACAAAAATGAACGATTTAACATATATCAGCGTGATAACAACTACCTTAAAGGACCAAAACCATATTTTGGAAAATTTAATTGGAAGTGTAATTTTTTTTTGACTCGAGTCCCTTTCGTTTGCATGGAGAGGGCGGGATTTATGACTTGTACTGCAGCCAGCCACCAGGGGGCGATCAAAGAGTCAGCAGCTTCACTTTTCAAGATATATGAGGCACACCCTCATACTGCGCTATGTGGATGACATCAAAAAAATACAGTGAGAGCGAATCGAAAGCATACAGAGAAGTTGACTCCCGAATTGCTTTCACAGTATTTTGATGTCTTGCACTTCTGTGACACCACATCAAGTCGAACACAACTCCTCTGTCTTGTTCTTCTTTCAAACATACTGCGTCATATTTAAAGAATGATCATGTAACTTTAGTTTTATGCACGTCAGGTGACCTATAAATGCAAAAAATGTTTTCATTGCAGTTTTGTGATATATTTCTTAGTTGAATTACCTTAAAAATCACCTCACCCGAGCGTAAAAAAACTTTTGCGCGATATATAGGAGTTTATGCGAAATTGCCATGCTTCCATTGGCCGCATTTTCAGTTTGCGCAATAAGAAGGGTAATGGAAATGCAGCTATTGAGTTCCATAGTATTTTTGTTTCCTACTATGGAAGTCATAAGTGAACCAGCTTCTTGACTGATGATAGCAAATATCTTACTTTGTGTTCAGCAAAACAAAACAAAATTATAAAACAAAATAAAAATTTGAGGATGAGTAACTAATGACAGAATTTTCATTTTGGGGTGAATCCCTTTAATAAAACATAACTTGAACATAAAATTTAATTTGTGTGTTTTGAAATGTATTTTTATGTAATCTCGCATATTAAATGTGACAATTGTGTAAAATCAATGATTTATACATAAATTTGCTCTGTTTTGAACACATTTGGGTCTGTTGTAAGATTTGGATTTTACCTTCTCTCTTTGAGACAGTAGCTTTTTAGCTTTCTCCTCAGTCTCTTTCTGCTCCTTGGTTTCTGCACTCTTTGCCTCCTGAGATGCTGTTGTTTCTGATCCAGATGCTTTGTCCTTCTCCACTGTGCCACCACCCTTTGAATCTGCTTTAAACTTTGGCACCAGGGGAGTAATGTAGTTACCTACAAAAGCCTGGACGCTCGGCCTGGGATATGACAAGTAATGACTGATGCTTTTTCTTGGAGATATGGGGATGGTTGAAACCCCCTCCTCTTTAGACGGTGCTTGTGAACTCGGGACAGAACCACACTTATCGTTGGCAGGTGGAAGAGGGGGCGTTTCTGGTGTAGATTTATGGGATACCGGTGCTGCCATGAGGACGTGGTCCCGACCACCACTGGAGTGAGAACCAGGTTGAATTTGAGTTGAGTAGAGGGTCGTATCTCCTCTACCCTGCTGCGATTTCTTGACGTCTTCGCTACCAAAGTAAGCATTGACGTGTTCGGCCAGGTGACTGTATGTTTCGTCCATGTTTGTGGTAAAAGCAGCAGGCTGGAAACGTTGCAACGTCTGCTTGGCCACAACGGTAGATGCGTTCCCCACGTTGCTAGGTTTTGGAGCTTCTTTATGCCGCTCCACAATGTCTTTCTCCATCTCTTTCATTTTTGGTGGATCAGATGCTGCCACTGTCATGACAGCCCCGGCTTCCTTCTCAGGACATTCGACTTGGACCTCTAGAGTTTTGGCACCGGGCTTGAAGCACATGATCTTGGAGAAGATCTCGCTGTTCACCGATCCGCTCACAGCCTTGGTGACTGTGTCCAGTGTGCTCCTGATACGCGACATGCGGTGAGGATCGTAGAGGGAATTCTGGGATGTTTCGAGGAAACGCACTTGCGTGAACTTGACATCAGAGCTGCTAAGCCCAGCAGAGCTGAATGACAATATGTTTTGAGAAACATTTAGCCATTTTGCATCTGTTAAGTAGTGGCTCTGTTATAGATGTTATGATGTGGGAGGTTTTTTTCATCTTACAGGAGACAGATGTTATTTGGTATTACTTACTTAATAACAAATTATATTTCTAGCTCAAGTTAAACAAAGCAAAGGTATCGCTATTGCTTTATTCATGGAATTGCAAGCACCAATTACAATTTCGACAAAAATTGTAACAATTAGAGATGAACCGATATTACATTTTCGACCGATTCGATTATTTAGACTGATGACGGTCGATACCGATAGTTTGGTGGTTAATGTTATTTTATAATATATAAATGAAATGTTCTGATTGTTACACCATTAACTCTTTCCCCGCCATTGACGAGCTATCTCGTCAATTAAGAGAAAACATTTCCCTGCCAATGCGCTTTCCTGACGACGTTTTAAGGTAATCTGTAATTCCGCTATTTTCCAAATTACCCAGTTTATTAAAAGAAACTAAAGCAAAAACGAATTTAATTAATTTTAAACTCAGTGTATGTTTTAATAATCGTTTTCAATCTGATCTCTAATAAAATTCCGGTAACACTTTATTTTACGGTGTCTTTGTTACACATGATACATGTAATTATTATTGTAATAACAGATAATTATGCATAATTACATGCAACTAACCCTAAACCAAACCCTAATCCTAACCCAACCCTATAGTAAGTACATGTTGTTAATGATTATTACTTAGTACTTAAATGTATAATTACACTGTAACAGTGATACCGTAAAATAAAGTGTGACCAAAATTCCTTTACAAAAATGCACTTCTTTCAGTTTTTGCTCCAAATTTGGTCTTTTTTAAGAAACCCATATTTAAGAGGTTATAAAAAGTGAACAAATAAAGATAGGATGAAACTTTTTTCACGTTTTGTTTGTTTGCTTGTTTGAAAGCGGAGGGTCTGTTCTTTCATTTGATAAGAATGTTTAAAAAATTTTTGTGTGCGCATTTATGAGGATAACGATTAATCGCAACTAATCGTTTGCAGAATAAAAGTTTTGTTTACATCATATATGTGTGTGTACTGTGTATAAAAATTATGTATATATAAATACACACACACATGCATGTATATATTTAAGAAATATTTGTATATATATTTTTATTATTGCTGGGCAAAGATTAATCGCGATTAATCGCATACAAAATAAAAGTGATTTTTTGCATAATATATGTGTGTGTTGTGTAATTATTATGTATATTTAACCACACACACACATATTCATTTTAGATTTTTTTATTTATATATCAATTTTTGATTTATATATAATAAAGAATATATAAAATATAAATAAATATATATACACACGTAAATGTTTCTTAAATACATACATAATTGTGTGTATTTATATATACATAATAATTACACACAGCACAGTGTCATAATATGCCAAAAAATCTCTTTTATTTTGTATGTGATTAATCGCGATTAATCTTTGCCCAGCACAATTTTTTTTTACTAATTATATGTATATATAATTTATATTATATATAAATACTTAAAATACAAATATATTTTTTCTTTAAATTATACATGTATGTGTGTGTATTTAAATTATTATACTCAATACACACACATATACGATGTAAACAAAAACCTTTATTCTGTGAACAATTAATTGCGATTAATTGTTATGCAGCCCTATTATGGATGTAACATTTCTGAAAGCCGCAATTACTGAATTATAGAAAATACATTTCTAAAAATGTTTGAAATTGGTATTTAAGCCACCAAATATTGACATCTAAGATATCAGTATGGTAAAAACTTTTAAAGGTAAGGTTGACATTTGCATGGAATTGCTCAGTAACCACAAAATTAAATATTATCTAACTGTAGTAACTACAGTTTCCATATTACTATTGTAATACTATTGTATTACTATTGTTATATTGTTATATTAAAAACGATTATCAATCTGCAAGAAAATAAGTTCACATACTATAACAACCATGATTTTTTTAAAAGAAATAATATGCACATTTAGCCCAGAAACATTGAATACACAAGAACAAAACAGGATTTACATAGGGAAATGCCAAAACTCCTTCTAACAATCACATTTTGTAAACATCAAAATAGAAATGTAAAAGTAAGTCAACAGGAAGTACAGAACACCCGAAACTCTGACCCTGTCAGTCAGTAAGTCAGTCATCACCATAGAAACCAACGTCAACAAACCTGACTAACGTTACTAGAAACTACTAGACTGCATCCCTGAATAAACGACATGGAGGCTGAACGCCCAGAAAGCGCAAATATCTCGGAGTGTGATGATGACGAAATCAAAAACATCGACTGGATTTCATGCAAAGATTTTACAATCGAGGCGGGAGAGCAACAGATCAGACAGTACATTAATCTGTGGGAGATCAAGCATCCCGGCTGGCTCTACAGCATTCAGTTTCTCCATGAGCAAGAGCTGGAGTTTAAAAGGCAGTACCAGTACCGGGTCAAATGGAGCATCCCGACCCAAACCGCCCCGATCCCTAGAGCCACAGCCAGCGTTTATTTCATCATAGAAATCTCTCGAATCAAACCAGACACGCTGCCTGTGGACGTGCACTTTCTCATTGAATCAAACCGGTCCAAACACATTCCCGGCCGAACGAGTTTCAGGGAAAAGTGGCTGATGGATGTACTGGAGAGCAAGGCTTTACTTATGGACACTATTGACTTTTAAAACTGTAACTTATCTATGCTCTGTAACGGTAATGCCATATATATATACAATAAAATGTGCCATTAATATCGCGCCATAATGACAGTTCGGTTATCGACATTCAATCATATTGAATCATATCACTTAACCATATTTATCTCTAAATGATTACACTCATAATATATTGTGTTATATCCGTGTAAGATGCTGCTGATTGGACCGTCGATGTTGTTGTTTTTAGCCGTCAAAGACTGCACAGAATAAATAACTCTGCTTATTTGGTCTGGATATTGACACTTTAAACATAAATATACAATGACATACCCGGTTATTATTTATTTGCTGTCATTTCGTTGAGTTGACAAGAGACAAATACAAGTATCCCAAATGGAAACTGATAGGAAACGTTTAGAAACACAAGATATGACGTCATCATCAAACAGCCAATAAGTGCGACGCTGTTCTCTTTTTCTCTTTCCCTGATAGAAGCCACACGGGGAAAGCGTACTGCTAAATAACGGTTTGTGCTGGCAAAAATAAAAAATAAAATAAAATAAAAAATATACAAATAAAAAATAGATATAAAATAAAATAAAAAATATTTAAAAATAAAATGAAATATAAATATAAAATATAAAAATGAAAGATAAAAAATATATATAAAAATAAATCAAAAAAATAAAATATAAAAATAAAATAAAAATGTTAAAATAAAATTAAATATTAAATATTAAATATTAAATATAAAATAAAATAAAATATAAAAATAAAATGAAATATAAATATAAAATTTAAAAATTTAAATATATATATATATATATAAATAAATAAAATATAAAAATAAAAAATAAATAAAAAATATATTAAAATAAAATGAAATATAGACGTTTCATCGGACGCACGTGATACACGTCTGGACCTTACTTCCGGTTTCGTTTTTTAAGGTCTGACTAGTTGCTAAACTGATCTCTTGAACAAATGCCTCGTCGAAATTAACAAATGTTTTGGTTTCCTAGGTAATCTATGTGTTGTTTTTTTGCTTGTTATATAAATAAACTACGTTTAAAGGACTTTGTTGTTATTTATTATTAGTGGAGTTTACCGGAAGTTACGTGCAGCCGCTTGTTTATGTTGTTACTGCTGAAACGGTCTATAAAAACAAAATGAAATATAAAAATAAAATAAAAAATTAAATAAAATGAAATATAAAAATAAAATGAAATATAAAAATAGAATATATTTTTTATAAAAATAAACTTAAATATACAAATAAAATAGAATATGAAAATAAAATATGAAAATAAAATAAAATATAAAATAAATAAAAATCATCCCAATGTCAAAAGTGTCCCAATTTATCTGAATTTACTCTATCTCTAATTTACTCAAATAGACACACACCTTAAATGTCTACAAAATGAAAATTCAACAATCTATAAAAAAACATAAATCTTGTTTTATTTGCATGTCTTTTCACATGTACATGGGTATAAGAGTTTCAGGTATTGTTGTAATTGGCTGTATCTCTCATCTCTCTTGATTGAGACTGTCGGATACAGTCCTGCATAGTTTCATGGTTAAGAGAGTAAAGTTCCTGGTTGTAGTTTAGAGGAGGCAACCTCCCAGGTAAAGCTGTCGGTCCCTGTGCAAACCTCTCCAGTGAATGAACCCTCCTCTCCTGTTGCAACCAGTACAGCATCTCGATACGATCCCAGCGCATTTTATCCTTGTACGGTCGACCCTGCGACACATTAAAAACAGCCGAAATAAAACCTAAACATATTGTAGAATGCATGAAGTTAGTGCTGTGGAAAACTCACCTTATAGGTGATGCTGTCATTAAAACGGGTTGTGATGTGGCCAATGGTCTTGGACAATTCTTTATCAACAGCTGAAATTTGAGAGCTGAGCTTTTCTCGGCAACTTGCCTCCTCCATTCGAGCAATAGATGAACCGTGATAACCTGTATACGCATGTGTTTTGAGTACAAGAAAACAACATTAACAGCGCAAAGGTCATGGGTTCGATTCTAAGGGAATAAAAGCATCTTTCATATAAATAAATATAATGTAAAAGTGGTTTATTATAATAATAATAACAAATATGCTATATTATTACTTGTATTACAGATGAGGCCATACAGTGCACTAAATATGTATATGTATAGGTGGTTCCGAATTCAAATGTCTCATGTACCTTGCTGGAAAAATCTGCAGGGGTCAGATGCCTCCCTTTCGAAATCCTCCAACCTAGACAACAAAAGCTCCCTCTGCTGGATCAACCGAGCAGCCTGCTCCCATGCATCGATTGCCTGAGGGCATAAAAACACGCACATCCTGCATGGCCAGATGTTCAACGTGATGGAATGCTGGGAGACGTTCATTGTTATCATTCCTACCTCCGGCAGATGGTCCCTGTACTCATAGGTGCTGTATTTGATGGCCATGTCTAACCGCTGTCCCTCTGGTAGGTAGAGAGCGTTCCAGATTTTCTTCAGCCTGGCCTGCACCTGTTCTCCATCCATCTCTCCAAAACACATACTCTCTCCCTCAGACTTGAAAAAAATTTAAATTGTGCTATTTATGTTTAAGTAAAAATTATACATTAACATCAACAGCTACATGAAGTGAAAGAAGAAGTCAAATATTAGGGAAAGAACACAAACTGACCACATCCTGTGTTTTCTCATCTGGATTAGTCTCTGAAACACACAGCATACAAATCTATGTCCATTCATGTCTTCTGGGTATAAAATAACAATTCATTTTCTTATATGTACCAGTATTTCACACAGTAAACTGCTAATTGTTTATTAAATGTAAAATAAGGATTGCCTTCCAGTTCTGGATCTTTTCCCAATCCTCCCATCTGTATGGTGTTGACATTCCAAAATCCAGGAACATATTCCTGCTTCACTTTTCTAAGTAAATTAATCCTTTCTTGCTGCCTCCTGGAAAAGATAGCATGCATGTAAAACCAAAGCAAGGTTTATCTTAAAGTACATCTCTAATGTTATTTAAATCATATAAGTATACATACTAGAACTAAGTCATTGTGTTTTACCAACTGCTGACCTCAGCACAATCAGAAATTGTTTTCGGTCAATTTTTGGGTGAAACGAATCTATGTACACTCACCTAAAGGATTATTAGGAACACCATACTAATACTGTGTTTGGCCCCCTTCGCCTTCTGAACTGCTTTCATTCTACGTGGCATTGATTCAACAAGGTGCTGAAAGCATTCTTTAGAAATGTTGCCCCATATTGATAGGATAGCATCTTGCAGTTGATGTAGCTTTGTGGAATGCACATCCAGAGTACGAAACACCCGTTCCACCACATCCCAAAGATGCTCAATTGGGTTGAGATCTGGTGACTGTGGGGGCCATTTTAGTACAGTGAACTCATTGTCATGTTCAAGAAACCAATTTGAAATGATTCGAGCTTTGTGACATAGTGCATTATCCTTCTGGAAGTAGCCATCAGAGGATGGGTACATGGTGGTCATAAACGGATGGACATTGTCAGAAACAATGCTCAGGTAGGCCGTGGCATTTAAACGATGCCCAATTGGCACTAAGGGGCCTAAAGTGTGCCAAGAAAACATCCCCCACACCATTACACCACCAGCCTGCACAGTCGTAACAAGGCATGATGGATCCATGTTGTCATTCTGATTAAGCCAAATTCTGACTCAACCATCTGACTGTCGCAACAGAAATTGAGACTCATCAGACCAGGCAACATTTTACCAGTCTTCAACTGTCCAATTTTGGTGAGCTTGTGCAAATTGTAGCCCCTTTTTTCTATTTGTATTGGAGATGAGTGGTACCCGGTGGGGTCTTCTGCTGTTGTAGCCCATCCGCCTCAAGGTTGTGCGTGTTGTGGCTTCACAAATGCTTTGCTGCATACCTCGGTTGTAACGAGTGGTTATTTCAGTCAAAGTTGCTCTTCTATAAGCTTGAATCAGTCGGTTCATTCACCTCTGACCTCTAGCATCAACAAGGCATTTTCACCCACAGGACTGCCACATACTGAATGTTTTTCTCTTTTCACACCATTCTTTGTAAACCCTAGAAATGGTTGTGCGTGAAAATCACAGTAACTGAGCAGACTGTGAAATACTCAGACCGGCCCGTCTGGCACCAACAACCATGCCACACTCAAAATTGCTTAAATCACCTTTCTTTCCCATTCTGACATTCAGTTTGGAGTTCAGGAGATTGTCTTGACCAGGACCACACCCCTAAATGCATTGAAGTAACTGCCATGTGATTGGTTGATTAGATAATTGCATTAATGATAAATTGAACAGGTGTTTCTAATAATCCTTTAGGTGAGTGTGTTTGTGTATTACAAATAATGCATGTGAGAACTTTAGCTCCTTGGTGAAGTACATTAAACCATTCAAGCATTTTTATATTGTCCATAATGTGAATAACTGAGCACACATGGAAGGAGAAACCATGCAGAATGAACACCAGCTGTTGTTTAAATGATACAGACCTTCTCCTCTCCTTTTTCTGCTTGTGTGCCAGCTTCTTTCTCTCTTCCTCCTCATCCTCGCTGTCATAAAGGTGAAACATCACTGACAGATAATCAGAGTCCTTCAAAACCAGAGCACAAATAATAAAGCCTGTTTAAGCTTGACAAAAACTTAAAGCCAAAGAACTTCAGCATAAAAACACATATATATTCTTATCACCAAACCTACCTGGTTGGAAATGTGGTTAAGGTAATCATCGAATGATAGTTGGCACTTCCACCAGTTAAACCAGGCTCTATATGCTCGAGTGGTCTCATCCACAGGCCTCTTCCTGTTTGATGCCATCTCCATTCTCTCGCTGCATAATGTCAGTATCATTAAACTTAAAAGCTAATGCAGAATTAATTGTATTTATTTATTAACACAATTTTAGCATATTCATGGAGGGAGCTGGTTTGGCATCACCGATTTACTCGTGTTTGGACTCCAAATAGATACATTTAAAGGTAAAAGAATGAAATTCATGTATGCACTACAATTTATAATTGTAGTGGCTGTTGTGTTTTTTTTTTCAGGATTTATATGCCATCATTTGATTGGAGAGTGGCGGACATAGGAAAACCGGATCGGGAAAGGAAATCAAACTCATCGAATCAAGTGTTTTTTATGTGACTTGAACAAGCAACCATCCATTAATCAGGTTTATTTTATGCAGAAGGGGAGTGAAGGAAATAAAGTAAAAAAAATATTCACATACCTGTGAGATATGCTGTATGGGTTGGGCCTTATTAATGATGGGTTAAACAGGTTTTTATTATTGCTTCTGTTCAGGTAGCACGCAGCATTAGTTGGGATAGGTTCAATCCTGGGGTCCTTAACAGACAAAAAGACATTCCCTATGACAATTTAGCTGCAAAAGCATATACATATAAAGGTTTTATGTACACTACCATGATCACAATTATATTCTGATTAATATAAAGGAAGATATTTTGAGGCATGTTTGTAACCAAACCGATCAGAAGCCACACTGACTTCCATAGCATTCTTTTTTCTACTATGGATGTCAATGGGGCTTCTGAACGGTATCTTCCTTTGTGTTCATCAGAACAATTTAAATGTATATCATTTTTTTTTTAATTTCAAGTTTTAAAGAAAATGTCTTACAATGCACAATGGAAAGAAGCACAACTTGCCTCATCAAAGCTAAAATACTTTGTTGAAATACTTTTGGATAGTTCCTCATAGACTTTCCTCATTTCTATTTTGTCTTCGACCAAGTTCTGATCCATTCGAGCGAGTGACGCAGAGTCAATCTGAAATGTTTAAATAATTATATTGATAAGTCCAATGTAAACCCCTATGGAGTTCATAGTGTTTGCTATTCATAGTGTGATATTTTCAGACACTCCACCATCATAAGATACACAGAAAATGATATATAAAATGTGACCTTTGGACCACAAAACCAGTCATAAGGGTAAATTTTTTTTTAAATTGAGATTTATACATCATCCACAAGCCGAATAAGTAAGCTTTCCATTGATGGTTTGTTAGGTTAGGACAATATTTGGCCGAGATACAACTTTTGGAAAATCTGGAATCTAAAGGTGCAAAAAAAAAAAATATTGAAAAAAAATGAATTTGAAGTTTTCCAAATGAAGTCCTTAGCAACACATATTTTTTAAAATATATTTACAGTGTGAAATATCATGGAACATGATCTTTTGGCATTTTTGTCATTAAAAAAATTATAATTTTGACCCATAAAATGCATTATTGGATATTGCTACAAATATACCCGTGCTCCTTATGACTGGTATTGTGGTCCACATATGTCTTCAAAGTGCCTGTCATAATAAAGTAACACCTCTGGTGGGTACATGTTGAGTTTAATGTTCTCTAGAAGAACTCGGTCTGACATCCTGGCTGTTGCCATGTGCACGATGATTTGAGGTGACGCCGCCATTTTTACCACGGCTCCTTGTGGGTGCTGAAGTTTCTTTGAAGGAGCTTTATGCTTCTCCTCCTCCTCCTCCTCTTCCTCCATTTTCTACAAAGATAAACATAGGTAAAGGCTGTGTGTGCCTGTGTGTGTATGATCCATCATGCCGTTTCATCATGTACCTGTAGTCTTTCTTTGAGCTTTTGGAGCCTGTTGGAATCATAGCTGCAGTGGGCCTTGATAAGCGGTGGCAGATCTGTCTCACAACTGGAGTCGTTGTCATAATCGCTGTCTTCCAATAACCTAAAATTTAAAAAGATCTATTTACCTACAATTCATGCATTAACATAAGCATATGATTCTTAGCAGTCCGACCTCTTTAAATCCTCTCTGGGGTGGATGTGATCCTTCAGGATGGACTCAGTGGATAGAAGGACCAGCAAGGATGCAGACCGGGAGAGCGGTGCTATATCCAGCTCCTCCAATAGTGTCTCCCTGGATAAGTCTGGCATGGAATGACATCCCTGAATTATGGGACAAATTGTAAATAATATATGAAATATAATGTAAAAGTAATGTTTGCTCTCCATTTTACAGATAGATACTAGTGTGGATTACTATAAAGTTAGTAAACTATATCGGATCTTGGTCACCTTAATTCTGACAAATCGGTTTTGATGGGGATTCTCATCCTTGTCTTGTTTCTGTATACTGGGAGGCGAGCTGACTGTTGAACCTGAGCAAATACACAATTACTTCTGATATCACATCTTAAACTATCACTTTAACGTGTGTTTTTTAGAACCATACATTTGGGATCTATCTTGAAGGGGATGGCGTCTTCGTGCCGGGGCAGGAGATCATACACACGCTGCAGATCCAGCTCTCCAATGTTCTCCTCAATCTGAAGACAAGAGCATCCACATTAATATGCATGTTTCTGGCTCTCGGAAAGGCGAATAAACGCACAAACACACCTCCTTTAGATCATCAGTCTTTTCCCATTGTTTAACGTGGAGATCATGTTTATATTGCCTAGTGGGCGTGTTCCTCTGTAGTGCCACCTTCTGTTCCTCTTCAGATGATGGTTTAATTCGCCTCGCAGCTTTAATTCCCGAAACAATCCTACATCTAATGGAGCGAACATTTAAGCTACAAAACAGATACAGTTACAGTCAATTGTGTCACCATAAATGCCACACCATGTGATCATACAGAAATCAAAAGCTTACAGGTTGGTACAGTCTGATGCCATCTGAGCCACCAGTCTGCTTCGGTTGGCGTAGTCGCTAAAGACCCCACGCCTCCTGAAAGTGTCCATCGAGAGCAGATAGTGCAGAATCAGCTGCTCGCAGACGCGCAGAACCTCGCTGAAGGTCTGACAGCGCAGCTGCAGGTTCTCCTCATGGGTCAGCGTGGTGTCGACAGACGGGATTTTCAGGTCCTGCCAGATCAGACCCAGCTCACCGGTCAATACTGTTGTCTGCATAAATAAACAATAAAGAGAGGGGGTACAATAAGCACATTTTTGGAAATTGGTTTAAAATACTTTAGACACTAACCAGAGCCTGTTGGTCTTCATGGGTGATGGTGTAAAGCTGTGATATCTGGCTAATTCTTTCTGTAAGCTGTTCACAAAGCTCAGACAAAGAGGCTGGGGTGCTTTTATCCTTTTTAGGGGATGAAGATTTTGATTTCACCTCTTTGGACCTGTCTGGAGAGGAATGTATAATGTTGAAATATTGTAATCATGATGTCAAATACAGTATATGAATGAGGGAATGAAATACAAACCTGCCATCCTATCAGTGTTGATGTCCATGTGACCTGCAAACTACTTAGATTTGTTATGCAGAACAGATCTGGCATATTCAAATTAAGCAATTACAATTAAATAAACTGGTAAATCTGACATTATGTCTACTGTATGAGCAATTTCTGTGATTAAGAGCCAACACCACTTCTTGCACTGTCAAAAATACATAATAAAAAAGGCAATGGCTTCACAAAAAGACTCAAGAGAAAATCAAAGAGAAAATGAAAATGCTCTCTGAAGTGATAAATAAACTTCTAATGTTGTTGTTTTTTACAGCAGAGTAAAAGTGAAACAGATGCAACATTGCGCG
Organism: Misgurnus anguillicaudatus; assembly: GCF_027580225.2. Lineage (NCBI taxonomy): Eukaryota > Metazoa > Chordata > Actinopteri > Cypriniformes > Cobitidae > Misgurnus > Misgurnus anguillicaudatus. Next base: position 25,707,720 of record NC_073337.2, read on the forward strand.
TGCAATTAAATCTGATTTATGTGGCACCACAGAGACGTACAAACAGTACTTGTTACAAAATAAATAACTAATTTAATTACGGTATAAATTACTAATAAAAAACATCGACGGAGTAGTCTTTTGAACACCAAAGCCAAAATCGTTACAAAAATACAATTTATCAAAGTATAACTAGCCGAATGTTTTCACAGCGCCTCAGTAGCTCTTCCTGCGCGCTCGTGACCTAACAAGTCTCGTTGCCTCGGAAACCCTGGCCGTTCTCAATCCGAAGGCTGCAGCCTACAGAGGTCGCATAACTAGGCTGCCTACGTCATCAAGACTGTGCAATTTCAGAATATTAACAATTATAAAGTTGACTGTTATTCTTGGTTAATCGTAAATTGTGGTAAAACGTGTATGACTTGCGAATGTAATGCTCATTTAACTTAAATAAACCAAGGCTTAATGACGTATGCAGCCTGCATGCGACCTCGGCAGGCTGCAGCCTTCGGATTGAGAAACGGCACCGTCAGGTCAGGCACTACGTCATTACGCAATTCTGGAATCGACTGCTTGCTTTTCTAAAAGCAGCAAGATTTTTTTTAATCTTCTGTATTTAGTATTTATTAGGAGAAAGCACGGATAATGGAAAATATATTTGGGATCAATAAAAAAAAATATTCCGTTAAGCATGTTTGGGAAAAACTTAAACCCTTTTTTGCCTGTGAATTTGTGGAAAGGAAAAATAAATTATTTTGTACATATTTAGAAATATAACTATAGCTGTATAACCAAACTTTTTTTTAGAATTTTAAAATTGACTTGAAATTATATTTAAAAAAACAAACATTTTAATCCTAAATGCATAAAATGCTTTAAAAACACAGGAATTTGTGTACATTTATGTACATTTAAATTTTTTACTCTTTTCTGGTTAATGTTGCACATGTAATATCTCTTATTCTAGTAGCATATGGTATACAACTTTTGACTGTTAATGTTTTGTCTTTTTCAAAATTAAACTTGTTAAACCAAAATTTCCAGGCGTGTCCTAGTTGTTTTGATGATGTGTCAGTGGTTTGTTAGACTTTATCTTAAAAGGTCAATTGACTATGTGATATACAGCAGGCATTATACTTTTGCCCCAAAATGACGATCTAAAGTTAAAGTGCATAGGTATCGAGTCGACAATATTAAAAATATGTAATATCAACAGAAGGGTGTCAGAGCTCACCTAGTGAACAAATAACTTAAATAATTGCAGTTTAAAGTCATACAGAATACGACATACATAAAGTCGCCCAAAAAGTCTCATCTAAGCAAATGCCACGAGCAATATTTGTGTATGTAAAATGTGTGTTCACAACTCAAAAGTCAGAAAACAATTCTTCCCAACGTGCATATATAATGTAATACAGTAAAACAAAATCTGAAAGCAATTTAAAAAAAACAAGCCCTATAAATTACATTATGACTGTTTTTATTTTGCTACACGCTACAGCATGTGTAACTGGCTCACTGTGTATATATGAAAAATGAACGCACCACTTCCGTTTACATTAGCCCCTGTCATCCGGAAGGGTGGTACCTGTTCTACTTCTGCAAATACAACGTCTTGTGTCGTCTTGTGCCAGTCACGTCAAAAAACAACATGGATATGAGAGGTTGTTCAGTCTTGTCCACGGACTTTTGATATTTCCTTTATCCTCACCTGTACCGGTCAGGTAAAACTTTGTAGGAGTCAATCTCGGAATCGATTCCTTCAGAAAGATTCAAGTACGCAAGATTCACGCTTTGGTCCTTGTCGTAACTTGCAGGTGAGCGCTTTCTGGTCATTTAATCAATTTGCACCTGTTATGTTGAAGGTATGCGCTGTTTTTTGATATTTTACCATAACTATACCAGTCTAATGCTGTTACAATCAGCGTGTTGTGTGTTATTGATAGGTAGGTGATATCTGCGGCGCGTTATTGAGGCGTCCGTGCAACATTAAATGTGACATTGGGTGATTGTCCTTTCATTGAGCATTCACACGCGTTTTCTAAGTGTTTTGTTAGTATTTGGTGATTGATTTTTGTGGTATATTTTGTGTTTGTAGACCTCCAAAGCTTTATGGTGGACAAATTCCTCATGTAAGGTCAACAAACTGATTTATTATTAGGATCCCGCCTACACTAACTTGCCAACGTGACTTTATAGCACTTGATTTGCTTTGTTCCTTATATCAGTGCAGAATAAAAAAAGTGAATAGTATTTGGTTTGAACTTCCTGAAATCTATGACATCTTTTGTCAACTTCTTTTAGAAAGTAAGTCATTTAGAAAATGACATCTCATGACAGTTTAGTAAGAGCTAAGATCAAGTTTCACAGCCTTATTTTATTTCTGTATAGTCAGTAAACCAATTAGAAACCGTTAAATGGGTTCTAATGGATTTAAAGTTTATAATTAGTATTGGTTTTAATGGACACTATTGGTAAAGTGGATTATATTGGTGGCGAATGGGAACCAATAGTGCACCATTAAATCCTACTGGAATAAGACCGAAAACACACTACATAAAGGAATTGGGTATGGTTTTAAAGGGGACATATCATGAAAATCAGACTTTATCCATGTTTAAGTATTATAATTGGGTCCCCAGTGCTTGTATCAACCTAGAAAATGTTAAAAAACATCCAGTCACTAAGTTTTGGTGAACCATTCTCTGCAAGCATGTGAAAAAAGAGGTAATTGAAATGTGGCTCCCCTTGTGATGTCAGAAGGGGATCTTATTATAATAATATTGCCTCTTAATCTGCACTATCCAACCACTGCACTGCCATTTAGTGCAAATATCAACTCATTTGCATTTAAAAGGACACACCCAAAAAATGGCACTTTTTTAACATGTTATAATAAATTATCTATATGCTATTTTGAGCATATACATCAAATGCATACTCTGGGGACACCAAATATTTATTTTACATCTTTAAAAAGTCTTCTGAAATGTCCCCTTTAAAAGTTAACAGCCAATAGTTCATAATGGTATTTGTACTGAAAACCATTATATTTGTTTTGTTTTTCAGCAGGGAAGTAAGAAAGTGGTAATGTTGCGTTCACGTTTGGCTCTCATTGTGCTCCGTCATGTTGTCGTTTTATTTACAGAGGTAACATGACCTCCTCGCTGCTGAGCTTTTTAAACCGAATACCTGCATACTTTCTATTTTCCCACGAGCACCTGCTTTGATAGCAGAGATTTGATTGAAGACTCGGCAAAGGCCCGAGGGCTCACCTCGTGTCACATTTATCACCGCACCGCTTTTGTCCTAAAGATTTCTTCAACCTTTTGCCCTGTACTCGGGTGAAGCATTTTTTTTTAAACCTGTTGTGGCCTGTGACAGCATCTCTTTTTGTACCATCAACTTATAAAGGATGTCTTTTACTATTATAAATAACAGTTAAATTCCTACTTTTACAATTATCTAATAATTTTTTTGCCACAGCTCACACTTAAAGAACAGTTGACCAAAAACCCACCTATTCGGACCATTTTCCAGCACCATGAGTGGTCAACCACGTAGGATTCGTCTGAAGCCGTGGCTGCTGGCACAGGTGAAAAAAGTTATCTTCACCCCATTTTGTCATTATTTCTGTATTTTATTAAACAAAAAAGGAGATTTTTTTTGTGCTGGGCAAAGATTAATCGCGATTAATCGCATACAAAATAAAAGTGTTTTTTGGCATAATATATGAGTATGTGCTGTGTGTAATTATTATGTATAAATAAATACACACACATTCATGTATGTATTTAAGAAACATTTACATGTTTATATATATTTATTTATATTTTTATATATTCTATATTAAAAAAATTTAAAAAAATAATATATAAGTAAAACAATTCTGAAATGAATATATGAATGTGTGTGTGGTTAAATGTACACAATTATTAGACACAGTACGCGCACATGTATTATGCAAAAAAAATGTGTTTTGTATGCGATTAATCGCGATTAATCTTTGCCCAGCACTAGATTTTTTTATATAAAATGTAACATTTTGTATTAATTTTATCCATCTGGCCGTTGCACATTGCAAAAAAAAATTTAACAGATTTAAATTTTAAAATGTGAAAAAATGCAAGATAAAACGAGCATAAATATACTGATGACTCATCGTGCACCGAATGAGTTTTAGCCCAATTAAATTCTTTCTATTAACGAGAGCCCCTCCCCTAAAACTACCTGCAGATGACTCGCATCTAACAGTTTAAGTTAAAGATCATTTTAAATATTGACTTTCTACATTAGTTAAGTAAACAATCTTCACTCCACCAGATTAACAGCGGGAAATACCCAGGGTTACATTGGCTCAATCAAGAGCGCAGGTTGTTCCGGATCCCGTGGAGACATGCCACCCGTCATATGCCAACGCTGGAAGAGGAAAACACTATTTTTAAGGTGAATACCCGTGCTGTTTTGGTAATTGAATAAAAAAACCTTTTTGCACTGCAAATGACATTGGCCCTAGATCTTTTTCTGATATTTTATAAATGCTAGAAACCCTCTTTCATCCCCACTGCTTTTTATAATCTTTTCGTAAATGCAATAAATTCCCCCATAAATGCGAGTGCTAATTTTGGAGTGCAAATCTTTATACTAAAACACCCTGCAGTTTCACTCATACTCATAGGATTTATTTATTACTAATAACAAAAGAAAGTGATTGATTTACATGTCAACTGTAGTTGCTTCTTAAGATGTGTTAAATATAAAGCAAATAACAAGTCATGTAAATCTGTATATTTAAAGCTTCCAATGAAATGTCTTTCAGTAGAATTTCATTGGCCGCTTTAGAGAACTAAAAAGGGATTGAGTTTCAGTTCCACTTGACTTTATTATTGCAAACTCGAAAGTTAGAGGAAGCACAGACGTTTGTATGTCTGTTAGCTTTGAGGTCCATATGGTGGGTCACTTCTATACATTAACAAAAACACTTTATAAGGAAGTTCAGAAAAGCGTGGTCTTGTAATCTAACCATTCTGCATGAAAAGGCCTCTGTAAATATAGCTGTCTCGTGACAGTTTTTGCAGTATCCAGGGTTCCCACGTGAATCTGGGGGAAAAATTCAAGACCCTGGGAAGTTTTTGAAAATATACATACATAGATACAGTTCGTTGAAAGTGCTTGAATCTATTTTATGCAATAAGTTTTGTAGAAAAATCATCTCGGTTACATATGTAACCCTCGTTCCCTAAAGGAAGGGAACGGAGACGTCACGTCGTGACTGACGAATTGGGAACCGCTTCCCAATTCGTCGGTCACGACGTGACGTCGTAGTGACCGACTGAAAGGGAACCATATAATTCCCTGTGTAGTGTAGGATAATATCATAAAAATTCTAGATTTTTTAAGTCTAAACTGTTCACTTTAAATGCTTATATCTTCTGTATGCAAATGTTGATTCATACCAAAATGCTTTTTGCATACTTGTGTTTGACACATAAAAACGTGTCTGGTTACGTATGTAACTGTTGTTCCCTGAGAAGGGAACGAGACGCTGCGTCTCCCTTGCCATACTTCCTGCGTCTCTGTAACGCCGTCTTTGGCGATATTTCAGATAGCGATATACTTCCTGGCTCCCACGTCACCCTGTCTTTGTTGTTAAGCCTCAGGTTGAATTTGATATCGATAAAACGAGTATAAATATACTAATTACTCATCCTGCACTGCCCAATCAAATGCATTCTATAACGAGAACCCCTCCCCTAAAACTAACAATTTATAATCTGGGATGTGATCTAAAGCCTAGTTACTATTGAAAATGAATAAAATGCTTTCATATGTCATGCCAAACATCTTTCCTGTGTTAAAATAAATTGTGGTCTCTGCAGGCTTGGGCTCTGGAGACGGGTAAATACCAAGAAGGGGTGGATGAGCCAGATCCAGCCAAATGGAAGGCCAACCTCCGCTGTGCCCTTAACAAAAGCCGAGAGTTCAGGCTTCACTACGATGGCACTAAAGACACCCCAGTCCAGCCTTATAAAATCTACGAGGTGTGCGACCAGTCAATCAATGGAGGTAATGAATGCATGCAGTAACAAATACATTGACCCAATGCTGCTTATTATAGACGGTTTCAGCAGTAACAACATAAACAAGCGGCTGTCGCGGTCCGCACGTAACTTCCGGTAAACTCCGCTAATAATAAATAACAACAAAGTACTTTAAACATAGTTTATTTATATAACAAGCAAAAAAAACAACACTAGATTACCTACGAAACCAAAACATTTGTTATTTTCGACGAGACATTTGTTCAAGAGATTAGTTTAGCAACTAGTCAGACCATTAAAAAAACGAAACCGGAGGTAAAGTTCGGATCCAAACGTGTATCACGTGCGTCCGATGAAACCGTCTATATAAGTTGCTCTGATATAAATAAACAGCAAAATTAGTGCAAAATCTGTAGGAAATTATATTTTTGTTGTACTGCCACTGTGTGAAATTAATATATAAAAAAAATTAGGATTGCACCGATACAAAATTTCTGTGCGGATATTTGTTTACTTGTATGACATCTACCGATACCGATAATTTAGATTTTCATTAATTGTTTTAAATTATGTTGTGTTTTTACACCCCTTTTTATTGCTAGAATTGTTTTTAAACAATCAGCTATCTTTTGATCGTTCAAAAAATGTGTTTTATCTGCCGATACCGATTATAGGCCGATATATCGGTGCATCCCTAGAGAAAATTACATTCAATGGGATTGCTTGTGAAGAGATAGACGAGCCTATAAATCAAGTCTTTTCTTGATTTTAGATGCAGGAGAGGATGAAGAAGAGGAAGTAAGTGTTGAAGAGCATGTTACATTTAAATTCATAACACTATTTTCACAACTGTCTTTATATTAATTCAATCTCTTTATTTATTTTAGCTGACAAATTTTGTCAATCTCACCATTGGTAAGATTTCTTCAAAAAAAGAATTTGGTATTTCTACCATTTTTCACATTTTCAGGACTAAGTGTAAATTATTTAATGAATTTTTTTAAAGGGACACTCCCCTTTTTTTGAAGGTAGGCTCATTTTACAGCTCCCCTAGAGTTAAACATTAGATTTTTACCGTTTTGGAATGATATTACACAGTGCCTGAAAATAGTCCCCTTGGTTACTTTCAATAGCAGGGGACTATTTTCGGGCACTGCGTAATATCATTGCGCCTCATGCAGCCATGTTACGGCAGCAAAGTCCTTGATTATTACGCCAAAATGAGAGTATAGTTCCTAGCCATATCTGCCTAGAAATCACAACTTTTAATTTTCCGTCAGTCTTAGTACACAATGTAACTACAGAAGAGTCCATTTTTAAATAAGAAAAATATCAAAACTCTTTAGTCATTTTTTAGCGCAATGCTAATGGTCTAATCATATTTAATGGATTATGCTAAGCTATGCTAAAAGTGGTACCGCCAGCCCCGGAGATCGGCTGAATGGATTCCAATGCGGTAAAGGTCGGATGTTTCACTCTAGGGGAGCTGGAAGGTGAGCCTATTTTTAAAAAAATGTGTAGTGTCTCTTTTAATGAAATATGTAAAAAAAAAATTGTGTATGGGGCTTGTTCATCATCAGACCCTAGAGCTGGCGAACCTCCCAGCTACCCTGCGTACCCTCCCAGAGTCGACGTACCTTTCACTTCTATCGGCGAGGGCTTTATTCCCACCCACCATAACCGTCCAATCAACCTCTTAGATGTTGTCCATAATAACCCCAACGGAGCTCCTCCTATGGCGTCACATCTTGCCCAACCTCCTGAATTTCCCAGTCATCCGATCAAAGTGGAGCAAGGGACGTACGGCGGAGGACTCGGGAACGATCTTGTAATGGGTTCTGCGGGCATCCCGCCACCTGTCCTTCAAGATGTAGTCACTCATCCTGTGGACACCCCGATGCAAGAGGTCCCAGCCCAAGTTGAAAACCAGGTCAATCCGTGCATCGCTGAGCTGCTGAGCAGTCCTCACATGCTGCCCTGTAAGATCCTAATACTTTGTTGTGCAATTATATTAATGGTGCGATTTAGGTGACATCCATTATGCTTATAAACAACCTAGTCCTACCTGATCTTTTGAGTAATGCTGATGTTAAATGAAGGTGTGTACAAAACCACTAATAGCCATAATAAACCAAGTCACGTCTGACTAATGCTCACCGTGTTGAAATTTCAATTGTTGGATTAGTTACTCATTCCTACTGCTTTCTTCTCCACCAGTAACGGATCTTGACATCAAGTTTCAATACAGGGGCCGAACAGCCGGTTCCCTGACCGTCAGTAACCCCCAAGGTTGTAGACTTTACTACGGTAACCTGGCACCCACACCGGAGCAAGTGGAGCTGTTCGGTCCGGTCACGCTGCATCAGGTGCTGTTTCCCGGAACCGCGGAGATCCAGAACGAGAAGCAGAGGTTTTACACCGATCATCTGCTGGATGTGATGGATCGAGGGCTGATTCTGGAGATCAGGGGACAGGATATTTACGCCATCAGGTTATGTCAGTGTAAAGTGTACTGGTCCGGGCCAGGCGTGCTGGAGCAGGGTCCGCCCAATCCCATCGAACGGGAGAAGAAGATCAGGGTGTTCAGCCTTAACAACTTCCTCCAAGGTGAGATCAGATAAATATTAACGTATACGTTTGGATGCATTATGTGATAGATACGCTCTTACTGTAATGGTTCTGTATTTGCGTTAGGTCTCATTCTGTATCAAAAAGGGGAGACGCCCACTCCTCCTCCTTTTGAGATCTTCTTCTGCTTTGGCGAGGACTGGCCAGATAGAAAACCAAAAGAGAAGAAGCTCATCGTTGTCCAGGTATTGAAATTATATTCAAATAAGTGGAAGTATATTAGTTGTCTGTTTAAGCAATGACGTATTTAAGATTGGTTTTATGGTAAATGCACGTTCCATTAATTGGTATGGTGCTTACAACACCAAGATCATGGGTTTAATCTTAGAAAAACACAAGCATGTCCCAAATGCATTAAAAGGGACTTTTTTAAAATGTAAAACAAATATTTGGTGTCCCCAGAGTACATATGTAAAGTTTTAGCTTCAAATACCCAACACATCATTTATTATAACATGTTAAATTTGCCACTTTGTAGGTGTGAGCAAAAATGTGCCATTTTTGGGTGTGTCCTTTTAAAAGCTGATGAAATGCAAACACTGATCGGCTGCAATGGTGTTTGTTGAAATTGAAACTCAGTCGATTGTTTTTCTCTCTCTGCACTAAATGGCAGTGCCGTGGTAGGATAGTGCACATTAAGGGGTGGTATTATCCCCTTCTGACATCACAAGAGGAGCCAAATTTCAAATTTTTCACATGCTTGCAAAACTAAGTTACTGGGTTGATCTTTTTCACATTTTCTAGGTTGATACAAGCACAGTGGACACAGTTATAAACATTGAAAAAGTCAGATTTTTGTAATATGTGCCCTTTAAAGGGATAGTTTACCGAAAAATAAAAATTCTGTCATCATTTACATGTTCTTTCAAACTTATAAAGGTATAAAATACTTATATTTTGAAGAATGTTTGTAACCAAGCAGATATGGGGCACCACTGACTTCCATATCAGGAACAAATAATACTATGGGAGTGAATGGTGCCCCAGATCAAAACATTTTAAAATATCTTAATTTGTGTTCAACAAGACTTAAAGGTGCGTAAATCATGACAAAATGTTCAACCGTTTAAATTTTCTTTATTAATAAATTAATTCAGTCTAAAAATATGTGAAAATATTTTATAAAAAATTCATTCAGTCTAAAAAGATGTTTCTTGATATTTTGATTTTTTTTTGCACCCTTAGATTCCAGATTTCCAAATAGTTGCATCTCGGCCAAATATTGTTCAACCCTAACAATACATAATTTTTGATCATTTTCACGTTTTCTAGGTTGATACAAGCACTGGGGACCCAATTATAGCACTTAAACATTAAGAGAGTCAGATTTTCATGATATGTCCCCTTTAAAGGGATAGTTTACTGAAAAAGAAAAATTCTGTAATCATTAACTCGCCCTCACGTTGTTTCAAACTTATAAAGGTATAAAAAAAGTATATTTTGAAGAATGTTTGTAATCAAGCAGATTTGGGGCACCACTGACTTCTGTAGCAGGAACAAATAATACTATGGGAGTGAGTGGTGCCCCAGATCAAAACATTTTAAAATCTCTTAATTTGTGTTCTGCAAGAAATTTATATTGATTTGAAATGACTTAAGGGCGAGTAAATCACGACAAAATGTTAATTTTTGTCGACATGTACAACCATTTTCATTTTTTTATTAATAAATTCATTCAGTCTAAAAAGATGTTTCTTGATATTATGATTTTTTTTGCACCCTCAGATTCCAGATTTTCAAATAGTTGTATCTCGCCCAAATATTGTTCAACCCTAACAATACATCATTTTTGATGATTTTTTTTTACTTTTCTAGGTTGATACAAGCACTGGGGACATAATTATAGCACTTAAACATTGAAAAAAGTCAGATTTTCATGATATGTCCCCTTTAAAGGGATAGTTTACTGAAAAAGAAAAATTCTGTCATAATTAACACATTGTTTCAAACTTATAAAGGTATAAAATACTTATATTTTGAAAAAAATTTGTAACCAAGCAGATCTGGGGCACAAAGGACTTTCATAGCAGGAACAAATAGTACAATGGGAGTGAATGGTGCCCCAGATCAAAACCTTTTAAAATATCTTCATTTGTGTTCTGCAATAAATCTATAAATTTGAAACGATGAGTAAAACATGAGAATATGTTCATTTTGTTCATCTCTTTTAGGACATGTGCAGCCGTTTTAATATATATTTGTTTTATTAATAAATTCATTCAGTCTAAAAATATATGACCCTGGACCACAAAACCATCATAAGTGGCATGGGTATATGTGTAGCAATAGCCAACAAAACATTGTATGGGTCAAAATTAAGTTAAGATCATGTTACATTAAGATATTTTGTAATGTCCTACCGTAAATATATCAAATGTATTTATCATTAGCAATTTGTGTTGCCAAGGACTTCATTTGGACAACTTTAAATGCAACTTTCTCGATATTTCGATTATAATTTTTTGCACCCTCAAATTTTCAAATAGTTGTATCTCGGCCAAATATTGTTCAATCTTAACAATGCATCTATAAAAAATTGACTTATTCAACTTTTAGAATTGACCCTTATGACTGGTTTTGTGGTCCAGGGTCACATGTAGTGGACATGTAGTTAATAGATGGCCTTTATTTGTGCTGTGCATTTATATACACAAATATACGCCGGTTTAGTTTGTTAGCCAAGTAAATTTAGGTTAGGATTAGGTTTGTGCAAATCCTGGGTTTTGGGTACCATGAAAATCGCTTGTACCAACGAGGCCTGTTCACACTGGCTTGGTTTTGTCAACTAGAGACTAATCCTGTAACCCAGAGTTTGTTTAACCAGGTGTTACAGCAGTTACTATAGATTTTAGCATGGTCGAAGGCTGACCAATCAGCATCAGATCTCCAGGATTTAAAAGACAATCACACATTTTTTTCTTCATCTAGGTCGTTCCCGTAGTCGCAAGAATCCTTACCGAGATGTTCTCAGGCGAGCTCTCCTGGTCTACAGACAGCATTCGGTTGCAGATCTCCAATCCTGACTTGAAAGACCAGACGGTGGAGCAATTCAAAGAGCTCCACAGACTGTTGCAAAGCCAAAACGCTCAACACACCTGGCCACAAAACATCCACTAACTGGGACTTCACCTAGAAATCACCATTACTCATCGCTTCTCTACTGAAAGAGGAACACGTTTTGGCATTTTTCCACGAGCGTTATGCAATGCTGAACACTGAGCTAAGAGTTGGAGGTCCTTTGAACACTGGAGTATATATATAGGTGACCGAACGTCTGCCTTGCTAGAAACGCAGCCAAAAGCATTTCTAGTGGAGATAATTTCCCCCCATGAATTTGTTGTTTTTATTGTCAAGTGTTTAATGTTATATTTCAATAAATACCATTGCAGTATTTTAAATGATTCCTACTGGCCATGATGTTTTCCACTATGATTGTTCGGGCATCTACTGAAGACATCACAGTAGCAGTGCATAAGGTTGTAAGTTCAAACCCATATACTTAAACATGGTTCCCACACCTGGTTAACTTCAAATTCAAGGACCTTTCAAAGACTTTCCAGGTCTAATACCCTCAAATTCAAGGACTAAATGTGAGGACACATTACAAATGAGAGCATCGTGTTACCTTTAATATATACATTGTTACAGTTCCCTTTCGAGGGAACTCGCGCTGCGTCACTGCGGTGACACTTTGGGGACGCCTCCAGGGATAAGTGCGTCTGAATGTGTATATCAAATTCAACCAATGGTGAGGCTTACTGACAAAGACAGGGTGACGTGGGAGACAGGAAGTATATCGCTATCTGAAATATTGCCAAAGACGGCATAACAGGGACGCAGGAAGTATGGCAAGGGAGATGCAGCATCTCATTCCCTTCTCAGGGAACAACAGTTACATACGTAACCCGAGACGTTTTCATGTGTCAAACACAAAAAAAAGCAAAAAAAGCATTTTGGTATGAATCAACATACAGAAGATATAAGCATTTAAAGCAAACAGTTTAGCACGTGTGCTTAAAAGTGTACAATTTTTATGATATTATCCTACATTACACAGGGAATAATATGAATTTTTTTTAGAAAACTTTCAGCACTTTCAATGACCTGTATCTATGCATGTATATTTTTAAAAACTTCCCAGGGACTTTCAAGGAAAACTTTCAAGGACCCGTGTGGGAACCCTGCATATAGCTTGAATGCAGATTAATGTAATGTAAACGTAAATGGATCTTTGATCCTGAATAAGTATTCCAGACAGCAGACGACTCTGGGCCGGATCTGTGCCGAAGTCAGCAGCTTCGGCCCGGAGTCTGATATTCAAAACTATGTCATTCCAGCGCCCTTTATACCATAGAGCTGCCAGGGTTAAGCTGACCTCATCTTATATGATCCTATAAAAGCTTTGGTGGTAACGTAAACCTGTTGAACTTGAACAGGTACAGCTGTGTATCGGACAACATAATTCAATCAGCAATTTTGGTAGGCAAAGGGAGGGTTACCTGAGGAGGGATTATCTGAGAAATACAACTGCGGAGCGTTCTCGGTTAGGACAAACAATAGAGGAGGGTTCGAATTTACCCGGTGACTCAGAAACACCAGACCTGAAGGGCCCGTGTAACTTTCTTAAAATGAAACCTGGTCGAACAGGTTCTGAGAGCTTAAGGAGTGTAAATCTGTTCGCATCCAAAAAAAATTATACAAGACAACAGGTTGGTTTGTTCCTCACAATGTTTGATTTATTTGTTTGCACAATGGCGTCAACACGCTCGGAGGATGATTTCAGCGTCTTTACGGTGCCATGTGCCAAGATGGTGACAGAACAAAAAAAAAGCACCTGCCAGTCCACTCCGTATTTTACAGCATAACCTGTACGAATAAAATTCCAGCCAACTTTAAAAAGGTCAAAGGTGACGCCAACTCGACCGGGATTCTCCCTTCGCACCGTCCCGTAGGCTTTCGCTGCTTGTGACAATCTTTAGTTTGGTAATCATTTTTATGGCACCGACAGCAAAGCCATCTCTACACACAAGTTCATGAAAAATAAATCTCCATTTGTTTTTAAAAACATACAAGTCTTTTTTTAATGATGCATTACGATTTGCAATCAGCCGCGTCCTCGGTTTGTCTCCGTCGATGGATCCCACCAAAAACCTGACGGACGCAGACTTTCATCCACGTTTTGAAATGGGCGTAAACGCTTTAATGTCCGAAACTTTGTCACCCCCTAAGACGCAGTCCCTTCCAAAACCCACCCTCTCTCTTGCTTTAGGCTGGCATCGGTGTGCTTGCGAGGGGAATGTGGGGATGGCTTCTGTCTTTTGACACCCATTAGGCAATTTCCTGAAACCCTGCCGCTCCAAAGCTCCGATTGTTTGGCTCACCGTAGTGCCGAGGCCCCCAAATCCTTCATGCAAGAGTTCCCTTTAGTTTCTCAACAGTGGTCAAACATGGCTCCCCTTTGCCTCTACCTCCAAATGTTCGTAAAACAAAAAATCCGACCTGCGGGGAAAACAAACAAACTTGGAATAATTTTTACATTTTCTGCTGGATAAAATGCATTTTAAGAGACACATTTTTAGCCAACAATAGACCCCTTCACGGTTCACGTCACAGGCTGTTCCCACTGCGCATGTCGGGGTCAGAAAATTCATTACAGCTGATTGAGTTGCGTATTATTCGGTATCGTCAAAAATGCCTACTTACGTCGTGGGCTGTGAAAATCGCACCAGGTCTTCCGTTAAGTTTTCGCGATTCATGCAGAATCTCAAAAACAAAAAAATACAACATCTGCGTCTGCAAGCAATTAACTTGCAGACTGGGACAATGCAAAGATCAAAGAGGCTTGTGTTTGTTGTGTTCACTTCATTTGAGGTAAGTCATCATTTTTCAGCACTGTTAGATTAAATTATAAAGCCTAAATGGTATGAACAGTTCGACCCCGTGCTGCGCGCGCACCCGATAATCATGCAATGTTTACAAACCTTGAAGGGGTCTATACATTGGGATTTTAACTATTTTCCTGCCATTGACGAGTTATCTCGTCAATTAAGAGAGAAAACGCTTCCCTGTCAAGTGACGAATTTTTACGGCAATCCATATTTCCGCTATTATCCACTAGGTGGCACTCTCACACAACTTATAAAGCATCCACTGATCCAAAAACAGTAAAAACTCCATGTATGTTTTGATCATCGCTCTGAATCTGATCTCTTTCAAAAGTCCTTTATAAAAATGCAATCATCTCAGCTTTTTGCTCAAAATTGGGTATTTCTGAAAAAAAATACCCATATTTGAGAGGGGATAAAAAGACAACAAATTAGGGTTGCGATAAATCACGTTTTTTGTTTACATCATATATTTGTTTGAACTGTTGATAATAATAATAATAATAATGTATATATAAATATGCACAAATGCATGTATAATCCAAAGAAAAAAAATATATATTTATATATTAAGTATTTATATAGAATATAAATTATACACAAATATACAAACGTATACACACACATAAACATTTCTTAAATATATATACACACATGCATGTGTGTGTATTTATTTATACAAAGTTATTATTCACAGTACACACACACACACACACATGATGTAACAAAAACGTTTAAATCGCAATTAATCGTTATGCAACCCTAGAACACATGAAGATAGGATGAAATGTGTTTTTTAAGCAGAGGATCTGTTCTTTCATTTGATATGTTTATATATTTAAAGAAGAAAATTTCTGGAAGGCATTAAACTTTTGTGAAAATTATAAACAATTCTGCCGCTGGCTATTTTTCCTCAAAATCATGTTCAAGTAAAAATCATGTTCCACAAAGATATTTTGTAAATTTCATACCATAAATATCAAAAATTTATTTATCATTAGTAACATGTGTTGTTAGTGACTATTTTTAGTATTTTGATTTTGCATCCTTAGATTCCAGATTTTTAAATGGTTGTATCTTGAAAAAATATTGTCCTATCCTAACAAAACATACATCAATTGAAAGAGCTTATTTTATTTTCAGATGATGTATAAATAAATAAAAAAATTGCCCCCTTATGACTGGTTTTGTGGTCCACAAATAACCATTGAACTTTCCATGCCTTAAAGCTGCAATCCGTAACATTAAAAATCAACAAAAATCAAACAAAAAGTGCATAAAAATGTGTAGCAAAAAGGTTTTATCTTACTCTAATTCACAACGGAAAGCAAATAATGATTTATAATATTTCATAGGAAACGTCAGTTCGACATCATTTTAAAAGATTAGTCCATTTTCTTAAAAAAAGTAACAATTTAGTCACCACCATGTCATCCAAACTGTTGATGTCTTCCTTTGTTCAGTAGAGAAGAAATTTGTTTTCCTCAAAAAACAAAAAAATGTCTCATTTTAAATGGACTTTAATGGACCCCAACACTTAACAGATTAAATGCAGTTTAAAATTGCAGTTTCAAAGGACTCTAATCGATCTCAAATGAGGCATAAGGGTCTTATCTAGCGAAACGATTGTCATTTTTGACAAAAAATTACAAATATGCACTTTTAAACTTCTCGTCTATCTCGGGTCCTGTGATGTGGCAGCGCGACCTCACGTAATTGCGTAATACAGTGGAAAGGTCACATGTTACATATATGAAACGCACATTTGTGGACCATTTTAAACAATAAACTGACACAAAGACATTAATAAGTATCATACGACATACAACAACTTCGTAACAGTCCTCTTTCTCCACACTTGTAAACAATGGGGCGTAGTTTCGCATACGTCATCCGTGACCTCTTGATGTGATGACGTATTACGTGAGGTCGCGCTGGCGTGCCACAGGACCGGAGATAGATGAGAAGTTGATGTTTAATAGTGCATATTTTTTAGTCAAAAATGACAATCGTTTCGCTGGATAAGATCCTTATGCCTCGTTTGTGATTGTTTAGAGTCCTTTGAAACTGCAATTTTAAACTGCATTAAAACTGTTAAGTGTTGGGGTCCATTAAAATGAAAACAATAATAATAATTTCTTCTCGACTGAAAAAAGAAAGACATCAACATTTTGGATGACATGTTGGTGAGTAAATTATCTGGATTTTTTTTTTTTTAAGAAAATTGACTAATCCTTTAACCCACATAAAGATAAATACGTAAAATAGCCTGCAATTCCATGTTTCAAACAGAGATGGCGATATAGAGGCAATTAAGAGTTCGTTAAATTTTCACTGCTATTCTAACAATTACAATATTAAAGGGGACATTTTATTAGACATTTTTTAATATGAATATTCCACTTTCATAAAATTTCCTCAAAAACTTAATTTCTTCTCGACTGAACAAAGAAAGACATAAACATCTTGAATGACATGGGGGTGGAAGTGGAGTAATCCTTTAAGATGTAAAATAAGTCTTCGGTGTCCCCAGAGCGTATATGTGAAGTGTTACACTTTATAGGTGTGAGCAAAAATGTGCCATTTTTGGGTGTGTCCCTTTAAATGCAAATGAGCCGATGAAATGCAAACACTGATCACCATAATGGTGGTTTGTTGAAATTGAAACTCAACTGTGCTGTCATTTATTTTCTCTTTCTCTGCACTAAATGACATATTTTTGTCATATGCAGGGAATGGTTTACTAAAACTTTTAAGTTACCGAGTTGACATTTTCTAGGTTGATAGAAGCAAATTATAGCACTTAATTATGGAAAGTGTCAGATTTTCACCATATGTCCCCTTTAAAGTTTTTTCCATGAATGATGTATAACGCTGTAAAAAAGCAACCAGTCCGATTGTGTATACGTTTCAATTGTGTTTATTTAACATGGCTCTCTCACCTGGCCTTTCAGCATCAGCAGGAACAAGACAGCTATCGGTACAGCCGAGTGAACTCTCTTATCGCCCAGCAAACCTGTTTACATTCCTCTGCGCTAAAGGTGCGAGACGGATAGATAAGATGAGAACAGAGAAAACATAAATGGGTTGAACTAAGACATCAGTCAACCGATGTGACAATTTTGGATTACAAAACATAGATATCAATTTCTAAATAAGCAGCGAATGTGGGTGACTAATAACTGGATTGCATGAGTCGGTCAGATTTTGTGTGTGACTCATGCGGCTTTGTATCATATCTGGCATCCGTGTATAATCTCAGGTCGGGGCTTGTCGAGGCATCTACTCGAGCTCCTGGACGACTGGTTATGGATGCACGTTTAGACTTGCCAAGCTAAAAGATTTGGATGCACAATACCTCAAAAGACAAATTCGGTCGGTGCTGATTTGAGGACGGCAAATGCAACATTTATAACAAAATGATCCTGATACGCTGCATTCAAAAGTGAATGTCAGGTATAGACGAACTCACCTTGTAACCTGCTTATGAAATTCGGTGAGCTGCTTGTGTGTGACTGATATAGCGCCCCCTGCTGTTTCTTTTGGTAGACCTTTCAGTGCGGCCTCCAGCCAACGGCAAAACGTCTACAAACACAGAAAAAATGTCAACCCAAATATATAACCTTTAAAGCTCAAGAGTGTCACCCGTATTTGTTTTAACCGTTAACTTACCGGCCGATCAAAGATCATGATCTCCCATAGGACCTCGGCCACGTCGGGCAGGGTGTAAGGCGGCAAGCAAAAACAGCAGGCGTTGACCAGCTGAGTGACCAACTGCTGCCCGTGCTGCTCCATGGCCTGGCCAATCAGGCGCTTTCGTACCTCGAAGTCATCTTCGTGCTGCAAGACAACATAAACTCATTTACATACTTTGCATACTCAAGCTCTTCTTATTGGTCAGTTTACGATTACATCACCACTCACATCATTCGTGACCCCTGTGTGAATGAGGTCTCTGATGAACTTCATGACGCTGCAGTTGGCATCTCGATGGTCCAGGGTGATGGCAGCGATGGCACACTGGATGATGTGGATAATAATACCGCTGCTTAGCAATGTGACCGGACTGCGCTGGACAAACCTGATAGCGAGAGAACAGGGTGATTATTTTGGATTTACATAACAGTTTGGTTAAAAAAATGGATTTGTTTTAAATCAGTACCTGGTGACGAGTCTAAACAGGTCATCTACTGTGTCGGGGTGATTGCGTAGTCCATTGAGTTGCTCTAACAACTGGAAGGTGGGCATGCAGAGCGCCTGCAAGTTTTTAAAATAATAATAATGATCAACAACGATTTAAAAATATATATCCGTGTTTTCCATGAAGAATGTTGATATGAGCGTTACCTGTAGCATATCCAAAAGGCCTTGCCTACATCCTTCTTCCATGCCATATTCGTCCACTAGAATGCTGCCCAGGTACAGGAAACATGAATGAGGGTACACCTGGTACACACTGACCATCTGAAACACAAACATACATCTTAAAGATCTGCACACATCAATGAAATGTATCTTTAATGACATACAGATTATAAACACATACCTGAGTTACAAGAGGCTGTAATAGGGAAGCGGATCCTTTGCCGACACAACGCACCGCAAACCTCAGGCAACGACAGCAACGCTCCACGATCCGATTATCGCTCTGGTGTGCGTTCAATGTTTCCGACAACACTGGCCAGATCTCATGGATGTGACACAAAGACAACAGAGATCATCAGATGAGAATGAAAACAAACGAAATTTCGCAAGTAGCATGTTAAGTGTTGAGTTAAGTATTAAATGTTGGGCTCTATTAAAGTCCATTAAAATGAGAAAAATCCTGCAATGTTTTCCTCAAAAAACATAATTTCTTCTCGACTGAACAAAGAAAGACATCAACATTTTGGATGACATGGTGGTGAGTAAATTATCTGGATTTTTCTTTTAAGAAAATTGAATATTCCTTTAATAACAAAGGGTTGTGGCTAGAAGGTATCCAGCAATGGCCAAAATCTCACCAGATGAGCAGTGTTTTCATCCTAATCCAACCCCAAACCCAACTTTTTAAGAGTTTAGGCCGTAGCTGTATCCCATTTAGCCAAAACCATAACAGAGGTGCCACACACATCCTAAACCGTGAAGCCAAACATTTCGATCCACCACTGGTGACTGGCTGCAGTACAGGTCATAAACCCCACCCTCTCCATGTAGACGAATGGGACGCGAGGCAAACTCAAAAATCTAATTACACCTTAAATATTTTTTTTAATAATGTTTCTGTTATGACGTCTATGGAGGAAGATGTCAGCTGACATTTTTGAAAGATTTTGGCTGCGTTTTTTTTTTTGGTTGTGGCTAAAAGGATACAGAAACGGCCAAAATAATGTGAAATCTCACCGGATGAGCGCTTTTTCATCCTAATCCTACCCCCAAACCTAACTGTAAACCCGACAATTCACAAGATTTAGGCTGACGCTGGATCCCATCTAGCCAGAACCGCTGTTTTTCATCCTATCCCCAAACCCAACATCTTGCGAGATGTAGGCCGTAGCTGTATCCCATCTAGCCAAAACCATAACATGTCCTGAAAAGTCAAGCCAAAAACATTTCGATCCACCACTGGTGACGGCCTGCAGTACAGGCCATAAACCCCACCCTCTCCATGTAGACGAATGGGACGCGAGGCAAACTCAAAAATCGAATTACACCTTAATTTTTTTTTAACAATGTTTCTTTTATGACGTCATAGGCGCAAGATATCAGCTGACGTTTTGGAGAGATTTTGGCTGCGTTTTTTTTTGGTTGTGGCTAAAAGGATACAGAAACGCCAGAACCGCTGTTTTTCATCCTACCCCCAAACCTAACTGTAAACCCAACATTTCACAAGATTTAGGCCGACGCTGAAACCCCTCTAGCCAGAACCGCTGTTTTTCATCCTATCACCAAACCCAACATCTTGCAAGATGTAGGCCGTAGCTGTATCCCATCTAGCCAAAACCATAACACGTCCTGAAAAGTAAAGCCAAAACATTTCAATCCCCCACTGGTGACGGGCTGCAGTACAGGTCATAAACCCCACCCTCTCCATGTAGACGAATGGGACGCGAGGCAAACTCAAAAATCGAATTACACCTTAAATATTTTTTTAACAATGTTTCTGTTATGACGTCATAGGCGCAAGATATCAGCTGACATTTTTGAGAGATTTTGGCTGCGTTTTTTTTTTTTTTGGTTGTTGCTAAAAGGATACACAAACGGCCAAAATTATGTGAAATATAACAAGATGAGCGCCGTTTTAAACCAACCCCCAAACCTAAACCTAAACCCAACATTTCACAAGATTTAGGCTGACGCTGGATCCCATCTAGCCAGAACCGCTGTTTTCCATCCTATCCCCAAAACCTAACCCTAAACCCAACATCTCGCGAGATGTAGGCCATAGCTGTATCCCATCTAGCCAAAACCATAACATGTCCTGAAAAGTAAAGCCAAAACATTTCAATCCCCCACTGGTGACGGGCTGCAGTACAGGTCATAAACCCCACCCTCTCCATGTAGACGAATGGGACGCGAGGCAAAATCGAATTACACAAATATTTTTTTAACAATGGTTTCTGTTATGACGTCTATGGAGGAAGATGTCAGCTGACATTTTTGAGAGATTTTGGCGGGTTTTTTTGGTTGTGGCTAGGGGTGGGCGATGTGACCAAAATCTTCTATCACGATAGGATTACTTTTATATCATGATAACGATATGTATCACGGTAGAGTTTTTTAAAAATGTTTTAATAAGTTTTAAATCTTTAATACCATAGAAATGTTCACAATTCCACAAAAAAACATATACAAGCATAGAAAGAAGATAAAAACAAACAAAACTCAAGCTCTCTGAAGATAAAGTCAATGATATAAGAATGATCATAAATAATTATGCATGTATGTATAGGCCTATATATATTTTTTATTTAATGTAGAAAAGTGATTTAATCAGGAGCAGTGAGAGATTTTCTCTCAATGCTGTTTGATAAACACGAGTGACAGACAGGAGCAAAATTAGGTAACTTTCCCTTTAAGACCAAAGTCCGGATCCAATACACTGTTACACATGTGCTTTCTCTTTTAGCCGTTTACTTTCTCTTAAGACCTAACTGGTCGTGTTTATGAGGATGCTTGCAAAGTCGGGAATTTTGACGCATGTGTATTTAAGGCCAATAAAGCGGAAAAATGCTCACGAGCTTTAATGAGCAGCAGTCGCGCGACTTGCGCGCTCCTCACAGACAGAAAGAGCAGCGGTTGCGCGACTTGTCCGCTCCTGACACACAGAAAGAACGCATGCATACAGATCTGTTGTCTGTGTGTCAATGGCTTAAAATAACTTGTTTTAAAACTGAAGTGCTTAAATACGTGTACAAACGTTACGGTTTCGCGACCACGCGCACAGGAGCGTGACGTGGGCACGTAACCTCGATAGAAACGATAGTCCAAAATCTCTACCGGTTAACAAATTTCTACCGGTTAATTATGTCTACCGGTTTATCGCCCACCCCTAGTTGTGGCTAAAAGGATACAGAAACGGCCAAAATTATGTGAAATCTCACCGGATGAGCGCTGTTTTCATCCTAATCCTACCCCCAAACCTAACTCTAAACCCGACAATTCACAAGATTTAGGCCGACGCTGGATCCCATCTAGCCAGAACCGCTGTTTTTCATCATATCCCCAAACCCAACATCTTATGAGATGTAGGCCGTAGCTGTATCCCATCTAGCCAAAACCATAACACGTCCTGAAAAAAGTCAAGCCAAAAACATTTCGATCCACCACTGGTGGCTGGCTGCAGTATAGGTCATAAACCCACCGTCTCTATGTAAACTAATGCGAGGCGAAGCAAACTAAAAAAAATCAGATTACACTTTTCCAAAGACGTTTTCTGTTACTTTAGTTATTTCTTATGTTGTTGTACTTTTAAGTGTTCAATTTTCTTTGGCTCCAAATGACTTAATCGCCGCAAGATGTCAGCGGACATTTTTGAGAGATTTTGGCCGCATTTTTTTTTTGGTTGTGGCTAAAAGGATACAGAAACGGCCAAAAGTATGTGAAATCTCACTAGATGAGCGCCGTTTTCATCCTACCCCCAAACCTAACCGTAAACCCAACATTTCACAAGATTTAGGCCGACGCTGGATCCCATCTAGCCAGAACCGCTGTTTTTCATCCTATCCCCAAACCCAACATCTTATGAGATGTAGGCCGTAGCTGTATCCCATCTAGCCAAAACCATAACACGTCCTGAAAAAAGTCAAGCCAAAAACATTTCGATCCACCACTGGTGGCTGGCTGCAGTATAGGTCATAAACCCACCGTCTCTATGTAAACTAATGCGAGGCGAAGCAAACTAAAAAAAATCAGATTACACTTTTCCAAAGACGTTTTCTGTTACTTTAGTTATTTCTTATGTTGTTGTACTTTTAAGTGTTCAATTTTCTTTGGCTCCAAATGACTTAATCGCCGCAAGATGTCAGCGGACATTTTTGAGAGATTTTGGCCGCATTTTTTTTTTGGTTGTGGCTAAAAGGATACAGAAACGGCCAAAAGTATGTGAAATCTCACTAGATGAGCGCCGTTTTCATCCTACCCCCAAACCTAACCGTAAACCCAACATTTCACAAGATTTAGGCCGACGCTGGATCCCATCTAGCCAGAACCGCTGTTTTTCATCCTATCCCCAAACCCAACATCTTGCGAGATGTAGGCCGTAGCTGTATCCCATCTAGCCAAAACCATAACACGTCCTGAAAAGTCAAGCCAAAAACATTTCGATTCCCCACTGGTGACGGGCTGCAGTATAGGTCATAAACCCACCGTCTCTATGTAAACTAATGCGAGGCGAAGCAAACTAAAAAAAATCAGATTACACTTTTCCAAAGACGTTTTCTGTTACTTTAGTTATTTCTTATGTTGTTGTACTTTTAAGTGTTCAATTTTCTTTGGCTCCAAATGACTTAATCGCCGCAAGATGTCAGCGGACATTTTTGAGAGATTTTGGCCGCATTTTTTTTTTGGTTGTGGCTAAAAGGATACAGAAACGGCCAAAAGTATGTGAAATCTCACTAGATGAGCGCCGTTTTCATCCTACCCCCAAACCTAACCGTAAACCCAACATTTCACAAGATTTAGGCCGACGCTGGATCCCATCTAGCCAGAACCGCTGTTTTTCATCCTATCCCCAAACCCAACATCTTGCGAGATGTAGGCCGTAGCTGTATCCCATCTAGCCAAAACCATAACACGTCCTGAAAAGTCAAGCCAAAAACATTTCGATTCCCCACTGGTGACGGGCTGCAGTATAGGTCATAAACCCACCGTCTCTATGTAAACTAATGCGAGGCGAAGCAAAAAAAAAAAAAAATCAAATGACACTTTTCCAAAGACGTTTTCTGTTACTTTAGTTATTTCTTATGTCCTTGCACTTTTAAGTGTTCGATTTTCTTTGGCTCCAAATGACTTAATCGGCGCAAGATGTCAGCGGACATTTTTGCCTGTCCCTCGAAAAAATACAGAAACGGCCAAAATATCGTAAAATCTCACCAGATGAGCGCTGTTTTTATCCTATTTCGATCCCCAAACCTAGCACCAAACCCAACATCTTGCGATAAGTACGCCGTAGCTGTATCCCATCTAGCCATAACCATAACAGGTGCCACACACGTCCTGAAACATTAATCATTTTGGATTGCCCCCTGGTGGCTGGCTGCAGTATAGGTCATAAACCCCACCCTCTCCATGTAGACGAAGGGGACGCGAGGCAAACTTAAAAATCAAATTACACTTTTGCAACAATGGTTTTTCATATTTAGTTGTTTTTTATCATTTTGTTGATATTTTTTTGTTTAATAAGTTTGTTTTTAATTGGTTATAAGATGCTATTAAAAAGTGGTGAAACAACTTGATTTGTGTTTGTGATCGAGTATAACAGGAAAATGGGTCGGGCCTTGAGATCGTGGCTCCACCTCATGATCACTACTGTGCTGACTTTGGCTCCAAATGGCATAATTGGCGCAAAATGTCAGCGAATATTTTGGCTGCATTTTTTGGTTATAGCTTGAAAAGATGCAGCAACAGACAAAATTGCGAAATCTTGCCGGGTAAGCGCTGTTTGTATCCTAATCCTACCCCCAAACCTAAACCCAACATCTCGCGACATTTAGCTGTACCCATCCAAAACCAATTTTATTATCAATGGACAGGTCGATCACAGTGTATGGTTAATAACAGCACAGGCGAGCATACCTCATGGATGACCTTCTGGCAGGGGTGCGTCTGTCCGTTTTCTACTATGGGGTTTGTGTGTCTGATGAATAAAATAACAAAAACAATTCAACCAGGCACAAAAAGTATCGTTCACAGCATGACATTTTAAAATTAGACTTCGTAACCAATAAATCAATCTTTTTCATGACTTTTCAGTGTCAGTCCTTATAACATTAATTTTTTGTGACACTATTATAGGTATTAGTTATTTTTGTAACATTCTATGTCTGCAAATCCCATTTACTTTGCACAATTGTGATATAGCAGTGTTATGGGAATGCCTGCCTAGCACTCAATGCATAAATCTCGTAAGGCACAACCCTGAATATGTTGTTTATCATTGATGAAGTGGTTGTGAGTCGAACCTGAAAATAACAGCCAGTCTGTCCAGCCACACAGTCGGGTCTGATGACTTTCCAGTGCTGGAGTCCTGAGCGATAAGCTGGACACAGACAAAACGCTTTATAGTTTTCATAAAGTTCAGCACAGACAGTGATGTATTCGATAAACACACAGTCATGTTTCTAAGCTTTTTCAGTGCCATAACCTGGACGGCGCACAGATCATTCAGACACTCCGCGATCTTCTCCAGGGGGAGACGGGCCAACACCAGCGCTGTGCCTGAGACAAACCAATCACACAACTTAATCCAAACCAGTCATACAAGGGCATGACTAAAATTGTAAGTTGGAGGAAAGGTGTGTAATTTGCCCCCTCCTATGGCGGCTTATGTGCAGAGACAACTGTTTAATGAATACACCCAATAGGAGGAGTGCATTTAAATAATTTAAAAAGCAGTTTTGGTGACACCAAAAACTAGCTAATAAATAATAAACCTTCATATATTATGTATACAAAATATAAAAAAATGTATGGTAATGTTGCATAAACGCAATACCATGCTCTCAATCATGCTGCCGGCTAAAACAGCTGACATATTCAATACAAGAGCATATGATAGTATTGTGATATCGTGCCTTTCAGGAGGCCGACGGCGGCATCTGTAGACAAGGCGAACGAGTCGAGATCGCGGGCGATATCCAGCAGGCCTTGGAAGTGCTGTGCCATGTGGTCTCGACACACCGAGCAAATGTTGTGAATAGCTTTAGCTGCCACAGACGCCAACGGCTTTTCCCTCAAACCCTTCATCAGGAAGTTCAAAACAGGATCTGGAGGACATATACAGACATGAGACACATTCGAAGTCAAATTCCCTGAATTTTCCTGACTAAAAAGCTGAATTTCCATGACTCATATCCGGGATGCCGTGAGCCTGAATAATGTAATGTACTGTATGAGTTTAGAAAAAAATTTAGCTTAAAGGATTAGTCAATTTTCTTAAAAAAAAATCCAGATAATTTACTCACCACCATGTCATCCAAAATGTTGATGTCTTTCTTTAATTAGTCGAGAAGAAATTATGTTTTTTGAGGAAAACATTCCAGGATTTTTCACATTTTAATGGACTTCAATGGACCCCAACACTTAACAGTTTTAAAGGTGACATAGAATGATTGAACGGAGTATTTATCCTTGTTCTGCGATGTGACATGGACAAAAAATTTTTTGTTTGGGTCTGTAATGCCTTAGAAGCTTCCTAAAAACCTCTCTCAGATAGATCTATTAGGGTGGGGGATTTTAAACAAGTGGTTTTGCACCTATTTGGCTCCCCCTACTGGCTTAACTTGCAATCTCATTACTGATTGGCTGACTTTGCTGCCACTCAAAAAATGTAGCCAATTATTTTTAAGTGGAGGGGCAGTTAGATGCCTGTGATGTCATAAGCATCAGTTTTTCAGATTGGGACGTCTACTGGCTGATTTTCTAAAAGAGGAATTTCTATGAGACTGAGATGTTTAGCATGTTTAGCACTTTTTGTATGTTTGTGAATGTGGGTAGACTACCATTATTCAACAAAGACAAGGTAAAAATGGTTTTTCATTCTCTGTCCCCTTTAATGCAGTTTAAAATTGCAGCTTCAAAGGACCCCAAACGATCCCAAACGAGGCACAAGGGTCCCATCCAGCAAAACGACTGACACCTTCGGCAAGAAAAATAAAAAATATGCACTTTAGATAGACGAGAAGTTGGTTTAAAAGTGCATATTTTTTATTTTTCTTGTAAAAAGTGACAATCGCTTCGCTAGATAAGACCCTTATACCTCGTTTGGAATCGTTTTGCAGCAATTTTAAACTGCATTAAAACTGTTAAAGGAATATTCCATTTTCTTAAAAGAAAAATCCAGATAATTTACTCACCACAATGTCATCCAAAATGTTGATGTCTTTCTTTGTTCAGTCGAGAAGAAATGATGTTTTTTGAGGAAAACATTGCAGGATTTTTCTCATTTTAATGGACTTTAATAGACACCAACAATTAACACTTAACTCAACACTTAACAGTTTTTTTCAACGGAGTTTCAAAGGACTATAAACAATCCCAAACGAGGCATAAGGGTCTTATCTATCGAAACGATTGTCATTTTTGACAATAAAAATAACAAATATCCACTTTTAAAGCACAACTTCTCGTTTAGATCCGGTCGTCATGCGCTAGCGTGACCCGACACAATACGTCATGACGTCAAGTAGTCACAGAGGACGAACGCGAAACTCCGCCCCAGTGTTTACAAATGTGTTGAAAGAGGACCGTTCCTACGTTTTTGTACGTCAACTGATACTAATCAATGTCTTTGTGTCAGTTTATTGCTTAAAATGGTCCGCAAATGTGCGTTTGATATATGTAACACGTGACCTCCCTACGTCACTACGCATTTACGTTAGGTTGCGCTGGACCAGACCTAGACGAAAAGTTGTGGTTTAAAAGTGTATATTTGTTATTTTTCTTGTCAAAATTGACAATCGTTTTGCTACATAAGACCCTTATGCCTCGTTTGGGATTGTTTATAGTCCTTTGAAACTCCGTTGAAAAAAACTGTTAAGTGTTGAGTTAAGTGTTAATTGTTGGTGTCTATTAAAGTCCATTAAATTGAGAAAAATCCTGGAATGTTTTCCTCAAAAAACACAATTTCCTCTCGACCGAACAAAGAAAGACATCAACATTTTGAATGACATGGTGGTGAGCAAATTATCTGGATTTTTCTTTTAAGAAAATGGAATATTCCTTTAAGTGTTGGGGTCCATTAAAATGAGTAAAATCCTGGAATGTTTTCCTCAAAAAACAACTTCTTCTCGACTGAACAAAGAAAGACATCAAAATCTTGGATGACATGGTGGTGAGTAAATTATCTGGATATAAATACACACATACATACATATATTTTGTATGCGATTAATCTTTTGACAACCCTAAAAAAAAAAATCCCTGACTTGATATTCCAGAAATTCCATGACCCGTGGGAACCCTGCACATGACACACGATAACATCCTGCAGGGAAGACTGCTATTATAGGTCTCTTTCTAAATAATTACCCAGCATGCCAGGATTGCGGTCGATGACTTCGCTCATCTCCCCGACCAGCTCGATGCTGGTGTAGCGGACGGAGATGTGGACGTTTTCAGGAAGGAACACAATCTGCTCCAGCACCTCTGTCAGGGTGGGGTTATTCTCACTGTTAAACAGCAGAGGGAGACATTTCATTATAAACAATGAGTCGTGTAGGATAGAAATTCCAGCATGCAAGACTTCCAAAAGTGAGAAAATTTAACGGTTAAAGATTATACTCAGGATCTACACTCTTAGCAATGGAAGCCATGATAAACAGAACAGCCTCGGTTACTTCCCACGGTGGGTTTCCCTCCTTTAGAGTTGAATATAGCTGAGGTAAAAATGACAAGAACAGTTATGAACGGAAAGTATTGATATAAATATTATTCATTTATTCAGGGTTCCCACACCTTAGTTAACTTCAAATTCAAGCACCTTTTACGGACTTTCCAGGTCTAATACACTCAAATTCAAGGACTAAATTTGGGGACACATTTCAAGTGGGAGCAAGGTTACATGGTGCTACATTTTAAGATACATTGTTACAATTCCCTTTCGAGGGAACTCGCGCTGCGTCACTCCGGTGACACTTTGGGGACGCCTCCAGGGGTAAGTGCGTCTGAATGTGTATATCAAATTCAACCAATGGGGAGGCTTAACGACAAAGACAGGGTGACGCGGGAGCCAGGAAGTATATCGCTGTAATATCTCAAATATTGCCAAAGATGGCGTTACAGGGAAACAGGAAGTATGGCAAGGGAGACGCAGCGCCTCATTCCCTTCTCAGGTTACAATAGTTACATACGTAACCCGAGACGTTTTCATGCGTCAAACACAACTATGCAAAAAAGCATTTTGGTATCAATAGTCACATACAGAAGATATAAGCATTTAAAGCGAACAGTTTAGCA
This sequence comes from Misgurnus anguillicaudatus, assembly GCF_027580225.2. Taxonomy (NCBI): domain Eukaryota; kingdom Metazoa; phylum Chordata; class Actinopteri; order Cypriniformes; family Cobitidae; genus Misgurnus; species Misgurnus anguillicaudatus. The sequence continues at coordinate 25,736,908 of NC_073337.2, forward strand.
CGTGTGCTTAAAAAGTCTAAAATGTTTATGATATTATCCTACACTACACAGTGAATAATATGGATTTTTTTCCCAGAAAACTTCTTGCATAAAATAGATGCAAGCACTTTCAATGACCTGTATCTATGTATGTATATTTTCAAAAACTTCCCAGGGCCTTGAATATTTTCCCCAGATTCACAAACTTTCAAGGACCCGTGGGAACTCTGTTTATTACTCCCAAACTTTTATTATTCCTAACAATTACCTGTGAGAAACACTCCATGGAGCCTACAAGAAAAATTACGTCTTTCACAAGATCCGACACTCTCATCCTAAACTCCCCGAAATCATCCGTGTCCTCCGGGACTCCTTCCTGTTCGGAAAACACAGACAGCCAGGAAATCAACCAGTCAGCTCATTACAATAAACCTGGAAGGTAAATATCATCCCACTAAAAGCCTAAGAGAAGACACTCACGTGATCGGAGTCGAGCTGGCAGTGGCGAGCGAGACTGTGCAGCAGTCTCTGTATGTACGGCCGAAAGACTCTGTGAAGAGCCGGGTCGTTGGTTTTATAAAGATGCTCTCCCAGACGGTACCAGAAGTTGAATGAGATCTCGACCACCTGATGGAGCCCAAATCACAAACGTTATCAGCATAAGCTTGCCATGTGTGAATAGCACTGCTCATTTTGCTTGTACATCTGTTACTTCCTGTCTGGGCTACACGTTTTTGAATATGTGTGAATGTGTCGCTCGCCTCATATTGGGGATGTCCGGCACAAATTAGCAGCAGCTCAAGGATGCGTAGATCTCCCATGCCCTGCCCAGGACTGCTTATGGTGATCTCCAGAAATGTCTCACATAGTTCGGTGAAAATCCGGCAATAATTTAGCACCCTGTGACAGATGGAGACAACAGGCAGTTTGTGATAAGTTTTAGTAAGCACAATTAATTTTGATTAATTTTGAAAGTTGTTAAAAAGGTATACAATTATACTGCCTTATTACCATTGCTGGTCCAATTTTAATGCACACAAAGTGCATTTAAGAAATATCTGCATAAGGGTCATAAGGTTTGAGAGTCTTATCAATAAATAAAAAAAAAAGTACTTTTTAACCACAACTTCTCATCTTGCACTAGCCTTGTCGTGCGCCAGCATGACCTTACGTATTCACGTCGAAAGGTCATGCATGACGTATGCAAAACTACTGCTCCAGTTCTTACAAGTTTGGAGAACGAGGACCGTTCCGAGATTGTTGTATGTGGATGCATTTGGGTGATTCTTGCGAAATAAGATTGATGAGGTGTCATGAAACATTTTTATAAAAAAAGTAAATGCAAACTAAGCATTACAAACATCTCTTCATGTACTATTTTGCACATGATTTCACATGACATACAAATCAATTTTGTTGTTTTTTCCACATTTAAGGGGAAAATTGTCATTAGCGCAACAGGTCCATGACTGGATTTGGGTTCTTTGACATGGAAATATTTATAATTTAAAAATCTAAAAAATAAAAAGCTTTAGTGCATGTTATACTATGAACATTAAGTGGGTGATTCTCACGAAACCATTGAAACACCACGGCACTAATGATTTTAGCTTTAAAATGTGTAATATAGTAACATTAAAAAGCATCAGAATTAACACAATACTGTGTTCTAGCTTGCAAAATGTGTGATTTCAACATAAGAATTTATAATTGTAAATTTTATCTCATTTTCTGCTGAAATTCTCATTACTGCAATGTGTCCGGCTGTGTTTGAACATGCGTTATGTTGTAATTTAATCAAATTAACACAAAAATATTAAGAAAAATAAATAAATGGATGTTTTGCTAGACTACTTTAGATGACAGAAAAAATATTTACTGAATATTCACGTATAATAATAATGAAGAAAAATTAGGAAAATGATGTGTCCATGCCTGATGTTCTCATCCTCCGCAACACTTTTTGAGAACAGTTTAAGCACACATACAGAATTTTAATAAAGTTTGATTTTGAGTGACCAAGCACATGGACCAGTTACTTCAAGATGGCTACCAGGTAAGATCATTTTTTTTTACAGTAAATTTGTAATATTGTCTTGTCAGAATGCTTACACGACATTTTGATTATCATTACCGCAACAGATGCTTATTAAATGTTAATTTAATTAAAAGAAGCATAATACTTTGATTTTAAATGCATGTGCAGAATCTCCAAATTATGTTCTTTCAGGTTTTTCATGTCATTTTGAAAATATGTCAGTGTTTTCTGACTGTTGCGGTAATGAGATTTTTTAAATTATGTTACAAAAAGTGTTAAATGATAAGTTAAAGTTTTTAAATTAATGTTCCCATTTACTCCAGACTTTGTTTTTCAATGTCTGGTGGGAAAAAAAGTAAATTTAAGCAATTTTTACATTTTCATGCTTGACATTTTTAAAACCAAGTTTTCGTGAGAATCACCCAAGTGGTATTTGGTGATCATTGGTAAATGTAGAGACAATAATAAGGAATATAAATGTGTCCAAGTAAAATTTTCTCATCCTACGCAACAATTTTCAATCATTGTTTAAGACCTCAAGGAACTAACATTTTCACACACAAAAAATATTTGGAAGGGACATAATTGACGGTGACACTTAAGATGGCTACCAGATAAGCAGTTCTTATTTTTTCTCTCCAGATAAAAGCAGAAATTTTGTTTGTCATATTACCTAGACAACTTTTTAGTTCTCATTACCGAAACTTGAGTTTGTAAATGCATATATTTAATGTAATATAATGTTGCGATAATGATAATTTTGATAATGATAATCTAAAAAATGTAAATAATTCTATAGGAAATATTTTTTAAACCTCTAAAAATAATGGTTATAGTAAGTTCAGACCTTAATCTTATGTGTGCAAAAAAAAATTGACTTCAAGGGCTTTTTAAAAAAATCTGATGCTGGACACCTTCTAAGTCTGGATATTTTTTTTTAATACAAACCATCTTATGAGGACCCCCAATAACACCACTACAGACCCCAAAGGGGCACCGGACCCCCTGTTAAAGACCTATGCAATAGAGCAAAGGCAGCTCACATGGTTTTGGCCATCTGATACATTCACAACGTCATCGAAAATAAACCGTGTCACACATACTTGTCAAGGTCCTCTCGGGCTACGGCCATGTGGTAGGCTGTTTCTAAAGTGAGGACCCCTTGGAAGAGCTGCATGGCCAGAGGCATGTGAATGGCTACGTTCTCGATCGCATACAGCGCTGAACACACGCAGTCGGACGCCGCCTCGTGCAGGTTTGTAGACGTCTCATCTCTCTGCTGCAATATAGCGGAGGTAAAAAGATATGATCTAGTCAAACAGTACATATCAGATCGCCTTTGTGTATTAAAGCTTCTACTGTATTGACAGCATTACAGATCACATGATTAGTGACAATCTAATGATGACATTAAGAGCATTACAATCATTGAGATGACCTCACTAAGTCAACATCGAAGATATCAAGGTTGTATTGTTCGCAGACCGGGTCACATTTGTTTAGGATCTTACCAGCACTTGAAATAATATCATCAGCAGTTGATTGCTAGCCATGAAATTGTTATCCAGCACTCCCAAATTAAACCAGCTTCCCAAACACCGGAACACCTTGATAAGCATCTTCTCGTCGTTCCCGGACTTCTCTGCGCATGTCAACTGGTCGGCAGAAAAGCAAAAGTCAGGCTTAGTTTGCAACCATAAACCACACATTTGCATTTTTCCGCACAATCCAAGCATCAAGACAGTTCATTATTTACATGCATTGAATGACAACTTGGCATACAGGGCAACGGACAATGATGAGAAATCGAATCCTGCATGAGCTGTCGGTTTCCCGGACAGGGATTAGTTTAAACCAGGACTAGACCTTAGTTTACTTACTAAAAACATTACTTGTGTGCATTTTGAGGCAAACATCTATTTAATCATATGTCAGTGCAGGTTGTTTTCAGTATGTCTTTTTACATTTATTTTAGTCTAGGCTTAGTCTAATCATTGTCCGGGAAACCGCTCCTATGTGTCTATGTGGTGTTTTTACCATGTGCAAGTTCATCATTCAACACCATTGGAGAATTTTCTCCATAAAAGTGCAGTTTGCCACACTTTGCCAAATGATCACATCTATGTACATTTACATCTATGGTCCTAGCTGGTGTGACTAAGTATAGGCGAGGACTAATTTTCATATATTTCTAGATCCATGTATACTAAATGAGCCAAGGGTGTAGAGTTACATTCAAGCTATTTTAAGGCCTGAAGAAATCATCACGGGACAAACTTATCCTGCATACATAAACTGTCTAGATGCTCAGACAAATTTTGTGGGATAAAATCAACTACAAAGGACTTTAAATTGTGAAAAATAATTATTTGGCAGAAAAACAAACAGTTCACACCAGAAGAGCGACCACTGTGGTGGAGTAATAGGCCAGGTCTTCAATGATCTCCGTCCGTCGATTCGCCCCGATCCTCAGAGATCGACTGTGTACCTCCTCTGGCAGGACGGTGAGTATTTCAATAAGGAAAGGCATGGAGGACACATCATTACTGTATCTGGGGGAGACAAGATTACAAAATGACTTTTCACATCATTTTCAGGATGCAATGAAATATCTTTAAAAAAATAAAAATAAAACCAGGTTCTTACTTTTCTATGAGAGTAAGAACACAGCCTTTCCACGAGGCCATCTGAAGAGCAAGATCTGCGATTGCCAATGCAAGCTGGAGAGAGAGCGACATGAGAGCGAGTGACATTAAAACAACACTGTCACATTCATAATTGCTTTCAATATGAATCACAAGAGTCCCTGTTGACATCTCCCGCTGCATGTTTAATATGCATAAGCACCAGATGTATTAGATCATTTGTATTTAAATATTTTAAATATATTGAAAATATTGTGAATAAAATAATTCGCTGGGTAAAGGCTGATGTATACGTCTGCGACGGACCTATGCTAGGGTGACCGTGCGTGCCATTCTTCCCGGACGCGTCGGTGCATCTACCGAAAGTCATATTTGTTGACCGCATACGCCATTCAGTTAAAACATAAGACATACAATCGTAGTTTCATTCTTAACTTAAAATGTAACGGTTGCTTTTCTGCGGCCGACAAATATGACTTCCGGAAGACGCACCCGAAATCCTGGACAGGACGCGTCCGGGAAGAGTGGCACGTGCGGTCCTACCTATGCTGTAGCATCTATGCGCCAGTTTTCATTTATGTCGACGTGCAAATACACACGCAGGTTGCTGGCAGGCAATAGTATCAAGGTAAAAGCCGAAGAAGCAGCAGCTTGTTGTGTACATTGTTGAAGAAGCATCAACTGTAATGGCGGTAAATATACAGCAAGTTTTGTTGAAGCTCGAGTTTGAAACGCGATGCATTTTTATTGACCTGAGGGACGGTGTTCTCGCAAACCAATCGCATTGCTTGCGTTGTTACATTTTTGAAGAAGTGAGCATAGCTACGACGTAGGTCTGACTCAGAAATCAAATAAATACAAATATATAAACCCTCAAGTCATCCTCGATGTACATGATTATCTTTTTTGAGACGACGCATTCATGAATCTCATCGTATGACGTGTACGAGACGTAGTGACGTATTTACGAACTTTGGCTCAAACAGAAAGGGATGGGCAAAAAACAACAACTTCGAAATCCTCAGGTATTTTCTTTTTAAAACCCCATTTTAGGTTTTCTGGCTGGCGTTTTGTTTTGCTCTCTGCGCTTCTATGTTCGCCACTATGCCACTACGTCTCGTATACTACGTGCTACGTCGTTCGTTACCGGAAGCTAGTTATTTTAGTTTGTAAAGTTTTAAATATTAACATTTTTCTTACAAAATCGCATAGATTGACCTTAAAAAGCCTTTATTAACCCACTGAAGCCGTGTGGATTACTTCTTTGAAGGATGGATGCATTTTTTTTTAAAGTCGCCATGAAACGGAAGTGGGTGATTCTCGTGAAATCAGACTTATGACATCAGACAATGTCATGAAACATTTTGATAAAAAAAGTAAATGATATCAAAATAAGAAACATACAGTTATAAACATCTCTTCATGTTCTATTTTGCACATGATTTCAAATGGCATCATACAAACCAATTTTGATGTTTTTTACACATTTAAGGGGAAAATTTTCATTACCGCATCATGACTGGATTTTGGTTCTTTGACATGGAAATATTTATAATTAAAAAACCTAAAAAATAAAAAGCTTCAGTGCATGTTATACTATAATCAATTTACAGTAAAGAAACATGTGGTATTTGGTGATCATTGGTAAACGTAGAGACAATAATAAGGAATATAAATGTGTCCAAGACCAATTTTTTCATCCTCTGCAACAATTTTCAATCATTGTTTAAGCCCTCAAGGAACTAACATTTAAACAAAAACAAAAAAATTGTTGGAAGAGACATAATTGACTGTGAGACTTAAGATGGCTACCAGGTAAGCAATTCTTATTTTTTCTCTCCAGATAAAAGTTAAAATTTTGTTTGTCATAGTACCTAGACAACTTTATAGTTCTCATTACCGAAACATGAGTTTGTAAATGGATATATTTAATGTAATATAATGTTGTGGTAATGATCATTTTTGATAATGATAATCTAAAAAATGTAAATAATTCTATAGGAAATATTATATAAGTCGTCCAAAAATAATGGTTATAGTAAGTTCAGACCTTAATCTTATATGTGCAAATAAAATTGGCATCAAGGGCTTTTTAAAAATTTTGATGCTGGACACCTTATAAATCTGGATTTTGTAAGAATCACCCAGGTAGCAATTGTCTTATATTCCCCGTGGTGACGTATATCCGAGTGAAACGGCTTTTTAAATGAAATAAAGTTTGGCAGATTTGAAATTGTCCTTCGAGAATTGATTGAATCTTTTGAAGTTAAGTCACAGAGAAGTCATTTGTAAAAAATGCCACAATATTCCAAAACAAATTACAGTTATTTCTTTTAGTTTTTATGGCTTTAACTTTAAGCTTAAAATCAAAAGCACCATTTACTACCATTATAAAGCTTGGAACAGCCAGGCCATTTTCTAATATATCTCAGATCGTGTTGGTCCGAAAAATGCTAATCATATGCTTCGAGGGTGGCTTAAGGGTTTATAAATCATGGGTTCATTTTCATTTTTGGGTGAACTATCCCTTTAAGTTCTGCACTCCTGTGAACCATGACAAATTATGTCTGTATGGAGATACCTGCGTGATGATAATGGGAGACAAATCTTTGAGGTTCTGTATGTGAGACAGGAGCGAGTCTCTCAGTGCTGTGTGGGTTTCTGGGGGAAGCTCGTAGAACGACGTCTGGATCTTCATCTTCATGGTCTGGGCCGCGAAGTAACACGACTCCACGTCCTGCTTGAGCTGCAGAAGTTGATCCGAGATCTCCCATGCGTACATCTGTGGGGTTCAGCACAGGATGAGAACTTTTATTTAAAAGGCACCACGATGACAACCGCTAACACGATTAGCAAATAAGCAACCACGCTACATTAGAAGATACATGAAGCCACGGATCAGCTGTACTGAAAGCGTACTGATAACAGGAAACATTAATGCTGTGTATGTCTGATTAGGTTTGCTCGGTTTACTAGGTTACTCGAGCGGTACTTGGATAGCAAATCCACAACCTTATTGTTGCATCTGCTGAATTAAAGGTGCCAAAGAGTGCATTGTAATAACCTATTAAATTGTTGTCATATATCTACATAAAAGTTATGTGGCTTTATTAAGTAAAAATATTCTAGAGACGGTTTGCGATTTGCCTTTAAAATGATTATTACCTTATTTGAAAGGGTCATGAATAATAATGTTGAGCTTTGCTCTGATTGGCTCTTTCTAAGAGCAGTTCAGTTCAGTAGCTCTGTGTGTGTGTGTAAACAAACCATGTTTTAGTCTGTATCAGACAAAGATACAGAATTTGAGGAATAATTAATCGTTTGGGGATATATAATAGACATTTCTGGGTGGTAATTTTGTGTTTTTTCCGTATGGATCTGCCAAACGTAACTTTAACATCAATAGTAGAACTTAGATTATCCTACGCGCTAGCATATAGCATTAACTAGCATACAACGATAACGTAGCAGTCACAACTTTGTTTTTAGTACTAAATTTAGTAATTTAATGTTGTTGCGTACATCTTGACGGTGACGTCACAGTTGGAATTATGTTGATATTGGCCTGTTTTCAATACTCGTCTTTTGCATGCACAAGGTTTACATAAGAATGAGGAAACAATCGTGTTTGATGCTCATTACCATGTGCAAACCTTGTGTTATGAAATACTATTTTACATTCTATGGCACCTTTAAAGTCATGTACTATAAATATACACTACCTCACAGCCAAATAAACCTGACTTTGTGTCAGATTCAAAGCAAACCAATAGGATTGTTCATGGTTAATGCAAACCAATACTTTTGTTGAGGAAAAAATAATATAGATGTGCATCACAAAACTGAATTTACCCATTTCATAATACCTTCAGATTTGCCACCAACACTCTGGTTGGAAAGGGAACGTCCAATGGTTGCTTTGGACATTGAATATCAGGTCAGACTAGTTGTATTTTGCATAAACAGGAAAGAGTAAAAAATAAACCTATGATAAGCAGACGTGTCACACAAAGATAAGCATCTGTCATGCAAACAGACCCACCAGAAACCCCAAAACTATGTGTGATGGTACCATAATATATATACAATATATATAGAGAGAGAGATTAAATAATACTGTACGACAGTCAACTCGTGTGTTATGGTGAACCAATATAATTTGTTTACACGCACTCACATTATAATAGTCAAAAAAACACACTTCAACATCATTCTTCACAGTAATAACTTAAGCAAGTTATGCTAAACCTCATTCCGTGGTTTTACGATGCCAACAATTTTCTTATCAATAACTTGACACTTTCTGAAGCGGAACTAAGTTCAACCTCAAGCAACCAAAAGACGAAAGGCGGAAACTGTAACATGTAATGAAATATACGGAACCAGAAAGACTTAAGGTGGACCATAAACACACCTTTGATATCCCAAATGCTCCCAATGAGGATTTTTGTGACGTTTTGACCACGCGCCTGAATTCAACCAGCCTTGATAATACATGGGCGGTGTTCTTATGTTTACATGGGATATATTTCTGCGCAACCAGCTGACTTCATCCACCCTGAACTTCGGCACTTACCTAAAACCATAAAACCACAGACACACCGGACGGATTAAACCGTGGATGCAAAATAAACCCCCATAACGGTCCAAACACACGTGACCACTTCCACTTCTCAACACGGCGGCTGTTGGCGGTATATAAACCTTCAATGTGGTCTCAAATGATGCATTATTTTACACATTGCACATCGCAAAGGTTTCCTAAGAAGTAAAAAGTGCCGTGGCGCAGTAGGCCCGCTCCGGATCGCTCGTGTACGCACCGATCTCTGCAGCTCCCCGAGCCAGACCGAGGCGCGTTCCTTGCCGGCTGGGTCCGGGTCGTGATACAGCGCCTGCACGGCCTGGTAAACCATCTGCAGGGAGGGTTTCCCGCCTTCCATGGTGCTCATTTGTGAATCTGGTGAATTTGCGGAGTAAATAACACGGTTTGCACTTCTCTGGTTGTCGTTGACGCGTAGGTTGGGTGTTTATTCGGCCCTCGCGTTCTCCGTTCTAGCCGCCATCTCAAGCAGACACAGGGCGCTCCTGTGTGTTCGTCAAACACGTCCGTGTGGAAACCGACAGACGGGACTATAATGCCAGATATATCGATCCGCGCCACATAGGTTTTGTAACAATTCTCTGTTTTTCGCGATTTTTGTAGGACAATATTCACTTGTAAGGAGGAATTGCGTATGTTTTAACGTGCTTGGATGTTTTTGATTTATATATAATCACTCGTGGTACAATTACGTAGACATTTCATTACAGACACACCCACTGACGCACACTATTTAAAAGTTACTCTCACGAAACTGTGGTGTCATTGGTGTCCCACATACATTAAAAAGTTAAATAATATACTTTCACTCTCTACGTACCCCCCAAAAATGCATACATTTGTGCTTTTTACATATTTCTTGACCATGTTATCAAATTTTAGCTGCTTCTTTTCACCTTATTTTTATGTTGTAAACTAAATTAAACAAATTATCACTTGCAATGTTTGGCCAAAAAATTATTTAATATTTCTTTGTGTTATATAGTCAAATATGCTAAAAGTCTATTATTTCTTAAATAATGCTAGGTTCCCTTATAAAAACCACAAAATGTGACAATACCCATATGGCTAGAAAAAGAATTTCTCTGGCCAAAATATATTTTAAATATAAGCTAAATAATTTTTTTAGAAATTAATGCTTAATTGAAAATATTTTTGAAATTGGAAATATATTTAGTTTTAACCTTCATATATCAACATATTTAAAAATGCATTTCAATAGCAAGCAAATACATTTTCTAATTTTACATCCTGTATGGCAAAAATTTATTATTTACAAAAATATTTTAAATATATCCTAAATGCAAGTTAATTTTATATATTAAATATAGTTGAAACTATGTTTAATTTTAGCCTTTTTAAACTGTTATGTGTACAGGTTCATAACATAAAGTTTTTCTTTCAGTGCAACGTGAAAATATTTCCCTGGATTTAATAGGGCTAAATATTTTGTAATGCTTTAAAATTTATTTATTTTAAGACAAGCAAATAAGAATACAACACACACAATTTAAACAATTTATACCTTCATACATACATATAATATACATACAAACATATGTATATATATATATATATATATATATATATATATATATATATATATATATATATATATATATATATATATACACATACATACATATATACATACATATACATATACATATATATATGTGTAAATATATTTAAATATTTTAAGCCCTAATAAAAATAAAAACAACATGTCTCATGAGATATTATTTCTCACACACTGGCAAAGACCTAACAATGTCATGCAAGCAGCAACATGTTATACAAAATGGAGTAATGCACACAATAAATGAATACTTTGGTCTTTTTAAATATGTATTATGATGATAATAAAAGTGCATTAAGAGGTTTACGCTGTAATCACCTTCCTTTCATTCAGGTCGTATCATACCCATGCAATTTAGATGCATAGCTTGGTTACAATACAACTCTGGATCACTGGAGGGCTTCTGATTGACTTCAATGAACTGGATCATTCAACACATACGACAGTGCACAAAATTGCTAAAAAATAAAAGATCAAATCCACACATTTTATGACATAATTAGCAAACAAACAACTCAAAGAACATAAACAAAACACCAATATAATGAATTATTATTAACATAATTCACATTGAATGTTTTTTAGCCTACAAGATGACACTTACCTGTTTAAAGAAAAGAGAGTCCAATGGAAAAGCCTTTTAATGGAGGAAACTAAAGTGAGGTGTATGAGAAGAGGCCGGATGTATAGGATTTACAGTTTAACCTTCTTTTTCTCTCCTTAGATTATCAAAATTGACCCACAAAGTCTCAGCTAACAAGATAAGCTGTCAGTTTGGACGTAATTCCCCAAAGACATCGATAAGGTTTGGGGATTTTTAGAATTGGTTTAAGAAAATCTTGTTTGCAGATTACGGCTCATCCTTGTGCTTGGGGACCTTAAGGACCCGCTTAAATCCAAGTCTTAACAAGCCGGATTCCTGATTTGGACAAAAAACTAGGCCAGCTTTTTTAAAAAAAAAAAAATGCAGCATAAAGTTAAATCAATTTTGTTTTGCAAGTTAATTCAACCTACCATTTTAAGTTTTGGGTTGTGATAAGTTGACATAACTTTTAAAATCAAGTTGAAATTGTTTAAAGTAACATAAAAATACATGTTGATCTGACAAAAATGCTGCATATTTTTTACAGTTATATTACTCTCCATTCCATATAGCATACTTAAAAATTATGCATTGTTTTGTACTTTACATCGGTAAATCTCCAAAACAACCCAAACATTTTTTATATATCAAAAAAATATAAAATGAAAAACACAATAGAGTAGTGCTCATTTTGGCATAACAACAAAACATATATTGATCTAGTCAAACAAGATGACGTGGAAAAATATCAATAGTCTGTACACACAGTGTTGGAAAACATCATCCAAAGATAAATTATATTTCATGGAAATATAAAAATAACTGATAAATAATACACTTAAATCCCATTATCATGATGTTGTTGATGTCAGCCCTGTTACTGTCAACCCTGTTATATTAGAAATATTATTTATCCAACAGAAAAGGCACCTGTGTTGTAAAATGGTCCATAGGAAACATGTTGCAGGTGCTTAAAGAATCCAGTGGGTGTGATGGGTAATACTCATGGACAGGGCGGATTATCCTGGAAACATGTCCGGAAGATCACCCGGAGGATGATCTGCTATCTCATCCTCCCACTTTTCACACTATGCAAGATTTTGAGGATTTTATAAAAGGCCGTTCAACCCTGGTTTTGGCATTCAGGCTACTCACTGACTTTGCAAACACACAGTCAGTGGCCCCAACAGCGCAATAATGGATGCGTGGGCCGTTCAGTTCGGGAACATTTCCAAAATAAGCCCCTTCGAGGGCCCACAGTACCACCTGGCCCCCAAGTGGGCTTTCTACCTGCAGGCAGCATTCATGGGATTCGTATTTTTCGCAGGTACCCCTCTCACCGGCATCGTCCTCTTCGTTACATTGAAGTACAAGAAACTCAGACAGCCGCTCAACTATATTTTGGTAAATATCTCCGCAGCTGGTTTTATTTTTGACACGTTCTCGGTCAGCCAAGTATTTGTCTGCGCGTTAAAAGGTTATTACTTTCTCGGGTATACGTTGTGTGCGTTGGAGGCTGCAATGGGATCAATCGCGTTTAAGACGGCGAATATCTATTTTTTAATTGCTTTAGGCCCACATGCACTGTGCTGATGGTTTTTGATGCTTTACAGGGCTTGTGACAGGATGGTCCCTGGCTGTTTTGGCTTTTGAAAGATATGTGGTCATTTGCAAACCCTTCGGCACCTTCAAGTTTGGAAAAAGCCAGGCCCTTGGAGCAGTAGCCCTCACTTGGGTCATCGGGATTGGGTGTTCTACTCCTCCCTTCTGGGGATGGAGCAGGTAAAAGATTCATATATACATAAGCTTATTTGCTGTCTGTGTTACATCAGAGATGACCAAATTCTATTTAAAGGATCACACATCAATTGAGTTTAATATTAATGCAGTAACTGATTACTTTACAGGTACATTCCTGAGGGTCTTGGCACAGCGTGCGGTCCTGACTGGTACACCAAAAGTGTGGAGCACAACTCCGAAAGCTACACATACTTTCTTCTTGTCACCTGCTTCTTCATGCCAATGTCCATCATCATCTTCTCCTATTCTCAGCTACTGCGAGCCTTGCGTGCTGTGAGTGTCTCAAATCGTTGCTTTTAATAAATGTATTTTAAACTGCTCCGACCTGTTGCTGGTCACGTGCAGAAGTGTAGGTTGTCACATAACATTTATTTGCAAATATTTGCAAGAAAGTTTCAGGTAATATACCTTTAAGGTTTATTCTGACTGTAATAAATGAACAATTTCTTGGTTTAATGCAAAAAAACACATATTTCACTGAAAAAAAGATTCGTTGAATTTAATCAATTTTTTAAAGGTAAGTGGTTGCAATCAATTTATAAAGCTACATTTAAACAAAATTTTTATATTTTATTTTACTTTACTAATATTTTTTGTTTAAATGTAGCTTAGATAAATTTATTGCAACCACTTACCTTAGAAAATTGATTAAATTCAATAAATCATTTTTTTCAGTGTTGCTTATGAGCCTACACTGTAAAAAGTAAAAGTTGGATCAACTTAAAAAATTTACTTACTTTAAATGGTAACACCTAGATTTTTTTCAACTGATATGTTTAAGTAAAAACACTTTAAAGTGAAAATTTTGAGTTACCAATTGAAGTAATTTACCAAATTGAAGTTGATACAACTTTTCACTTTTTACAGTGTATGTGCAACACAACACAAATTACCAACATTTTCTAGTTTAATTTTTAGATATTATAAAATAGTGTTAAATAATTTACAGAAGTCTAATACTATTTATTTAGAGGCAGGCATTTGTGGTCAAATATATTGGAAATGTAATTTTGTTTAGTATCAGTGTTTTTCCAATTATTTCTTGTTGCACTTAAATGTTTAAGTTTAAAAAACTTAAATTAATAAATCATTTAAACTTTATTGACTAAAAGATGCTATAAATTCTAATATATCTATATATATATATATATATATTATTTATTTATTTAAAAAAAATTAAATTTAAGCCCATTCACTGATAAAAATGATTAATTGAATTTACTCAATTTTTTTAAGGTAAGTGGTTGCAATCAATTTATTTAAGCTACATTTAAACAAAAAAGATTAGTAAAGTAAAATAAAATATACAACTTTTGTTTAAATGTAGCTTAAAGAAATTGATTGCAGCCACTTGATTAAATTCAATTAATCATTTTTTTCAGTGTTCAACTTAGTTTTTCATTTATTTATACCAACTCCTCACCAGTCAAGAAAGTTTAAATAACTTGTTGTTAAATATTTAAGTGCAATAAGTATTACTTAAGTAATAATTAATACACTGTAAAACCTAACTGTTAACTTAACCCAAACCATTTAAGTAATAAAGTTGCATTAGGCCATTTAAGTTTTAAAACACATAAATTTAAGTATTGTGAACTTGAGTTATGTGCAATTATGCACTTATGTTTAAGTAGTGTGAACTTAAATATAAATGCATAACTGCAAATGACTCAATTTGTTTAAGTTCACAGTACTCAAATGTAATGTTTTAAAACTAATGCAGCCAGTTTACTTAAATGGTTTGAGTTGAGTTAACTTTTAGGTTTTACAGTTTTATCAGTTAACAATGTTTTAATAAAAATTTTATTAATTTAAATTTCATTAACATCGCAGTAAACCACATAGATATTTCACAACCAATGGAACAAAATGCTTTAAATATTTTCTCAGAAAAAATAAATAATAAAATAAATAAATAATTATGCATTGTGTGTGTGTGTTGGATCAACTTAAATTATTTCAGGGTAACACCTAAAAAATATATATTTTCAACTTAAAATGTTACTTTGGGTGAAAAATGTAAGTAGTTTGTTAAGTTTTACATTGTAATTAGCACTAAATGTATCTATATGATGAATGATCTTGCATTAAATTCCTAATTGATCCATTTGGTAGGTCGCAGCCCAGCAGGCAGAGTCAGCATCCACCCAGAAGGCCGAAAAGGAAGTGTCAAGAATGGTTATTGTGATGGTGGGGTCTTTTGTGCTTTGCTACGCCCCTTACGCTATCACTGCCATGTGGTTCGCCAACGCCGAGGAAACGAACAAGGATTACCGCTTGGTTGCCATCCCCGCTTTCTTCTCAAAGAGCTCCTGTGTGTACAATCCCCTAATCTACGCCTTCATGAACAAACAGGTGAATGCACGCACAGCACACCTTGAATCAAGGCTGTACAAACACAACCATTCACTTACGCATTCTAATAGACAATAACATGTTGGCATCTTTATTTCAGTTCAACGCATGCATCATGGAAACGGTATTTGGAAAGAAGATGGAAGAAAGCTCGGAGGTTTCCAGCAAGACGGAAACATCATCTGTCTCGGCTGCATGAATACTCTCAAACACATTTACTGATCACTCGATTATTCACATACTGTACTTCTACACTTTTTCAAGGGGAAAGTGATGTCACCTTGTCCCACCAAGTCACAAAGCCACAGCTCACTGGATGTATCCATTCTGATACTTACATAAAGTTGTATATTTATTTTTTGTAAAATGTTATGTTAGAATAAAACATTCAAGTAGAATATATTGAATTAAAAACCTGCAATAGAAAGTAAAACAAATGCATTATCTTTTGGGTGACAACTGAAAATTTTCTTAATTACAGTTTATTGTCAATTTGTTTGAACATACAATCTGTAGATGCTTCAAAAGCAACATTGCACCCCAGCGATGAGCTTGCTTTGGAAGAATCCATAATGCTTTAGTATCACAAGCAGCCTCATTTACAAACTGTACAAAGTCACTTCAAACCACTGGGTACTCAAAACAAAGTAAAAAATGGAAGATGCCGTCTTTGTAAGAACAACAAATTGTCAGTGAATAAAAAAAGCAATACTGTAAGTGGGCAAACAGACCCTAAACAAAATCAAGTATACACAATATTCAGTTTGATTGGACCATATAACAGCAGAGGACAATACAGGCCCGTAACCCCCACTGAAATAAAATAAAGATATCAGCCCAACAAAATTCAGTGAATTGTAAGGGGTGTTCCTATTAAGAAAATCAGTGTTTTGTACTTCTACAATATGAGATATATCACGTGAATAGACTTATGCAGTCTCTCTACACTATTGTAGGAATCTAGGAAGATGTTTGCATTTTTTTGTCTAAACATATCAATGGAAAACAGCTGGACACACATGAATATTGCCTTGAGATGGCGAAGAGGAGAATGGCTATAAAACGTTTGCATACAGGATGGAAATATGTCATATAAATCCTCTCTTTCCTGTGCCCAGTACATACACTCCAAAAATAAAAAGGTACAAAAGCTGGGACAGTACCCTTTCAAAAAGGTACACCTTTGTACCCAAAGAGTGCATATAAGTACTTCAAAAGATACATATTGGTCCTAAAAGGCACATATTTGTACCTAAATGGTACATATTAGGACCTTTTTAAATGGTACTGCCCCAGTGAAAGCTTTTGTACCTTTTATTTTTGACAGTGTAAGCTGTCAGGTGAAATGCAATTAAGTATGCATAACGATTAATCGCGATTAATCTATAGCAGAATAAAAGGTTTTGTTTACATCATGTATGTGTGCGAACTGTGTATAATAATTATGTATATATAAATATGCACATGCATGTGTGTGCATTTAAGAAATGTTTACATGTGTATATACATTTGTATATTTATGTATAATTTATATTATATATATAAATATTAATACTTAATATATAAATATATATATTTTCTTAAAATTATACATGCATGTGTACATGCATGTGTGCATGCATATATATATATAATTATTATACACAGTTCACACACATACATGATGTAAACAAAAACCTTCATTATAGATTAATCGCGATTAATCGTTATGCATCCCTAAACGCAATAGATCAGTATTTATAGTAGAGTCTAACTCGAGTCTGTCAAGAGATCGAGTCCGAGTCAAAATTCAGCTTGTCCTGGACTGGTCTTGACACTCGATCTCTGGTACTCAAGTTCGAGTCAAGACAACACTAAAATAGACACAAGGGCCTCACACAGAAATACTTAATGTATATCCAAAATAGTAAAAACTTATTTGACATGACAGTAATGTGTGGACCATGAATTCAAACAAACATTGATAAAGCATATTTTACAGTAAAAACAACCATGAATGTATTTCCGTGTGCAAAACAATCAATCACCAAGTAAACTAAATCTGATGGTTTAGTGTTATGATGAAGCAATACAAAATCAATTATATTCTTTACCAAATAAAATTAGAAAGTCATTATCTATTATACTAGACAATTGAATTAAAACTCATCATGTCGAACTAATGCCTCCCCAAAGTCAGTAGCTTGGCTTCCAACAAACAAGTCATACTTGTTGACTATCTCTTCTTTGGTAAGTTTGCCGTCCTGAAAGATAAAAAGAGTTGACTTATAATTCAAGTTAACTTTACATATGCTGACAGTATCACCTGATCGGTCATGTTAGACAACCCACCATTTGTCCTGCCATTTTATTCCATTTTAAAAGTAAGCAATTATTTTTAGGATTTCTTCTTATTGAAATGGATGTTAATACAAAGTATAAAATAGGTATTATTGGTCCATTCCATGCACATCTCCATCACTATATATCCTATATATGTATATATATCCTATATATCTATTATATGTATTTAACTGTGTTGTATCATGTTTCCTTTCCTCACCTTGTTGGTATCAGACTCGTACACCAGATGTTTAGCTTCAGCTTCTGCGTGGTCGTAGTCAGCTGGTAGGATCCAGTCCATGGTCTCCTCTTTATCCATCTTCCCATCCTTGTTCTTGTCTCTAAACTCTGAAAACTGCTCGCGCTCCGTCGCCACCCATTCTGGCTCGTCCATTTCATCTTCATGGTTGTACATATCACCGATATTCAAACACATGTCTTTAACCCTACTGACACATTTAGACTAACTAATAGGATACTGGTTTACATTATTTGAACACTCACCGATATACTCCTCCAGGTCAATAAAACCATCACCATTCTTATCAATATCCTCCATAGTTTCCTGTTGAGGGAAGTTAAGAATGACGAGTAAAAGAAAAAAACTAGTCCAAAATACATCAAGTCACATGTAAAATGGGTTATAATCGCCATTTCATGTTGACCTGTACTATAACAGACTCACCAACACAACTATTTCCTTCATATGTTCGTACTCCTCAGGATGGAGGAAGGACGTGAACTCCTCTTTGTCTGCAATTTGGTCTCTATTTACATCTGCCATTTTGAAGCGGCGTTCATCTCTGGCCATCATCTGCTTGTAGTTGTAACCATCATCAGGCTCTGGGTCATCTAGAAGCATTATTTTTGTGTTAAGAAACAAACTTTTGACCTATCATGCAACTGGTCAGACTTTGACTCTATTTGATGTGTAAATATATTGGATTTTACAAAATTAAAGCATCATTGTATCGCATAGCATTTATTGCATTTTCCTTCAATCCCGTGCAGCCGTAATTCTTACCTAGATATGTTCCATATGTGACATTTTTATATTCATCCCAAGAGATCATTCCATCGTTGTTAATGTCAAAGTCCTTCCACTGTCTTTCCACATTGTCGTAAATGTATTTCTTCTGCGCCTTTTTGATCCATGTTTTCAATTCCGCCTCTGTGACAAATCCATCCTCATTTGCATCGA
The DNA here is from genome assembly GCF_027580225.2 of Misgurnus anguillicaudatus. NCBI lineage: Eukaryota > Metazoa > Chordata > Actinopteri > Cypriniformes > Cobitidae > Misgurnus > Misgurnus anguillicaudatus. The sequence goes on from NC_073337.2 coordinate 25,756,010, forward strand.
TCTTATCCACTATTTTACTGAAAAAGCAGCGAAAAGTATTAAAATAATGCTTAAAACATTACATGTTTTCAATCGAGCTTCACACAGCATTTGTATTAATATATGGGACAGAGTGGTTTTATTATTAATCATAAAGGGCCCCTATTATGGAAAATCTACTTTTATAAGGCGTTCATACATAAATGTGAAGAGTCTGAAGACAACCACCCTTTCAATTCAATTCAATTCAATTTTATTTATATAGCGCTTTTCACAATTGTTAATTGTTTCAAAGCAGCTTTACATGAAAAGATGTAAGGGAAAACACAGAAAAATTGATATATAATATAAGAAGCAGAATACAGCGGTTAATAATAAACCGTACAAGCAAGCGTAGTAATAATGTAACGTATACAGAAAAGTGCTAAGTTAAGCCAATGTTGGCTGACTCTCCATGGGATGAAACCCCCCCCCTAGGAGAAAAACCCTGTGGGAAAAACTCCTAGAAGGAGAAAAGCCCTTGAGAGAGATACATATATATTTATATATATATAAACACGATAGAGATATGAAACGGGTAGGCGGATTAAACTGGTTTCCTTCATTTTTAATCCCCATTAAACTGAAACAGACATTAGATATGCCAATTTAATTCTCTTGTTAAAGGGACATTCCACTTTTTTTTTTTTAAATATGCTCATTTTCCAGCTCCCCTAAAGTTAAACACCCGACTCTACCATTTTGGAATCCATTCAGCCGATCTCCGGGTCTGGATGTACTACTTTTAGCATAGTTTAGCATAATCCTTTGAGTCTGATTAGACCGTTAGCACAGCGCTAAAAAATAACCAAAGATATTACGCAGTGCCCGAAAATAGCAACTTTTAAATTTCCGTCGGTCTTAGTACACGATGTAACTACAAAAGAGTCAAGTTTTAAATAGGAAAAATATCGAAACTCTTTGGTTATTTTTGAGCGTGATGCTAATGGTCTAATCAGATTCAATGGATTATGCTAAGCTATGCTAAAAGTGGTACCGCCAGACCCGGAGATAGGCTGAATGAAATCCAAAACTGCAAAAATCAAATGCTTAACTGTAGGGGAGCTAAAAAAACTAGCATATTTTCAAAAAAGTGAAGCGTCCCTTTAATGTGACATCACACTGATAAAGCTCCACCCACAGCTACTGACTGACAGTCCTGCATTACCATAGTTTCCGCCCTGAGTGAGTTGTATGCTGTCTACCATATCTAAATAATGAGATACTATTGTCTCAGACTGTATTCACAGGAATCCGATCTATTTGAACTAAAAGCACTCAGGGTCTCTTTTGGTAAGGAAGTGATGAGCTGTAGCTCATTTGCATTTAAAGGTACAGCGTGTTTTTGCTCCCACCCAAATAGGGGCATTTTAAACATGCTATAATAAATCATCTGTTGAGTATTTTGAGCTGAAACTTAACAGACTCATTCTGGGCACACATGAGACTTATATTACATCTTGTTAAAATGGGCATAATAGGTGCCATTTAAGGCTGGATTTCCTAAAATTTCTGGCTGAAAACCGGCCAAAATATGACCATAGTATGGGTAACATTCTCTATAGAGAATATTCATATAGAAAATATATTCATAGCAAACATTTGAAAATGACTTCTGGACACTTTGTCGCTACAAATGCGTGCGAACGTCTCCAAATGGCTCTTCTGATTTTGCCAAGTGCTTGATGTCCTCACGGCAACATTACAGTGACAACATTTCAATCAACCAATCAGAAATAAGTTTACAGTTTGTTTCAAGTTTAATCTTACAACCAAGATTAGTTGCTTCTAGATTATTGTTTTTCACATAACATTTTATGGTGCGAGGTGGTTTAGGTTTTAAACACTTGGCTAATTCAGGTCGAGCTCTCCAAATAATCACAGTCTTTACCCGAGCCTGTTTTTGCTTTCCTCTGGGGTCAGGTCGTCAAAAGTCTTGGCTTCCTCTTCCCCCAGAAAGGCATCGTGGTCATAATCAAAGTTGGCCCCATCGTCGTGTTCCTTACTGCTTAGCTGTGCGTCGTGGTGCACGCGGTCCTTCTTCTCCGTGGGTTTGCTGGTGGCGTAGACCACACACAACGCAAAGCACATCAACAGAGGTCTGATCTCCATCTTTATCAAACAAGCTCTGTGGACAAGAAAACAAATAGCGTTGAATAAATGTATCAAATATCAAAACAAACAATATCAGCACTGTCTGAAATGTCTAGGATTTATTAAAGTTTGTCTGAAGTGAACACTAAAATGTAAATAGATCCCAGACAACAAAAGACTCTGCTGACTTCGGCACGGATCCGGCCCAAAGTCTTCTGCTGTCTGTAATGCCTTTTGAGACAGAAACCATGTCTGAATGATATTCAGCATAGTGTGAGAGGGAGGAAAGCGGACTTGTTACAGGAAACACAGTCTGTATGGAAAAAAAGGATTATGTGCTTCTGGAAAAAAGAACAAAATCGTTAAACGGGAATAAAAACCTTGGGATAGCAAGTGTAAACACATCTACACTGCACTAACCAAGACAGGCATTGTGAATAACTGCTATTAGGGCAAAACATACAATACGTGGGCCACGCACCCATTAAACAGCAGACCTCTGGTTTAAAGCAACGCACTGTTGCGTAAAGAAGGGTCACCAACTCTGTAATTTAACACACTAACGTGTTTTTCCACAATAACCACAAACAAACACAATAATACCATACAAGTATGAACTTATAAACTCATTCAGCCAGACTTTCGTTGGTGCGGTGTTAACGTTATAAAAAATACTCACGTTCTGTTAAACCTATAAAGCTCTTATACTGGTCTGATACTGAAACTTAACCCAGGTATTAAATATAAAATCAAAGCTTGAAAAATTATCAGTGTGTAAGGAAAATAAATAATCTAACGTTATGTAAGAGATCATACAGATATCATTCAGCTCATATGCATTACAGCATACACAGTCAATAGATGCAACTGTCAATCAAATCTCATATTTATACACTCCAAATGCTAACCAAAACCCGCGTGAAAAACAAACATACCTTGATTTCCAACGAGGCCGACAATCTCAGAGTCTTTGGTTTAATTTACACAACCCTGTGTGCCACACCGTTTTTCGGACGGGAGCAGAGCCACAGTCCAATCACAGCGCGAGCAGTGGACTCCATTCTTATCATTGGGCCACTTCAACACGACGAGCGCCGGATGTGATGAAAGCCGTTGTTTATTAAAGCGCTGATTCAACGCACGTCCTTTGATTGGCTATCTTGATAGGACGCTGATCTAGCAACCAATCAGAACAAGGTAACACAGCAATCGGTTGATGCAACACTTGAAGCCGTTGCGCAGCAGCTAGTGGATTATTCTATTGGGTACGTCTTGCCACGTCCCCAAATTTGAGACCCGCAGTTCGTCACCTTAAAAGCGTTGCCCTCCTGAGACATTACACAGCTACGATGTAACTTACAACACAAAAAGGATAATGAAATTAAGAGCGGTTTTATAAATGCGTGTCAGCGTTCATGATTTTATCCATGCCAGACTGAGAAAGATACTGTGCTCGTAAAGTTGTAAACGTAGTTTTTTGATTAAGTAATGCGTACATGCCGCCTACGCATTATTATTACAAATGCGTTGATTACGAGAAACTTCTCTACACTTTGTAACGTTACTGCCATCTTGTGTTCAAAAATATATCTGGTTTTAGAACGGTTTTTAATTTTATGTATTTTTAATACGTTTTTTGTCTCGTTATTATTTTTCTGCGTTTGGTTATTAAATCCATAATGCACAAAGCAGCAGTACTAGACTATTGCATTTAAAAAAACTAATGAAATCATTTTAAACACTAAATACAAATACACCACCTACACATCTTCAGAAATAAAATAATAGGTATAATTGTTGACACAAGGCAGACCTTCAAAATAAACAAGAAAAAATGTGTGACACTAAAAGTTATATAAATATAAAAGTATTTCACTACTCCACGTACCCACAACGGTTCAGTAATTTAAGCGGCTTACAGTCCTGCGCATGCGCGTCTCTGGGGACGCTTCAGCCATCACCAGGGTAACGCAAGGGACTCCTGTAACTGAATCCGATCTCACTCCACCAAGCTTGTAACACAAACAATTCTTTTGTTTACAGACTTCTGCCAAGCCACAATTGAATCAAAATGACTGTCCGTTTTAAGGTAGGTTATTCCAAAAATTAACCACGGGCGAATCTTGGGGAATTAGAAGCGATTTAAAGGTGCACGCGCTCATGCGACGTCATTTGTTGCAGGAACAGCGAGCGCGCGCTTCAAGCTGCAGAAACGCTTTCAGTTTTGAGATTTGTTTTGGGTGCTCAGACGTTACCCCAACATGTTTCTTTCATATATGCATATATACGCGCAATATACTTTTTATTCAATATGGGTTATGCGTGTAGAATAAAGCGCCAATGTTAAACAAAGTTGCACAGTGAACTTCGATACTAAAGTAAGTTACTGTCCGCACTTCCTGTTATGTCTTAAAGAAGTAGTGATTTGGATTAATAGGGATAAAGATCATCCTAAGTGGTTGTTATCTCGCAGTTTATATATTTAAACATTGTTTTCCTATAAATTATAAGTAACGTTATACTGATTGAATAACAGACCAAATGCAAATAGGGGTTCAAGTATGGCATGAAGTGTACTTGTTTCTTGTCCTACATTTAATAGGGAATCACCGAGTATAGAAGTCGATACAAGGGTCGAGCATCACGATCCAGAAGCGATTCTCCACATCAGAGGATGCAACTGGCAGGACTGCGGTCTGACCAAAGTCGTATGTCTCTATCTATCTATCTATCTATCTATCTATCTATCTATCTATCTATCTATCTATCTATCTATCTATCTATCTATCTATCTATCTATCTATCTATCTATCTATCTATCTATCTATTTACATAACTACATATATTATCTACATATATCATCCATCCATCCATCCATCCATCCACTGTATCTATATACTGTATCTATCTATCTATCCATCCATCCATCGTATCTATCTATCTACTGTATCTATCTATCGTATATATCTATTTACATATCTACATATATTCATCTATCCATTCATCCATCCATCTACCGTATCTACCGTATCTATCTACCGTATCTATCTAATTTCATATCTACATATATTTACCCATCCATCCATCTATCCATCCATCCATCCATCCATTCAGGGCTCCAGACTAGGGATGCATGTCAATTGGTCGCGATTGATCTGTAGCAGAGTGGGGGTTTTTGTTTGCATCATATATGTGTGTGGACTGTGTATAGTGATTATGTATATATAAATATGCACACATGCATGTATAATTTTAAGAAAAAAATATATTTATATATTAAGTATTTATATTTATATATAATATAAATTATACATAAATATACAAATGTATATACACATGTAAACATTGCTTAAATATATACATGCATGTGTGTGCATTTAACTATACAAAGTTATTATATACAGTACACACACATATATGATGTAAACAAAAACTTTTATTCTGCTATAGATTAATCGCGATTAATTGATATGCATCCCTACTCCAGACTAACTTTTTTCACTAGGAGCACAGTGGCCCCCAACTGAAAATTTTAGGTGCGCAACCAGAAAATTTAGGGGCGCACACCGTAAATCAACATGCTAACCAAATATTCACATTTCTACTAATTTCCACTGTATTACTAATAAATACTTTGATGGTAGATGCAGAAAGTACAATGCACTGATTCAAATTCAGTGTCAGATCACAAAAAATGGTCAAATTTACTAGTCGCACATGTGCGACTGGATGTAAAATTCAGTTGCACACTCTCAAATTTTGGTGGCAAAATGCCCCCATTTGGTGGTAGTCTGGAGCCCTGCCATTGTATCTATCTACTGTATCCATCCATCCATCCATTGTATCTATTTACTGTATCTACTGTATCCATCCATCCATCCATTGTATCTATTTACTGTATCTACTGTATCCATCCATCCATATATCCATCCATCCATCCATTGTATCTATCTACTGTATCCATCCATCCATCCACCCATCCATCCATCCAGTATTCCTACCTACCTACCTGTCTATCTTCAAAAGATATGTACTACTAAATATTATAAGCTCTTAAAATGTATTCTCTTTTCCAGGAATCACTCGGGAACCTCAATTCCCATCCAAAAGGAAAGTGCCATTTAATCCACCTCGGGTATCAAGATCCCTACAGTGGGAAGGACATCAACAACATCAGGAGAGGAACAGGCCTGTCACATCTCCAGCTGTCAAAAATCCTGTGTTCAGAGCCAGTAGTGCAGAAGGGCAGGTGACGCCCCTGGCCCCAAGAGACTTCATACCACAAGAGGGCACCGCTGCACCGTCTCAACAACAAGCAGAGGCACAAGCAGCCCAGCCAACCAGGGCCACTGCAGATGGGCCGAAACAGGGACATGCAGGAAATGGAGTGAGTTTTGTTTAGAAGTGAAGGTGTAAAATTTGAAAAATTGTGTAAAGTGTTTCCCATATGCTTGCTATGGTTTAAGTAGACCTGCCTCAAATCTTATTATTGGTTGAGCCAACGTCATACCAGTCGAACAAAGCACCACAAATCCACAATGTTTACATTCAGAAATGAATGTAATGAACTAATAAGAAAAAAAAGATTCAACACTTAGGGATAGTTCACCCAAAAATGAAATAATTTATTAATGACTCACGCCGATATCGTTCCAAACTCGGAAGACCTCTGTTCATCTTCAGAACACAGTTTAAGATGGTTTATATTTAGTCCGAGAGCTTTCTGACCCTCCATTGAACATCTACGTACGGTATACTGTCCATGTCCAGAAAGGTAATAAAAACATTATCTAAGTAGTTCATGTGACACCAGTGGGTCAGTTAGAACATTTTGGTCCAAAAATAACAAAAATTAAAACTTTATTCAGCATTGTCTTCTCTTACGTGACTGCAGTGACGCGGCTGACGTGTTATGTGGTGCGCCCCAGCTGTTTTTTTTTTTGTGCGCCCGAGCTTCATTTACAGTCGGAGGGAGACGCACGCTGTAAGTTTGAAAAAAAATCTTCTCAAACATGTCTGAGGATAACACGTCAGCCCCATCACTGCAGTCACGTGACTTCAGTCACGTGCACGCAGTTCACAACAGAACCGGAAAAGAAGACAATGCTAATTAAAGTCTTATTTTTTGTTATTTTTGGACCAAAATGCATTTTCAATGCTTCAACACATTCTAACTGACCCACTGATGTCCTATGGATTACTTTGGTGATGTTTTTATTACCTTTCTGGACATGGACAGTATACCATACATAGATTTTCAATGGAGGGTCAGCAAGCTCTCGGACTAAATATAAAACATCTTAAACTGTGTCCTGAAGATGAACGGAGGTCTTATGAGTTTGGAACAACATGAGGGTGAGTCATTAATGACATTATTTTCATTTTTGGGTGAACTATCCCTTTAATACTTCAAATTTTCCTGAGCATAAACAATTTAAGTTGTATTATAATAATCAAGACACTTCCATTATTGCAGTTATTCAGATCCTTTGTTGAATATCAGGTAAACCATGCACTGCGAAAGCGAGCAGGACTGAAGTCAGAGCGACAGAAAAATGGTCGCTTGAACTCTGAATATCAGAGACAGTTCATGTGGAAAACCCCGGTGGCCGATTCACCCCTACTGGCTGCACAAGAGGTACCAAAGTGCATTTTTAACAACACTACAATTTAGTTTTGCACAAACTTGTAGAGTGCATACCGGACAAATCTTTTGTCAAGAAAAGTTTTTCTGGAAATAACAGGAATTTAAACGGAAGCATTTTCAAGCTGTACATGCACTACATATGTTTACACCAGATAAACCTGTTTGATTGACGTGTATGTTTTTTCCATATGACGTTCTGTCTACATTGGGAAAGTATATATTTGAAAAAACACTTGCACATTTAAAGTGGTGTTTCCTATATAATTCAAAATAACTTTTAACATCATTCATAAGATGTGCCTAGTCCTTTTGTATTATCTGGATAGATGTTTTGAAACAGCATATGTAAAAATCTAAATATCTGATGCATTAAAGGGATAGTTCACCCAAAAATAAAAATTCAATCATAATTTTCTCATCCTCATGTTGTTAATCTGTATGAATATTTTTTTCTGATGAACACAAAAGAAGATATTTTGATAAATGATGGTAAGAACACAGCTGATTGTATCCATTGACTTCCATAGTAGGAAAAACAAATATGATTGGATTCAATGGGTATCGTCAACTAGTGTGCTTACCATATTTTATTAAAATATCTTCTTTATCGTTTATCACAATACTTCCATAATATTATATTATATATAATAAGTCAATGGATATGGTAGCTGTGTGCTTACCATCATTTATCAAAATATCTTCTTTTGTGTTCATCAGAAACAAAATAATTCATACAGATTTACAACAACATGATGAAGAGAAAATGATGACAAAATTTTCATTTTTGGGTGAACTATCCCTTTAGCATTACTTTTGAGTATGCCATTAGATGGCAGTAGAGAGTTTTGCACGTAACTAGATGGTGTATTATTTCACAACATTAATATTGATAAAGTTTTACTTAATTGATAATAATTCTGAATAGAAAAATAATTGTTTTAGTAGTAATAACTATTAAGTTTGTTCATTTTTACGCTATTACCACCATCACTTTAAGTATATCATGGTCACTGGACTTATTTTGGTTTTGTTGTGTTATTTCATGTATTTTAGATGTTTTATAACGACAATAAAATCATCCCACCCTTTAAGTCCAACCCAGTCCTTATGGAGAGTGAGTACAGGAGAAGTTTTAAAGGATCACCTCCTCCCAGACCTCCTCGCTTTAGACGAGATGTTGAGCAATGTGAGGTCCCACAGCTCCACACAGAGAACGTAACCTCGGAGAAGGTACAAATGAATGCAACCAAGTACAAAAATCATCAAATCTTACTTAAATTTGTTATTAAGAGAAAGTGGAAGTATTTAAAATATTTTATTGTTTACATTGAAACATACCACGCCAAACATTCCATGCCTGTCAAATCTTTTGTCAAGAAAAGTTTTTTTGGAAATAACGTTTTTCTTTACAGAAGCATTTTCACGGGCCTCGGATTCACTGTACATTCACTACATACGTTTACACCCGATAAACCTGTTTGATTAACGTGTTTTTTCCATATGCCGTTATGAGGAAGTATACATTTACAAAAACAATTGCACACGTAAAGTGGTGTTTCCTATATCTAACGGTACTTTTTGTCTAAATGTCCACCATACCAGAATGCGAGAAGGAAGAAGAAAAAGGAGAGGCAGAAACTCGGCAAAAAGTCAAGCCCCGAAGAGGAAGTGAGACATCCACAGCAAGAGTATCATCAACAGGAAGAGAGGTCACCATGTGGCCCGAGAGACCCTTCACACAAAATTATAAGGTGAGTGTTGTCTCCTGATACAGGACTGAAAGAAAGTGTCGGTTGTGCGTCTCCACATTGCCACAAAGTAAAAGCATGCATCCCACCCCAAGATTATTCATCTTTTTGTCACACAGGAAGGTGAAAACGGAGTACAGGTCCAATTTTCGTTCTCCATTGCAGTATTCCTACAGAGATGGAGCTTGGGTGAAGAACAAAACTGCAAATTTGGAGGTTAGCAGACAGTAAATACTAACAATAGAAAAAGAGTCTATGAGAGGAAAAATGCCAATAAAGAAATGTGCATTAATGTATTTAAGAATTAATAATAAGCATAAAGAACTATTTACCCCACTATAAGCCTACAAAATAGACCGAAGGTAATATTTACTTACACATTTTAAAGGTGAGGTGTGTTTCAATCCTTCTCTTATTCCTACTTAACTCATTCCCTGCCAGCCTTTTTTTTTTAAGTTGCCCACCAGCATTTTTTGTGTTTTTTAGAAAAGTTTCACAAAATGTCTTGCAGGAAAATTTTCTTCTAAAAATATATAAACATACAAATATATTAAATGAAAGGACAGACCCTCTGCTTTCAAACAAACAAACAAACAAACAAAACAGGAAAAAAAATTCATCCTATGTATATTTTCTCGGTTTATAAACTCTTGAATATGGGTATTTTTCTTAAAAAATACCACATTTTTAGCAAAAAGCTGAAATAATTGCATTTTTCTGAAGGAATTTAGCTAGAGATCAGATTCAAAACGATTATCAAAACATACACAGAGTTTAAAATTAGTAAATCATTTTTTGCTTCAGGTTTTTTATAAATTGGGTAAATTAAATCTAGTGGATAATCGCGGTATTACAGATTACCATAAAAACTCATCAGTAACACGCAAATGTTTTCTCTTAAAGGAATAGTCCATTTTCTTAAAAGAAAAATCCAGATAATTTACTCACCACCATGTCATCCAAAATGTTGATGTCTTTCTTTGTTCAGTCGAGAAGAAATTATGTTTTTTGAGGAAAACATTGCAGGATTTTTCTCATTTTAATGGACTTTAATAGAGACCAACATTTAATACTTAACTCAACACTTAACAGTTTTTTTTCAACGGAGTTTCAAAGGACTATAAACGATCCTAAACGAGGCATAAGTGTCTTATCTAGCAAAACGATTGTCATTTTTGACAAGAAAAATGAGAAATATCCACTTTTAAACCACAACTTCTCATCTAGATCCGGTCGTGATGCGCCAGCGTGACCCCACGCAACACGTCATGACGTCAAGAGGTCACAGAGGACGAACGCGAAACAAATGTTTACAAATGTGTTGAAGGAGGACCGTTCCTACGTTGTTGTATGTCAACTGATATTAATTAATGTCTTTGTGTCAGTTTATTGTTTACAATGGTCCGCAAATTTGCATTTTATATATGTAACACGTGACCTCCCTACGTCACTACGCATTTACGTTAGGTCGCCCTGGACCGGATATTTTCAATATGAGTTTGGTGTCAATGATGCAGCAGATCATTATACACCAAATTTGGTTGACACTACTACTTATAAACAAACAGATTGACTGGGTTTACTACATCACTTCATAGCCTGACATGTAAAGATGTTAGGAAAAGGAAACTTTCTAATAACTGGTCTCTATGATTAATCTTGCAGGATTGTGAACACTGGTGGTATAATGAGGTAACTGTCCTATCTGTTCTGCATCCTCTCTATGAAAGAGACCTCCACATGCTTCTGTGTACAGTATTGTCTGTGCTGTGTGTGTCGCCTCTGCAAAAGTATGACATCACTCAAAATCGGTCTTTAGTGGACCTAAACGAGTGTGTGCGTGTGTATGTGGTACAGTATGTCAGGCATCGATATGTTGTCTGTCAGCATTCTTTAGATGCTACTTTCAAGGTGTCTGTGGTTTTGTTGGTTCTTTTGTTGCTTTCAGTTGTCTGGTAAGCCTGTATTGACTTGTGGCTCACTTTCTCATAACATACAAGCTTGGACTGAAGTTAAGCTTTGAAGTGAAATAGTAAAACACCTGATTGACACGCATTCATTTAGCAAACTCTTTCATCTAAAACAGCTTGATGTTTCAGTTACGACAACATTTTGTTCCTGTAGCTCAGTAAGCAGCATGAAGGTTGTAGGTTTAAATCCCAGGAACACACACATAATTAGAAACTGTATGAATGGAAGTAACGTTTGATGCATGAATGCAAATATTTGTGGTGTCACAATAATACATTTTAAAACTAAACTGAAAAAAAAGCACAGCTAGAGCAAAAGTTAAAGGCGTAGCTTCTCTATGCATTTCTTAAAGGAGGGATGAGCTGTGAACTAAAGGTCAAATTATGTTCATTTCTTTGTGTACATGAGGGTCCGCATGCACTGCCCGTTTACGTCATCAGAAGAAAGAGAGTGTACTGTACAAACACTGCCGGATTTTTTAAACGCCGCGTACATTGTACATGTATTATGTAGGCAATGAAAGATACTGCAAGTTGTTGCAATGCGCATGTGTCGAACGCCAGTGCAAGTGCATGATGCTGCGTTTACACCAGCCACGGTAGAGGCGGCAAGCGTGGGTGATTTACATGTTAAGTCAATGCAAAGACGCGATTAGGCATCCTGCGGCACGGTACATGCGGTAAGCACGGCACGAATGGTGTGGAACGCGCGGCGCAAATGGCGCATTCCACGCGAATTGAGCGTTGTCGCGGTAAACGCGAGAGTTGAAAAATCTGAACATCGGTGGACTTCCGTGCTGCGTTATCCAATCAGGACCTTGATGTAGTAGTGACGTGCTTACGGGAAGCGAGCGGAGTCGCAGAAGCCCCTCCCATGACGCAAATTTCCGCGTGAATGTCTCAAATGACTAGAATTTCACGCACTAATGAAGCGAGTGAAATCAAATGTTCAAGCGTCCAACTACGCGCAAATAGTGCGTTTTTGACGTCTCTACTGCGGCTGGTGGGAATGCACCAGTCAAATAAACTGTGCTCTGCACGTGGGTTCGACTGTGCATGTACGCTGGCGTATTCGTAAAAAACAGACTATATCCAAGGCTTAAGCTGTCGGTTGCAATTCACGATCTCACGGCTAGATACGCTAAAAATCTTCACAATGGACCTTTAGGCAAGTAGGCGCAGGTACATTTCACAATGCATGTAAACACGTTAACCTGCTTTCTCGCAGTTTTGTTCATGTGAGCATGTCTCCGTGTAGAAAAGATAAACAGCACAAATGGAAGTAAGCATAAAGTAATGCGCAATGCTACGTAAACACCAAACGCGGGGCATCGCGTTACTCACTCTAGATTACTCGCGGGATTTAACTTCGTGTCATGCATATTTTTCACTCGAGTTGAATATTTTCAACTTGGGCTAAGACGCGTTTGAGGCGATTAGCATGTGTTTTCGTGGCAAACGCACCGCCAATATTGTGTCATTCGCATCGCCCCACGCGTGAACACATCTGATCATGTCTTTGCATTGACTTTGTATGTAATCTGCTCGCGCAAATCATTGAACTTGTGTTTGGTGTGAACACACAGTAAAAGTCTGTTATTGACTTATTATACAGTTAATATAGAAACTGTGAAATTAAATACTTGTGTTATATTTATAGGTTCTGTGGACATGAAAAGAGAGACAACATATTAGACAAATTTCCTGCAGGCTTTATGAAGGACTAGGCAGACTAGGTGGTGATGTCATTGTCTGCGAGTAACCTAACAAATCTCAAAACACTGTAAACACAGTTTTATTGTTTTGCATGTAAACCAATGAAAACTGATTTTTATAATTATCTGATTTTTTTTATAGATATCCACTTATTGTGTGCATGTAAACACACTCACTGGGTTTCCATCCAAACGTGAAGCAAATTTTTTCGAAATCCGAAAAAAAAACAAAAAAAAAAACAAATGCGAATGAGGTGCGTTTTCATCAAGTTGTTAGAGCGAATGACAGTGGTATTAGTAATCTAGTATCCAAAAGGAAATAAAACCAGGCACTAGCAGCCCCATATATGGTAAAGACAACGTCAGCTGATATAGCTAGATGATTATTCACAAGGGTTTAATGTTTGCTACGTCTGAATTTATTCGGCAAATGCGTTTTCATCTCTCATTATTTCCATTTACTCTTTTTCGCATAAGTCAAAAACCACCTCAAGTGAGTGTAAAAACGTTTTTGTGAATTAAGGGGTTTCCATTCTGGTTTCTGATGCGATACTTTAAAATGCACATAAAATCATGCTATTGTGAACGCATGATACAAAACAGTAAAGTGCTGTAAAACACTTTTGCATTGCCTCTTATCCAATCACCCTTATGAAAAATAACTTCACTACAGTTAAAAACAAAAAACAAACAAAAAACATGGTTACAACATAATAACCATGATTTTGCTACAAAAACAATGAGTAAACCATGATTACTGTATTAATTTATTTTCAGAAGGGCAGATTTAAGGAATGAAACTTGAACTGCTGTATAAAGTATAATAATTACTTATTGAATAATAGTGTAAGCCGGTAATTTTTTTCCCAGTTTGAATCTTTATTACCATAACTTTTCTATATCTTTAGTGTTTTTGCAATATCATTAATAATCTTTATTGCAGATTATGACAAAATGCTGACAGAATGACTTTGTAAAACAGACATCCTTGATTTGAGGTTATTGTGTCAAATTTGCTTTGATGCATCTCCAGTAAAACCTCAGTAGAACCAAAAAATGTAAGATTTTTTTCTGATTCAGCGCTTTAGGAGAATTGCATGACTGCCTCCTCTCACGCTTGTCTTCCATGGCTTTTGTGGTAAACAGCATTGCACGTGAAATTATATTGAATAAATACTACATTTATATTAAGTTGTATATTAAGTAAGGATATTTAACCCTTTCCAATTGTGACCCTGTCTGTGAAATCCAGACTAAAGTCTCATAATCGAATATTGAGATAAGGAGCATCAAAGTTTGATTTCAGTTAATGATTTCAATCTTTGACATGATCTTACTCTGTAAATATGAAAGATTTCAAGGTTATAGTTTTACTAGGTCTATCAATAGATTAATCACGATTAATCGCATACAAAATAAAAGTTTGTGGGTGCATAATATACACATAAATACACACATACACGTGTATAATTTTAAGTTGAATTTAAGTATAAAAATATTAATATTATATATGCATAAATATACTGTATATTTGTGTGTGTGTGTGCGCGCATGTGTGTGTGTAAATGTTCCTAAATACATAAATTTTATATATTTATATATATACAAAATAATTACACACAATGCACACACATATATTATGAAAAAAAACCCTTTTATTTTTTATGCGATAAATCGCAATTTTTATTTTGACAGACGTAATTTTTACAGAATGTTCTTAACATCAAGTAGAATAAATTGATGTAGTAAAGCTGGGTTTTCACAGACATAGTCACATATTAATTTTTTTTTTACCCAGCTCTAATATGAACAAAATGAAGAGTTCAGATGCAAACGCCGTTAAACGCCACCTCCGTCAAAAATGAGATAATGATATTAACTGAATGCTCTCGACACGTAATATATACGTTCATCAAATACTTTCGCTTCAAATCCACTTAATCCCGGCCCTTCGGAAGTACAAAGAGAAAACATGTCAGACGCACTTAGAGGGTTTTGCGTCTAAGCTCTTCATATACAACACTACAGAAATAAGCTCTTTGTTTTTTTGATGCTTGCTACAAATGATCACAATTTTACTCCTTCCTAACATCACCAAACCATAAGCACAATTTTTTTGTATGGGCAGTTAAAATCTCCTGTTCCTCTTCAGGTGCAGGAACTCCGCGAGAGGGCTGAGGCCTATAGGAAAAGGGCCCGGGGGACTCATTTTTCCCGTCAACACTTTAACCAAATCATGTCGGAGCACAACTGGATGTGGGAGCCTTCCAGCGGCACCACGTCCACATCTTCTGTCCTATCTGAGTGCTGCAGCAGTCCCATCGTAGAGGCTCTGGACTTGGCCAGGTTGGAGCGAGTTGGTTTAAAGTTTTCAACAGTATTTATCATTGCATGGACCTAATCTTTTGGTTTATCTTTCCAGCCCTGGACCTTCTGCTTCTGTGGCAACCAGCAGGAGAAACTCTGCAGAAGAAATGAATCTTCCAGATGGCCCTACACTCCCTGTACAGAGGAAGTTGGCCTGGGATGAAGAAGCACGACCGGGAGAGAGGAATAAGGCGGAGGAGCTCGCCGAAGATGTTCACGAGGAACCAAATGTGAATGGGAATGTTAAAAAGTATGTTCTTGTAGATGATATACCAAAGTACACAACAGCATGTCTGCTCACAATGCTGTGGTTTATTTTGCCATCTTATCTAGGTTGCAGGTTTTGGAAACTGACTCATCATCAGTGGTGGAAGGGTCTGAAGGTTCTGTCAACGGGGGCAGACTACCAACCCCCAAACTAAAAACCACGCAGAACCTGCAAAGAACACATCATGACCGCACAACTCCGTCAACTGGTAAGCAAACATAATAGACCTCGCATCACATCTTTCAAAGCTCAGGCCACACGTATGGCAACACACTTTGTAATTGTAATGTTAATGTCAATTGAATAAAGTTTTAGTTGATTTTATGGCACATTTGGTGCATCTTGCACGAGTTTCACTTTGAACCACAAAGCGAAGAACTCCAGACATGTCAACCTTTATTCCACATAACATCCGGTCTACACTGGACGCAAAGTGCCACAGTGTCTAATTATGCCGGAAGCATCAAAGCTCCCGAACATGGAGCAGTCAGGTGTTAGCGTGACGTATGCTAGTAACAGTGATTCAGTGAATATTCATCTATATTATTGTTATTATTATACATGTACAACTAGGCCAGTCGTGATAATTACTTTATCGCACAATTAATAAACATGACCTTAATGATTTCCTTTTTTTGTTTTGTATTTTCAGAGGCGATATATTGCCATAGTGTTTACATGTGTATTTGTTTGGATAAAAATGAATGCCATTTACATTTTAGCCTCTGTCATTTCGGGCTGATGTCTGCATAGATATGTACAATAAAAGGGTAGATGTCTGGCCGTGTTGCTGGCCAATTGAGGTCGACGTCAGCACCTGGCGGCCATCTTACCACAGACAGCTCACTCACTCATAGCATTGTGTTTTAATGGTCAAGACAATCTCCTGAACTCCAAACTGAATGTCAGAATGGGAAAGAAAGGTGATTTAAGCAATTTCGAGCGTGGCATGGTTGTTGGTGCCAGACTGGCCGGTCTGAGTATTTCACAATCTGCTCAGTTACTGGGATTTTCACGCACAAGCATTTCTAGGGTTTACAAAGAATAGTGTAAAAAGGGAAAAACATCTAGTATGTGGCAGTCCTGTGGGTGAAAATGCCTTGTTGATGCTAGAGGTCAGAGGAGAATGAGCCGACTGATTCAAGCTGATAGAAGAGCAACTTTGACTGAAATAACCACTCGTTACAACTGAGGTATGCAGCAAAGCATTTGTAAAGCCACAACACGCACAACCTTGAGGCAGATGGGCTACAACAGCAGAAGACCCCACCTGGTACCACTCATCTCCACTACAAATAGGAAAAAGAGGCTACAATTTGCACAAGCTCACCAAAATTGGACAGTTGAAGACTGGAAAAATGTTGCCTGGTCTGATGAGTCTCGATTTTTGTTGAGACATTCAGATGGTAGAGTCAGACTTTGGCCTAAACAGAATGAGAACATGGATCTATCATGCCTTGTTACCACTGTGTAGGCTGCTGGTGTAATGGTGTGGGGGATGTTTTCTTGGCACACTTTAGGCCCCTTAGTGCCAATTGGGCATCATTTAAATGCCACAGCTTACCTGAACATTGTTTCTGACCATGTCCATCCCTTTATAACCACCATGTACTCATCCTCTGATGGCTACTTCCAGCAGGATAATGCACCATGTCACAAAGCTCGAATCATTTCAAATTGGTTTCTTGAACATGACGATGAGTTCACTGTACTAAAATGGCCCCCACAGTCACCAGATCTCAACCCAGTAGAGCATCTTTGGGATGTGGTGGAATAGGAGCTACGTGCCCTGCAAGATGCTATCCTATCAACATGGGCCAACATTTCTAAAGAATGCTTTCAGCACCTTGTTGAATCAATGCCATGATGCCAACTTTCTTTAAAGCAGCTGCATGGTAAATTAAACACCCAAAAGTAAATAACATAATGTAAATAACAAATAATTAAAAAAAAAACAAAAATCCAAAACTAATAGCTAAAGGACACGTAAACGTATCAATTCACCTCTGTATTTGGTGCCCACACATACTGCCGAAACACACAGAAATGAGCACAAAGGAACATCTGTAATTCAGGCTTTTTGCAATTATGTTATTATTTCATGATTCGTTTTTAGATGAGTTCTGCATAAAGGACATTTATTATAAATAGCCTGATTTCTTTTTAGGAGGTGCTTTACTGGTCTCCCCTCCAAAGATAAAGGATTCCTCATGGAAAGCTCACTCTCATTATAGACACATCACACATGGATCTCCACAGCGAACGCATGGCAAGGTACCCAAGATGATTTTTAGATCAAGCACATTATATGTCTGATTGTAGCACAGTGAGATTTCAAATGTCGTATCGCAAAGGTCATGAATGGAAGCGCACCGCACTCCTCACCAGCTGCAGGCCTGACCACTGTAGATCCACTTCCCATGCGTGAAGATGCATCGTCTGAGGAGGAGCCTGAATGCTCCCCTAATCCAAGAAAGGCCAAGCCATCACTCAGGACTCTGGAAAGACTACGTCCCAAAGACATCATCTCCCCACCTGCCAACAGAATCCAGGGCACATTGAGAAACCCAGAATTTCAACATAATGGTATGGTATTGTATTTATAATTTATATATCATGAGCAGTTAAACTCAAACTGTTGTGTCAAGTAATCCACTAATAGATCCCTTTATGCTTTATTTGATCGGCAACCATCGATTTATACAAAGGATGAAAAACAGCAGACAATAGGCACGCAAGTGAATTATGACTGAGTCATTTACCAGCAAAGTGAGTTGAGGGAGGTTAGGTTACCGCCAGCAATAGGGGGAGAATAATCTAGGTCAGACTCCTGACTTCTTTTTTGTGTGTTTTTTTTTTCCGCTAACGTCAATGCATTATATCAGCACTACTGTTCTTATAGACAAAGTCCTCATGCTACCTGGACCAATTTTCCCTTGCCCTCCTGGAGTACTTCATTACACTTTGACACAAAGGGTTTTATCACAGACTTTATAAGTCTGGGTCTCTTGTTTCTTGACTTTGGTTCCTTGATAGTCAAGATACACCCTTTAACCGTTGATTACATAATTTTATAAGTGCGTCTATTTGTATGTAAAGCATTTGAATGGTTTGAAATATGCGACACTTCCTGTAAAAACCCAGCTAAAATCTTTTTTTGTGATTTATTGTTTTCTACATAAAATTATTAAAAGAAAATTATGTGAAAATATAACCTTGATATCTTTAATATTGACTTAGAAATATTAAAAACCAATGTGAAATCAAAATTTGGTGCTCTTAAAGGACAAGTTTGGTATTTTGCAGTTGAAGGCCTGTTTTCAGATTGTTTGTGATGGGGTAGAGCGGTTTTGACTGGGATTTGGACGCGTGATGCTGCCCCGAGAATTTTTTGGGTGTTTGTTGTTTCCCCTCCCACTTCTACAGTGGGTGTGTGGGTGCGCTGGAACAATCCTTCCTAAAATGCATTAAACTTTCGTTTACAAAGACGTGAGGCTCACCGAGGGGTGTTCACTGATATGCTCACACAAAAATCGCTGCAAAAGATGCTTTCCAACAGGTGTTTTAGCATTCGTTGTTAACTTGTGGACCTATTTTTTTAAACGCCTCACACCCGTACATTCTTCCGCTGAGAGCTTGAATAATAGACACTCCAGCCCAGTTGGTGGCGATAATCTACCTTTGCCAATTGCAAGAATACAAACGGGTTCCCGGCGCGGAGTAATACTGTACCTTACAGCACATCTAATACAAGTCAATGGAGTTGGACAAAACTACGATAAAACCTGTTGGAATGCGTCTTTTGCAGCAATTTTTGTGTGAGCATATCAGTGAACACCCCTGACCACTCTGTGAGTTTACCGTCTTTGTAAATGAAAGTTTAATGCATTTTAGGAAGGATTGTTCTTGTGCACCTATAAAGCCATTGGTGATAGAGGTGATACAACAAACACCCAAAAATTCTCGGGGCAGCATCATATGTCCAAATTTCAGTCAAAACCGTTCCATTTCATCATAAACAATCTGAAAACAGGGCTTTAAGTGTAAAATACCGAACTTGTCCTTTATTATCATCATTAGTTTATGAGACTTTATGCTGCGTACATGCAAAGCATGGCGTTCCTCGCTCTAGACTACTTGCGGGATTCAACTTTGTGTTAAACTTTGAGTTAAATATTTTCGTATCGCCCTGCATGAGTTCGCGTCTATTTGCGTCTTTGCATTGACTTTGTATGTAATCTATTCACGAAAATTGTTAAATTCGCGTTTGGTGTGAACGCCACGTTATGTTACGTACACACCAAATGCGAAGCATCGCAATCCTCGCCCTAGATTACGTGCAGGATTTAACCTTGTGTTATGCTAATTTTTCACTTGAGTTGAATATTTTCAACTTGCGCAAAGATGCATTTGAGGTAAATAGCGCATTTTTGCACAATCGCGCCACCCAATTTTTGCATCATTCGCATCGCCCAGTGTGAGTTCGCATCTATTTGCATCTTTGCATTGACTTTGTATGTAATTTACTTGCGCAAATCATTAAATTCGCGTTTGGTGTGGCCCCATTATGCTACGTACACGCCAAACCCGTTGAATATTTCCAATTTACGCAAAGATGTGTTTGAGGCACATAGCGGATGTTTTTCCGCATTCGCACCGCCCAATTCGTGCATTTGCATCACCCTGCGCGAGTTTGCGTCTATTCGCGTCTTTTCATTGACTTTGTATGTAATGTATGTACTCGCGCAAATTGTTACATTTGTGTTTGGTGTGTATGCCCCATAATGCTACGTACACACCAAATGCAAGGCATCGCGTTCCTCGTCCTAGATTACATGCGGGATTTAAACCCCGTGTTTCAATTGAGTTAAATATTTTTAACTTGCGCAAAGATTTGTTTGAGGTGAAAAGCACGTGTTTTTGTGCAATTCATGCATTTGCATTGCCCAGCGTGAGTTCGCATCTATTTGTGTTTTTTGCATTGACTTTGCATGTAATCTACTCACTCAAATCGTTAAATTAGTTTGGTGTGTATGCCCCATTATGCTACGAACAATAACATTTCTCACCCTAGATTACGTGCGTGATTTAACCGAATTTTCCACTTGAGTTGAATTTTACAGCTTGCGCGAAGATGCGTTTGAGGTGACTGGCGCGTGTTTTTGCGCAATCGTGCCGCCCAATTTGCGTCATTGGCATCACCATGCGTCTATTCGTTGAATTCGCGTTTGGTGTGTACGGTCCATTAGACTGGATTTGTGGTCTTAACCAACAGGTTTTTAATAACTAAACATACACCATACACTTTTTCGAGTGTTTCTAGAAATTGTGCTGTATTAAATGTGCTGTGTTTATTTAAAGCCACACACTCACAATTTCACTTTACATAAATATTTACATCGCAGTATGGCAGTACGTACCAATACTGGTTTGTGTTCATAGTATCACATTTCCAAGAATACTAGATACAATAGCTAAAGTGTTCATGTGCCAGCATCTCTTAATCATAAATCATCCATTCAGATATTGAGGAAGATGTCAAACAATTGCAAGACGCTGCATGCACTACTTAATCCAAATATTTCTCAATCTTTAATTCGTTTTCTATGACAGGTGGATAATTATGACATTGTGGTATCTGACTCATGCAAACTGTTGCTTTATTTCCAACCCAGAAATAATTGTATTTTTTCAGTTACATTAACGCATTAAGCGTACCCAGCCATGTATAGAAAGCGGAAATTACGCAATCAAGTCACATTAGCTATAGTATTACGTATTTGTAAACCACCCATTTGTGATCACAGTGTCTTCTTTGTGTCAAATGCAGGTAACCTGGGAATTTTTCGGCCAGAACTGTTTGCATTTCCTGAATCTGACTCTGGTGTGTCAGACAATGGTAAAGTCATATTATCTCAGATTTTGCAAAATTTAATTTCTGTCATGTAACCTCAGGAAGTTATTGACGCTTAGTTCATGCTTTTATGTCTGTCAGAATCAGTAAGGACGGAAAGTAGATCAGCTTTTCTTTTAATGTGTGTTGATGACCAACACATATTTTCCTATATGTGGTTTCACTTATTGTATTTCTACTCAGTTCTGGACATGCATATTTACTTTATTAGTCACTCTTTGGAAATAATAACACTAAAAGATATTTTCATAAAAATTTTCAAATAATGAACACGTTTTTAAAACATGAGACGTTTGGTCTTTAGATAGCTTACTGTATATGCACTACATGGACAAAAGTATTGGTTATCTTACTTAATCCTACAGCATATAATGGTATTCTACATAATTATGTGCTACTAATTTTATAGCAAATGTTGGGACCAAAGCACCAGTTTTATTTCAACATAACAATTCCTTCATGCACAAAGCAAGGTTTAAAAAGAAATGATTGATTCTTGGTTTGCATAAAGCCAAGACCTGAACCCAGCTGAACACCCACTTCACATCATCACCCAAACTCAGTGATTTGTACACAGGGTCACAATCATTTCATAACTGTATAATTTACACAGAAAGACCTCCTGACCAAGCTAGTGCTTGAACCGGGGACCTTCTTGCCCTGAGACGACAGTGCTTTGTTTGGGGTGTCCACTGTGCCGCCCCAAATATCTTTATTAGAAGGGGCGTCCCAGTATTTTGGTCATAGTGTATATTTCTTGAGCAGAGAGAGTTATATTGTTAAAAATGTGGACATAAGCTCCCGTCCATATTGGTAATTTTTTAAAAATCAGAATTAGATCAATTTGAACACAGCACGTGCAAAATTCTTGCTGTCCAATAAGCAGTTTTTTTCCAAAAAGCACTTTGTCGTTGAGTATTTTGTCTTCCTTTCTTCTTTGTATTAATACAGATGATAAGATGTCTCAGATCTCATCTAGATCAGCCGCTTCATGCTCCATGGCATCTGAGGTCCTGAGCCGGGCTCAGAGAAGGAAACAGGAATTTTGGGGAACGAGCTAATATGACAAAGCTCATGGATTTTCAACGAAACGGAAAAACTTGTACTGGCCATTGAATTTTATTATGCATTTAAAATAAAAATAAAAAATAGTCCTGGGCAAAGACTTATCGCGATTGATCGCATACAAAATAAAAGTGATATTTGGCATAATATATGAGCGTGTGCTGTGTGTAATTATTATGTATATATAAATACACACATATTTATGTATATATTTAAGAAACATTTATACATATATTTATTTTTATATATTCTATATTATATATAAAAAAATCTAAAATTAATATATGTATGTGTGTGTGGTTAAATATACATAATAATTACACACATAACACACATATATTGTGCAGAAATCAGTCACTTTTGTTTTGTATGCGATTGATCGCGATTAATCTTTGCCCAGCACAAAAAAAGTCATTTCTTTTGTCTATTTGCCTACTAGACCACTTTTATGTGGTCAGTAAATAGTTTTGCAAATAAAACAATGTCACTCTGTCTGCAAACTTGTTTTAAAATGCACTTTTTTGTAAATTTGGTAAGAAATAAACATAATTAAATGAATCTTGAGCATCTGTGCATGTATATACAACACATTAACTCTTGTGAATATGATGCTATTTCCTTGTTGTCGACGCTTTTGGAAAACCCTGAGTACGCAACGAGATTTTATTGCAATTATCCTTACTGTACCAGTCACAGGTTTATGACGTGCTTCCATAAACATCCCGAGGCTGGATTTTCAAACAACATTACATCTATAGTTTATGATGCAATATTTGCCTGTCGCACGAGTTTATGCATCTTTCAGACTTTGGGTGGTATTTTTATGAACAGGAAGAGGACACTTGAAAAGTGTCCCAGCAACATGCAATCCACCCGCGAGGGAACTGTACACAATAAAGACGCGGATATTAATTAATATTGCTGTATTAGTCAGCGCGGGGAAATTCACCGGAAGGGCTGTCCACTTGTCCTTATTGCAGCAATTATCTATTTTTGTCCTCCATCGTGCATTATGAGTTTCCGATGCAATCACAACAGTCAGCGAATACGAAGTATGCTTCAGAGATCCGTTTGACCTGATAAACTCAGGTGGTGCGGTTGGGGGGGAGAGTACGCCAAAGGTAAAGAGGCGATGCCACAATGACGTAACTACAATCTATGGACCAGAGCAGGAGAATATAAAAGCATCACGGCATCACACTAAATCAAACCTGCGGAGAAGATAAATCTACACGAGAGGAAAGATCACAGTACGTCTCTGCTTTCACTATGAATTGCGTTGCACTGCTTGCTTTGATGTGCTGGTGCGTATTGTGCGGGGAGGCGATGCACCTGATGCGTCCGCGCCCCTCACCACTGGACAGCGCCGCGTCCTGGAACAACCTTAATGTGATGACTAAAAAAGTAAGTTTGATTTAAATGCAATTTAGCTTGTTTATTCCTTAACATTTTATTTATACTGATTGATTGATCTTTAAACACACTTCAATTATTTTGTTTATGTTTAATAATAACCATGCATATTAACCCACACAGGCACAAAGCAGTGACAGAGACCACGAAACGCGCCTGATTCCAGTGATATCCACCGAGATGATGAAAGTATGTATTTAAAACACCTTTAAATAAATTGTAAACATTCAATGCCCTATTTGTTATTATTTTAAGTTACACAAGATGTTGACTAAATCGATGTCTCTATCCAGCAAGAAGACACGTGCTGCATCAACGCCATGATCCTGAATTACTATCTAGAGAACATCCTCCATGAACATCCCACAGACAAGGACTACCCAAGTATTGGTTTCGTGAGGTCTGATCTGCACAGGATCGCAAAAGATTTGGAACCACATTGTGTAAGCTTTAAATGTTTTTGTTTCAACCAGCTTAACGACAATTATTTGATTTTTATTTGATGGAAAGTAGGCTAGGTTAAAATGTGAACCAGCTTAACGACCATTATTTGATTTTTATTTGATAAGAAGTATGCTAGATAAAATGTGAACTAGCTAAAAGACCGTTATTCGATTTTAACTTGATGAGAAGTAGGCTAGTTTAAAATGTGAACCAGCTTAAGGACCATTATTCGATTTTTACTTAGTGAGAAGTAGGCTAGTTTAAAATGTGAACCAGCTTAATAACCATTATTCGATTTTTACTTGATGAGAAGTTGGCTAGTTTAAAATGTGAAACAGCTTAAAGACCCTTATTCGATTTTTACTTGATGAGAAGTAAACTTTAAATCAGCTTAATGACCATTATTCGATTTTTACTTGATGAGAAGTAGGCTAGTTTAAAATGTTAACCAGGTTAATGACCATTATTCGATTTTTTTAGGCTACTTGTTGAAAAGTAGGCTAGTTTAAAATGTGAATCAGTTTAATGAACATTATTCGATTTTTACTTGATGAGAAGTAGGCTAGTTTTTAAATGTTAACCAGCTTAAGGACCATTATTCGATTTACCTGATGAGAAGAAGTTTAAAAATGTAAACCAGCTTAACGACCGTTATTCGATTTACCTGATGATAAGTAGTTTAAAAATGTAAAGCAGCTTAACGACGGTTATTCGATTTAGCTATACATTCAACTTTTTTGAAAAATAGTTTTAAATTTGAAAAAGCTTAACGACCGTTATTCTCTTTACTTACAACGTTCTTTTTATTTACAGAAAAAGGACTATTCAGAACACGAGCACGTTAAACAATTCACAGATAAATACAGAAAAGCGAGGGCTCTGTATGGGGTAAGTTGATGTTATGTTTTTTACAGATTTTTATTTTATTCAATGTATTATTTATTATGCATATTTTTTGTATTGTGCGTCTGCATGCCGCTAATATCCGTTTTTTCCCTCAGGATGTGACAAAAGCTCGGAACAAAGCAGTCGGAGAGACAGATATTCTCTTCCACTACCTTTACGAATCCTGCACAGCAAGAAAACGCGTTTGAAGCTCTCATCATTTGTACTTGAATATTCTGAAATGTAACCATTTCAATATGCAAAGAATTATTTATTATTGACTTATTTATTATAGCCTATATATATTTATTGCTTGTTATGTCTCCGTTTTGTTTAAATGGCATGGAAACGTTTTCATGCCGTGTATTGTAAGGTCACGCTTGTGACTAATATTGTGGCTGACTTGGGCTACACATCCTAAGCCAGACCACTGCAAAGTAAATGCATTATAAAAGCATTGTTACAGTCATTTTGCTTAAAAAATAAACATTTGACGAATTACCTTTATTTCTTGCAAATGCTCTGAAGTATATTATATATTAATATATTGTATTGTTTTTTACAGTTGGTTTATCTTTATGCATACAGGTGTATTTACGCTTTATTTAAAATAAAATTAAAATATTAAAAAAGTATCCTAAACTTGTTTTCTGATTATTTCACAAAATTTTAAAAAATTACTGCAAATAATAACTTCACTAAATTTGTTATTAAAATGAACTTGCACAGTTTGCAACATTAAGGCTTTGCCATAACAATAAGCTACCCAATCATATTAAAGGAAACTTTAACACGAAATTATTGGGTTGTTATCACAGATATAAAAAATTCCTTGTAGCACTTAAATGTTTAAGTTTAAACAACTTGAATTAATTAGCCTAATTTAAACTTTTCTGGAACTAGTTAGAAGTTGCAATAAATTATGAAAATAAAGTTGTAATAACTTAAGGCCATTTAAATTATATTTTTAAATTTATACCAACTCCTCATTAGTCAAGAGAGTTCAAATTACTTTTAAATTCAAGTAGTTTAAACCTAAACACTGTGCAACAAGGAATTGTTTATAGTATGTGAAATTCCCTGGAAAACACTCGCAACGGTGACCACTCCACCACAATAGGCAGGGCAGGTGATTGTTAAATTGACACCTGTTCAAGGTAAACAGACCTGTGCGCACGCGCATATGTCATGAGAAATGACGGAATACACCGCGAACGGGAATTTACAGAGTCATGTTTCCCTGTGTATTGTGTGACCGGTTCAACGGGCGTGCACATAAAACCCTGGCAAAGTTTCCAAAAATAGCAAATGAATAAAACGCAAGTTATCTCTCTCTATGTCTGAACTGTCTGGGTATTTTTAACTTTCACCTCTTGATGTTATCAGATCTTGTGGTTCAAATAGCTGTCCCGGTAGCTGCCACAACTGATATTGGAAAGCTTTGTTTTCTCTTGATTCACACTTCATGACTCAGAAAGAATCGAGTGAGGTTACGAGATTTTGTGATTTTGAAGTTATACATTGTAGCTACACCTTTCAAATTTGTTAAGGGAAATCGAGCAATATCAAAATTTGGCTATTGTGAGGAACATTTTTTAATGAATTATAAAATACTTCTGAATTAAAGGCGGAGTCCATGATGTTTGAAAGCCAATGTTGATATTTGAAATCACCTAAACAAACACGCCCCTACCCCAATAGAATCTGGACCTTCTGCTGATAGACCCGCCCCACACATACGCAACCCGGCATTTGATTTGATTTGATTGGCTATAAGTGTGTTTTGGTAGTCGGCCCGTCTTCTTTTCCAAAGCGTTTTTCAAACATCGTGGACTCCGCCTTTAAGGTCAAATATCCACCAGCGTTTTTCCCGCCAAGAAGAAATGTACACTGATTGAAATTAACGTTGTTGAAGTGTCGCGTTGTAAATATGTTTTCATTGGTTGTAATTGTTAGATGTTTAGTTTCACAAACATCTTTTCGACGTGCATATAATTCACTTCATTTGTTTCGTATTAAACCACTTATTTTTTCCATCGATCCACAAATAAACGCAAATGCAGCACGCTTTAGATGTTAGTAATTAATGTGAACGTATTCTCACGCGCTTTGACTCATCATTGTAACTGTTCACCTTTGAACAGCTCTGAAAACAGCTCTTGAGAACACTTTCTGGGTCAGGTTAAGTTCTTTGCTGAGTCTTGTAGGTGCTGACCTGGTTTATTAACGCGGTAAAGCCCTGTGGAAGAGGTGTTATATTATGTCATGGTTAAAACTCGATTACATAAGTTATTGCCTTTTAGGCCTACCTGAGAAAAGTCTTTACAGATACATATATTTGGAAACAAATTTTTGGATGTTTGGAAATACACTACTAGTAGACCAAATATCATAAATGCACTGTGCAGACTGGCATTTATTTTGTTTTAAATTAATAATTTCAAGAGCAATGGATGATACACTGTAAAAATATTTTTGCAGCATTTTACTTTAACTTAAAAAAATAAGTTAAACAATTTCAACTTTATTTTATACGTTTTTCAGCCAAAACTTAAAATAGTAAGTTGAATTGACTTTTGGGCACACTGAAAAAAAATGATACATTCAATTTACTCAATTTTTTTAAGGTAAGTGGTCGCAATCAATTTATTTAAGCTTCATTTAAAAAAAATAGAAAAACTTAACAAAAAAACTTTGTTTAAATGTAGCTTAAATAAATTGATTGCGACCACTTACCTTAATAAAATTGAGTAAACTGAATAAATCATTTTTTTCAGTGCATGTTGTTTGTTCACTACCCTTACAAAAATGAAAGTTTCTTTTTTTATGGGGATTTTATTTGTAGTAAAACCATAGCCTACTGTATAGTAACCACAAATTTACCATCTTACGGCATAGTTCAACCATGCTTGTTTCACCATGAACTGTAAAAAATGCAGCACGAAGTTAAAACAACTTGGTTGTGCAAGTCAATTCAACCTTAAATTTCAAGTTGACAACTTATAAAATCAACTTGAAATTGTTTAAAAATATTTGTTTTATTTGACAAAAATACTGCATATTTTTACAGTGCATAATACAAATGAAGAGTTTCATTGCAAAACGAGACAACTCCGTTTTTTTAATTGTTCAGAAATCTGGTTTTTTGGTTGTGCATTCCAATTAACATCAATTCATCTGCAGTTG
This sequence comes from Misgurnus anguillicaudatus, assembly GCF_027580225.2. Taxonomy (NCBI): domain Eukaryota; kingdom Metazoa; phylum Chordata; class Actinopteri; order Cypriniformes; family Cobitidae; genus Misgurnus; species Misgurnus anguillicaudatus. The sequence continues at coordinate 25,784,744 of NC_073337.2, forward strand.
GTTTGTTTTGATTTAAGCCTTCATAACTTAAAAATACAGCTAAGTAGCACCATAAACAAAATAATAACATGATAACATAATAATAAACATGTTTTGACAAAAATGTAAAAAAAATGGATTTATCTCGTTTTGCAACGAAACTCTTCAAATAGTATTCAATCTGACAAAAACATGATTACTACACTTTTAGTCTATTATAAAATCATGATTAATTTCCTAAGGGAAGCGTCCAACAAATGTATAGCCATAAAGAAATTTCTATTGCTATTGTGTTTTACTGCTATTGATGGTGTAAAAAATTAATGTTTTTTATTAACAGCGTTAATTAGTATTATTATATTTAAATTATGACATTATTATTAATTATTTTATTCTGTTGATAATTTCCTCTGCTATGATTTAAAAGGTCTTACATTGCAATATTGTTCCAGTTTCAAAGCGCCTCTTTCGCTTCAAAGGAAGCGCACTTCAGATCTGAATGCAATGACGAGCACATTTTACGCTCTCGCAACCTAGATTTAATCTGTCCAGTAATCGCTTCAGTATAGCCCATCGTTCTGTATCTAGTGTAAAAAACCGCAAAACACCACAGGTGACATAACTCACAAGGAAAAAACCCAGTCACGAGGAGGAAATGTCAAGACAGAAAGAATGGAGCTACAGTATAAAAGGTATGCATAGCATTGCTTATTTAAAGGACACCAAGTCACTGTACAGACAGTACGAGTAAGTCATCTCTGAAACTGAATACAGTAGGATGCGGATTTTAACCTTGCTTGCCCTTTGTGCCATCTTGTGCTGCTCTCAAGGCCGCGAGCAGGAAGAGTGCTTAAAGGAGAATATCCGATTACCAATGATCAAAGAAATGCAGAAGGCCTTTCCAGAAATCCACAAATCTCTACCTGTAAGTATGCAAAGATTTACTCTACAGTTTATGGGTTTCAGAACATGGCATGCATCACTTTTTTTTTGCATTTCAGAAGGACACCAAAGCCTCCAAACGAATTTTGGGAAAACTTAAAAAGTGCTCCAAGGTAAGACAATAAGTCATTTTTTTCATATGCATACATGTAGGTACAAAACCTTTACGTCTCATCTGCAATTAATTTCCATGTTTATTACTTTGGAAAATCATTTTTTGGGGGCATGTTGTCACAATGGGAACTTGCCATTAAAGGGATAGTTCACCCAAAAATGAAAAATCTGTCATTATTTTCTCATCCTCATGTTGTTTTAAACCTGTATGAATTTCTTTTTTCTGATGAACACAAAAGAAGATATTTTCATAAATGATGGTAAGAACACAGCTGATGGTACCCATTGACTTCCATAGTAGGAAAAACAAATAATAAAAATGAAATTCAATGGGTACCGTCAACTGTGTGCCTATATCATTTATTAAAATATATTCATCATCATTTATCACAATACTTCCATAATATTTGTTTTCCTACTATGGAACTCAATGGGTACCATCAGCTGTGTGCTAACCATCATTTATCAAAATATTTGCTTTTGTGTTCATCAGAAAAAAGAAATTTACACATTTTTAGAACAACATGAGGATGAGAAAATGATGACAGAATTTTCATTTTTGGGTGAACTATCCCTTTAAGTCGCCTATTATACATGTATGCTCTTAGCAAATTTGAAATAGTAAAACTCAGACATACAGGAACAGTCAAAATGCATGAAGTACAAACAAACATTAAACTATACTAACTAGTTAATTAGTCATTGCCCTTGTGACAACTTATGCCAATATCTTTTCTATTCAATTGTCATTCAGAATGAAAAAAAGGTTGTAAAATTTGAAAGTAATAATAATAATAATAATAATAATAATAATAATAATAACAGTAATAATAATAATAATAAATAATAATACTAATAATAACAGTAATAAAAAAATAATAATAGATATTTAGTATTCGTTCTTGACATCTAAATGTGTCTACAAAAATATTTAATTTGTGGCTGACCTTTGACTTTTGATCTTTTTCTGTATCCTGCTAGAACATTGCTGACTTCAAACAACTGCTGGACATTTATGATGAACATGTTTTCCAAAAATTGTGGAAGAACCACCCACATCAAATACCAGGAGTCTTTATGGATTCTTTCAGAACACTCAGGAACGTCATGGATCGATGTGTAAGACCTCATTAACATTTTTACAATTTGTTATCACGTTGGGAACTGACGAACAGGCCGATATGTGTTGCCATACTTACACATTTAACATAAGCGCATACAATATTATCTTTCTTCTCGCTTATTTGTTTCCTGACACAGGTGAACAGAGGCCCACAAACACCATCTCGCTGTGCAAGGGAGACTCTTAAGAAAATGAAGAAGGTAAGAGACATTACATCTGAATAAGTGACCCTGGACCACAAAAACCAGTCATAAGTCAAACTGGTGTATTTGTAGTAATAGCCAACAATACATTGTATGGATCAAAATGATAAAAATGTATTTATCATCAGTAGTATGTGTTGCTAAGGACTTCATCTGGACAACTTTAAAAGCGATTTTCACAAAATTAAGATTTTTTTTGCACTATATATAATATTGCACAAATATTGTCCTATTCTAACAAACCATACATCATGGAAAGCTTATTTATTCAACTTACAGATGATGTATAAATCTCAATTTCAAAATATTGACCCTTATGGCTGGTTTTGTGGTCACATATGTGTTTGCATTTTAATGAAACAGCAGATAGGATACAAAATACATGATTTAAGCAAGAAGCTAGACTGTCGTTTTGATCATAATTCACAGAAATAAACAAAATTAATCTGAACAAGGTGACTACTACGAATCTGAACCGAACACTTCCTGTACGTTACTTCATTGAAGTAAAACAGAAACGCTATAAAATTGATGTTTACATCATTCATTGTTATTAGTTAATCAATTACTCAATTTATTGTTGGTGCTATTGCTTATAATTATTTTGTTAATTTAGACTTTTTTATCAATTAACTCCTAAACCACTTGGAATCCTCCAAAGACCACCAGTGGTCTGCACACCACAAGACCACAGCGTGAGCACAAGTCTAGACTGGTGCAGAACAGGGCGGGCCCACTAGGGGGCCTCAGTTAACTAAAAATATAGATGTAGGTCTACATGTAAAATGATGATGATATGCATCAGGGGTCTCCAACCTTTTTGTGAGCAAGGGCTACCACAATGGATAAAACATCTGGAGGGCTACTTTGACTTGTTGATTTGTTTTTTTTTTCATTGTTTAAAATAACAACATACATAAAATAAGCCAAGCTAATATAAAAAAATATTAAAATTGAGGCTAGAATGTGCTTTGATGGGCAACTCCACACAGGCACCATGTTGGAGACCACTTGTATACAGTATTGTACAGTCTTAGGCCACCACCAGCTTTGTTGTTTTAGCAAAGTTTTAATGACCGTCTAGATTTTTTTCGCTTGCTTTATTAAGATACAAACAGAAAATACAGGAAATATGTAAATAGTTTTTCTTCAAATGGTCTTCTTTAGGCAAAAGTCAATATTTAGTGTGACCCGACCTCTCACGCAATAAACACATCTTGACCTCTTTTTACCCGTTAACTGGCATTGTCCGTGAGCAAGACACTAGATTAAAGATTAATATTATTCATGCAAATGTTAATCTATCACGACAAACTATATTGTTGAAAAGGTCTAATAATGTAGTTTTTATATTTCAAAACCTTAAGCAGTAATAATAATGCAGTGACTGTAATTTATTAATTTGTGACAAGAGTATGCAGCAAACCAACACAAACCTCATATTTTTGATAATTGAATGTATAAAATAAGACTATATTGCATTTTTTACATTTTTTACAATACATTTAAACTGCGTTAACAATTTTTTCTTATTTAATATTTTCACCTTCAGACACTTCTGTAAAAACTTTAAAGTGTCTTCTTTAAAACAAGACCAAAATTATGCCAGAGTTATATTAATTTGAAGGGGTACATCACATCCCCAGTCAAAAAGGGCTGTGCCAGGTAAAGGGTTAAGGAGACTAAAGTCCTGAAGTCATTAGATTCGAGTTAGAAATTAGGTTTTTATTTAATTTAGGTTTAAAAGAGCCTACAGGTTCCTGTTATTGCTCGAGTATCACACTACATACTTCACCTTTATTGTTTTATTTAATATTCTGGTTATATTCTTATGAAAAGACTGGGAAATAATTATATATGACCATTGCAAAAAAAAGTGGCATTGTGGCCTAAGACTTGTGGTACTGTATGTGACTCTGTGAAAGTCCGTAAAACCCAGTTTAAGCCAATTTTTTGTGATTTACTTTCAATCAATCTTTAATGCTAATCCTAATCTCATCATTAGATTATAAGTCTGGATTTCACACACCAGGTTATATTTCTCGAGTAAAAGCACATCGCTCAGCTCTCCTTCGAACATTTTTTCCGTAGCCGTGTAGATATCTGCTCGGGCTGATTTTCCGTCTCGCGACAGTGAGTTTCGTTTCACACCAACCCACATCCATGGAGTTTTACTCAAAGGAGTTTCTCTTTGTAATTCTTCCAAACACATCACAGCTCCACAGAAATTCTGTTATGTCATAACAAAACGCACAAAATCGACTGATTTATTACATATAAACTCTTACTTTTATTTGATAAACACTGTACTTCCCAATAAATGATAACCTCAATAGTATATAGGGGGCCTTGAATATTGTCTCCTACACAGGGCCTGGGACCTAAAAAAGGTTGAGAACCTCTGCCACCAAAATATTAGACATTGTCAGTCCTTCTTAATAAACACTTAAAGATTAAAATGCTTTAACGATTAAAATCATAAAGTCATCTCTCATTCATTTATTAAATACGACATAAGCAGATGGATCTGCCCATCAGATGGACGAAGTAAGTACTTTATAAAATAACTAATTTGTTATTAATGCTTTTCGTTATTTTTTTGCCAGCTGACGCAAGATGATCTTCCCAAAGCTGTGAGCGAGTTTCAGAATGTTTTGCTCTGGATCAGTCTCACTATGGACAGAGGAAGATCACACAAAAAGATTTAATAATCCAGATGGAGTGGTGAAATCTACATTGATACACACACGCACACGCACACACACGCACGCGCACACACACACACACACACACACACACACACACACACACACACGCGCGCACACACACACACACACACACGCACGCACGCACACACACGCGCGCACACACACACACACACACACACACACGCGCAAACACTATCACTTCCTCTATCAATGATGGACAGACCACATCCAAAAGAAGTTGGTTCCTAGATGACATTAACCACATCCTATAATGATCTTATCTTCAACTGAAGCCAATTTCTAGTTTATTTGATACAAGTTAAATCTATATATCTAATATTTAATCTAATACTGACAAGTTATAGCTAAAGACACAGTGTAATCCACAGTTAGCCAGTAGGAAGTGATATTTCTGTACCAACATTTGGCAAATTTTATATTGAGCTGAAATGTGTTTGTTTATTCAAAAGAATGTTACAGTAGGCATATTTATTGCCATTTTAACTTCATAATTTATGTTTTATTTTATGTTTTGATTTAGTTCATTTGTACACTCTTAAAAAGTTGTGTTAAAACAACACATTTTGTGTCTAGTTAGAGACAACACATTTAATAACATCTCTGTGTTAATATCGGAACAACACACTTTTTGTTGTTTTTAACACATAATGTGTTAAATAGCATAACACAAAAAATGTAAAAAAATGAACACATCCTTTTTTTTAGTGTTTGAATAAAAAATGGAATTGAAATATTTTTACAATGCAAAAAATATTTATTATAATATTAAGTTAAAACTGAACATCAGGCATCCAATGTCTCGATGATCAGTTGTTTTTTATTATATATGCAAGAGTACTGAATATAATCCTTTGATGTACGACTGAAATGTAGCATTGTCTGTGAACCCTATATTTTCAATAAAGTTTTATCAGCCTGATAAGAGTCTTTATGTGCAGAGCTTGTATGCTAGTTTAGACAATACATTATATCTAATCTTTAGCCCAAGGGTCTCCAACCTTTTTGTGAGCAAGGGTATAAAATTATGTATAAAATAATGTGGAGGACCACTTTTTAATCACTGTAAAAAAATCTGTAAAACAATTGTAAAATTACGGCAGCTGGGGTGCTGGAAAATACCGTAAAATAACACAATAAATTACAGAAATTTTCCGTAATACAAAAATGTATAATTTTACATAGTCTACTCAAAACTTTTTGTTTTTTTGTTGTTGATTTTATTTTATGTTCATCATCATTTATCCATCATTTATTTACTGATCATTGTTTAAAATACATAAAAGAAGCCAAGCTTTAAAAAAATAATACATAAATATTAAAATTGAGTCTATTAATAGAATGTGCTTTGGCGGGCTCACCCGCAAGCAAGGCTTTGAACCTGTTCACGGAATGAAAACGAAAACCAGAAGCTTTTGATGTTTTGCAAGGAACAGAAACGAATCCAGAAACTTTCAAAAAATACATTTTCTGCACCAGAATAATTTATTTAAAATAATGGCAGCCGGTTAATACCGTTATTTTTTCGTCTCTTTGATTTCTGTGCAATATGACTCAGTGAAGTTCACTTCCGGTCGTCGAGAAATGAGAAGCTTGCCACCAGCAAGTAGCCTACTCAAGCCCAAGTCTCTAATGCTCAATCATAAGAGGTAAATATTGTAGGCTGCAAGTTTCTCAAGATGTTTGTTTTTTTAATACTAATTAGTGGTGTAATGAATCGCAGTTGATCCGTGATCCGTACAGATCACGACCCACGGTTCGGCTCGCATAGGGTGAAATAGGGTGAAAGTTCATCATTTGCACGTGTTTCAAAGGCTTGCAAATGTTAACTTTCAAGTGATTTTAAACAATTTAACCGCAAAGGCGCTAAAGTGAGCAATCTTTTGTATGCACAGATGCACATCTGGTCCAACTCCAATCAAACGTGATTATCCCTATGCCCTTTAAAATCAGAACTCTTGATGTATAAATTTGAGAGAGAGTTGCGCTACTGTGGCTCTGTAATCCATTAAATTACATGACGACTTACGACTTACTTTTCACTTTATGTGGAGGGACTGTTTATGCTGCATCTTCTTCCTGATGTGTCATTTGGAATTCGTCCTCCGTCTGTGTGTGTGTGTGTGTATTTAAGTGCACTCAAAAATGCATACACGGAGAGACGCGTTTCAAAAAGCAAGCGAACAATCTTTCTGTTCTTGACAGGACACGTACAAACAAAATGATCTCGAAATAGCACAGTATTCTTTTTCTAATAAAAACATGTCTTTGTCTTAATTCGTGTTTAATGCTGAAACAAATGTAGGCATGTCAGAATTACAGTTATGCCGCTTACATAATCTAGCCTTATTTAATGTTTGATGACAAGATAGAGAAAATTATGTAGACTAATAATTTAAGTTTAATATCTAATGATCAGCCTACTTATTTGTATGTCCCACAGCTGACATGGAACGTTATTAACCGGTTCGGGAACGTCAATTTTAGGGTTGAACCGAAAACGTTAAAATACTGTTTCTGTTCGGAATGAACCAATTAGGAAAAAATCTGGTTCAAAGCCCTGCCCGCAAGCACCATTTTTGGAGACCACTGCTTTAACCCTTTCTTTAAAAAGCAAAATGAGTTATTAAGTACAATACACCATAATATGCTGGGCTATTTGTAACCCATTATTTCGTCAAAAAGTGACAAACCCTATTTTAACTTATGCTCGGTTGTATCAACCAAAAATGCTGGGTTGTTTTAACCCATTGTTGGGTCAAATATAAAATGTTCTAGGTAAATTTATATCCCAATGCCCAAGTTTGTTTCTTTTTTACGCCACGCCAGGTAAAAAATGACCCAATGCATGAAACTGCATTGTTAGGTCTACATAAAAACAATGCAAACAACATTTCATTTACCAAACTCAAAAGCAAAACGTATATAATATATGATTTTATGTATGAGTGATGTTAATTTAGCACTTGCAAATGCAATACATTTCTGTTCATATATAAAAGCAACAGGTCCAATTTCTTTTCACTGCCTCCATCTAGTGGCTCATGTAAGTCACTATAGTGCATATACTGGAGTATAGGGAGTATACTGCTTGCATGCAAGACTTCAGTTTTTGCCTGATTTCTAGTCAATCTTTCCACTGCAGACTGTGACTCACAGTGACTACAGGCCATGCAAATCTTAAATGCCAATTTAAGCTCCCTACAAATCCAGCTCAAACGCTACCATAACATTGTGTTTTGTGAGCAATTGTGGTGAAACTAATTTTAAAGACTTGAGATAAATGAGACGCTGGATTCACGATGTAACGGTTAAACTAAAGTGAATCATTGAATAAACTCCACCGTCACTGAATACAGCTGCAGTTCTTGGAAGTCACAGCACCCCGAAACAACGACCACAAACGTCTGTTTCGCATTGCCACCAAACAGCCCAGACTGTGCTCAGTTCTGGTGCAACGAAAGGGCGCGGGCATGCACATGCACGCTCACACACACACATAGATACACAAATAAACACAAACTTTCTTTCTCACAAACTTTTATAACCACACTAACGCACATAAGAACTTGAAAAATGCATGTTGCATCAAAACTTCATAGTCAGTCAAGACTTTTTTCCAGTTATGTGGTAGTAATCAGTGGTGTAGTGGTGCTTGTTGAAGTGGGTATAGTGTTAATCTATGCCCCATTTTTTTTTTAAAGCGACCCAGCTAAAGTTGAACGCCCTCTGTTACATATATAAGACTAGTCTTATATATTTTGTTCACTCCAAAGTGTGCCAATATTGTCATTCAACGTCTGCTTGACTTCTCAGCATAAGGATCATTATGAAATTAATATTATTAATTAATATTCGGAATTTAGAAGTGGGTATACCTGCATATACCCTGCAAATGTAATTTAAGCACAATGAAACCCTGGACCACAAAACCAGTCATAAGGGTCAATTTTTGGAAAATTGGGATTGATATATCATCTGAAAGCTGAATAAGGGGCCGATCACATGCGAGGAGGGCATGCACTGCCTTTATTTTACTTGCTTCAGATAAAAGCAGTGTGCTGCGTTTTTTAAAGGGGTCATATGATGAGATTTTTTTAAGATGTAAAATAAATATTTGGTGTCCCTAGGGTGCATATGTGAAGTTTAAGCTCAAAATACCCCACAGATAATTTATTACAACATGTTAAAATTGCCACTCTGTAGGTGCGAGCGAAAATCTGCTGTTATTGGGTGTGTCCTTTAAAATGCAAATGAGCTGATGAAATGAAAACACTGATCGTCATGATGGTGGTTGGTTGAAATTGAAACTCAATTGTGATGTAAACTATTTTTTTCTCTCTTTCTGCCGTGGTTGGATAGTGCAGATTAAGGGGCGGTATTACTTGCTACCTACATCACAAAACACCAAAACTAAGTTACTGGGTTGATCTTTTTCACGTTTTCTAGGTTGATAGAAGCACTTTAAATAATGACTTTATTCTCGAAATTTTACGACTTTATTCTTGTTAATTAATGACTTTATTCTCATCAAATAACGACTTTATTCTTGTCAAATAACGACTTTATTCTCGAAATTAAATTTATTCTGACTTTATTCTCGTTAAATAATGACTTTATTCTCGTTAAATAATGACTTTATTCTCGTTAAATAACGACTTTATTCTCGTCAAATAACGACTTTATTCTCGTCAAATAACGACTTTATTCTCGTCAAATAACGACTTTATTCTCGTCAAATAACGACTTTATTCTTGAAATTTTATTTATTCTGACTTTATTCTCGTTGTATAACGACTTTATTCTCGTTAAATAACAACTTTATTCTCATTAAATAACTACTTAATTCTTAAAATTTTATTTATTCTGACTTTATTCTCGTTAAATAACAACTTTATTCTTGAAGTTGTATTTATTCTGACTTTATTCTCGTTAAATAATAACTTTATTCTCGTTAAATAATGACTTTATTCTTGTTAAATAACGACTTTATTCTTGTTAAATAACGACTTTATTCTTGTTAAATAATGACTTTATTCTTGAAATTTTATTTATTCTGACTTTATCTCGTTAAATAATGACTTTATTCTCTTCAAATAATGACTTTATTCTTGTTAATTAATGACTTTATTTTTGTTAAATAATAACTGTATTCTGAAAATTTTATTTATATTGACTTTATTCTTGTTAAATAATGACTTTATTTTCGTTAAATAATTACTTTATTCTCGTTAAATAACGACTTTATTCTCATTAAAAAATGACTTTATTCTTGTTAAATAATGACTTTATTCTCAAAATTTGATTTATTCTGACTTTATTCTTGTTAAATAATGACTTTATTCTCAAAATTTGATTTATTCTGACTTTATTCTTGTTAAATAATGACTTTATTCTTAAAATTTTATTTATTCTGACTTTATTCTTGTTAAATAATGACTTTAATCTCTAGATGGTTTTATTTTTTTTGTTTTAGCTTGCCGATGTTTGTCTTTAGGGGACATTGAATTATTTTGCAGTTACAATAAAATGTCAATGCAAGTTTACCTATGAAATACAAATAAAAAAAATATTTATAATTATATTATTTTAAAAAAGGGAGACAAAAATAATAAAATACATCATAAAGATATAGCCTATACCAATGATATCCAAAATCGATAATTTTGATGTATACAATGTATTGTTGGCTACTTATGATTGATTCTGTGGTCCAGGGTCACGTATAATTTGTATCAGAGAAAAATGCAATAAAAAGCATTTTCATTTATTACTAGTACTTATATAGTAAAATTTTTAACAAGTTAAAGTATATTGAATGAGAAAATGATGATCAAGCTGGTTTCACAAGTAATAACTGCTTACATGAAGGGACTGGAAAACATAGTAAACGGCCACCTCAAATCCTCCTTACAATAGAGGAAAAGCCACGAGTTTAGTGAAATCTGCCCGCTAATGCTCAGAAGCAGCAGCGTTTAGTGAACTCCCGACCACAACGCGCTCGCTGGAAACTCACAGTTAAGCTGCTACGCATACGGAGAGGCCGCACAGGAAGTAGTTAGGTCATTGACTGTGTGACTCAGCATACGATACTAACTCACTTGCTTTTCCAATAAGGAGCAGACCCTGGAAACACCTCAATTAAAGTCTTTTTTGCATTATTTGCTGTATACGTCTGCGTTCGTGCTGTATACGAGAATTTCTTCTTAAAAATCAACGTTCATTCATGGATAAATTTGAGCGAATAGCTGTCTAGTGTGACACATTTTCAGTCTGTCTCCTCACATATAAAGATAGGGGTCGGATGTCAATTCTGTGTCAGTGTCACAGAAATGTCCCCTAAATCTCTGTGGAAACGATTTGTTGCCTATTTGGCTCGTGGTTTTGGTGATTACATTGTTTGGTAAGACAAACAAAAGATGAATTGTTTCATGACTACGATTGCTAGACAACACAAAAATAATTACGGGTCCCAAAAATAGTAACACTTTACAGCAAGGCTGTACTTGTCAACATGAGTTAAAGGGCACCTATTACATTGCTAAAAAACATGGTTATTTTGTGTATTTGGTATAATACAATGTGTTTGCGGTGTTTATGGTTTTTATTTTCCACACATCCAGCTCCAGATATCCTGAAACGCACTGATTTTGTACAAAACTCATCAATCTGAAAAGTGTGTCCCTGATTGGCCAGTTAATCTATATGTTGTGATTGGCCTGAATACCTCTGATGTCAGCAGCAAATGTACTTAACTAGGTTGTGAGTCAAAGTGGGAGGAGTTATGATAATGTCGGTCTTATGTCAACAATCCGTGTGTTTGTTATAGTCCAAGAAAAGAGATTTACGGTGGAAACGATAACGCGCATCCTCGTTTACTTTGGGGTTTGTACCTTTGGACATCGTTAACATGTACTAATACACACTTACACACCAAAGGAAATTTTGTGAATCGGACCATAGGTGCTCTTTAATGCATTAGCATGAACTAACAATGTACAAAACTTCTACAGCATTTAGTAATCTTAGTTCATGTAAATTTCAGCATTTACTAACACATTTTTACATCAAAAGTTGTATTTGTTAACATTAGTTGAACAAACATGAACAAGTGCATTGACATTAACGGAAATTAACAAAGATGCTGAAAAAACTACATTGCTCATTGTTGGTTAATGTTAGTTAATGCATTTACTAATGTAAACAAATACATAATACGCCCCCAAAAATACTAGGATCTTGTAGTACAGATGTACACTCACCTAAAGGATTATTAGGAACACCTGTTCAATTTCTCATTAATGCAATTATCTAATCAACCAATCACATGGCAGTTACTTCAATGCATTTAGGGGTGTGGTCCTGGTCAAGACAATCTCCTGAACTCCAAACTGAATGTCAGAATGGGAAAGAAAGGTGATTTAAGCCATTTTAAGTGTGGCATGGTTGTTGGTGCCAGACGGGCCAGTCTGAGTGTTTCACAATCTGCTCAGTTACTGGGATTTTCAGGCACAAACATTTCTAAGGTTTACAAAGTATGTGAAAAGGGAAAAACATTCAGTATGCGGCAGTCCTGTGGGCGAAAATGCCTTGTTGATGTTAGAGGTCAGAGGAGAATGAGCCGACTGATTCAAGCTTATAGAAAAGAGCAACTTTGACTGAAATAACCACTCGTTACAACCGAGGTATGCAGCAAAGCATTTGTGAAGCCACAACACGCACAACCTTGAGGCGGATGGGCTACAACAGCAGAAGACCCCACCGGGTTACACTCATCTCCACTACAAATAGGAAAAAGAGGCTACAATTTGCACAAGCTCACCAAAATTGGACAGTTGAAGACTGGAAAAATGTTGCCTGGTCTGATGAGTCTCGATTTCTGTTGAGACATTCAGATGGTAGAGTCAGAATTGGGCGTAAACAGAATGAGAACATTGTGCAGGCTGGTGGTGGTGTAATGGTGTGGGGGATGTTTTCTTGGCACACTTTAGGCCCCTTAGTGCCAATTGGGCATTGTTTAAATGCCACGGCCTACCTGAGCATTGTTTCTGACCATGTCCATCCCTTTATGACCACCATGTACTCATCCTCTAATGGCTACTTCCAGCAGGATAATGCACCATGTCACAAAGCTCGAATCATTTCAAATTGGTTTCTTGAACATGACAATGAGTTCACTGTACTAAATGGGCCCCACAGTAACCAGATCTCAACCCAATAGAGCATCTTTGGGATGTGGTGGAACGGGAGCTTCGTGCCCTGTATGTGCATCCCACAAATCTTCATCAACTGCAAGATGCTATCCAATCAATATGGGCCAACATTTCTAAAGAATGCACGAAAGGGGGTCAAACACAGTATTAGTATGGTGTTCCTAATAATCCTTTAGGTGAGTGTGTTATTCCATCATGTAAGCAAAGTCAACAGGGATTGCAAGGTGTTTGCTTACATTTATTATTATTTTATTTATTTTTGGACTATGGTTTTAGCCCAGACGTCGTATATATTTGGCAGCGAAACATTTAATTGTATTGAAGTTATAGTTTAATCTTTTATTGTTTGAGTGTGCGATCCCCTTTTCAATCAAAAGTATAAATTGCTGCCGAATCGAAAGCAACAAACATATTTTTATATTCATGCTTTTTGCATGTCCTCAAAAGCAACTTGACGTGACTATTTCAGCACGTGCGTTTCCAGGGTATCGAACCCGACTGCCGCTGCTTGCGCTACGCTCTTCCCGTTTCAGCATACCTATGCATGACATACGCTACATGTTTTTAATGCAAACTTGTTTTAAAAAATTTCTGAGGTTCTGATTCAGAGAAATGTGTTTGTTTCTACACCACATTCTCTCTACAGGGGAATTCAACTGAAAAACTGAGGCCACCGACAGTAAAGATCACCACAAATCAACCACCAAGGCTATCGAAATTCTGATTTAAAAGTTTTAAAAGCTTAAATTGACTATTCAGCATGTGAGCAATAAAAAACCATGTCCTGTATATACTGTATAAGCATGTGCATACATGCACACATCCTGATTTCTGTATCCTGATGTGCACTTTTCAATTCGTGCACATAAGCAATCACAATGTATATGCATGCATATATTTTCACCCACAGTGTTGCATTCAGAACAATGATAGCTTATGCCAACACACATTGTAGCAGATATAGCATACGCAAATGATATAAAACATCAAGTATACGTGTATAAACGGATAAAAGTTGGATTCAAAATATAAGTTAAAAAGTGAATAATTCTGTCAAATTTTAAGTCAGTTAAACAATACAACAACATATAATGGTGACCCAACTTTCTTGGGTTCCTCTCAATAGGCCCTTAACTCTGATTTACAGGCCGATTTACAACTATGGCCATTCTCATCGCTGGTCACATGAGCAAAGATGAATTGTTAAATTGCCCTTGGGGTAAGGGGCTGGGTACATCTCTGGTATAAAGGAAACCTTCATAGAAAAGTAGCCCACAGAAACCCCAAAAACCAGATGGGCATCCCCTGGCATGCTCTTTTTGGGTTACGCACCTATATAAACCCCCAACCCCTTTCTCGGTGACATCTTCAGACTAGCATCAGGTCGGAGCGCTGTAGCTGCACCGTTTCGTTGCGAAAGATCCAAACTCCAAAGGTAGAAAGATGAATGTATGGTGCAACGTGGTACTCCTGCTTATAGCGTCTCTTCAGGTAACCGATGGAGCGAGGTTACCTCGGTCTAGAAATGACAAGGAACAGCTGCTGAAGAAACTAGAGGAAATACTTCACCCTATCCAAAAGTATTATGTAAGTATTGACTACCAACCTGAACTTCTGCAAGCTAGACGAATCACTTTAGATCTCAATATGCCTCAGTTTGGCATTTTATCGTCTTTATTGCGAAAACTGTTTAAATTTAAATAAAACGTAAACAAATATGTAAACTATTGTATAGTGCAAAGACATTGCATACTTGTGCTTTGCACAGTAAGAGCATCCGGTAATTCATGCAATTGGTGACCTTGTTTGAGGATGTGTGGTGGCAAGTTTGGTAGCGATCAACATCTCAACACGTGCTAAATTTCTAACATTCCTATTTTTTGTCCACTTTCTTCAGACCACAACCGGCACAGAATGGGTCGGGAATTCTGTTTTCGCTCCCTATCTGGATCAGCAGAATGTAAGTTTGTGTTTTTTAACCCTAAAATATCATGAATTTATTTACAGTACCATGTCAGAAGAAATGGTCCCAAGCTGTCGCTAAGGCAACAGCATCCTTTATAAAGGTCCTACCACTTATGTACACATATGTATACATTTGTTACCAATTTACTAATTGGTGCCAAGGTCTTTTCGAAAAAGAAACAGTCTATAGGGACCATTATTTGACCATTTTTCTGACAGTATACATCAATGATGTGTGTTCCTCTCAGTCGAGGACTTCCTGCACGTGTCAGACGATGTTGCTGGATAGAATTTTGAAAATCTACGAAGAAATCTTCACGGACATGAGCAAAAACGCAGAGAAGAAAGAAGTAAAAACCAACTTAACAAACGCGGTGAGCGAAGTAAAGAAGCTGAGAATTAAATTTAAGGGAGAGCATGAGCTTTGGAGAGACCTTCAGGACGTTCACTTAATCAAGGTAGGAACGTTAAACGTCGTCCTTAAAGATTTTAAAGTTTGCATTGAGAAAAGCATGTTTATTATAATTGTATATCTTCAAATTATATATTTTTTTTACTCAGGCGAAATATGGTACGGTGCAGAAAGGAGCACTGAATGAATTTCTCATGGTGTTTGATTTGGCCTACTGAAATGATCGGCGGGCCTACAGAGATGAAGGATGAAATAAAAAGAGGACAAGCATTTACTACAGCTTTAAAATCAATTATTTAATTGTATTATTTATTACCTTTTAATTATTTCTCAGTTGATCTGCCTGCAGTGTTGGCCTATGCAGGTTTGATGTACTGCATTGGTTTTATTATTATTATTATTATTGTACTAATAATCAATGTTTTAAACAATGTGACTCTGTTTCTAAAATAAAAATACACATTATGATTAAAATTATGTCTTGTTTGGTTTTATAAATAGCTAAACAGAATATATAATTATAAAATCCATTTAAACATGCACCCCCGCCTAAAAAATCCTAAATCTCACTCCAGCCAAAGTTGGCAACCCTGGGTATATAATGTACCATAGCAATATAAACAAAAATTAGTTTACTTATAATTTGTCTATACTAAGGACAAACTAGAAAACAATCTCATTTAAAGGTTGGTTGGCTATCATCACATTCTGATAAAATTGTCGAAAGAGAGTTAATTGCAAGATACATGCATAACATATTTTTTGAAAATAAGTTAAAGAAATAGTTCACCCAAATATAAAAAAATCTGTCCTAATTTACTTAATTTAATTTTAACCCTCATGCCATCCCAGCCCAGTCTCACAAAATTTCATTATATACGTAATTTTTTTATTCTTTTATTCGTGATATCATCACGAATTTCCATGTTTTTTCGTGATCGTTAAACGAATTCCTGTTTTTGTGTGATTATACTCGACTGTTTTGTCCTATTTTCTTACCTTTGTCACTTCAGTTTAGTGTTAGATTTACATAAAATGACATCCCTACACAAACCTTACTCAAACCCTAATGCCAGGCGACAAATAAAAATATAAATCAGAAAAAAATAGTATAAACCAATGTATAAAGTGACATTCTAATGCAAGCACCAAATCTAACCCTAAATCGAAGCGAGAATGGTTTAAAAATAGGTAAAAGCAGTTGAGTAACCAATACGTGATAATCACACGAAAACAGGAATTCGTTATACGATCACGAAAAAAACACTGAAATTCGTCACGTAAAAAGAATCAAATATTACGTGAAACCTCGTGATACTGAGTAGGCCATCCCGGATGCTTCTTGTGAGGAAACGTGCATATGACAACAGGCAAAAAGTGGAGAGTTAAAGAGCACCTATTTCTTTGCTAAAAACAATGTTATTTTGTGTATTACGTATAATACAATGTGTTTGCATGGTTTATGATTAAAAAACATTATTTTCCACATACCGTAAATTTTTGTAGCTCCACATTCTGCCTTTCTCAAACAGTCTTGATTTGTTACAAAGCTCATTGATCTGAAAAGTGCTGTATTCCTGATTGGCCAGCTATTCTGTACGTTGTGATTGGCTTGCATACCTCTGACGTCAGCCGGAAATGTGATGCTCCTTACCATGTTTTAAAGATTCGCTCACAATGCAATGCTGACAGGAGTTAATTTCATCTTTAATACCAGGGTTTCCCGCAGCATATTTCAGTTAAGGCGGCCCGCCTAAGCTTGGAAACCCTATTGCCTTAACTAGGTCCTCAAAAAAAAAATTTGCTGCACAAAAGGCCGTCAAGTGCAGAATAGGGGGGACGCGCGCTGCACGGCCGAAATGAGAAAGACGTGGTCCGGACCGTCACTGTCTGGAGGATAACTAGCCAGTTGATAAAAAATCTCAGAGAATAGCGCAGACGCGGTTCACACCGCGAGCGTGCACGCACACTACACGGCCGAAATGAGATAAAGACGTGGTCCGTCATGTCTGGAGGATAGCCAGTTGATAAATGCGTGCCCGTGAAAAATGTAAGTGGACTTATGTTTTGGGGTTAAGCATGTTATTGTATTAGTCTATAGTTCTTGCAATTTTAAAGTAAGTTAGCTGGTGATTTTGTTGTTTCAGCAACCTGCTAGCTAGGTTGCACGTGCGTGTTCATTCGATATAATTGTTGAGCGCTCTTGCTCACATTATTTATGTGCATTATTTACATGCTACAGTTACACTCCTTTAAAATAATGAAATGAAATAATCCGTTTTAACAATGTTTGTGCTATCTATCATCGTTCACCAGACGTTCTACAACATCTGCTTCAGTTTGTGTTTATTAAACCTGTAGTTTCACTTCATCACACAGCTATTCCCATTAGAGGTAAAAACATTTAATTCATTAATAATCTAGTACGTGTTCAATTTTTCCATAGTTTCTTCAAAATTAAGTTTTATTTGAGTGTTTAACTATTTCATTTATTTATTTTATTAAAATATTTTAATTTTCATCATGATGCATACGCCCCGCCCCGGCTTTACAGATGAGATTGGCAATGACTATCTCATGCAAATTATCACGCATCTCTATTTGAAACCTTAAATTGCATTTTACATTTTACTTGTAGAATTATTTTCTTAACTTAGGTTAGTTTGATTTAAAGTCATCATCATTGCGATCAGTGTTTGCATTTCATCAGCTCATTTGCATTTTAAAGGACACACCCAAAAATGGCACATTTTTGCTTGCACCAACAAAGTGGCAATTTTAACATGTTATAATTAATATCTGTGGGGAATTTTGAGTTAAAATTTTACATACACACTCTGGGAAAACCAAAGACTTATTTTAGATATTTAAAAAAATCTCATAATATGTCCTCTTTAACACATTTGTAAGTCAAAGAAACTCTGGCATCGTCTTAAAAATGCAACTGTAGGCTACTGTGTTAAACTAGTACTACTTAAATAGTTAAACCTACCTAACTCTGAACAGTCTTGATTTTCAGAATTTTTATTGTAACACTTGTCACCAGTGGCGGCTGTTGACTTCTCTTCCGAGGGGTGCGAAATTCAAAATAAGTGTTCGGAGTGTCATGTGTGTTGCTCGTGTTTTCAAAATGTGTGTTTGTTGCGTCATGTGAACCATGTGCATCATGTGTTTTGTCAGAATAAGTGTCTGCTGCAGACGTGTCAAAACCGTTTATGATTAAAGAGACGCTCACATTCACAAAATACTCGCAAGACACTCCCTTAACAGTAAACTCTGATTACGCATGAGATTATGCGAGTATCTGGCAAACGCGAGCGTCTCTTTTATCATAAACCCTTTAGACGCATCTGCAGTAGGCACTTTGACAAGACACGTAATGCACATAGGTTCACTCGACGCGCAGAACACATATTTTGAAATTACGAACCACACACATGACGGGCTAAATACATGTTGTGACGAACTTCGTATCATGCGCCCTCGAAAAAAAAGTCACCGGCCGCCACTGATTGTGAGCCAACGACACCAGAATATATATATATATATATACACATCTTTTGCAGCGATTTTTGTGTGACCATGTCAGTGAACACCCCTGACCACTCGGTGAGTTTTACGTCTTTGTAAATGTCACGGAGTGACTTTTAAAGGGCGAACCTTAAGTGGTGGAAGTTAGTTAGACACCAGTCACTTCCGGGAACTCCGGGCAACCCAATTTTTTTTTTTATTAACAGCAGGTGTACAGATGAGTGTGACGATCGTCGATTGGGCAATTCAATGAAAAGGAAGCGTATAAATAGGGCATCGGAAACACAGGAAGGGAAAGTTAATTCTAGCAGATGCTGCGGGTGAGACGGAGCGGTTGAGGCGATTGGAGAGATGGATGTATTGTGAATATTGAGGATTGGGCGAAGTGAACTTGAGGATTGGGCGTGAACACACACACACAGAGCTGAGTATAAAGATTACCTTTATTGAAGTGTCGTATTGACATGTGTTATTTCCTTGGAGGAGATCGTATCCATTGAAGAGCTGCCGGAGCTACAGTGCAAGGAGGCAGGAATGAGGAGATTGTACTGCAGGCTGTGTTTATGTTAAATATCTGGAAGGAAAGGGAGAAGATCTAGTGTCAACGGAAACAAGGGGGTGGGGTCAAGAGACGAGACAGAAAGCACATGGCTTGAATAAACAAAGCCAGTGCTTTCACACAAAACATGGGCCTGTCATGATCCTGCATCAAGACTAATAATAATATAAAGACAAGAGGGCAGAATCATGACAGTAAAATACCAAACTTGTCCTTTTAGTCATTAGTGAACTTTAAAGTCCAGGTAAAGTCATATCTGACAATTGTTTCTAAATGTTAGAAATGTATTCGCAAGCATCTATTCAGGTTATATCTGTATTTGAAAGTTGAAAGAGACTGCAGCTTTCCCATGAGTGGGCGTGGTTTTAGTGATGACAGCAGACACGCCCCCACCACTTGAGAGCAGAGAATGAGGCTTATTTTCCAAGATTTCAATACATTTTTTTTCTTCATTCAAATTTGGCTCGGTGATTAATAACACATTTTTCTCTGGTGTGACCAACTGAGAACAAGACAGTTTAATATCTGACTTTTACATGGACTTTAGGGGATCAACACCCTTGAATTCATGTTTACAATACACTGATTTATGAGGCTAAGAAGCCAGTTCAGATGTAAAATATAACATTTATTATCAATTACAACAGAATAGGTCTCGGACCATTCATAAGCTTAATGATATAATAAAATATTTGCTGAAACAACCCAGCATTCCAATCCTACATAATGCAAATTAAATCGCAATTCATTGGGTAATCCATTAAACCCACCCAACAATCTCTTCATAAATCCAGTCATGCTGAGGAATAAAATGCTTTTTGATTTTAATACAGGGTTTCCACACCTTGGCCAACTTCAAATTCAAGGACCTTTCAAGGACTTTCCAGGTCCAACACCCTCAAATTCAAGGACTAAATGTGGGGACACATTTCGAGTCAGAGCAAGGATACATTGTGTTACCTTGTAAGATACATTGTTACAGTTCCCTTTCGAGGGAACTCGTGCTGCGTCACTGCGTTAACACTTTGGGGACGCCTCCAGGGGTAAGTGCGTCTGAATGTGTATATCAAATTCAACCAATGGTGAGGCTTAACGGCAAAGACAGGGTGACGCGGGAGCCACGAAGTATATCGCTATCTGAAATATCGCCAAAGATGACGTTACAGGGACGCAGGAAGTATGGCAAGGGAGACGCAACGTCTCATTCCCTTCTCAGGAAACAACAGTTACAAACGTAACCAGAGACGTTTTCATGTGTCAAACACAACTATGCAAAAAAAACATTTTGGTACGAATCAACATTCACATACAGAAGATATAAGCATTTAAAGCGAACAGTTTAACACGTGTGCTTAAAAAGTCTAGAATTTGTATGATATTATCCTACACTACACAGGGTATAATATGGATTTTTTTTCAGTAAACTTCTTGCATAAAATAGATTCACGCACTTTCAATGACCTTTATCTATCCATCTATATTTTCAAAAACTTCCCAGGGCCTTGAATTTTCCCCCCCAGATTCACAAACTTTCAAGGATTTCAAGGACCCGCGGGAACCCTGTAATGCTAATTGAACCCTGTGATCTATTAAACCCACCCAACAATCTCTTCATAAATCCAGTCATGCTGAGGAAAAAATGCTTAATCTACACATTCTGGTTTTAATAGTAGAGAAAAGTTCAGAGAAAGGTTTTTGAGGTTCAAATTATGAGAATGGTTGTTTGTTGCTATACACCACACACAGTATCTCTGCAGGGGAATTCAACTGAAAAACTATGTGGCCACAGGCAGTAAAAATGTAACTTAAGCAAATTAAGATTACCACAATCCAACCACCAATGCAATAGAAATGCATAAGGCACCGAAAGCACAAAAATGAAAGCAAGTTTTAATCCGTCACTTGGAGCAATGGACTGATAAGCTCTTCCACATGCATTGTGATAGTCAAAAATTGGCACATTTGCAATGCAGTCTGTGCACTTTTGCACAAAAAGCGATTTGTGTTGAATGCATATTCACATGTGCATGTATCCAGATAAATAATGTACATGCATGCTTAATACAAATTTGCCAATATTATTTTGCTTTACCAGGCATCAGTGTGAAAATCTGAAAGACTCAAGGTGGGAAGAGCACATATCGGTAATGATCAATTAAATGTGCATAGCAGCACATTGGAAAATAGATGGCAGTTAGATATAAAACCAATAAATAACATCTGATGGGGACCCAAGCTCCAGTTTCCTAATGAGTCATCGTGTCTTCATCATCTCAACAGGCCACCAACCCAGACGGTAAGACATGCGTTGCAAAACTGGTGATTCCTTATCCAAAATGATTTGGACGTTAATACAACCACCATGATGTTAATACAACGTCACTCACTTAATAGCATTACATCTTTGATTTAAAGGAAACCTTCATAGAAATGTAACCCACAGAAACCCCAAAACCCCAAGCGCATCCCTTACCGCCTTCATAGCGTTGCTCTTTTTAGGCTGTGCTATATAAACCCCCGACCCCTTTCTCACTGGCATCACTCACCTGCCGAGCAGCATCAGCTCAGGACCTTCAGTTCGGTTACACATCGCAATATCCAAAAGCACGAAAAAATGGATTCTTGGCTCACAATAATGCTGATGTGTGGACTTCTAATAGCATCTCTTCAAGGAACCGACGGATTCAGACTTCGACGTTCTAAACAAGACAAGAACGAAATGCTGGAAACAAATATCAACCAACTGATAAAGCATTATGTAAGTACAATACGCGTCTACCTAAACTTCCACTTTAGGCTTTAAAGCAACTCATGTGCATGCATTATGAATCAGCTTAGATGATTTTGAAGCGAAGATGAGCAACAGGATGTTTTATAGACATAATCAAACTCAAAAATACTTGCATGCATTGCACAATGCACTTATTTAGCTAAAACAGCGATGCTCTGGTGCCAAACCATATGTCAACAAACACACTGACACAGAAGGCCCCCAAGCTCTCACTGTTGCAGTACCCTTTAAAAAGGTCCTAATATTTACCATTATGTACATTGAGATACCAATATGCACTTTTCAGGTGCAAAGGTGTGCTTTTTAAATGGGTACCGCCACAGTGACAGCCCATTTTTTCTGACAGTGTAGTCTGCACACAGTATGCCACATAGCAACCACACAGATGTATACAAGCAACAGCATGCGCTTTGTAAGCGGAAAGCATCTTTTTCCCAAGCCAGACCACCAGTCATGTGGTGACCCCGTTTAGTTTTTGATGGTTATTCTGGTGTGAAACACAGCACAGCTATACACAATCATTTGTGTCCACTTTTGCAGAACACAGGTGGTGGCGAATGGGTTGAGAAAGCAGTTTTTGCTCGCCATCTGGGCCGGCTGAATGTAAGTACTTTTTGTGCCATGCACACATTTATTGTTGGGTCATAATGTATGTAGTAGATTAATTCAAATTATGTGTTTTGATTTCAGGATCTGAAGTCAAGTTCATGCACCTGTGAGTCGCTGATGCTCAAAAAAATTTTGAACGTCTATGAAGATATCTTTACGGATATGCTCAACAAGTTGGAGAAGAAAGAACTGAAAGCCAGCGTCAAGGATATCATGACTGAGGTTAAACAGCTGAGAGATAAATACAGTGAGGAACAAAAGCTTTTGGGAGACCTTCATGACCTTCACCATGTCAAGGTATGTGTGCACTACAATGAATTTCATTTTTTATCAGGC
Organism: Misgurnus anguillicaudatus; assembly: GCF_027580225.2. Classification (NCBI taxonomy): domain Eukaryota; kingdom Metazoa; phylum Chordata; class Actinopteri; order Cypriniformes; family Cobitidae; genus Misgurnus; species Misgurnus anguillicaudatus. The sequence continues at coordinate 25,808,247 of NC_073337.2, forward strand.
CGTGCATTCCCTGGGAATCAAACCCATAACCTTCGAAGTTCGTACTATAAGTGCAATGCTCTACCAGTGCACTTATGGAGTATGTGTTTGCTCCCATACAGGTGAAAAACAGCACAGTCCAACAAGCGTCTTTGAATGAATTTCTCATGACGTATTATCGAGCCTATGGAGAAAAACCTCACGACAGAGGGCATTGAGAAGATTCGCAATCCAATCAAAGTCCTGTCTGACCTTGTACTGTAGCATACCAGTGCCTTGCTATTGTATTATTTATTTATAAGTTATATGGAAATAATAATTTATTTTTGTTTTATCGTGCAATCTACTACAATACAACACAACAGAAACTATAACTTAAAAACTAACTTATTTTCACAGAGTCACAAGTGTGTTTACATCATTTACAGTGTACAGAACCGGTGAATGTTGATTTAAACTATATTAAGATTTGCTTTAAATATTTTGTGAGTTTTTTCTCTGTATGGTTTATTGAAATAAAATAATATTGCATTTATTTATTTGTTTTGTCTTGCTTTCATTATTTAAAGGTACACTTTTTAAAATAAAGGTGCTGGAAAGGGTTTTTCACAAGAACTGTTTCTGGTTCCTCAAAGACCCATTGAGTCAAAGATATCTTTTTAAAGACTATAAAAACCTTTTTGTGAAACTGAAAGGTTTTTCGTATGTAATATGTTCTTTATGGAGCCATACCACTAAAATGGTTCTTCTATGACATCATTTATATATTTAAAGGGATAGTTCACCCAAAAATGAAAATTGTGTCATCATTTCCTCACTCTCATGTTGTTACAAACCTGCATACATTTCTTTGTTCTGATAAACACGAAGGAGGATATTTTGAGGAATGTTCATAACCAAAATGTTCGTGAGTCCCATTTCCTTCCATATTATTCTTTTTTTACTATGGAAGTGAATGGGCTTATAAACTGTAAAAAGTGATACTTAAAAATTACTTTAATTGGTAACACCTAAAAACTTTTATTTCAATGAAGAAGTAATTTTTTAAGTAGATCCTACTTTTACTTTTTAATGTGTATAGCTTGGTTATTTTTGACCCATAATTTGTAAATATTGGACAGAACACACTGCTGGGTTAAAAATGACCCAATGCTGGGTTGTTTTAACCCAACTGCTGGGTTATTTAATACCCTATGGTTGCATAACAACAACCCGACATCGGGTTATTTTTAACCCATGTGTTTTGTCCAATATTTACCCATTATGCGTCAAAATTAACCCAGACATTTTTAGACTGTAGTATATAATTATTTTCTAAATCTAAAATGTGTAAAATCATTCAAAATCAGCTGAAATTATAAGATGTAATCTGTATTGCTCACTTTGGCCACCTTCCAAAAACGTATTAAGTCAGCAAAACTTTACACTAAAAAATGAAGAGCATGACTCAAACTCGATAATAAACAATAATGCCATGTGTTCATATTATTATTTGCTCTTTAAAGAGTCTAGAACCGTCGCAAATATAGATGCAGTTGGATACCCATTTTAAATATCTCTATCAGTAGGGACATTTTCCGCATGCTATGCCATTAAAAATTATTTAGGCTACTGGACCTGCTTGGATATGACTAAGTTTTTGTGTAAAATAGCAATAACAGATTTTTAAGATATATCTAGCCATAACTTGTAGTATCCGGTTTTATTCAGACCTACTATTGCAAGGGTCCCCAACCTAGAGCAAGGGATAAAACAATCTGGAGGGCTACTTTTTTGATAGTCTTCTCAAAACTTTTACTTGTTGATTTTATTTTATTGTACTTGTTGATTTGTTTTATCATTGTTTAAAATGTTAACATACATAAAAGAAGCCAAGCTAGTACAAAAAATATTTAATAGATAAATATTAAAAGCGAGGCTATTAATAGAATGTGCTTTGGCGGGCAACCTGGTGCCCCATGTTGGAGACTACTTCTCTATTGTATCCACTGGACCATTACAAACCATCCACACTGTAAAAAAAATGTGATCAATAAGTCATATCAACATTTTAAGCATTCGGCAGACGCTTTTATTCAAAGCGACTTACATCGCATTACAAGGTATATATATATATTTTATCAGCGTAAAAAGTGAAAATTGGATTTAATTAATTAAATTGGTAATTTTTTTTCAAACAAATTTTCTCACTTTAAAAAAAAAATTCAGCCCAGTCTCACGAAATTTCGTTATATAGTCACATATTTTTTTTATTCTTTTTTCGTGCTATTATCACGAAATTTCGTGTTTTTTCGTGATCGTATAACGAATTCCTGTTTTCGTGTGATTATCACATATTGGTTACTCGACTGTTTTGTCCTATTATCTTACCATTGTCGCTTCGGTTTAGGGTTAGATTTACATAAAATGACATCCCTAACCAAACCCAACTCTAACCCTAACGCCAGGTGACATATAAAAAAATAAATCAGAAAAAATAGTATAGATCAATATATAAAGTGACATTCTACTGCAAGCACCAAATCTAACCCTAAACCGAAGCGACATTGGTTTAAAAAAATTGGACAAAAAGTCGAGTAACCAATACGTGATAATCACACGAAAACAGGAATTCGTTATACGATCACGAAAAAACACGAAATTTCATGATAATAGCACGAAAAAAGAATCAAAAAAATACGTGACTATATCACGAAACTTTGTGAGACTGGGTAGAAAAAATTACATTACATTTTTACATGCCCACATTTTAAGTCAGTTTAAGTCATTTTTAATGTTTTTTCACCTTAAATTTTTCACTTAAAAGTATTTTTAATCTTTTAAGTGTTACCAATCAATTACAGTATACAAGATTCTCTCGAACGCATTTTTGGTTCAACGTTCACAATTACAGTAATGTATATCTTCATAATGAAACGCATAGACTAGATATGATAACTTTTTAACCGATTAATCCTGAAAACCGAAATCGATTTTAAGTCATTATTGCGTAGAAGGAATATCCTTTTCGGTTTCCACGTAGTTTGTATGAGGCATTTTGGGAGACTGGGGTAACACCTCTCATTGAGGGCAACACCACCACAGAGGAAAAAGAGAAGTCAAACGTGACATCATCGATGACACTGGAAAATAACGTACACCTTCATCACTGAGGTCCAGATTGTCAGCCGACAGTACTTTTCCGACTAACTTTCAGCATGTGTATATGCAAAAATGTGGTTTTCTCACCTTGAATTTTTGCAGTAAACGGAGCCTCATGACACAAGTAGAAGGTCTCACTTACTATCCCTCAGACAGTGAGTCACGCTTATGCATTTATTTCAAACACGAAAAGAAAAGTATCTCCAAAAAGTAGTTAACCGTATTAAATGAACACAAAAATGAAGCTTTAAACTAAAATAGCTGAGAAATGTAAAGTCATCAATTGTTCGCAATCTGAATTTGTACGTATTTTACGAGGTATTTATTTGTACGACCACATTCATTCGATTTGCTTTCACTCATGACGTTTCGGGTTAGGGGTGAAGTTTCATTATTGTTTTTTATAATTATACGTTTTTGTACAATTCGCTTCGTACAAATTCCTTTGAAATTGCCAATCCGTAAAATACGTACGAGTTCATGTGAGATCAGTCTGGATGTCACACACTCGCATCTATGGGGCTGTTTACACTTGGTATTAAGATGTGTTTTCATCGATCAGATCACAAGTAGACGAGAGAGACACATTACGTTTACACCTAGTATTTAAATCCGTCTCTTTTGTCCACTTTTGACCACATCTGTCCTGAATAATGTGAAGGGGGTGGTCTGTCGAGACGGTGGGCCAGTCATTTAAACGCGAGCGGGAGTAATGACGAGTTTATATGGACGCAAACTTATATTATGTTGGAGTCTGCTGCTTGTGTAATAAGTAAACATGCTGCAGTGTTTTGTACATGAATATGTTAGAGCTTTCTCTGATATTTCAGCGCAATTGATGAAATAAGATCGCACAACTTTTACACGCTAGCAAAATGAAAGCGTGAAGTCTCGCCAGAAGTCAGAAAAGACGTAAAACATTGTGCTCAGTATTCAGATTAGATAAAAAGGCGGAGAGAAGGTGGTCTCCTGTGGCTGTTTGAACACATCCACATGTGCGTTTACACTCCGAAAGCAATCCGATCGAAAGTGTTTTCGACTAACTCTGAATGTGGTCGAAAGTGGACGAGCTCAAAACGTTTTGAACACCGTTTACACCTGGCATTAACGTCGTTCACTTGTGATCCGATCGACGAAAACAGATAACACGCAAGCCCCTAAAGGCCAAGAGATTTTTTTAGTGCGGTTTAAGTGTCCAGACACTTTAAAGCCACTGTATGTACTAGTATCACCCTCGCCGTTCTGGGAGGAAAAGCAACTTCCACATTGTAAAATGCTTCATCCTGTCTCACACTACGCATCACTTCTGCATCTCCGTCTCCATTCTCTGTTATTGACTCTCTCTGTGCAGAGGTGAGCTGTTGCAGTGCTAAAACCTCAAAGCTGGTTGCATCTCCAGCTAACAACAGCAACAAGTCATTTTTCTGACATCATTCGACGAAAACTCCTTCTTTATCTCCACACCATCTTACTGTATTTTACCATCTGTTTGCTCAACGCCTTACAGATCAAACGGGTGATTCTGAGGTATTTCTTCTGAATTACTTCCCTTGGCTGCATATCCAACAAACAGCTGATGGAGTCTACACTGAGCTGAATTTCTTTATATGTGTGTTAGTAGTGCAAAAGGTTGTGTGTTTGATCCAAGGGCACACACATATAATGATAAAAAATGTATAGTTTGGATAAAATTGTCTGCCAAATGCATCAATGCAAAAACATGGACTTGACCTTGCCGGTGGAGCTGTAGCCATTGCAGACTAAAAGTGCATAATGACAAACATGGACACATGTATAATTTTAATTAACAGATCAAGACAAGAACCACAATTTCCTTCCCCCATTTGCAGCCATTCACATTTAAGCATTATTGAAGCAGCCTTGGTCATAGATGCATATATAACAGTTATGTCATTTGGACAAGGCCCAAGTTGCCCATGCTATTATCTGCATCACAGGAAAGATCCCCAGACCACAAAACCACCGACAGCCCCGCCTAGTGGCATCCACAGGATTCCAGGAGAGAAGATGCGTGGTGGGCTTTATGGTGCTCAGCAGTATCATGGTGCATTTGATTTAAAGGAAACTTCGTCGCCACACAATTCACACCTCTATCACAGCTTCTCGCTCACACTCGCTCATAACTATAAATACTCCATTCAGTCAAACAGTTAGACGCATTCAGTCCAGAGTCAGGACAAGAGCACTTTCGGGTCCCACGAGACCGTTATCGTTAAAGGGACGAGTTCGACTTGAGCGATAGGAGTACAAACTTTGGCGTGTACCTTCAACTACTACTATGGAGTATCGTGTGACAATGCTTTTCTTGGGAATGTGTTTGCTGGCTTCTCAATGGATGACTTGCGAGTCCAGGAACAGCGTACCTGAGAACCTAGACCAGAGCATTTCGGAGCTTAATAAGTTTTATGTAAGTATAGCAGTTTGGATTTATACTCAAATCAGAAACAGGAAGTAGAGACGCAACTTGAGATGCTAAAAGTATCTTGGCCTGAGAGATGCCCGACTTGAAGAAACCAGGCCTCAAATCACTCTTCAGTCATCTTTATGTGCAGTTTGTTAATTGTTAACGATAGCAAAATACTGTGAATAACACAGGAAGTCTTGATGTCTGAAACCTTCTTATGTGGGTCTTTGTCACTTTCCAGTTTACAGTTTTATCTCTTCTGTAGGTTGTGTTTGGGTGAAAGATGAGTCTATAACGCTCAACAATATTCTTCTGAATTGGGCCAGAGTTCAAAATGGCAATGATAAAACAAAATCGAGTGTCCCATGCGTACGCTGACCTCAGCATGTTTGATTTCTTTCAGGGGGAGAAGGCCGGCGAGTTGCACAACGGACAACCCGTCTTTTTGTTGGTGCTGAAAGATTTAAAGGTGAAGTTTGAGGTAAACAGTTTCCTTAAATACCCAACTGCACAATGACCTTTTACAGGCGTCTGCACTATATGGGGTATAAACAAATTCGTTCACACACTCTTAAAAATAAAGATGCTAAAAGGTTCCTGGCAGTGATGTCATAGAAGAACCATTTATGGTTCCCCAAATTTTCTTTTCAGGGAAAGTGTGTTAAAAGAACCTTATATATAGTTATATACTGTTAAAAAGTGGTTTAACTTAAATAAGTTGCCTTTTGAGTTATTTCAACTTAAAAATATTGGTTAACACAACTATTTTGATATATTTTTAAGTTGAATTACCTTAAAATTTTAAGGTGAAGTTTTACTTTACGGGTTCTTTACGAAACCATACGTCCTGACAAAGTACCTTCATTTTTATAGCGTACAATGTGTGCATGCCTAAGTATTTATAATGTTTTTTTTTTTGTATGTAGGAAACTGAACAGAAGCTGCTGATGAGTATTATAATAGAAACGTACAGTAGAATCTTCACCCGCATGCATAATGAAAGCAAGGATGAAGATGTAAGAGAGCGACTGGATCACGTCCTCGATCACCTGAACAAAATCCAAGAGAACTACTTCCCGGGCAAGAGCGCCGAGCTCAAGACCTACGCTGAAGTTTTATGGGCGATCAAGGTGAGATGAACGTTTCAGATGATTCCTTGAACAAAACTTATAAGCATAACATACAGGCCAACCCAGAAGATTGACTGGGGGAGTGAATTTGCCATATAGCCAAAAAGAAATCTTTGCATTATATTGATACTGAATTACTGTTTGAACTGATATTTGCACTTTAATTTTGCAATGACAAAAGTTGGTTAAAACGCCAATTTTGGTAACACAAAAACCGTACTGCAATTTTTCTTAAATATCGCAATGTTGCGCTTAGAATAAAAGTTGGCACTAGGGTGGTACCTACTACAACCCGTACCATACTGGTATACCAAAATGGTATATATTAAAACCTTTTTAAAAGGTACAGTCACAGTGACAACTTTTGTAAAAAAAAATTCCGAGAGTGTACATGGTTAAGACTTTTATTGTCTTGGGGACATTTGGACCCACAATGTATAAAATCAATAAAAAAATCAAATAAATAGGCATATGTGTGATATGAAAAAATGGCGACACTGCATAATCACCAGTGTTGAATGTAGGTGATACTCATATATACACCAGCAGTGTACTTTTTACATGGGTTATTTTGATGCGTACACTTTAAAAATAAAGGTGCTACAAAAAGGACTCTTCATAGTGATGCCATAGGAAATTTTTGGGCCATTTTTGATTACCGAAAAAACCTTTCAGTGGAACGTTTCTAAAAAAGTTATTTCTTTCTGACCTAAGAAACTTTGGTGAATCAGAAAGGTTATTTACTGAACCGTAAACCGCGTAGCACCTTTATTTTTAAGAGTGCAACCCATACGTGTGCACAAGACTGACCTTTCTTGCTTCGTGTTAATAGCAAACTAACTAAACATGTTCCCATTTTAGGAAAATGACCCGATGGTCCAGCGCAAAGCATTGTACGAGCTGAAGAAAGTCTACAGGGAAGCGACGCAGCTGAGACACGGGAATAATAAAGACCGCAGGAGACGTCAAACCAAAAACTTAAAGCGGCAGAAGTCGGATAGGTCCTAGTGTTGATCATCATTTGGAAATGGTGGAAAATCAATATAATTCTATTTATTTTATTTATAAAAAGAATTTCTATTTGAACACGTTTTAAACTGACTTTATTTATTTTTACTTATTTATGTGACTGTTTAAATCTCAGGGCTATTACTTGCTAGTTATGACAACTAGTGAGAGTGCTGTATAGTCTATGACTAAATAAATTCATAATTTTTAATAATGTTTCTGCTGTTTGACTTTTTACTCTCCTGCATCTATTGTGTTGATGCAGACGACTGTTTCCATCAGATAAAGAGTTGTTATGACATGGAGGTGTCTCCCTTTCCTGATATTACAAACTCTTTTTCATCTTTTTCATCAAACCCACATAGCTCAACCCACATCAGTGACTATAAAGGTGTCCCTGCCCCCCCAAAATAAAAAGAAAAATAATCTATGGCAGACATAAATCTCAAGCTTGAAACGAGACACCAAAATCTGTGAATCTGGAGACAAAGTGCCACTTTATTGTCCCAATACTTATGAAGGTCACTGTATGTGTATGTGTGTGTGTGTATATAAATACATAAATGCCAGCAAGGATCACCTGAACAGAATTTCATCCATCACTAGGTTTTGTTTTGATCAAGCTACAGCAGGTCACACGAGAGCCTTTCAAAAACAACTACTCCTCCTCTTTTTATACAGTCTATGCGGAAATACAACCCCAAAAAATGCCATTGAACGGTTTGTTTTCATTATTCTGTATACAGAAAGGCAGCCTATCCTAACACGATCATGCATGATGCAACAAATTAACTTGTATAGGGTTTCGCTGTAACTTCCTTTAATAAAAGTGAAGTTGGAATTTTATACATATCATGTGGCTGCCAGTAAAAGCTTTATCAAATCTAGCAGGGCGGAGTCCTAAAGCTTTCTAAGGTGGATTTAGTGACTGACACCAATTTCTCAAGTTAACAGTGGGAAACTACCCATACATTATTAAAGTCCAGAGCTATTTTGCTATTTAAAAGACAAAAGACTGAAACTGGCCAATGCTAGTAGTATAGTTTTGGCTAAACCACATATAATGGTTCCGAAGCCCATTGGGTACGCTGGTGACCAGTTCAACAAGACAGTGGCACAAGCAAGAAATATGATGAAGCAAGGGTGTGTTTCTCAGCAAAAACAATGATTATTTAACGAACACAAAGCCAATACTATAATAGCACATTAATTCTTAATGCCGATAAAAGCGCAGACCAATGCACGCTTATAAACAACAACAAATTATTTAAATAGTTTTAAATACCACACAAAAATGCAAATGTTTATCCTTTCTAAAGCTTTTGAGGGAGGCGCTCCTTAAGTATACAAGGTCTTATCTGTCAACATACTCACTGTGAAGAGTTTCCAAACAAGCACCTTTCCATAAATTTGGAAAGTCTACCGCATACCAGTGTCACATGCAGTGCATCTTTGTATTATGCACGTGAACACATGCAACCATATTTTTTTAATATGATCTCAGTGATTAAATAGAAAATGTCAATGAAGAGTCATGCAATATCATGAATGATAATGAGAGTCCTCTGATGTAAATAAACACTAACACATAATGCAGTTGACTCATTGATTTCAATCTTGAAAGGAAATAAAATTGAAAAGGAAACATCATACTGTTAGTCGAAATATGTATGTATACTATTTGTTAACCTGAATCACTTTGCATTCAAATTTATCTTAGACTTTTTTTTGCAAAATATATGAGGAGTTCAGATGCAAAGCCTGACATGTCTTATTATAAATTAGCATTTTTATCAGGCTCTTATGTTTAGGTTCAATAGTTTCAGTTTAATGGCAAATGATAAGGTTATTAGTCAGTAATTATAAAACCTTATTTTCACAAATGTCACATTTAACAAATTTTACTGTCTTTTGTGGTAAAACTCTCTAAGTGAATGCAAGCTTTTATGGCAAAAACCTCCATTTCTTAAAAATATCCACTTTTTTAGACAAGACATTGTAAACATTTACAAAAGAAGTAACTTGAAACATTGCAATTGATGAAAGTCAGAGTGTAAAAATGATAAAACTGAACCACACATTATTCAGGTCCAAGTTATGGACCTGAATAACTTATGTCACTTGTGAGTACTTGGACTTGTAAGTACTTGGTCCACAACCCGTATGTAGAAGTGAGGTGGATCACAGCCCCCTCTCTTCCACATACGGGTTGTGGTCCAAGTACTCACAAGGGACACAAGTTATGCAGGTCCAAGTACTCACAAGGGACACAAGTTTGAATTTGATTGACGGTCGCTTCGTGCACATTCTTTCGTACAATTTATCTTAGCACTTGAAGGACTTTCTGAGGCCGCAAATAAGCAGATTTGAAGGAAAAGTATTTGATGAACGTATAATATGTGCCGAGAGCATTCGTTTAATATCACAATACATTCTCACTTCCCAAGGCGTCAAAATCTGAAGCATGTTCAAACGCCTTCAGCGTCAGTATGAAGACGCGAAGGGTGCCCCTATGCGTCACTATATCGACGAAATGGGAACTCTGTTGCTTTCATGCTAATCCCTCAGCGTCGGATATAGACGAAAGGGAATCCCGGAAGGTGATGCCGTCACATTATGCGACGATCGGCAGGATCATGCCGCTTCTGGACGGTAACTACTCAATTTTTTTCCAATTTTTTAACCATTGTCGCTTGGGGTTGGGGTTAGAACGACTTTCTGTTACATAAAATTACATCCTAACCCAAACCCAACTCTAACCCTAACCCCAAGCGACAATGGTTTAAAAACCAGAAGACAAAAAGTATAAACCAATACAGACATCCTAACCCAAAACGGAACCCAACCCTAACCCCAAGCAACATAACGTGACGGCATCACCTCCCGGGATTCCCTTTCGTCTATATCCGACGCTGAGGGATTAGCATGAAATTAACGGAGTTCCCATTTCGTCGATATAGTGACGCATAGGGGCACCCTTCGCGTCTTCATACTGACGCTGAAGGCGTTTGAACATGCTTCAGATTTTGACACCCTGGGGAGTGAGAATGGGTTGAATATCATTATCTCATTTTTGAAGTAGGTGGCATTTAGAAACTTTGGCATCTGAACTCCTCGTTTGTTTTCCTGTATGACATATTGACGGCAAATATATATACAAATGTTATCATGTTGTGGTAGCCTTAGTGACAATGTCAACAAAGTCTATCCTCCATCAAAAACAGTATTACTCATATGTAATGACAAGACATACATCACTTCATATTTTTATATCACATATCTATAGATATTTCTCTCATATATGGGAAATTGTTGTGGTAATGATGCCATAATTTTACTTTTTAATAATTTTTTGTGTGGGGGGGACTTTTAGGCTTTTATTATACAGGATGGTGAATTGTGGGATTGGATCAGACTTAAACCCGGGTCCCAATGAGGCAACAGCTCTTATACGCCTGTAATGCATATATCATTGAGCTACAGCCCCCACATAGTGCCACAGTTTTTGTAAAAAATTTATATTTTTCCAAATTTATCAACGAAGAGGTCAAAATGTGAAACGGCAATCGATGTGACATGCATCAACGCCAACCACATATCTATCTTTAATGCTCTACAGATAATTCAGTCTACAGTATGCCTGATCTGCAAGCAATACCAAAAAATACAACCTCATCTGTCATTGCTCTACTAAACATGCAAAGAAGTCTGCTAGTATGAGGAAAGAACGAGTCACGTCTGAAAAGATCTCTTCAAGCATGAATAATTGTATACAGTTGGCTTAAATAAAAAATGCAAAAATGTTATAAATAGATTTGATTTCCTCATTTCAATTGTATTGAAAACATTACACATTCAATTCCAAATAAGTTTAAATAAGATGTACAGATGTTTAAGGGGAAGCAAAGAAAATTAATATAAAGGTGTTTAAAAATAGTAAGTGTCAACTTTTTTCTCTTTAGACACTTAAAGAAATTTAACTTCACTTTAAACTATTGAATGACTAACATTTATAGTTGCATAACTCTTGTTGTTGATAACTGCTGCACATCTGTGTCAAATTTAAGTCAATCAACTTCTGGCACCTAGAAACAAATATTTCAGCCCAGGATCCACAGCTCCTGTCAATTTATAGGTTTTGCTTCAGAAACTGCATTTTTAATTTCACCCCACAAGTTTTCAATGGGGTAGAGATCAGGGGATTGAGCTGGCCACTCCATAACCCCAATCCTTTTTGTCTGATACCAAGATTTTGCCCTTGTGTGTTTGGGGTTGTTGTCTTGTTGAAACACCCATTTTAGGGGCGTTTCCTCTTCTGCAAAGGGCAACATAATCTCTTCAAGTATTCTAATGTGTTCAAACTGATCCATGTTCACTTGTATATGAGAAATGGGCCCAACACTGTAGTATGAAAAACATCCCAATACCATGATTTTTGCACTTCCATGTAGGAGGTCGCCTGAGGTTCTGTCAATAACCACTAGACCCCAAAAGAACAATTTTACTCTCATCAGGACACAAAATGTTACGCCATGTTTTTTGAGCCAGTTGATGTGTTGATGTGATTCTGCACATTCCTTTTTTTTTTTTAACAATGCTACTTTACGGGGGCTTCTTGCAAACAGCTTAGCTTCAATCAGATGTCTTCTGACTGTCACAGTACTTACAGATCATCTTAGATCATCTTTGATCTTTCTAGACGTGATTAAGACCATCTTCTCTATCTGTTTTAACAAAAGTTCCTTGTTTTCTTCCATGTTTTTGGGGGTTTTGTTGCCATTAAAGGGACACTCCACTTTTTTTGAAAATATGCTCATTTTCCTGCTCCTCTAGAGTTGAGCATTTGATTTTTACCGTTTTGGAGTCCGTTCGGCTGATTTCTGGGTCTGGCGGTGCCACTTTTGGCATGGCTTGGCACGGTCCGTTGAATCTGATTAGCCCATTAGCATCGCGCTAAAAAGTAACCAAATAGTTTCGATATCTTAAATCTTAAAACTTGACTCTTCTGTAGTTACCTTGTGTACTCAGACTGACGAAAAATTAAAAGTTGCGATTTTCTAGGCCGATATGGCTAGGAACTATACTCTCATTCTGACATAATAATCAAGGACTTTGCTGCCGTAACATGGCTGCAGCAATAGTTCCCTTGGTTACCTTCAATAGTAGGGGACTATTATTGTGCCTTCTGCAGCCATGTTACGACAGTCCTTGATTATTACGCCAGAATGAGAGTATAGTTCCTAGCCATATCTGTCCAGAAAATCGCTTTTAATTTTCTGTCAGTACATGATGTAGCTACAAATGAGTCAAGTTTTAACATATAAGAAATCGAAACTATTTGGTTACTTTTTAGCGCGATGCTAATGGGCTAATCAGATTCAATGGATTGTGCTAAGCTATGCTAAAAGTGCTAACGCTAGACTTGGAGATCGGCTGAATGGATTCCAAAACTGTAAAAATCTGATGTTTAACTCTAGGAGAGCTGTGGAGTTTCCCTTTAAAGCATTTTAGCTGAGCATCCTAAACTTTGCTTAATTTCTTTATACATTTATCCCTTTCAAATCAACTTTTTAATCAAAGTATGTTTTTCCTCCGAGCAGTGTTTGGAACGACCCATTTTACTTAGAAATTCAGCAGCAAATGTTTCATAACATTAGGTGACACATTTGCTTCCCTTCTTTCTTAATAAAGGACAAGGAGGAGCTGTTTTTTTCACAGAATAAACTCATTTTCTAATTAAACTTCACACTGCTATTTTGATCACACTCCTTGTAATAAATGAGTCAATTACTCAGAACAAGTATTGTGGATATCATTACCATATGTATGTAAAATAATTTGCAATGCAAAAATAGTACTACTACTAATAACAGTGGTTTATCAGGATGTTGCACTGCTATTTTTTTTAACACAACTGTACATCATTGTTATGCTACGTTGCATCTGTTTAGCTTTTCTGTAGCTGAGTTGGCCTAGGAATGACAAAGTCAAGGTTTGATTCCCTGGGAATGCGCAAAATGATAAAATGCCAAATAAGCTCCTGGTTACTTGAGTTTGAAACTCCATCATTTAAACCTGCAATGCCAGCATGAAACCGATTCCTTTAAGCAGCTTAAACTGCATCCTGTTTACACCGACCTGCATTTCAAGGAAATCGAGTAAAGGCTGATAAAGTGTGCATAGAGACAAAGTGGCTTTACGACAGACAATGACTGTGGAAAGCCCCCCAACCCCTCCACATTCATTTCAACCCCTTTTCTCACATTTTATTTAATAAAGATGCGAGACGTTCAACACCAAAAGCTGGAAATTCCTTGAGAGTGGGGACTGCACAGCAAGATGATGTTCATGTTGAGACTGCATACAAACAGAATCGAAAGCTTGGATAGGTTTTGACGTGTAAACATTACAGAGGGCAAAAGTACTACACCTGCACCACTATTGTGGCAAGGAATAAACTTTAATGTGCCTCGATGTATACATGCACATTTTAATATTCAGTTCTAAGAAATGGCAAATGCTTTTGTAATGACAGCCCTGTGTAAGTCATTTACCGGTCAGCAGTGTACTTATTTACCCTACTAACAATGTACAACAGTGTAACTCTTCAAAATAAAAGTGGTTCCCAGCGATGTCATAGCAAAACCATCCGATGTCACCTTTAAAGGTTCTCAAAAGAATAATTTATTTCTTATAGTTTTGTATTCTGAAGAACATTTTTCTTTTACAAAGATCCTTCCCAAACTTTTGGAAGCGCGAGATGGTGCCAGGGTGGCCCCAGTTTTATTGCCAAAAGTTTTGGGACACTCCTCCGAGTCATTGAATTTAGATGTTCCACTCACTTCCATGGCCTCAGGTGTATAAAATCAATCACCATGCAGAGAGCTTTTACAAACATTTGTGAAAGAATGGGTCATTCTCAGGAGTTCAAGTGTGGTACAGTGATTGGTTGCCACCAGTGCAATAAGTCCATTTGTGAAATTTGTGAAACAGAAAATTTCACGGCCGTGGTAGGCCATGTTAAATCACAGAGCAGGGTCAGCGCATACTAAGACACACAGTGCGCAGAAGTCAGCAACTTCCTGCAAAGACAATAACTACCGACCTAAAACTTTATGTGGCCCTCAGATTAGCTCAAGAACAATGGCTAGAGACCTTCATGGAATGGGCTTCAATGGCAAAGCAGCTGCATCCAAGCCTTACCTTACCATGGTCAATGCAAAGCATCTAGCTTCACTGTCCAGCAATCCGATGGATGAGTCTGGGTTTGGCAGTCGCCAGGAGAACGGTACTTGCCTGACTGCTTTACAGGGGTTTCAATCAGCCATTTTCTGACTGTCACAGTACTTACAGATTATCATCTTTGATCTTTCTGGGGGTGAAGAAAGGCTGAATCTTTGCCATCCTGATTATTCATCTATCTGTTTTGTTACATTGTGCCAAGTGTAAAGTTTGGTGGAGGGGGGAATGGGTGTGGGGTTGTTTTTCAGGGGTTGGGCTTGGCCCCCTTAGTTCCAGTGAAAGGAACTCTTAATGCTTCATCATGCCAAGACATTTTGGACAATTTCATGCTCCCAACTTTGTAGGAACAGTGTGGGGATGGCCCCTTCCTGTTTCAACATGACTGTGCACCAGTGCACAAAGCAAGGTCCATAAAGACATGAATGAGCGAGTTTGGTGTGGAGAAACCTGACGAGTTTGGTGTGGAGGAACTTGACTCCACAGTGTCCTGACCTCAACCCAATAGAACATCTTCGGGATGAATAAGAGCAGAGACTTTAAGCGAGGCCTTCTCGTCCAACATCAGTGTTTGGCCTTACAAATGTGCTTTTAGAAGAATGGTCAAAAATTCCCATTAACACACTCCTAAACCTTGTAGAAAGTCTTCCAAGAAGAGCTGAAGCCGTTATAGCTGCAAAGGGTAGGCCAACTCCATGTTAAACCCTGTGGATGAAGAATGAGATGTGCCAAGGTCTCCCAAAACTTTTGGCAATATAGTGTATTTAAAAAAACATACATTTTTCATAACCACAAAAAATAAGGCTGATTAAGAGGGGTGGGGGGCAGTGCTAAAAAAGTTACTACTGCTTTAGTGCAACAACAAGGTTCCGTAGATGTTTACGGAACCATACAACCCCACAAAAACATTTAAGGAAACTTTATATTAAGCGCATTTACACATGCATGACATAAGAATTCATGTTCTGCCACATCATTTTCATCACTCCAAAGATGTAGTGTGTTTGATAGCAATCTGCGGTGGCAGTCACTTTGCTAATACATTAGTATACTAAACAAACAAAAATACTAATTGCAAACTTGCTGTATTATTTCAGTCCATTTCAAGCATATATATATATATATATATATATATATATATATATATATATATATATATATACCTTTTTTGGGTAAAATATTATTCCCTAAGAACCTATTGTGTACCTCTGAAGACCTATACCAGTTAAATGTAAGAGGCGTGTACACCAAACCGTTTAAACACAACTGAAAACAGCAGGCGGATGCCAACTGTGGGCGCTTGCCAGCGTTTTTTCAGCTAACCTATTTGGTTGCTATAATACTTCTGCTTTGGGTATCAGTTGTTGAACAATGCGCCAGTTGGTTGTTGTGATATTTGTCCAATTGCTCCTCCACTATGATTGGACGGCCAAGTGAGAAGTGACATTGACGAGCTGAGTGTTTCACACAAACTCTGGGCGCTGAGCGATGAAAAACTGGTGAGTGCTGGCGCTCAGCGTGGACAAAACCCATCAGCTGCTGCCATTTTTGAAAAGCATGGCGCTTCCATTGGAAACAGTTTAAAACATATTCTCGCCGCCGGCGTAAACGCCTTCGTGTGCACGTCCCCTTACAAAACATTTGACTGCACATACTACCTTTAAAGGTACCCAAAAAGGTACAACATTATGTTTTGTATACTTGTATATGTACAAAAAGGAACCTTAGGCTTAGGGTACCACCCCAGCGACAGAAAAAGTACAGTTTTGTACTTTTTTCTGATAGTGTGTGGCATTGGTAACCAAGTTTATTAACTTCTGCAACAAGAGTTACAAAATGTTTTGTTGGCAAAATTGATGACATAAAACATTTCAATATTATATGAAAGCAAACTATGAAAACTTCATATTGTCTATGGACTCTTATATTTAAACAGTATTCTTGTCCCAATCTGGGACGTTTAATCTTAAATATATACATGAGAGGCAAAAATAAATTACAGCATGTTACAGAGTCTCCAAGAATTTAAAAGTGTCCATAAAAGTAGTACAATAAAATAAAATACAAGACTGTACTTTTTCTGTCGCTGGGGTGGTACCCTAAGGTTTCATTTTGTACCCTACAATACAATAACTTTTGGGTACATTACCTTTAAAGGTACAGATGTTTTGTACCCCTAACATTTTACTGGAACAAAATTGGTCCATAAAGGTACACAATAGGTACTTAGGGTATAATATTGTATTTCAATATTTGTATTCCCATACAGGTACAAAAAGGTACATATGAGGGTACCACCCCAGTGACAGAGGAAGGTACAGGTTTGTACTTTATTCAGAAAGTGTAGGGTAAATAAAATTCAAACCTATGATTAATAAAAGTACAATGAAAGAAAAGTCAATAGCGTGACAGTGAAGTAAAACCTTTCACATTTGATGCAACTGACCTTAAAAAACAAGAATGTCATGCAAGATAAAGAGTTGAAAAGTGGCCTAGATTTTTAAACTCTCCCACATGGGTTTCCATTAGTGACCTCTTACCTGTTCCTTTCATCTTTTGCTGATTTTCAAATTATTTCTAAGAGATTGGAAAGTTGCCCAACCTACCACAAGAACCCTGCAAATGTTACATAAGCTGCCTTCTGACTGTATTAAAATGACTATAGAATTATCGTGATGAAATTTGATGAAAATAAAACCATGATGAAAAGTTTTCTTTAATGAACTTTCCTTGACCAAGACTGTGGTTTGCGTAGAGTTTTAGAATCTGGGACAAACTCAAGCCACAGAAATGTCATGACCTCATTATACACTTGTATTTCAATGCTGTGGTGACTTTCTTATATTTAAACTCCCTCAAAAGTGAGAAGCTGCAAACTAACATTGCATTCCTCAGCGACAACATCACCGGCTCCCCGCTGGATAGAGAATACGACGTGGAGCACCGAATCCGAAACGAAGAAAAAGTCCAAGGGGGGGAAGCTGACGTCACCAGGAAACAAGAATAAATACAAAGGTGAGGACCAGAGAAAAGGCAAAGCAGGGAAGAAAGGAGTAAGACAGGCTTATCTGTGAGGATCTCGCAATTTCACTTTGTAACTTGAAGCCTAAACATGGCCGGTGCTTTGCAATACATTTGTCTGCTCCTGACTTTTGGCATTCCGATCCACGAATGTACGGCGGTGTACGAAGATGCCAAGTGTGTCACAGATCCACCTTGTTTTGATCTGGGCATAGTGGTGACGATGGCTAGACAGGTCAGCAAGGATCTGGTAAGTACTGTAATCTGATCCTACTATTACAAAGTACGAATTATAACTGAAATGCATTGCCCATTTCTCACATGCATGTACCTGCATGCACATTGCACCTGTACATACCAAATAACTCTTATTGCCATGGGACAAATGTTACAATGTCGATAACAAAAGTGTGCAACTAAATCTGCAAAGCCAGGTGCTTAAATACAGAATCAGTTTACCATCATGCTTTCTCTTTTTAAAATGCCCTTAAGATTTGCCCCTAATGTTTGGTTTTTATGACCCTCTCAGATAGCTGCAGACGGTGAGAGTATCCTTTTAAAACACAACCTCTTTGACAAAATTCGAAAAAAGGTAAGACATTTTATACGGAGATCTTATAATCAGTTCATATAAAGAGCAACGGTCTCTAGTTTTCATTGGGGTGCTACCCATACAAAAAGTACACATTTGCACCAAAAGTGTTCATATAAGTTCCTCAGAGGTACATTTTGGGAACCAAATATATACATATCTTTACTGCCCCTGTGACAGCTAAGGACCTTTAGTGGACCAGTGTACAATTTCTATAAAAACTAAATCTGTTGGTGTCTGTATACTGTAGCTTAAACATGTTTCAATCAGGTCACCTTCTGACGAAAGTGCATATGCATGTCTAGACACATAGGCATTTGTTATTTTTTACCTTTAAGCTCCACAACAAGAGGCTTAAAGTTGCAAAATGTACAGAAATATGCCAACCCCAAAGGGGTTTCAGTCTCAGCTTTAAGTCTCAAATGTAAATTGTACTGTATCTTTAATTCTTCAGAAAGATCTCCACAGCTGCGTCCTGCTGAAAATCCTCGATCTCTTTGAAAACGTGCTGGTTAAGACGGAGGAAAAGTCACCGGTCCATCGCAAAGGAGAAATTAACCCCCATACAGAGCTCATACATATCATGGATCGACTGGAGTCCTGTGTCTATAAGGTCAGCAAAGGGTTAATCACAATTTCTCATTGGAATAAAGGATAACTGTGCCATGTAACATCATGTAGGGCAGTGTTCTTCAACCCTGGTTCTGGAGGACCCCCTTCCAGAATGTTTTGGATGTCCTCTAAACCAACACAACCAGTTTAAACTTATCAGCTTGTTAGGGAGACATTCTGGAAGGAGGCTGATGAGCTGGCTCAGGTGTTTTAAATAAGGCTACATCTAAAACTTTCTGGAAGGGGGTCCTTCAGGACCAGGGTTGAAGAACACTGATGTAGGGTCTTAATCCATACAATCACGTCATACATACCACATGGCTCACATAAAAACTTCTTCACTAACTTAACCAGAACAACTTTCTTTGGTCAACCAACTTCACCAGAAAGCCATGCAGGTTGACCAGATTCACCAACTGGTGAACAGGAAGCAAAACCAGCGCTAGCAAGACCAGCACAGCTTAAACCACACCTGTTTTGGCATTTTGCAGCAAAAACTTTCAACTTCTGGTTTCTAACCAAACATTAGGGTTTTGACTAGCCCATCGCCATAAAACTAACAAATCTGTTTGTCGCTATTTCTCTGTTTCAGTCAAAAAAAGGATGCGATAGGTTATATACCAAAGCTAATAACACGGCTCCTGTGCGTTCCAGTAAACTGGAGCCTATTCAGGCAGCGATCCTACAGCTACAAAAACTGAACAATGCGAGTGAAAACGTAAGTATGAACCCATATTTACATTTTATACCAACCACTGAAGAGTCAATAAAGCAACTTGTTTGTGTTTTTACACCATAGCTCGATGATGAGAGTATTCAGGAGAGAGCCATGGATGAGCTGAAATCCCTCCATCTCTACATAAGAGGAAAAGGTTTCCGGAAAAAGCTGGAAGACTGACATTCTGTGAATGTTGTTTAATTAAAGCCAAAGGGACACCAGTCCAGTCTCTCTCTTAAAACAAGACTATGCTGATTTTCATGTTTCTAATATAATGATGCTTCGGGTTAACGATCAAGCTTTGTAAGGCGAATATATTTAAATGTTGTAAAAATTATTATTTTTTTAACTAAAGAGTATTTAAACAGCATAAAAGCGACATAACGCTATGTACTTTCGGTGAAAGACTATGAATGTACTGCAGTAAAGGCAGCTAAGAGAAAAACTTTACAAAGATTTACAATTTTTTTTACTATATTCGAAAATTTGAATTCTCAGTAAAGCCCTTTATAACACCTGCTGTGTCTGTGTAATTTCTGTGTCTGTATGCATGCATGGACATCCATGTACGGTATGTTACTGTAGATTAAGGTGACCCGATTTAAAAAAAATGAAAAGCAGGGACATTTCATAGTTCAATGGTCAAAATATCATTGAAAAACGGGGACAAAACCTTTTCGAACGTTTTGCTTTTTATTGTTGTGGTTTATGGAGCACAAAACACCAAAAAACGGGACTGTCCCCAGAAAACGGGGACATCTGGTCACCTTAAAAACGGGACCTTCCCCGTAAAAAAGGGGGACATTTGGTCACCTTACTGTAGATGTGTGTTTAAACATTTTGTCTAGAAAAAACATTGTTTATATGTAACAAAGTCTGGGTAGATATTACACACTATACATTACATGTAGATGCTTTATCCCAAGCGATTAGGAAACAATTAAGTGATTTGTCATAGGGAGGCAATAATACAAAAAGTGCTTATATCAACTTACAAGTTTTCATTATTCCGAAACAATACCTGTAGGGAAAGAAAGAGAGAATTGGTGTTTTTTTTTAATAAAGATTTATCATAAAGATTTTTAATTGTTTTTGCAAGAGATGTGGCTGACCGGATTGCAATGGGAAGATGATTTAACCGGCAGGGAGAAGTGAAGGAAAATGAGCAGGAATGTGATTTAGTGAAGGATTTGGATGGGGTGTAAGAATGTGTAT
This sequence comes from Misgurnus anguillicaudatus, assembly GCF_027580225.2. NCBI lineage: Eukaryota > Metazoa > Chordata > Actinopteri > Cypriniformes > Cobitidae > Misgurnus > Misgurnus anguillicaudatus. Next base: position 25,829,327 of record NC_073337.2, read on the forward strand.
GCTGGTGCAGTCCCAGTAAAAGTTCTGTAGGTGACTAGTAGTGACTTATACCTGACATGGGCTTCAATCGGTAGTCAATGAAGAGATATACAGTAAAGAGCGGGGTTACATGAGCCATTTTGGGCTCCTGGAAGATGAGCCGAGCTGCTGCGTTCTATGGGTTGTAATTTAACCTATGCTCGGTTGTTTTAAGTCATCGTTGGGTCAAATATAACAAATTTTTGGGTTAATTTAAAAGCTGGGTTCGTCTCTAAAAATAACCCAGCATTTTTTAGTACTGTTCTCATCCAGATCCGCAGGGACCCATAAAGCTATATACAAGTGAACTATTTCTGTTTGTCTTCCGTGTGAATTTGCACTTCATGCACATGCAATGACCACATATACGAGATGCAAGAATGCCCAATTTTATGGGGTTAGGCTGAGTGCACTTTCACCTATTGGTTACTCCAAATAGCGCATGCAACGGCTATTATGATTTTATAAGCAGGGTTTCACAATTGGTTTTGCATAGGACATTAAACTGCTTACCAACACAGAACCAAATGGATTATGTATGTTTTAAACAACAAAAACATATTTAAATATTTTTACCCAAGTTAATAAGCCTATGCACAATACGGGTGCATTTTGTTTTTTTGGCCGTGCACACTGTTGCCCTTTCTGTTTGTAATATTCGGAAAAAAGGTAAGATTATATTCAGGTCAATGTAAGATTATATTTGACTCCCACAAATAACAAAATAGAAGATTGTGGGTGGTGCAGCGGTGATGCGCCTCTTGTTTAACTTGACAAATAAATAAGTAATAAAACTACCGAATTGAAAAGCGAAACCTCAGAATATGACAAAGCAGGAAATCTGTGCCGGTAAAAAAATGACAAGAGTGAAGCTTCACAGATTTTTCTTGAGATCTTATCTTAACCTAGGACACAAAAAAACCATCGGTCCGTATAGAAAACTCGAGCAGGCATTGAATGCGGGAAAAGTGAAGGTGAATGAATGAGTACAACAAAACATGGTGATATGTGAGGCATTGTGTAAAGTCAAACGTAAACCTTTAAAACATAAATGCAATATGCAAGAATATAGACGCTTATAAGGCGTAAGCGAAAATGCATCATGGATGGAAATTACAAATAAAAGCAACTTTTTGATCATCCTCAAAGACTGTATAGAGATCGAAGCTTTATTTGCTCAATGTCCACACATATGCATTCAATGAGATATGTAAATTTGTGATGGGTGTTGGTCGGCCTCCTCTCATGAAGTGATGATGTCACTCAGAAAGCCCCAGTCTCCAGTCACTTCTGGTAAGCGCCAGCTAAGCGAAGCTTACGATAAGCAGTGCAACACAGACCACAAGCTCGGCCTTCTGTCGAAGGGTGGTGCGAGAGAAAGTGAGAGAGAGAGACTTTAGCAGCTTTACTGAACTGCATCTTTGCTTTAGTGGTGAAACAAATGCTTGACACATAAACAACTGTGTGAACAGCTTGAGAATGTATTGAGAATCAATTCAAAAGGTACTTTCGGCAGGAAAAGGTTTGTTTGTTGACTCCTCGAAAGTTAAAGATTAAAAGAAACTAAATCTTGCAGTATGGTTGAGACTGTTTCCTGAGAAATGCTAGATCCCCTTTCACCTGTCTATAACGCATTTCTGTGAATTCGCGTTTGAAAGAAAAACGTTTACGCTTTTATCATCCCCTGTATGAAAATTAATTTCACCTTGAAAATAAATGCATATCTATTTATACATACGTGTACGAGTGGGTGCCGTCAGCGCTTTCGGTCTCAGTCAGGTACTGCTTTGCATCCAAAATGCACCCGTGAGCATTTTTGCATAATGTGCATTTATGACATCACATCAGCTTTTAAAGAAACCAAGTTTGCTTCTGGACATGAAATCCATGTTTGCATGGATCTACATGTATTTATATAAAGCAACATTTATTATATACACATAACATTTAGATAGATGAGCCCCTTGACCTCTAGGCCTAAATGGGCTCGGGATGTTTTTCGCTTCACTTTGATGGCCGTCACCTATGAACTAGTTTAAAAAAGGTGCGATTTCTAGCGGATCGGGGTGGTGAGGTGGGAGCAAAAAGTCACGATGGTTAAACTAAATCATAAACCTTAGATGTCATCACCGCATTACCCTCCGAAATCCTACTTCACCCACTTATCATCAAAATCCACCGCTGCTTTAGGTTTCGGGGAGAACGTAGAACGGCACATCGCGTAGGCTGAGGATTTCTAACAGTCCCATCGTCTTTTCCTTTAGCAATTAAAGCCTTGATATTTGTGTTTTGAGTTTTAGCGTCTACCTAGAAACTTGGTTAGTACGTCTACTACTGTATCGCAATACCACAAGCGTATGACAAAGCTAAAAAAGACGCATACTTAGACAATTTATGATTTGATTGACAACGAGCACCCACATTGAATGCAAGCAGAGGAACAAAATATAGAAATTTTGGGTTTATGCATTAATAGCTTTAAACTTCCCTCTCCCAATGGACGTATACCATATAGAGTATATGTTTAAACACACTTTCTACAAAAGGCTTGCACAACAAACAAGGGTTGTCTGAGGTAAACTGTTATGGTTTAGAGATAAAGATCAGAAAGTCACAAATTACCTTTACATTTGATGCCTATCGTGAAACCAGATGAGACACAAAGGTCATACCGAGATAAAATCAAACGCTTGTACAATGGCCTACAATGCACTAAACCACAACTGTGTTACCAGTGGTTTTATTTTTGTGAAAGGGTTCATTTTTTAACACATAAACTTTAGTTGATAAATGTTTATGACTAGCTTTACATTTAAGATACATTTAATACTACATATAGGAATATTACAGACAGCAGCAATGCCAGACCATCAAACGAAATAATGCAAAATAAATCTTTTAGCGGTATTACAATAAACGTACTGTATATATACATCAAACACCACATATGCATTCTGCTACTGTGTACATTGACGCGTGGTAAGCATAAATTCAACCTATATTTTAGTGGTTAATCTGCATATAGAGAAAGGGTAGATGAATTAGTTTCCATGAGCTGTCATTTCAGAACGTGTCACTTCCTGTGTATGTCAAAATGCTCTGCACGCTGCGTGGTTGTAAACATGTAGGAGTCAGGCAAACAATGTATGCAAAAATAATGACTTGAAGCAGTTTTCTGCCCTTTAACTTAATGCACAGTTAGTTGTCACTGACCATTGATAAAACAATGTGTTATTTTGCTTAACTCAGCCAGTTTGTGGAAAAAGCGTGCAAGGATGCGCGAGGACTGTCCCTAACCTGGATGAGATGATCTTACAATCATTTCTGTCCCATAGGTGAGAAGGTCAAATTATGAAAAGGTTTTTGGAATTTTTTTTTGGAAGGTTTTTCGAATGAGTATGATCGCCCACACAGGGTGCCTTATAAACTAAAGTTATGAGCTTTTAGTTATGGCTGGTTTACTGTGAATATGTTACCGAATAAACAATAGATCAGATGAAAGACAATATGTCATTTACATGTACTAACATAAAGATAATTTGTTATATAGTGTAACATCACTTCAGAAAGGCATATGGCTGATCAATTTTCTAATTTAAAATATTTGGTTTAATTTACAATTTTTATAAAGTTATTTAGCATATATTCATATATTAATTTATTTTGGATAAAATATGCATATATTTATTTTACTTTCTACTGAAAAGACTAAGGCCTAAGGTCTCCCATCCTGGTTTTAGAGGGATTTTGACCACTTTTTTAGCTGGTCAAGTGTGGCTAAGCTGGTTTGCTGGTCTTAGCTGGTTTAAGATGAAAATAGCTGGTTTAAGATGGTCCTCAAAGCCTTGCAAAGCTGGTTAAGCTGGTGGGTCAGATGGTCTCCCAGCCTGTTTTTAGAGGGATTTTGGCCACTTTTAGCTGGTCAAGTGTGGCTAAGCTGGTTGGCTGGTCTTAGCTTGTTTACGATGGAAAAGCTGGTTTAAGATGGTCCTCCCAGCCTTGCAAAGCTGGTTAAACTTCTCTTCCAGCCTGTTTAAGCTGGTGGGTCAGATGGTCTCCCAGCCTGTTTTTAGAGGGATTTTGGCCACTTATTAACTGTTCAAGTTTGGCTAAGCTTGTTGGCTAGTCTTAGCTGGTTTAGGATGAAAATAGCTGGTTTAGGATGGTCCTCAGAGCCTTGAAAAGCTGGTTAAGCTGGTCTTCCAGCCTGGTTAAGCTGGTGGGTCAGATGGTCTCCCAGCCTGGCTTTAGAGGGATTTTGGCCACTTATTTAGGTGGTCAAGTTTGGCTAACCTGGTTGGCTAGTCTTAGCTGGTTTAAGATGGAATAGCTGGTTTAAGATGGTCCTCCCAGCCTTGCAAAGCTGGTTAAACTTGTCTTCCAGCCTGTTCAAGCTGGTGGGTCAGATGGTCTCCCAGCCTGTTTTTAGAGGGATTTTGGCCACTTTTTAGCTGGTCAAGTGTGGCTAAGCTGGTTGGCTGGTCTTAGTTGGTTTAAAGTGGTCCTCACAGCCTTGCAAACCTGGTTAAGCTGGTCTTCCAGCCTGGTTAAGCTGGTGGGTCAGATGGTCTCCCAGCCTGTTTTTAGAGGGATTTTGGCCACTTTTTTAGCTGGTCAAGTTTGGATAAGCTGGTTGGCTGGTCTTAGTTGGTTTAAGATAGAAATAGCTGGTTTAAGGTGGTCCTCACATCCTTGCAAACCTGGTTAAGCTGGTCTTCCAGCCTGGTTAAGCTGGTGGGTCAGATGGTCTCCCAGCCTGGTTTTAGAGGGATTTTGGCCTCTTTTTTAGCTGGTCAAGTTTGGATAAGCTGGTTGGCTGGTCTTAGTTGGTTTAAGATAGAAATAGCTGGTTTAAGGTGGTCCTCACATCCTTGCAAACCTGGTTAAGCTGGTCTTCCAGCCTGGTTAAGCTGGTGGGTCAGATGGTTTCACAGCCTGGTTTTAGAGGGATTTTTGCCTCTTTTTTAGCTGGTCAAGTTTGGCTAAGCTGGTTGGCTTGTCTTAGCTTGTTTAAGATGGAAATAGCTAGTTTAAGATGGTCCTTACAGCCTTGCAAAGCTGGTTAAACTTGTCTTCCAGCCTGTTCAAGCTGGTGGGTCAGATGGTCTTCCAGCCTGGTTTTAGAGGGATTTTGGCCACTTTTTTAGCTGGTCAAGTTTGACTAAGCTGGTTGGCTGGTCTTAGTTGGTTAAAAGTGGTCCTCGCAGCCTTGCAAACCTGGTTAAACTGGTTTTCCAGCCTGGTTAAGCTGGTGGGTCAGATGGTCTCCCAGCCTGGTTTTAGGGGGATTTTGGCCACTTTTTAGCTGGTCAAGTTTGGCTAAGCTGGTTGGCTGGTCTTAGCTGGTTTAAGATGGATAAAGCTGGTTTAAGATGGTCCTCCCAGCCTTGCAAAGCTGGTTAAAATTGTCTTCCAGCCTGTTCAAGCTGGTGGGTAAGATGGTCTCCCAGCCTGGTTTTAGAGGGATTTTGGCCTCTTTTTTAGCTGGTCAAGTTTTGCTAAGCTGGTTGGCTGGTCCTAGTTGGCTTAAGATAGAAATAGCTGGTTCAAGGTGGCCCTCACAGCCGTGCAAAGCTGGGAGGAGGACCATCTTAAACCATCTATTTCCATCTTAAACCAGCTAAGATCAGCCAAACAGCTTACTCAACCTTCCAGCCTGGTCGAGCTGGTTTAAGATGTTTGGTCAGCTGCTAGACTAGCTAAAACCAGGCTGTGAAACTAGCTTAGGCTGGTTTTAGCAGGTCTTTTTAGTAGGGCTGTGCCAGTTACAGCATAACACAAAAAATTCCGATATCCGTACATCGTATTTGCAGTTTGTCGTTACTTGGGATGGAAAATATTATTCATTTATCCCGTATGACTGTTGTAATTCTTTGAAGACACATTTTTTTGTTTGTTTGTGGTTGGTCTGAACTTCCTTGTGGTAATTTATGAGGTGTAACAACACAACAGGCATTATTATAATAGGTCAAGCACTAGGATACTGAACTGAGGAGGGGCCGAGGGTATTTCCAAAAATACTTTTTCCCCTCAGTGGGGACTGAATTAACAAGAAACAGAAACGTTTAAACATTGCATAAATATGAAGATACGCTAAGATAACTAACAGATAAATGGCAGGACACTGATTTCTTCATCTTATTACTAACATTACACAATCATTGTTTAATACAAAAAAAGCAAACTCCATATAACTTAAATAGTGAACACCCCATTCAGAGACATGAATGAAAAATGAAAGCATGTTACAAGTTGGGGTCAGGTGCAAGTCATACATCTAAAGCAGTGCAAGAACAGTGCAACATGCACCTGCCCAAAGTATGATGCACGATGATATAATAGCGCCATCTAGTGAAAAACATTGGAAAGAACTGAAAAGCTATTAGATTAATATGAAGTCTTCTACAGCAATATAGGAGACGGAAATAAATAAAGACATAATATCAATATGCAAAAAATATAAATTTCACTTATAATATAAAGTGCATAATTTTATATTATATAAATAAGTACTTATTAGTACTTATCCTGTCCCTTAAGAAAACCATGTTTCCCAGGATCTGGTTTTAGGCTTGGGCAGTAAATATGCTGTGAAATTGTGTTTCGGGTTGCTGCTGTCTAAAATTAACGTTTGCATTTGCACAGATGATTTGCAATTTGTTTGTGTACACCCTGCATGGTGCATTGGTTGCATCCATCCAGTCACAAAGCTTGTTTTGCTATTATGCTGTATTTTGTAACAATTCCCTGTATTTTCTTATGCACCTGCTGTTTTGTAGACTGTACATACTGTATGTCTACTGTAACATAATTAACCAAAGGAACACCTGATTATGATAATTGGTATGGAGACAAGATGCAAATGACATTGACATTAGCCTACACAGCCCTTAATAGTAAACAAGTTCTTAATATACTTTCTTTGTATATTTAATGACCTCGTTTTAACTGAAGTATGTAAACACCATGGTTAACAAAAGAAGGGTGTTTCAGTTTGGACACGGGCAACTGGATCACATCTTTATAACCAGCTTGTTGTTGTTTAGCTTGACTTTAGCTTGCTCCACAATAGCGTTAGTAATTTGTTCTTATTGTTTATCTTTATTATTGTGATTTCTTCAATATTTTGATTTGGTATTTGCACTTGCTTGTGTAAGAAAATACTCCATAAAAAGGCAAAAGCACAATTGCAGTAGTGCAATTGTCCTTTAAACCATATCTTCTGGTTGAATTTTCCTCTCTTTCTGATATTCATTTATTAGCGGAATGCATTCTGTTTGATCTTATGCATTCATTTATTCAGGAAATTCCCATGTTCTTTGTTTTTGGGATGAATACTTGGTACCCAAACTGCACAAACCAGTTTCATACCATGGCCCATGCACACATTTGGCTTTAGTGTTGAGTTTTAGCATCAGTAGATATGAAAAATTATATTAATTAGTCCCTTTAAAGACTTGCAAACAGGTTGAATTAAATTTCAGAGGATATTTTAAAAAATGTGGCCCTTATAAGCACAGTAACACGTACATTACTATTCACGTGTGTACATCTGCATTTATTTTCGTCAGAGAACATACTGACAAAACTGTAAGTTATTTGTAATGGCACTTAAATTATTTAATTGTAAATTTTCATACAAGACATTTTAATACATATCAGTGTACTACTAAAGTTTTTATATTCACAGTACTGTATAAAACGATTTCATTACCGTTACTTTGAGATGACGCACGTGACGTTCAACTTTAGTTGTTCACGTCCTCTGGGGATAATGCGTTTCTGTAGAAAAGTAAAAACGTCACATTGAATTTACGTTAAATCATTTTCTTGCCCGCTGTAAAATACATAAATACGACATTAAATTACATTTTAATGTTTCTGCTAAACATCGCAAAACACAGAAAGTGCGTCAGGTGACAAAAATAACATACCGGAAGTGCTTCCGCGTGAGATGCGCCACAATTGGTAGCTCTCAGCCGGCGGAGGTCGCATATGAAGGCTGCATACGTCATCAAGCCTAGTTTATTTAAGTTAACTGAGCATTACATTCGCAAGTCATAAGCATATTACAACAATTTGTGATTAATTAAGAATAATATTCAACTTTAAATAAACGAAGTATTGTTAATTTTCTAGAATAAGACAGTCTTGATAACGTATGCGGCCTCGAAATGCGACCTCCGGAGGCTCTAGCCTTCGGGTTGAGAAACGGCCACTGAAAACTCCCAGTACAAGTCTACAAGCTGTAATTACGAGGACGTGGACGCTTTTTACATGCTGTAATTACGGTAATTACGATATGGCGTAAACGCACCATGTTAGCTTTTTTTGTCGAGATTGTGTACTGAAGATAATCAGACAAACCCTGACGCGTCCCTTACGAAAATTAACCATGTTTTTTGTGTGGTAAAAGTGTGGGTTTTTTTTGGTGCATTGATTACTATCAGCAAAACCATGGTTTCACTACCATGGTGCAACTGTGTCAAAACCATGGTTGTGGTAACCATTTTACTACAGTAACCATGGTTTTTTTGTTTTAACTGTAGTAAAACCATGGTTAATTTTCATAAGGAGTTGGTTGGCACTGTGTCCACTGCTGAAAAAAAAACAATAAAACAAAAAATTCTAATGGTTTTATTGGGAATTTTATTGATTCTAATGGAATATAACACACTACAGTGTGTTGGTTTTTGTTGGTCTCTATGGTATGTATTGGTTCTATTGGTTCTATGTATTGGTTCTAATGGAATATGGCCCAAAACACACTACAGTGTAGTGGTTTTAATGGTAAAAGCTAATGGTTTCTATTGGTATTTTAATGGAAACCATTAGAATTTTCTGTAATGGTTTTATTGTTTTTTTCAGCAGGGTCAACATTTGTTAGACAAAAATGTTTAACTTTTACTTTGGAGCAAGTTGGCACCAGAATTGCTTTCACAGCCAGGTTGCTAAGGAACAGGCAGTGTCTTGTTTAAACCATCAGTGAGACTCATTATTTTGATTTAGGAAGCCATTAGACGGACAAATGGGACTTCATTTAGTTACACCAGTGGTTCTCAAACTTTTTCGCGTACGGCCCCAATTTGTGTAAGGTAAATTTAGTTGACAAACACTTCTCTATTTTCATTGTAAGCCCTTTGTATCCATGCACTTGATTACATCTAATAAATAATGTAAAAGTTTATGTGAGTTAGAGCACGTTATCTTATTTAAATCTACGTTTGCCTCCTGGTTGTCCATATAAATGTGCAATGTGATCCCAATATGACATAGATTTGTCATGTGGAGACAGTTGCGAGACACAAGTACAAACTAGTTCCTCCCTCCAAGATGACAGGTTATAAGTTACAGGCATGTTCCTCCTCTATGGCCTTTTAAATGGCTAGGTTCGGTTTAAAAAACACCAAGGTTTCTGGAAGTCCGTGAACTGCTTATGAGCAGAAGGTTATCCCATCTAAATAATTGATTTGACATTAGTCATTCGATCAAAGGCTAATGTACCATTTGCAGTAAAACCAGGTAAGTATGAAATATGCATCTTGTTTGCCCAAGTAAGGCCATTGCTGATTCACACTTAAAGTTGTCTCACCAAGGTTGCACATCAACAACACTGAGCAATTATATGTAAGCCTAAACCAAACAAGATTAACCAAGCATAGGTCATATTAAGCACACACAGGCCAATTAAGTAAACCACATGAAAATACAAGCACAATTAGTTATAGCGCATTTGGGACCAAGTGAGAAACTACTCGCTTCACATTTTAAGCCGAATGTGGACAGTGTATACATGAATTATTCAGACAGTGCTTCTGTTCTTTACTTCATGCTGGTCACTAGATGTCACCAACAGAAACATCAAATGGTCCATCCCAGCATGCAGGCGGTAGCATGCATATGCATGTGCCTGTGTAGAAATGCATTGTGTTTTTAGCGGGAAGGCCAAGCTGAAATGAAAATATGAGATAAAAAGAAACTTGATCACTAAGGCAAACACTTGATCTAGGCAACACATAATCTATGACCCAACATCAGGCACACAAATCTCTTGCTTATGTTGAAAAAGTCTATTACAAATACTGCACATACATGCCCAATGCTGGTGTTAGTGTAAGATGTTTGAAAGACAAAGAATGAAAAAAATGCATAGGGTAAAATTCATGCTCTCTTAGTACTCATATCTGTCATGACATTTACATAGATTGACATTCACATTTACGCATTTCAAGGTATACGTTTTCCTTTATTTATTAAATGCGGTGTCTGTTTACTGATCGTACGTCCAGGGCAGCTGCCGACCTGTATGGAGTTGTAAAAGAAAGCGGGCAGGACCGTGAGTTAAGCTGGGGCATCCCTTCTATGAAGTGGCCTGCTCGGAGCCAAGAGCTGATCTTCTGCGACCACAACCATGCGAGGACCATTGACAAGCTTGACTTTCAAAACAGTCTCCAGAAATACCATCCCGTAGACAGGAGCTCTTCCCTCGGCCTGTGTTTACAACAGGGGCTGTGGTTTCCCAGGCATCAGCTCCACTATAGGCTGATTGCTAAAGAGACCAAGATCAGCCTGCTGGTTGGACAAAACACGACCAAAGACTACTTCGGGCCAGATCCGCACTGGATCCATACCAAAGTCAGCAGATGCGGTGCGGATCCGACCCGAAGTCGTCTGCTTTATCCCTGTTACTCTATCCCTGCGAGTTACAGGTTAAATGGCTCAAATGTCTCCAACAAACCGTTGGAAGAGATAAAACAGCATTGTTACGCATTAAGCAAATGACTAAACATGTCTTAGCAGAATAAAAAGAGGAGAGGAGCCCTGAGTAACCAAATCCGAGTAACCGTCAGATGTAAAGACAAAGATTGTCCTTCATGACTACATGATAGACATCAAGTCTTGTTGAAATGACCGTGGGAGGTTTGGAAATACTTGGGTACTAACATTAAGCTACTTCTGGCTAGGATTAAGTGTGTTATGTATGTATGCCTACTTCAAGTTCAACACCTAGTAAAAATGTCTATTTTATTCTCACAAATTTTCATGTTATAGTCACTGAATATTTTGCTCATTTATCCGTGTCATTGTCACGGAACTCCCCTTTTCCATGTCCGTACCACGGACTTTCTTTTCCGTGTCAGTTTCACGTATTGGTTATATTGTTTTCCTATTTTCTTACCATTGTCGCTTGGGTTTGGGGTTAGAATGACTTTCTGTTAAATAAAATGACATCCTAACACAACTCTAACCCTAACTGTTTAAAAATCCGTGAAAAAATAGTATAAACCAATAGTTAGGGCCCGGCACGTCGCTACGCTACTTTTCATATAGTGGTGTCCCATTTCATAGGGAAAGATTTGAACTCCCACTTCCCTCGTTGAGGGGACCTAACTGTTGAGGGCACTCAAAACCAAGTGGAAGTTTTAAGGTGGTAGAAATGGGACAAGGCCCTTAAAGTGACATCCTAACCCAAACCCCAAATCTAACCCCATAACCCAAGCAACAATGGTCTAAAAAAGTTACATATTGGTTACAATTGAGTAACCAATACGTGAAACTGACACCGAAGAAAGTCCGTGGTACAGACTTTAAAAATACAGAGATCCGTGATAATGACACAAATAAATGAGCAAAATATTCTATGAAACATGATCATGTTGCAATTTATACAAGGTAAATATCAAGAAGCAACATTTGGTGTATTGATTATTATTAGCAAAACCATGGTTTACTACAGTAACAATGGCTTAAGTATGACTTTGGAGAACCATGGTGTAGTAACCATGTTTTTTAGCTGTAGTAAAACCTTGGTTATTTTTGTAAGAGATGTCCCAAAAGTCATTTGGTATTTACAAACCACACAATAGCCCAGCTATCACATCATTTGCATTTAATAACTCTTTGAAGTGTAAAGTAAAGCTGATGAGAAGAAGGCCTCCTGGTCCGGGTAAATGATCCTGGTTCAACACTCACCCGTATCTTCTGGGCTGTAGTTAGGATTGTATTTATCTCACGTTCAAGTGAGCCGGCCGCCTACAGATGATTGTAACCGAAACCTATGGGGACGCGCGGCAATGGAGGGCGAATACAAGCTGCATCTGTTCCAGTCGTGCACCAGAGGCCGACCTTTGATGGAAACATGTCTATTCCTGAGCAGGAACGGCGAACTGGCTTTATATTTAGAGGACCGGTGTCATGGAATCTTCCTACTGACAGATGTATAAAAAATGTTAAAAGGGGGTTAAAAGTTTCACAAGGCTACCAACAATAGCAACTGGATGGCGAGAAGTTCAGGGTCTGCGTGTGTAGCACTGATAATCAAATTATTATAAGGAGTAATAGGTCTCTGAATAATAGCTTAGATTCATATTACCAGATTCATATTTGTGCATTTGTTTTATTTACAAAGTGTGAACGTTTAGTATGTTTATTTCCTTACTTTCTAGCATTCCCCCTAATGTAGTCAATAATTGTATCTCTTATCACTCATCAAAACGACAAATTTAAATGTTTTTTGCTTTGAAATTTTCTTCATGCATTGAATAAAAGTTTTATTTAGAAAGTGCTGCTCTATGAATATGCTAATTGGGCTCCGCCTCCAACCAATCTGACCTTCTTGGATAACCTGCTCCAATATGTAAATGCATTGTTGTTTTTGGTTACATGCGTGTTAATAATGTAATAAAAATAAAGATATCGCCAAAACATGACCAGAGAGGCAGAGGGTATTTGGGTATTGGCATTAGGGGCAATCTTAATGGGTAATTTGTAATTTAAGAGCTCCCTCAACCGACCTGCCAGATTCAGTTCACAGGGTCTCTCATATCAGAGCAACTTTTGTGCTCGTGCCCAATGCATTATGGGAATTTCTCAACTGAATCAACACTGACCACCTGCAGAGTGATGTAAACTCATCAGCTGAGAGTTTGCATGCACAAAGTTTCCATCAGCAGACTTCATTTCTGCATCATATTTTATTCTTAATGACCAAGAAATATACTATGGCCTTGCAACACACTTAGTCCTACATTTCCCAAACGGGCAGTGTGTGAAGCAAGAATGCGGCCAGGCCCCATCGGAGTCAAAAATAACCCAGCTGTAAGAAGTGCTTATCGATTCCTGCAAGCATTGGGGGTCCAAACCTTTTGGGAAAAAAATCACTCATGCCTGGAGAGTCACATGAGGACGACGACACCTGTGCATCTTTTCGAAGCAGGGATTTGCTTTGTTAGGTTTCTGAAATATACTCAAATCCCTCAGACAGACCAGTAGTATCATATTTCTGTTCCAGTGAGCAGGCGAACCTGCTGAACCCTCATTACAGACATAGACGCGAGCCAGCCGCGGACAAAATTAAGACGGTGGACGGACTGACCCCGTGTTTCCTGGCTAATGAAGCGCTCTGCTAATTCTCATTGTTCGGCGAGAGCACTGTAACTTAAACACAGAATTGCTTTCATGTTTTTTTTTTTAATACGCTGGTTATTAACTTAGATTTGCTTAAGTTTAAAACTGATACCATACTTTACATGCTTGCTTTGAATACCAACCCAGCAAGCAATTTTGCGTTTAAAAGATGTCTAATAGGCACCTAGAAACAGACCAGACGTAGGCTAAAACAGGGGAAATTTGGGCACTGTTGACTTTGCTTACATGATGCAAGTTATTTTGGCAAAAACCACACGTAACCAAATTCAAGTTTATTTTGGCTACTCATAGACAGACTTTATCGAGACTATAGTTACCTAGACTATAAAAGGATGGCTTTTGCTTGCTGGGAAGTCTTTAATTTACAAAAAGTACTGTATAGGAAGAAACTGTCTAACATCCCTACTGAAAAATCCAGCATAAGCTGGTATTAGCTGGCCTCCCAGCTTGGTTTTAGCTGGTTTTGCTGGTGTATAAAGGTGGTTTTGCTGGTGTAGCAAGCTGTGTGTTTTGGTCACTTTTTAAGTTGGTCTAGCTGGACTTAGCTGGTCAGGCTGGAAGACCAGCTGACCCACCAGCATGACCAGCTATGTCAGGCTGGGGGGGACCAGCGTAAACCAGCTTGTGCCAGCTTATGCTGGTCTTAGCTGGATTTTTCAGTAGGGATAATATACATTGGAATTGCACATAAACTCAAAAAGACAAAAGGTCTGTTGTTACTCCCTGCATGGCGGCCCCAATGTGATAAGGCTCCAAGCAAGTGTAGTTTTAAATGCAGGCTTACATATGGTTTGCAATGCGTTACAAGCGGTTAAACTTAAAGCTGTTTATGTGTCATGGAGTGAACAAGCTAAGAATGCTCTTGTGGAACAAATAAGGTGAGAGAAGGGGGCACAAACGTGCCCGAGTTCGAATATGTTGTGGGTGGTTGTGCCATTCCTATGTCTAGGTCAAAAGAGCAAAGGATTAAAGGTGAGGTTGTATAAGGTGACTTCTTCCATTAGCATGTGATCTTCTTCTAGCAGCCTGCCAGAAAAACGTGCCAGCTAGGGCTTTTCTGTATCAAGACTTTGATGCATGAACAGTGTATGCATAATCCAAGCGAAAATCTCAAAAGCTTTTCGATTTGCAGTTCACAATTGAGTTAAAAGTAAAACATCATTGATGCACCCAAATTTGAAGCATAACGTACCTTTGAAGCAGTACATTTAGTTGACTATCGAGTCCTTGTCATTTAAGCGGGCAAGTTAAATGATGTTATCCAGCAAGTAATTTAGCGCTTAAAAACGTAGCTGCGTTTCCATTACCCTATTGCGCAAACCGAAATTGAAAATGCACCCAATGGAAACACAGCAACTTTGCATAAACTTCCAAGTTTTACGTTTGGGTGACATGGTTTTTCAGGCAATTCGAACAAGGAATACATCGCTAAACTTCAATGGAAACATTTACAGGTTATCTGACATGCATAAAAGTCACATGATCTTCTTAAAATATGGTGGGGTATGTTTGGTTGGAGGACAAAACAGTAGAGGTGTGTTCAAATTCATGCGACAAGCGCATGACATCAAAATACCTCGAGAGCAATTTGGGCGTCGACTGCTCTGTATGTTTTCGTGTTGCTATCTTTGATGTCATACACATGTCGTCATTTTGCAAGTTTTTTGTGAACATTTAAAAAAAAAATAACGGCAAAGTTTGCGCAAATCTGTAATGAAAAGACAGCTGATGAAAATTTAATAAACACCCAAAAATAAATGAAATAAAATAAACTTCACGGTTGTAATCAATGTTGACTTTGCCTGCATGATGAAATATCATACATATCGCAAGTTATTGGCACAATTGAAGTTTATTTTGGCTAGAAGTGGGTTACTAATAGTCGGACTATCCTAGATGGTGAAATGATGGCTATTGCTTGCTGGGTACTGTTTGCATTAGCAAAAATAAATCCAATTTTGCTTGAACAGCAATAACAAATAAGCTTCACAAGGCAACAGATCCTACCAGAAACCCTGAGCGTAGTAGAAATAGATTCAATTGAGATGCTTTACCGCAATTTTCTCTGCTCTTTGGTCACTTTGTGACCTCAAACCTCTCTTTGGGAGCATCATAGGGGCAAGGGGCGGTCAGTGGCCGGCAGACGTGGCTCTATTCTGGCTATTCATCAAGTCAAGTTAAATATAACCATGCTGTGCTATCCTGGGAAGAGATCTTTTTCTAGTAATCCCTGTGTTGAAACCTGATGCCAAGTCACGGATTGACAGCAGAGGTCTCGGTGTGCAAGACTGACCTATGTGGGGTCATTGCACATATTGCCTATTTTACCTAAATCCCATTGGGTAAGTTTTTTCCTGGCCACCTGTAGAGTTGGAAAGCATGCAATTTAATATTAAAAATGATGTAATGTAAGTTTAGCCTGTCCACAGAGAGCAATTGATGGCGCATGCTTGCATCTTACACCGGTTCTTAAAATTATCGACCGTACCTGTGCCATGCATATCTTGACGCGAGTTCTTCGCACCCTTCATCACTCATGACAAACAGTAAGGTCAGCATGGTGTCTGCTTATCCAAATATAGGCCAGTGGAGGGGACCGAGGCGAAGTTATGTTTAACATACCATACAAAACGACGTATGCAATACATGTTCTGGCATGAACAAGGCATGATTAATACACAACGGACACAGAGATATGAGCTCATCTTATTTTATCTGAGGCATTCAAAAGCCTAACACTGTGTCTTGGTATTCATAACACACCAACCTTGTCTGATCTATCTGCAGTTTAACACTTAAGCAATATGACAGGCCTAGAATAGACATAATTTGTCGTCAGACGGACAGGACATTTTAAAGCCTGTCTAATCTGGTTGGCTTATTTTACTGTAGGTCATGGCGGGTGTTGGACCATTTACTGATACTTCGGATGCTTAAACACTCAACAAAAATGTTTCAACCACAACATTTTTGTAAAATCTTGCAATTTATTAAAACATTCAAGTCAAGTCAAACTACATCGGGTCTACAAACTAGACGGTGAAATGACGGCTATTGCTTGCTGGCCATCAACTCTAATTTTCAGATAACCTATCTACTGTTAGTGGTTACTGAATGATATGACAAATGACATGTTGAGCCAGCAAGGACTTTCACACTACACAGCAGTAAGGCGATCCCTTCTTACCCCCGCCCTGACGAATTCATCCTCCTACAGTAGACTGGACCTGTAAAGTGATCCTGGACAGATGCTACATAGATCATACGCAAAACTGACAGCCATCAACAGAATGCTGATGGTAGTCTATTGTACCTCACGCTTCGTGAAACCTCGAAACTGAACCGACACATTTTTGTTGGTTAGAAATGGGCGTGAGACAGAGGTATGCCAAATCCTGTGGCATACCAAAGATGTACACATGGCGAGGTCATCGTTTCGGCTTACAAACAAACACAGTGTTTGCATACAATTTGCATAATGATATGAATCAACTAATTGTATTTGCGCAAACATTTTAGGACAACACCGGTGTACACACCATAACAGTAAAGATACAGATGAATGATATCGTTGGGATGAGCTATTTCTTTCAGCAATCATAAAATGATTTTGCATTTAAAGCTCAAATGTTAAAAGCATATGTTTAATGATTACGTGTTTCCTCATGACATCATAGATATGTATAAAGGCTAGATGTGTTACAGCGGAGTCTCTAACGTCATCGCCTGGCGGCCATCTTACCTCAGACAGCTTGCTCACTCTTAGCATTGAGTTTAATAGTGCAGGTACTTTTAAATGACCATAACTTGCTCAATTTTCTACAGATTTTCGAACGGTTTGGTTTCTTACAAACATTATTAACGTGGCTATAGTTCTCTGATGTTTATAACAAACCAACCCGTTTGAAAATCGGTAAAAAATTAAGCAAGTTATGGTCATTTAAAAGTACATGTTCCATTAAACACAATGCTACGAGTGAGCGAGCGCCCTGTGGTAAGATGGCCGCCAAATGCAGACGTTCCACTCAAATGGGCAAGACATCTAGCATTTATACATATCTATGCCTGTGACGACTAGTCACGAGAAGCAGTGAACATCTTGCGTATCGACACGTATGGAGCTAACATGTCACCATTTTCGATGTACATGTGTTTACATCCAAACGCGACATATTGATTACTAAACATGTTCAAAATATACACTCTAAAAACAAACAGTGCTAAATAGCACTAAAAGTGGTTCTTGGCTCGTAAGGGGAGGGTTTTTCAAACTGGGAGTCCCGAACCCCTGGTGGTTCGTGGGGGATTGCGGGGGGTTCGTGGATTGAAGAAAAATGTATCAAGTATAATTATTATTTTTTTGGTCATTTTTGCCTTTATTTTACAGTGAGTAAGGAGAGGACAGGAAAGTACAGGGTGGAGAGAGGGGTATGGGATCGGCAAATGACCACGAGCCGTGAATCGAAATCGGGTCGGCAAAAGTACCACATGTCAGAGCGCTGGCCACTACACCATCAGCTCAGACATATCAAGTATAATTAAATCATAAAATGTAATACATCTAATTAGTAACAAAAACACATTTTATTAGTTTAATCTGCATATCAAGTGGCCATTACAGAACACTACAATATATTAGAAAACTCCATGCAAACCAGATGAAGGTGTAATAACAGGTAATAAAAGATATAAAGAATAAAAAATAAAAGGTTTTTTAAGTTAAACATGCAAATTTGCTATTAATGATTGAAATATTTACTTAAAGTGGACATTTCACAAGACTTTTTTAAGATGTCAAATAAATCGTTGGTGTCCCCAGAGACCATATGTAAAGTTTTAGCTCAAAATACCAAATAGATAATTTATTATAACATGTCAAAATTGCCACTTTGTAGCGTGTGAGCAAAAACTAAGTTACTGGGTTGTTATTTTCCCATTTTTCAAGGTTGATACAAGCACTTAAACATGGAAAAAGTCAGATATTTATGAAATGTCCCCTTTAAAATCTCTTTAAAAATCTCTTCGAAATTTTAAAAATCTCTTAGAAATTCTTAAAAGGGGGTATTTTTTTACGTCAAGAGGGGTTAATAATTTACGTCAAGAGGGGTTCGCCTTACAAAAAAAGTTTAAAAACCACTGGGTTAGGGCGTCTCAAATCTAGCAGTAAACAGTACCAAATCAACCATGTATGGTGAACATGCCGACTCAAACTGTTGTTCTGGGTGTGTCCATGAACCAAAATCAATCCAAATGTGGCTTTATTAAGTGCAAAAGTTATCCAGATACGGTTTTACATTTTTTACACTTAATTAAAAATAAAAAAAAATTATACTAATTTAGGTTTTTACATTTACTAGGATTTACGGTTTTACATGTCTATTTACATGTCCACTAGGATGTTACTTCAATAGTGAAACTTCAGCCTAAATGTTAGCATATAGCATTAACTATCATATAACGCTAACTCAGCAGTCACAACTTTGTTTTTAGCATTGTAACAACATTGTAATTAATTTATGTGTAATTTAATAGTGGAGGCGTACATCTCGATTGTTCCTTAACAGTTGGTATTATGCCCTGCTGAAAAAAACAATAAACTTATTACAGAAAATTCTAATGGTTTCCATTAAAATACCAATAGGCACCATTAGCTTTTTTAAAACCACTACACTGTAGTGTGTTTTGGGCCATTTTCCATTAGAACCAATACATAGAACCAATAGAATCAATACATACCATTAGAGACCAACAAAAACCAATACACTGTAGTGTGTTTTGTGCCATATTTCATTAGAACCAATAAAATTCCCAATAAAACCAATAAAAAATTTTCTGTAATGGTTTTATTGTTTTTTTAGCAGGGTGTTGAGATTGGCCTGCTTGCCGGCGGCCTTTGCATGCACGAGGTTTACATAACAAAGAGGAAACCATCGTGTTTAATATGTCATTACCATGTACAAAACTATTATTATTCATCTATGCCTAGGTAAGTACAGTTTTCCATTCTACGGTACCTTTAAATGATCTAAATTTCATGTTATGAAGTGCCAAGAAAATGTAGCTACTTAAGGAAAAAATTGTTGCAGAAACTCGAAAGCAAGGTTTAATTTATGTCTCACTAGATTGTATGATTGAATCGCATTGAGTCTCAATGTTTCAGACATACACTTAATCATGGTTATGTAATACTTCATATTCTAAAACAAATATTCAACCTTTTGACCTTTTACACATTGATACGATGTGCCAATCCGTTGACCTTTCTGCGTTAGATTGCCAGTCTCTATTCCCACACTGTATCTTCACCTTATATGCTTTGACACAAATGTACAATTTACTGCCCTGGTTCTAATTGTGTAATGGAGTCACATTTCTCCAGAGAACGGCCAGCTAGTCAAACCATGCCAATAATATCTACACCCGCTAAAAGACAAGCGGCAATGAAAGACATAGATTGTCTGGGTGCCTCTCCGGATAAACTTGACCTGTGCATTCTCATGGGACCCAAGTATCAATATTGACAGATGCAGAATGCGTTTAACAAACTAAATTGCAGGTACAGGATTTACTTAAACATGGGAGGAGCCAAGATGAGGTCTTGTTTATTTATGAATTTGGCAGACGCTTTTATTGTCTGCCAAAGTCGCTTTGAATTTTATCCAAAGCGACTTACAGTGCATTACAAGGCAGACATTTTACCAATGTGTGTAAACCCATGACCTTTTGCCCTGCTAACGCAATGAGCTATACAGGAGCACCTATACTTGTAACACCTGTGTGAAATACTAAAAAATGGTATTGAAATCAACTTTGGAAATGTGATATTTGCAATGGTTAAAAATACACTTTTGGTTTTGTATGTACACTAACATATGCACACAATGAGTGTAGGGTAAATTTTGGTTTGATGATCTGTCCTTCAACAGTTGAGAGCAACAGGATGAAGTACAGTAGAGACCAAAAGTGATGTCCAACTTTGAAAAATTTACATCTTCGCTTTTAATCCAAATATTTGATTAAAAATGCATTAAAAATTTTGCATGCACGTTGCATCGGTGTGTTTGGAGTATAAAGCTCAGCTTTGAGAAAAATGTAAGGAGGCCTGGCAAAAAGTTTGGATGGTTTAATCTCACCTGAAGGAAATATTGGACATCACGTTTGGCCACTATTGTACCGCTGCAGTTTTGGAGTAGAGCCAAGCTATCATATAGTGTGTATGCATCGACCGCCTGCATTTCTTGGCAGGCCCATGGTTCGACAGGAAAACCTTTCATCTCTTCTTGACAGCTGCCTGTTAAGAGGCCTTGGACCCATCCAACCCACTGCCGTTCCCTGAGGGACCTGGACAAAGGCAAACAGTGATAAGGTGACCAGCTGCACGAATAACCTACCCCTGCAGTGGCGAGAGCAAAGATTTATGGGTGACGAAATTCAAATTTCAAAATCTGCCAATGGCCTAAATAGGACCCATGGGCTATGGGAAAAGGAAACATAAACCCCGGGCTCCATGGTGCATGCCATGTGCAAATATATCATAAAGTTCACTCCCCTATATAGACGCCGATAGCCAGGCCCGAGGAATAGAAGCTATTTCAAAAGCTGTTAATTAACGCTGACACCTGGACCGCTGGTGGCGAGCAGTGTGGCGAGTGAAGCGGGCATCTTTAAAAGACCCAGTGAGCATAGTGCGAGAGAGAACAGCAACACGTAATAAAAATTACAATGATAAAAGCTTGTAAAAGACACAGAGCTTAGAAAGAAGTAGGGTGTGAAAAAGCTATCGGTAATGTGCTGTAATATAAACAGCCTTGACTTGACAAGAAACACATTAAGTACAATAAAGATGGCAAATTGTATATATTGCAGATTTGCGGCCTACAGAATAATGCCACAGGTTCCATTTTGCCACAATAACAATTAAAGTTTAAAACATGAATTATTAGCACACTGTAAAACCTAAAAGTTAACTCAACTCAAACCATTTAAGTAAACCGGTTGCATTAGTTTTAAAACACATACATTTCAGTACTGTGAACTTAAACAAATTAAGTCATATGTAGTTATGCACTTATATTTAAGTTCACACTACTTAAATAAGTGCATAATTGCACATGACTCAAATTCACAGTACTTAAATTTATGTGTTTTAAACTTAAATGGCCTAATGCAAATGGTTTACTTAAATGGTTTGAGTTAAGTTACCTGTTAGGTTTTACAGTGCAGTATACTGTACTTTAATGACTACACCAAATAAGGAGACTTTTGTGAAATATGGAGGACCTCTATTTTATACTCTAATTTTATTAGGCGTTTAAGTGCTTATCATTTCTCAGACTTTGGGCTATCTACATTAAGCAAATATGGCAGTACTCTACAGTTGTACAACTACTAGTTTAAAACACAAATTTACCTTGATGCAGGATTATTAGGATGTTTGTAGAACTGGTGTCAGGACTTAAAGCATGCATAGGCAGTTCACCAATAGGCAGACAGACAGATCAATGAAAGATAGATAGGATCGGTAGACAGACAGATGAGATATAAAAAGACAGATAGACTGATAGACAGACAGAGTGATAGACAGATAATGATAGATTGATATATAGATAGATAGATAGACAGACAGACAGACAGACAGACAGACAGACGAACAGTAGATAGACAGACATATTGACAGACAGACAGACAGATAAACAGTAGATAGACAGACATATTGACAGACAGACAGACAGATAAAGAGTAGATAGACAGACAGATTGACAGACAGACAGACAGATAAACAGTAGATAGACAGACAGATTGACAGACAGACAGACAGATAAACAGTAGATAGACAGACAGATTGACAGACAGACAGACAGATAAACAGTAGATAGACAGACAGATTGACAGACAGACAGACAGACCAATAGAGATTGATAGACAGACAAATAGATAGATAGATAGATAGATAGATAGATAGATAGATAGATAGATAGATAGATAGATAGATAGATAGATAGATAGATAGATAGATAGATAGATAGATAGATAGACAGATCGACATTAGATAGGTAGACAGACAGACAGACATAGGATGGATATATACGAGAGATAGCAGACAGATTGACAGACCAATAGAGATCGCCAGTAGATAGACAGACAGACAGACATAAAGACAGACCAATAGAGATCGCCAGTAGATAGACAGACAGACATAAAGACAGACCAATAGAGATCGCCAGTAGATAGACAGACAGACAGACATAAAGACAGACCAATAGAGATCGCCAGTAGATAGACAGACAGACAGACAGACAGACATAAAGACAGACCAATAGAGATCGCCAGTAGATAGACAGACAGACTGACAGACAGACAGACCAATAGAGATAGATAGACAGACAGACTGACAGACAGATAGACCAATAGAGACAGATAGACAGACAGACAGACAGACAGACAGATAGATAGATAGACAGATCGACATTAGATAGGTAGATAGACAGACAGATTGACAGACCAATAAAGTAGATAGACAGAAAGACCAATAGAGATCAACAGTAGATAGACAGACAGATTGACAGACAGACATACGGACAGACCAATAGAGATCGACAGTGGATAGACAGACAGATGATAGACAAACAGATTGACAGACAGACAGACCAATAGAGATTGACAGTAGATAGACAGACATATTGACAGACAGACAGACGAATAGAGGTCGACAGAAGATAGAAAGACAGACAGACCAATACAGATCGACGTTAGATAGGTAGACAGACAGACAGATGATGGATAGACAAACAGATTGACAGACAGACAGACCAATAGAGATTGACAGTAGATAGACAGACATATTGACAGACAGACAGACAGACGAATAGAGGTCGACAGAAGATAGAAAGACAGACAGACCAATACAGATCGACGTTAGATAGGTAGACAGACAGACAGATGATGGACAGACACACAGACAGACAGACAGATGACAGGCAGACAGAAAGAGCGATAATAGAGCAACGATAGATGGATAGGATAGATAGACAGAGTGACGATAGATAAACAGACAGACAGACAGACAGGCAGATCAACGATAGATGGATAGGATAGATAGGCAGAGTGACAATGGATAGGTAGACAGATCGATAGTCAGAATGATGAAAGATAGGTAGACAGACAGACAGACAGACATCGACACTAGATAGACAGACTTATCAATGATAGACAGACGGACAAACGCTAGACAGATAGGATAGATAGACAGAGTGACTACAAATAGGTAGACAGACAGATTAACAGAGGGACGAGAGACAGACAGACAGATCGATAGATCAGGTAGACAGACAGACAGATTATAGATATATAGGAAAGACAGACAGACAGACAGACAGATTGACAGACAGACAGACAGACAGACCAATAGAGATCGACAGTAGATAGACAGACAGATTGACAGACAGACAGACCAATAGAGATCAACAGTAGATAGACATATTGACAGAAAGACGGACCAATAGAGATCAACAGTAGATAGACAGACAGACAGATGGACAGACAGACAGACAGACAGATAGACAGACAGACAGACCAATACAGATTGATAAAGAGACAGACAGATAGATAGATATACAGATCGGCATTATAGGTAGACAGACAGACAGATGATGGATATATAGGAAAGATAGACAGACAGATTGACAGACAGACAGACAAGCAGACAGACAGACAGGCAGACAGACAGACAGATAGAGATCATCAGTAGATAGACAGACAGATTAACAGACAGACAGACAGACCAATAGAGATCGACTGTAGATAGACAGATAGATTAACAGACAGACAGACAGACAGACCAATCGAGATCGACAGTAGATAGATTGACAGACTGACAGACAGATGATAGACAGACAGATTGACAGACAGACAGATCAATAGTGATCAACAGTAGATAGATAGACAGACAGACAGACAGACAGGCAGATCAACGATAGATGGATAGGATAGATAGGCAGAGTGACAATGGATAGGTAGACAGATCGATAGTCAGAATGATGAAAGATAGGTAAACAGACAGACAGACAGACAGACATCGACACTAGATAGACAGACTTATCAATGATAGACAGACGGACAAACGCTAGACAGATAGGATAGATAGACAGAGTGATTACAAATAGGTAGACAGACAGATTAACAGGGGGACGAGAGACAGACAGACAGATCGATAGATCAGCGATCGATGGATAGAATAGACAGAGTGAAGAAAGACAGACAGAGAGACAAATAGAGATTGACAACAGATAGACAGACAGACAGAGCAACGATAGATAGGTAGACAGACAGACCGACCAAGATAGACAATATAGAGATAGACAGACCGACTGACAGACCAATAGATGGACAGACAGACAGAGTGAAAGTGACAGAAAACAAAAACAAGTAGTTACAACCACAGAACAGATGAGCCAGTATTAGTGTCCCAAATGTTCAGTTTGTCCTGTATTTACAGACTTCATGTTTAGCACACACAAACAGCTAAAACCCCCCGTTAGCTGTTTTTATCCATCTATTGTTTGACTCCTGCTGGCAGCACTGCTGTCCTCACAATATCTATTATAGAAGAACAAGAGAGCAGAGCCGGAGTGAAAAGAAGGCCCTGTACCACACAACAACGCTAAACAAAAGAGCCCTCGCACATGTGTTCGCTTTACTGTCCCAGATCTCTCGTGTAGACAACAACAGGGCTGTGCACTGCGTTCACTTTTTCTTTTGCGTAATAAATGATACAATAGTAAACAGTCCTTATCTTGACACCTTTAAGAACTGTCGCTGGCTTAAAATACTTGAATATATTGACTACGACTATACCCAGCAAGCAGCCCCCCAAAACACAGCCTAGACGTCTAGGCAACAAGGCAAAATTTGGGCGGTCTAACCATAGCCCAAAAATAAATAAAAATACATACAACTAAAGACCTTGTTATCACTTAGGAATGTCAGTGAAGAGGTAAAGACTTGTAGGACAAAAACAAGGAGATTCTAGTCACAGCTAATGTGCTCGCTGGCCCTCGCACCTGCATTTACTTGGATGCTGAAACCTTTGTAAAATTAGGCTTTACTGACTCGAGTGTTTTGCTGGGTCGGCTGATTCATTAGATGTCTCCAGTTTCAGCATCCACTTCAAAATCCAATAAACCTCTGCAAACACATTACAACGATACAGTAAGTGGCTGTGCAGTCTCTCTTCTAAACCATTAGTCGAGGGCGTGGATGTTCTCGCAGAGATGTACAGTCATTGTAGCTATAGTGCACGTTGTATTTTTGCATCTAAAATTACAAAACGTTTGTCATAGGGCAAATGAATCTGTGCCTTAAAAACATATTGGTCAGAACAGTCGAGAACCGAATTGAAGTGTGACGTCCCATTAACAGCAGTGCCAGCCATATAACGTCTAGCTTACCTGATCAAAACAGCACCCAGTTTGCAGGACGAAGACTATAAATAAAGGGGTCATGCAGTGTAGGACCTTTGCACAGAGACAGCTGCATGCTGTTTGTCTCGCAAGAACAGGTAAACGCTAATTTGATTTCAAATCTGCTGTGACTGATGGGGGACTGGCAGGCCAAGTGCGGAAGAATGTAAATCCCGGTATGCTCGCAGGCGAGCAATCCGAACCTCGCTCACAGCAAGTTTAGCCCCACAGGACTATTAAGAGAATTGCACAACACGTTCCTACGCACAGCTGATGGCTTGCAAAGTGAACACATAGTAGCCGCGCCGTGCTGAGCTACCTCGTAGCATTACCACCTTGGCTCCTACTGTAAGGTTCAAACATTACCTGCTGTCACTGGCTTACGATGTGACCTTTCACCTGCCAATTGCACTAGGGATTTATCTTTTAACCTGTCTTCAACCAAAGACAAAGTGATGAATAAAAAGAGAGATTATAGACCCTTTTACTGTTTGTACACAATGATGACGTGGCAACGTATGCGTGCGCAGTTTGGCAACGGAAGTATGACAAGAATCAGCAGTGAAGAAACACAGACAGATAAAGTTATTGACTTTTTCAACACAGTTACCAGATCTGTGTACTATAGTGGAGTGGATAGAAGACATTAGCAGATGACCAAATATAAAGTGGCCAGATACATATATACGTATATTAGTATATTATATTAGTGCAACCAAACGCAACAACCAGACATTTTCATGCTGGGAAACCATTTTAATAAACTTTCTGAGTTGCTTACACGTTAGAACCACTGGGGAACGACACCACTTCTGTTGCCAAGATGCGCGCGCTGGCTTGTAAAAGCGTCTATAGCAAGCAGCCTGCGGTGGACATCCATCCCGCATCTAAGTGTGATGTCAGAAGACCCGCCCATGCCCAAATATGGCATATTCTTATTAATTTTAAAACAAAAGAAGCATCAGGACAACCAGAAGACGAAATACATCATATTGTATGCTGTTAGAAAAATGATCAAAATATGTACCCCAGTCATTGGGACAGTTCCCTTTAGGTAGGTACAGGTACATTTGGAACCAATATGTACCTTAGATTTATTAAAGCTGTACTTTTTGAAACACCACAGAAACAACCGCAACATGATCTCATGGAAAGTCGTGTTATTTTCACGCAAAATTTTATCAATTTATTCGTGTTCATGTCTTGAAATTCAGCTTTTTACGTGCCTTGAACACGAATGTCTTTTTCGTGACACACACAAATTTCTATAAATAATTTCTCGTGTCCGTGGCACGACTTTCTTTTTCGTGTCATTTTATCTACTGTTTTCTCCTTTTTGCTCCCTATTTTTAAATCGTTATCGCTTGGGGTTATGGGTTTGGGTTAGGGTTAGGATGTACTTTTATATATTGGTTTCAATATGTTTTTCTTCCGCTTTTAAAACTATTCTCGCCTAGAGCAGTGGCGGCTCGTGACTGCTCATCCGAAGGGCGCTAATTCAAAATAAGTGTTCGAAGTGTCATGTGTGTTGCTCGTGTTTTCAAAATATGTGTTTGTTGCGTCATGTGAACCATGTGCATCACGTGTTTTGTCAAAACAAGTGCCTGCTGCACACGCGTCAAAACCGTTCATGACAAAAGAGACGCTCACGTTCACAAAATACACGCAAGACACTCACTTAACAGTAAACTCTGATTACGCATGAGATTATGCGAGTATCTGGCAAACACGAGCGCCACTTTTATCATAAACCCTAAGACGCGTCTGCAGAAGGGACTTATTTTGACAAGACACGTGATGCACATAGGATCGCTCTATGCGCAGAACACATATTTTGAAATTACATACCACACACATGATGGACCACATACATGTTGTGATGAACTTCGCATCGAGCGCTCTCGAAAAAATAAGTCACTGGCCGCCACTGGCCTGGAGTTGAGGTTAGAGTTGGGGTTTGGGTTAGAATGTCTAACCAGAAAGTAATTCTAACCCCAAGCAACAATGTTAAGAAAATAGGAAAAACTATGAAAAAAAAAACAATACATAAATTAAACGAAAAAGAAAGTCGTGCAACACACACAAAAAACAATTTATAGAAATGAGTGTCACGAAAAAGACATTTGTGCTTAAGGCACGTAAAAAAGCTGAATTTCGTGCCATGGACACAAATATATTGATTAAATTTTGCGTGACTATAACACGACTTTCCGTGAGATCAGTCTGACAACTGGGGTACATATGTTGATCATTTTTTTTCAGATAGTGTACAAATATTGATAGCGGCATTTTTGCACAGGTTGATGTTCCTGGATCTGGGTGTGGCTTCTGGAGTCACACTTGGATGTTGGTCGGGTTGGATCTCCACCGCAGAAAGAGTAAAACAAATGAATTAATGTAAGATTTACAAAAACAGTAACCTGTACAGAATCTTTCTTGGAGCTCAGACTAGTGTTGTAGTACTCGAGATCGGTCTCAAGACCACTTCTTAAAGGTCTTGGTCTTGTCTCGGAATCGACCCCATTTTTACTCAGTCTCGTCTCGGTCTCAGATGAAGAGTTGAACATGAAGATGAAGTGTTTTAATGCAGTGACTTGCACTGGTCTTGACTTGGTCTTGACCCTTCAAAGTCTTGTCTCGGTCTCGGCCTGTCTTGGTCTTGGTCATGACTTGGTCTCGATTTAGGTGGTCTCGACTACAACACTAGCTCAGACTTTGAATCACAATAGATTTTTTTTATAGATCTGAAAAGTGAGGTCTTTTAATTGGATTCCTTTGTTTATGTAAGTTTAGCAGGAGGTATATTTGATTGAATTCAGTATAAATTATTGTATTGTAAGTGCATGGTCAAAATACAAAACAACAATTGTGTAGCAAGTTAAAGTACAGTATGTTTCTGGCCTATCCTTAAGAGGCTGATGAATTCGTGCACACACATGCGCATACATGCACAAACCGAGTTTGCATTAGAAGGAAGATGTGATTATAAAGCTAAAGTGTTGGATCAACATCTTCAGATGGCACACAGCATCAATATAAAAATCCATTAGAGACGTGAAAGGTTTCCAAAGACCCTGGCAAGAGCTCATCCATACCTTTCATAACAAGAAGAAAGTACATAACCCAACCCTTCAATCTACCACAGTGTAAAATTGAATTAATATTTTACATATTATAATATTATAGAGACTCTGTATGTAGAGTATAGTTGTACAGTACAGTATGTTTAATATCCACTTCTTTTACTGTCTAATACCGTTTTAAGAAACACTCGCTATCCCAGCATGCCCTGTGACAGGTCAAGATGTATGCAGGCACTCTTATCCCTGACATAAAGCTGCTCCTCTTCCCTCCCAGGGATTTTGATGTCTGAAAATAGCTCGGCTTCAACTCGACTGACTTAACAGGTTCACGGCAGTCGGTCTCTCACACACCTAATATGGTGAGCAAGATGGTTCAAGCTGCCAGGTTCTCCATTACTGTGGGGAGTTCATTAGTCCTGTCACCACATAAGAGAAGGTATTTGGATCGATGGCACTGATGTAATCCTGAACAACAAATACTGCGCTCCAAAAAATGCTGGGTTATTTTCAATCCAGCATTGGGTCAGAAAGGGACAACCCAACCGCTGGGTTAAATTAACCCAGAAAATTTTCATATTTGAACCAACTATGAAATTCAATTCAATTCAATTTATTGAATATAGCGTTTTATTTATATAGCGTTTTTTACAATTGTTAATTGTTGCAAAGCAGCTTTACATGAGTAGATGTAGCGGAGAACACAGAAAATCAATAGATAATATAAGAAGTAGAATATAGCGGCTAAGGTTAAACCACACAAGCAAGCATATTAATAATGTCACGTATACAGTAAAGTGCTAAGTTAAGCCAAAGTTGGCTGACTCTCCCTGGGACGAAAAACCCCCTAGGAGAAAACCCGGTGGGAAAAACTCCTAGAAGGACAAAAACCCTTGGGAGAAATTAATATATATATATACACAACACCATGTTGGGTTGAAACAACCCAGTAAAGGATAAATTACAACCCAATAGGTTGGGTTTGTTCTTTTAACCCACCAATTTAGAGTGGATACAATGCTCAGTTCATTATTTATTTATTATATATCAATTTTGCATGACAATAGTAGATTTTCTAAAACTCAAAATGTACACAACCCAAAATGTTGGGTTGGTTTAGTCCATGGTTGGGTCAAATATGTACAAACAGTTAACAAAAGGTACTATGTTGATTTTACAAAACCAGTCATTAAGTTTTTTTTATTGAGATATATATCATCTAAAAGTTGAATAAATAAGCATTAGTGAATGTTTTGTTAAGATAGGACAATATTTGGCTGAGATAAAACTATTTGAAAATCTGAAATCTGAGGGTGCAAATATTGAGAAAAATCGCCTTTAAAGTTGTTCAAAGGAAGTTCTTAGCAACACATATTACTAATTATAATTTTTTTGTATATAATTATGGTAAAAAAATAACCAAATATCTTTATGGAACATGATCTTTACTTCATTTCCTAATGATTTTTGATAATTGTAACGCATACAATATATTGTTGGCTATTGCTACAAATATACCTTTATGACTTATGACTGGTTTTATGGTCCAAGGTCACATATTTTACCCCAACAATGGATAAAAAAAACCCAACACTCTTTTAAAGTGCATTAAAGTTGATAAAAAAAGTGTCCTAGGACGTACACTGCAAAAAATACTTTCTTACTTAGATATTTTTGCTGAAAACAAGACAAAAATACAAAAATTCTTAAATTAACATGTATTTTCTTGATGAGCAAAATGACCCAGTAAAATACGTCTAGTTTTTAGACCAAAAATAATAAAATTAAACGAATTAATGCTTAAAACAAGCAAAAAAATCTGCTAATGGAATTAGACATTTTTTCTTGAATTAAGTGTTTATAAAAAAAGTAAACTTATTTTAAGAAAATTGTTCTTATTCTATTGACAGATTTTTTTTGCTTGTTTTAAGGACTAATTTACTTAAAGTTGATGTTTTTTTGTCTAAAAACTAGACTTATTTTCCTAGGTCATTTTGCTGATCAAGAAAAAGCATCCTAATTTAAGAATTTTTCGATATTTTTACTAAAAACAAGACAAAAAATATGAAGTAAGAAAGTCATTTTTGACAGTGTACCAGGGTATTACGCAACCATTTAAAAAAAATGCAACTGAACCTGTTCTAGTAAAATGAATGCAATTTTGGTTTAATAGACCTAACAAACCTGTCGAAAACCTAAACAATACTAAAAAAGATCAATAATATAATCCATGCTAGGATTATAAAACCTACACCAAAAAACGCTGGGTTATTTTCAAATCATAAAGAGACACCTAGCGTTGTTTCGAACCAAAATTCTGGGTTGTTTTAACCCATTGTTAAGTCAAATATAAATCTTTTCTCAGTTAATTTAACCCAACTGCTGGGTTTGTCCCTTTTTGACCCAACACTGGGTTGAACATAAGCATTTAATTTTCAAATAGCACATTGCAATACAGCTCATCTGATACCACTGTGACCTCAAATCAGCTGACATCACTGCTGACAACAGTGCCTGCTGAGAAAGATTAGCTGTTTTTGCTGATTTCATGCCATAAAAATTAACATGGACATGTCTTTAAAGGGAGTCAACATATTTTAAAATGTCACAATGTCCTCTCTGCTGAAGAAACCGTGAAAACAAAACAGAATCAAGACGTGTGTGCACTAAAGGATATTAAACCCATGGGAGGATAGGACTACAAATAATAAATAATAACTGTGACTTCATGGCATCAGACTCTGGCAAAGCACCCTGTGCGTGTGTAGCGTTTAAAAACACATTGCATACAAAAGGACGGGTGGTGTTTTGAATGGCACTCTGTGGCTTTAAAAGTGAGAATCCTGGTCTTGCCAGCAACGCTTGGCTTGTAGACGGTGATCATTGTGATATCATTGGTTTAAAGTAAGAACCAAGGGTAGTCTCAGATGCCGTCTGACCACAAGAGGCTCCCAAAGGGTTCAAATTCGCATTCGAAAAGATAGGGGCTGTTTTCAAAGGGGTAAAGCTGTACTCAGGCCAGCTTTAAGTTCAGTGACACCCAACCCTCTGACCCCACAGAAGCCTTATTTACTCCATTTCTTAGAAAGCCTGTTCCTCGTGCCCCAATAGGGCAAAGAACCACTTGGTCAGCAGTGTGAACAGCATAAAAATTACTGAAGCATGTATAGGGTCCCTATGTAAGCTTATATCTGCCTTGTTTTAGATATTTTAAGTCATAATAACGACTTCGTATCTCATAATAACGACTTCGTACATATCTCATAATAACAACTTCTTATATATATATATATCTTAATAACGACTTTGTATATCTCATAATGATGACTTCGTATATATCTCTTAATAACGACTTCGTATATATCTCTTAATAACGACTTCGTATATATCTCTTAATAACGACTTCGTATATATCTCTTAATAACGACTTCGTATATCTCATAATAACGACATCGTATATATCTCCTAAAAACGAGTTCGTATATAAATCTCCTAATAACAACTTCATTTATCTCATAATAACGACTTCATATATCTCTTAATAACGACTTTATATATATCTCTTAATAACGACTTTATATAAATCTCTTAATAACGACTTCGTATATCTCTTAATAACGACTTAGTCGAAATTTCAACTTACTTTCTCATAATAATGACTTAGTATCTCAAAAATAACAAAATAAATCAAAATTTCGACTTCGTATCTCATACACTGTAAAAAAAAAATTGCAGTATTTTGTCAAATCAACACAGATTTTTATGTTACTTTAACTTAAAAAATTAAGTTAAACAATTTCAACTTGAATTTATAAGTTATGTCAACTTTTTAAGCCAAAACTAAAAATAGTAGTTTGAATTGACTTGAAAAACCAAGTTGTTATAACTTTGTGCTGCATTTTTTACAGTGTAATAATAACGACTTCGTATCTCATAATAACGAGAAATTAAGTTGAAATTTTGACTTATATTCCTTGTTATTTTTGAGATACTATGTCATTATTATGAGAACGTTACTCATTATTATGAGATACAAAGTCGAAATAATGACTGAGTATGTCATAATTACTAGATACTAAGTTGAGAAAATGACTAAGTTTCTCATTATTATGAGATACTAAATTGAAATAATGACAAAGTATGTCATTATTACTAGATACTAAGTCGAAAAAATGACTAAGTATCCCATTATTACTAGATACTAAGTCGAGAAAATTACTAAGTTTCTCATTATTATGAGATACTAAGTCGAAATAAGTATGTCATTATTACTAGATACTAAGTCGAAAAAATTACAAAGTATCCCATTATTACTAGATACTAAGTCGAACAATTACTAAGTTTCTCATTATTATGAGATACCAAGTTGAAATAATGACTTAGTTTCTTTTGAAATACTAAGTCGAAATAAGTATGTCATTATTACTAGATACTAAGTCGAAAAAAGAAAGTTTTTCATTATTATGACATTCCGTTTCTCATTATAATAAGATATTTAGTCATTATCATGAGAAAGTTTTTCATTAATATGAGACACTTCAAAAATTGTAATGAAATACGCTTCCATAGGTCCCAGTCCTGACAAGGCCAGAAGTTTATAAAACAAAACAAAGCCATTGTCAGATTTCTGGGCTAAATGCTAAATCAGTTAAAGAGATAGTTCACCCAAAAATGGAAGTCCTGTCATCATTTACTCACTCTCATGTTGTTATAAACCTGTATGAGTTTCTTTATTCTGTGAAAGAAAAAGTAAGATATTTTAATAAATGATGGTAAGCACACAATTTCTGCTAATTCCTTGAATATCAGAGCACCTTTAAATTCCCCAAATGCTGATTTCGCAAACAATTCCTATCACCTCTTTGCAGGAACTCCATTAACAGCTATTGTTTGTACAAAAGAACAGCTTCAAAAGCATGCACCAGCATTTGTGCACTTAAATATTTTAATTTTTTTATTTGAATTTCAAAGGTACGTGACAGAACGGAGGACGGATCTCTGGGAATACCTCAAATATCTATGAGGTGCATTCATATGTTTCAGCAGAATGACATCATCAGCTCTGTTTATTTAAAGAGTTTTTTTATAGGGCTTTTCTCCAACACTCGCTCGACTACCACAAAAATGCCAAAACAAAAGAAACTGAACAGATGCAGAAATTCCCTCCTGTCACCAAGTTTCAGTGATATATCTATTTCATGAGACATACCTGGCCTGAAATAAACCGGAAAGTTAGCTTTTTCCTGACAGTGATGGTGTATTTTTTCTTTGTTCAGCTGTGCTTGGATTCTGTGCCAAGGCTGCTAGCTGTAACCCAGTACATTTGTAAAAATAAAGGTTTCTAAAGTTGCTTCCTCAACCTTTAACATCCAGAACCTTTGTGGTGCAGATTGTTTGGAAAACCAAAATTTATTTTTCTATGACAGCACATCTATGTGAAGATCAAAAATTTACAATTTACTTTACATTAATTATGTATAATTTAGGTACAGATATGTATATTATTGGTACCATATATATGTATCTTTGATGCACTATTATGCCCTTTTTGGTACCAATCTGTACGTCTGAGATATTAAAATGAACTCTTTTGGTGGAAAGAAAACGGTAAACTAACTGTAAATCTCCATTTATTCACAGGATGAACTGAAGTCAATCTACAGTATTGATGCCATGAGGCAAAGTGACAATTTTCCCACATACAATTCACTTGAAAAGCTATTTGTTGAATAGGGTGGCTTTTATAGGCTTAGATAATTGCTTCTTATGTTGAGGAAAGACCGTAATCGTTTCCAAAACCACACACTGAGAACAAAAGAAAAATGCACGATTGTAATTATGACCTATTTTAACAACTCGCCTGAGTCTAGTGTTTAGCTGAACAAAAACCAACAAACGTGTGTAAGATACATTTTAAAAACTCTATTTCCTTCGGTAAAAGACAGCAACATGATTTCCCTTTCCGGGCCCACCACAAATTCTCAGCGCCTTGTATTCACTTCAACACCGAATTCATTAGCACCCCAAACAATGCATTTCCACCGATGCCAAGACTTCCTCCAGTAAAACGCCTTTATTAAAGTCAGTGAGGGAGGTAGAGGACTCCTCAGCCTCAAACTAGCACCCAAACCTTACAAAGGGCTGCTGGTAAACAACCAATCTGCAATACAAGTTTGGACATCAAACATTATTTAAAGAGTTACAGATGTTTTCCACCTCTGTGTTTACATGAACGGGATAAAGCAGATTCCAATTTTCTTCACTTGCAATGACTCATTCATTTGAGCTAGCTATAGTAGCTATAACTACACACTCGCCCACATTATTTTTAATTGCTTCAGGATATGACTCAAGAACAATAGTTACAATGCATAGTCAATGGGTGGTCTTACCACTTATACACGAGACACTCATGCTGTGCAAAAAATAACCAAGAAAACAAAATTAATCCCAAATCTCTGATGCGTTTTTACAAAAGTAGAATATTTTAACAGATTTTTAACTAACAGCACACACATGGACTGTGTGTCTGGTATACATCCGGCGAGTGACTTTAGAAACAATGCTTACATAATTCTCTTCCGATTTATGGCTAATGTACTTAAACAAAACAAAAACAAAGACGACTAGTGGCATTGCATAATATCCGAAGCTTGAAAAGTGGATGTGGACCAATCCTTCCATAACCATTATAATGACTCTTCCTCTGACAACAAACCATAATTGTTTCTCTTCATTGGTTGAACAGGTTAAACCTGCACCTGGCATGACAGCTGAGTCCCACGACTGCATTACTCCATTCACATATTCTCCCCAGTAACAACTATTCTATCCAATTGCTCAAGTCATGGTGGGATAAACTCTTTTAAAGGACAAGTTCGGTACTCCACACCCAAAGCCCTGTTCCCAGACCGCCCACGATGAAATAGAACGTTTTCGACCGAAACTTCGACATATGCGGTTGCCCCGAGAATTTTCGGGTATTTGTTGTTTCACCTCCCTGTACAATGGGTGTATAGGTGCACTGGAACAATTCCTTCCAAAATACATCAAACCCTCGTCCACAAAGACGCGAAACCCACCGAGTGGCCAGGGGCGCCCACTTCTATGCCCACACAAAAATCACTGCAAAAGATGCTTTCCAACAGGTGTTTTAGCATTCGTTGTAAACTTGTGGACCTATTTTTCCAAACGCCTCACACCCGCACATTCTTCCGCAGAGCGCTTGAATAATAGACACTACAGGCCAAGTGGTTGCCATAATCCACCTTTGCCAATTGCAAGAATACAAACAATGTTCCCGGCGCGGAGTAATACCGTACCTCACAGTACATCTAATATAAGTCAATGGAGTTGGCAAAAACTAAGATAAAACCAGCGATTTTTGTGTGAGCATATCAGTGAACACCCCTGACCACTCGGTGAGTTTCACGTCTTTGTAAACGAAAGTTTAATGTATTTTAGGAAGGATTGTTCCTGTGCACCTATACAGCCACTATAGAGGTGGGAGGTGAAACAACAAACACCCGAAAACCCCCGGGGCAGCCGCCCGCACATGTCGAAATTAGGGATGCGCCGAATCCAGGATTCGGCCGAATCATAGATTTTTTTTTCCACTGAACCGAACTATAGGCCTGCGCTACGCTGGTCGACGTCACGCGGCTGTTGATTACACACATCGGGTGCTGACGTTAAGATGAGCTTTTTCTTTCGGTGAGCCTTAGGGGCTGGACACACCAAAACTTTTAAACACGGCTGAAAACGCCTTGAGGACGCCAAATGCCAGCTGTTTTTCAGCCGAGCGCTTGGTAGCTGTGACGCTTCAGCTGTGAGCCGGTTGGTTGCTGTGGTAATGTCCCGCCCCTCCTCCACTGTAATTTGATGGCCGTGTGAAAATATGCATAGGCTTATGGTTATTGTCAAAATAGTTTTTCCAACTTGTCATCCTGGCATAGTTAAAATTCAATAAAATGAAAAAATACATTGCTGTGGACGTTGTTTACTTCATTAATGTGTTTTACTGTGTTAATGGAATAAGGATGTGAGTAAGATTCGGTATTCGGTTTCGGCCGAGTCTTAAACGGTGGATTCGGCCGAACCTAAAATCTGGATTCGGTGCATACCTAGTTGAAATTTCAGTCAAAACCGTTCTACTTCATCATAAACAATCTGAAAACAGGGCTTTAAGTGTAAAATACCGAACTTGTCCTTTAATCTACCATACAGCACACCTAATGAACACAAATGTTTGGGACAAGCAAGTTCATCCACACCAATCACAACCAAATGTACATTTATATAAGATGATGCTTACCTCCGTACCACAACAATTCTTTAGCAATTCTTCCGCAACCCTATCTCCACCTTTATGGCCATTTAGTACTGACCTCATTTCAAGTAGTTAAGTTTTTCCACAACCCTTTTCAAACACACCTGAACCAGCCAATCAACATCTCAAGGATTACTTGCCAATTACAGGCAGGTGTGTTTGAAAAGGGTTGGAACCAAATTCTGCAGGGCACATGGCACACAAAGCAGTTAAAGAGCTGAATGTCCCTGACTTCCTCAAATTATTCATACTTGAACCCATTACCCAGAAAACAATAGGCTTGTTCGACTTCATGCGGCGCAGCAAGAACCGACAGCCGGATGACGTCAAAGTTCCCTGAGAGCGTTTTAAAAGCAAACTCCGTAGGATTTCGCGAATCACTCTCGTGGTACTTTGACGTCATCCAGCTGTCGATTCTTCCGGTGCCGCATGAAGTCAAACAAGCCTAATGGCTGGGACCCAAATGGCACACTTCATGCGATTTGCACTCTTGTGGACACACAGCGGCCACCGGGTGCGCCTGTCCGTTAAGCCGACAAAACCATAAGGTATCCCATTTGTCATTTTAGGTTTGAATAAGATGCCTCCCTTTGGTCGATGTACATGCACACTTTTCCTGAGACTTCTCGATAGTCAAAGCGGCATTACATCATAAAAGTGCAGACTTGTAGAAAGACCAGAGTCTTTAGGGTGCCGTTTGGGACAACCCCATCATCATGCAGGAAATATCCAAATGCTCCACATTGATCAAGGATGAAGGAAGCTTTTGGAGAAAATCCCAGGATCATCACAAGAGAAAGACTTGTTGTTCGAACCACTGGATGCATGCATACGTTTAGCAGGTGCTTTTATCTGAAAAGTGATTGAATAACCAAGCAATTTGTACAAAGTTTTATCATAATTCTTTTAAAAAACAACATCCAAACAAGCAGCATTTTGTAAAGATGAGACATTAAAACTTTTATTATTAATATCTTCCAGCCACAACAATAAAATTTAACAAAGATCACTAGAAAAGAACTTCTTCCATCAGCTGTACAATACATACAGTATCATAAAACTGGCCGCCAATGTTAAACTCCCACTACAGCAATAAATGTAGTGTTCCAGCAGCATTTCACAAAATAAAAACATTATACATATGTACACATCCACATTGAATTCTCAATTCACATATGTACAGTACGTTTCTGTGGCTGAATACAAACGTCAACTTTGTTCCTCAGTTAAATATGTGTTTACAAAGGACCGATTCAAGAGTTAGGGCATATGTTTATATCATAAGTCATAAAAAGTAACTCTCGGCCATCTACTTCCATCTGCCTCCAAGATGCTACTGCTGTATTGCACACTGGGATGTTAACTGACTCGCTGTGGGTTCCTGGGAGTTGCAGTTTTTTTAACTCCTTGAAAGATACATCCAACCACGATTGGAGGTATGCTACATCTTTCTGACTTTATAGCAGGCGGTGTTACTGGCAGATAGATCCCATCCTTTCTCTCCACAGATTATCATACTCAAGATATGCCATTGAGTGTCTCTTATTCAGGTAAAAAATAAAAATCTGGCTTCTTTTCCTTATAGCCACTAACACAGAAAGGAATGCACTTTGGTATTTACCAAATGCCCTGGGTTTAAAAAGTACAATAATATTACAACAGTCTG
Organism: Misgurnus anguillicaudatus; assembly: GCF_027580225.2. Lineage (NCBI taxonomy): Eukaryota > Metazoa > Chordata > Actinopteri > Cypriniformes > Cobitidae > Misgurnus > Misgurnus anguillicaudatus. Next base: position 25,868,306 of record NC_073337.2, read on the forward strand.
AGGTAAAATATTAAAATGTGTTCTCGTTTATATTGTCATTTCCTTGAATACTTGATGTTAAGACAACATGAATGCAGTAGTGAAGACACTAGTCATTGAGAAAGGATTGTTGTCTCGTACTAAGACATCCCTGTTAGAAAAAGAGAAGGAATTCTCTTCTAAAATTATTGACTAAAGAAAAACGTGTCTGAACTGGATGTATAACCTGCTCGGCCACTTGCTCCCAAGTCCCATTAAATGAGATTTGGGGAGTATCTTTGGGCAATGTGCAAGAGGATCACCTTTAAAAGTAAGTGGAAGGGAGTATAATGTTGTTTGAAAATGAAATGAATGGCATTGATAACCAAAGGCACATTGTTTACACCTAAGGGCACACTGCTTCACAGAAGAGTAAAAAAAGTGTAAAGTACATTATGAAATGCCTGCTGATGTTGGCAGGATACTTTTGCATCTGTAAAGCACTACGGGCATCTAAAGGGGCCCGGGCCCCTGAGCAGTGTGCAGCAGGCCCTTGTTGGGCACTGTGCCAGTCACTGATAGGGGGGCGTGGGGATCGACACGAGCATTACAGCTAAGCTGGACTCCCTGACAGCCCATAATCGACCACTTTTCACACCCCCACAATTCATGACTGGTTGACAGCAAGCAGGACTGGTTCCCGCTGGAGTCGGGTCTCAGAGTAGTGGCAGATAGATTTTGTTGTGCATTACAAATTACGTACATTAGATATAGAGCCAACGGCACACGTTCAGGCCACTGGTTTCATTTATATTAGCTCTTCATAGGGAAACGATAAAAAGAAAATAAATAAGTTAAACTATACCAACACTTTTACACCCATGTCAGTCAAATTATTTTTTTCACAAATGCTACAAAAATGGCCTTTGTTTATGTTCTAATATGAAACATTACATGTCAAATCATTAAAACTGTTTTGGATTTGTTATTTATGTATTTAAAAACCTTTGTAGCAATTTAAAAAAAAAAGGGAACAACCTTTAAGAATTTTAACTCTGGCCTGATATTAGCAAGTCCACACAATGTTGTACATAACAATATAGGGGTACGTAACATTAAAAACGGCATTGTCTAAGTGGTTATACATTTGATTCAAGACTTGATTCTAGCATGACATTCGAACACAGTCTTACAGATTGCATCAATACCTGCTCGCATTAAAGTAAAAACAACATCCTTGTCTTCCTATTATTTCATATGTAGCCCTTCTAGTCACCACAAAAACGCATCAATAAAGACAAAAAGCAATTCAAGACTCTAACCTTCAGTCTTACTATGGTAGCAATGTTTAATTCTATAAATAACACTGTTTTGTTCCATGAGCGTTAAGTTGCAAGCTATAAAAACGCTTCATAAAAAAGGTAAAGCACCAAAGTTATCCTCCTTCCAGGACATTATGCACTCAAAAGCACCTCTTCCAGAGAATAGCTTATAATTACACCTGTCAGTACTGCTAAATACAGTATCTTCTCAGTCAAACCATACCCAAACCGTTCCCTTACATTTGCCATCAGTCTATTATCACCGTCGACTGACTGTAGACACTCTTTTTTCCTCATTTCATTTCATTTAAGGAATGTCAAGAGATTTATAGGCACATACCGAGTCTATCATGTAAACATTGTTTCCCTTTGCTACCTCATAACAGTCTACAACGTCCAATCTCCATTACGATCTCATACTATAGTTTAAAAGTCTGTTATTGAAATATCTAGTCTTGATATTGAAAACGCAGATGCTTGGAAATGTAATCGCATAGCTTTTAGTGAAATGCATTTGTAATCCTCATCCATTACTGTGCTATTTATCTGACATGATCTAAGGGTGGGAGGGGTTAAAATTTCAAAAGCACAAATAAAAACATTTTCTTGCGTTTCTTCAATGTAGCAAGGCCTTTTACTTGTAATGCTACTTGATTTTGGTATTATACCACCTGGGACTGTTTGTCATTATAGACCAAAATGAATGAATGCTCCCCAAAGCAGCTTTTTACACAAGCCCTGAGATAAAAACTTAAAAGTGTTGTTCCCCCTTTCTTGGCCATTTTAGCGTTCCTAGTAAAATCCAACAAAAGGTGCTACAAAGCAGTTCATAGATGATGGATATGCATTAAAGACACCTAATATTCCTAAAAATGCCACACGTCTGAAAGCTCAGCTTTGCACAAATTTAAATGTAAAAGAAAACATATTTAGTGTTCAGCTGACTAGTTTTGGCAACACTGTCCTTTGTTGTATATTCCCATTGGCGTCAGTCATTTGTGCCAAGTTAGTCCTCAACTTTGTGGCCGAGCCAGAAGGGGGAGGTAATTTGGAGATTGACGTTATAGCACCGGTACCCTCAGTGATCCTCTTTACGGTAGTTTTCTCCCCAGTGGGAGGTTTTGGCAAACGTCTTCTGAGCCAAGGATGGCGGAGGGCCTGACTCGGGGACATACGCAGGGACGGGTCCCATTCTAGACACTGTTTTAGAAAGTCCAAGAACAGGGGGTCTTCACAGCCCTTGAGCGCAGTCACCCACTCCCTGCTTCCTGGTGGACCTCTAAGTTTCCCCCTGCGAGACCTTCCCCCATTCAATACCACCGAGGCGTCGGGTAAAGTCGTGACTGTGCAGTAGCGGGGGAATCCCTTCGAGCTGATAAAATTTTTGGCTCTCTTAGATGAATCGATTAGCTTCTGGGAGGGCATACCCAGCAGCTCTATGACACAGGCTAGTTGGTCCCCTTCATCTTCTCCGGGCAAGAGAGGGTACCCCGTAAGTAATTCCGCTAAGATGCAACCTAAGCTCCACATATCAATTGGCATCCCGTACCGAGCGCCCAGAATGACTTCTGGGGCCCTGTAAAAGCGCGACTGGATGTAAGTGTAGACCCGTTGATGCTCATAGCAGCTGGAGCCGAAGTCGATCACCTTTATCCCGCTGCGTCCTTGCTGCTTCAAGAGGATATTCTCCGGCTTGAGGTCGCAGTGAATGATTCTGTTCTTGTGCAATGAGTCCAGACACTGCAATATGGAGTGTGCAAACTTGCGCACCAGTGGCAAACTAAAGCCCTGAAACTTGTTTTTCTTGATGAGCTCATAGAGGTTCATGCTGAGCAACTCGAACGTCATGCAGATATGGTTGCGGAATGTAAAGTTCTCCAGCATGTGGATGACATTCATCGTCGAGTCCTTATCCTGTTTTCGCAAGTGCTCCAGGATACGAATTTCCTCGGCCGCCTGCCGGTGGAATCGCTTCTCGTTGCGCACCATTTTGAGTGCCACCTGCTGGTGGTTTTTGTGGTCATACGCTTTCACCACCTGGCCAAAGCTGCCCTTTCCGATGACCTTTAGTACCTCATACCTATATGCTATATGGTCATGGGGCACGTGTATATAGGAGCCCTGATCATCATCGTAACCTCCGTTGTTTGAACCCCCGACTACGCCTTGTCGTTTTTTTGCATTTGGACCAATAAAATAGATCTCAGAGTAGTTAAAGATCTCTTGGTGTTCAAACACTGTCAACTTGGACATGTTCTGTTTCATGGCCTGCTCTGCAGTCAAAGGAGCAGGCTTGGGTTTGCTTTCGGTTGATTTGATTGAGGTTGAGCTGCCTTGTCGACACTGGGTGCCATCTTGCGGTTTCTCCGGCATGGTCAAACCCGTCCTGCTCACGGGTGTCAACCCATTGGGTTGTGCAGTTAACACAGTCCGCTTGTTGCTGTTCTCCTCAAACATCTGTTGAACATGGATCTGCTGGTGGAGATGGTCGTTCATTGTGTGCTTATTGCCTCCAGCCTGGGGAAAGTAAAACAAGAAACGTCATTTCAGGTCACAGCACTGATCTATTGACATGCAAAATCAGATTCAACAGACATAGGTCAATAGTTGTTAAGAATGACTCTAGGGAAGGGATGACACTACAGGCCAAAAGTATTTTTTATGGTTGTCTATAATAGGTTTTCAAAGATTAAATTCCACCTTAATTTCTTCAAAAGCATTCACTATTTTTAAATAAAACTAACCTACATTTTAGAAAATAGATCTTAGAAAAGCCTGAATGGCATACAATTAAATCCTTCTCATCAACTCTCAGAGGATCAAGACGAATAAAGCTCGACTAAAGACCAGAGATTGGCAAGTAATCTATAGAGTGAAAAGGATGAAGAGATTTTTTTCCAGACAGTTAGCAGACTAAGCTGTTATGTTTTATTCGAAAATAGATGTGACTACTCCTGCTCATATAATCATTATCAATGTTTGATTCCTGAAAAGGAGCCAAGGTATCAACGACACACTCCAATTCGTGATCACATATTTCATGTTACATAACTGATCCTTAAGATCCGGTATCCTCCTAACGGTGTGCAGTGTCATTTCTTGACCTTTCAATGCTTATGCTTTTGAAGCTTCTCAGCATCTCATCTGCAGGATGTGAAATTCAGACTTGCGTAAAAAGCGAAGGAGACAATTCTGTTGTTTATTCAAGGACATTATACATGCATTTCCTGCTTTCCTGAATCGCCTTCCCTGCAAGACGCTCGCTTCCTTGATAATGTGATTACCTCTGCATCTTGTTTTCGCAAAGGACATCCTGGTGCTTCAGTTGTAGGTGTGTGTCCTCAATGTTGTCATGCTATTCGGCAATGGTCATTTTAACGAAGTGGTGTTTATTTCGGTTTTAAATTGTAATCCACCTTTTACTATATTGTTTAATTGTGCATGCAGAACGAGTGAAAGTCTTGGTGTGTAAATACAGTATGAGGGCAACAGAATCCAACCTATCCAAAGTCCTTGACAAAATCTGCTCTATAAATATATTCAAATCGTTGCCATATTTCTCTTTCTGACAGTCTCCTGTGAAATTTTACTACAGAAAACAGTATGATGCAAATATATTATGATCATACTGTAAAGATTATCAATAGGATCCACCTTTAGTGTCACTTTGAATCAATTTAACTAAAGATCCAATTATATATTCAAGTACAGTACAGGCCTGCAGAAACAGGAAACCTAAATAATACGCTAGCCCTCAAAGTAAACTACTTAACATTCAAACATGTGCACTCAAAAAAACAAGATTAATGAGTCAATCTGAATAAATCGCCGTGCAATTGTGTTCTTTTGTTATACCTGACCACCCTGCCGGTTCATTCAGACATGACGTGGACAGGTGGGGGGACCGTGGAAAGGGCATGCTCGCTGACAGCTGAAAAGGACACAACTGGAGCTAAACAAAAGTCATTTGTTTTTGGGGATGCAATGCTCACAACCCCTGCAACATGCGTGTGCAGCATGAGAACAGATCTAAAATGCCAACCCTGTGTCCGAAACCTGTTACAGTACCTACAGATTGACCGTTTTATATATGAATAGTGTGAATGAAATTTGGACGTACTACATCAGCCATGTTGATGCATCACGTAACATACATCGTCATTAGTTCAACAAACGCAAGGAACAGCGGTTTCCTCTATGTATTTACATTTGAATAGAGCCGCGTCATCGCTTTCCGACATTTTTGCATATGACGTCGTTTGTGCCCGTCCTTCTTTGTTATTGGGTACTCCCCTGCCAGGGGCTCACAGGATAGTAAAGTGTCAATCAAATGCGCACTTCAAAATCTTGCCGAAGTGTTTTTTGAATACCATCAATTCGGACATATTAGTCGCCCCGGCTTTTCACCCTACTATATTGTAAGAAAATAAGCGGTTTCGGACGCAGCGCAAGTGTATTTCGACCGACCTCAATGTTGCTAATTGGCTTTCGAAAGGTGACAGGATTAGATATTTAAAAGTACAAGGGAAAAAAAGGTGGTGGCGTCTTTATAACATCTCTAATCACACCTGCTTATGCCCACCAGCAGTTTCGGCATGTACTTTAAAAATGCTTGGTTGTTTTAACCCATGGTTGGGTCAAATATGGACATTTTCTAGATTAATCTAAACCAGCTGGTGGGTTTGTCCAGATTTTACCCAACGAAGGGTAAAAACAACCATATAAATTCTTGAAACCATCCGAATATTCCCTGCCAAAATCCATGCGAACTGCACAATTTGTCCTGCTTCTTCATAAAGCCCATACAAGGTCTGACTTGGCAGACATTTGAAAACAAAGCTAAATGCAATTCCAAGATGCCGTGCTTGTACACAATCAGCTTGAATTTGTTGATGTAACTAACTAGTTACATAACCAGTAAGCTAAAAGCAGAACAGACTGCCCTTTAAAACTATTAAAGTATTTACTGTTTAATTACAGCAACTCATTTACATATCAATTCTGCAGTATTAGCGAACTAACTTGATGCAAAATGTGATTTTTTTGTTACAAGGAAAAAAACGTTTACCATTTAAGTGACAGGAAATCAAATGTGCATTAATCTTTAAGCAATAATGCTGTTTTTCATATCGTTTCATCATCAAAAAATCTATGAAAATCAGCGACACACAAGCACGTTGGGATTTATGTTTTTGCTACTTATAACCTGATATAATCAAATATACTGAATCGTATTTTTGATAACCATTGACTGTTTGTAAGTATAAAGCTAGATGAGTTAATGTGATCATTTAGTCGTGGCAAGACTATTGTCCTTAAGCAGTGTGCAAACACACAAATGTGCCCACCATGCAAGCTTGGGATTTCTGTGTCTATATTTACCCCTGATAGAATGACGGCTATAAAAAGGACTACAAGCCCGGCTATTGGGTCATAAATGGCATGTATCCAACTCTTGCATTTCATTTGTAAGTTCAATTCTGTAACCAATTTAAGCAATAAACAAATTATTGATCGCAAATTATCATGCATTACATAAACAGAAGATAAAATTAATTGAATATTAACCAAAGAACACTCCTTGCCGAGCAGACGCTGAGGATTTTAGCGATTTACATAAGGAAATCACTCGATCACAGATTTTAGCTTTGCATACTGGTTTTACTTGCCTCAACGGCACCCATCCCCCACTTATGGCGACCTCTCCACACAAAACATTAGCCAATGACTCCGTGACAGCTTTGACCTGAATACGTTTTACAAACAAACGGATATTAAAGCTGGAATTCCCAGGTATATCCTCAAACGGAGTTTAAAGCACGCATTTCTGCTACTCTTTGCCTTTAAAAATAAAACAGTATTCCCAACAAAATGGAGTTCTTTTTCCAACCACATTATGCATCCTACTGTAAACGTCTAGATTCTCAAAGGAAGCAGTTTTACGTCGTTCATGACTAACGTGTCCTCTAAAAAAACCGGACATGCAGTCTGATACCCTAGCCATGGCTGCATTCCCAATGTCACCTACTGTACATGCAACGACATGTGGGTATACAATGTCAGAATGCAACAACTGGTCGGCACCGGGTACAAGTCCTAACAACGGGCCATAAGGTAGTAAAGAGATAGTAAAACACAAAATGTGAGAACAAAGTAGAAATGCACAGTTGAAAGATCAAGTAAAATTTTTTTTTTGTACCGTAAGCAAGTTGTTGTTCCTGAGTGGGGGTAATGTAACGGGTGATGTGGCCTCTGTCCCTGCTCCAACCCGGGGACCCCCGGCACCCAGTCCAGGGGAAGACTGTACCTGGCAGATCTCACCCCCTTTGCCTGCACAAAACAATCGGGAATAGAGGATTGGATAGTGTTGACACAACTGATTTAATGCTGGTTGCAAGCATGTCTAACCATCCTACATGCACAATAAACGTAAAGGAGTAAAATTCCTAATTCCTCACCATAGTAAATATTGAAGTACTACAGTATTTTCTACAGTTTCACTATAGTAAATGCTACAGAATACTATAATATACGTTAATCCTATCTAAATACGACCTAATATACAACATAATCAGAGAACCTGGAAGAATGCGTGAAATGCATCATTTTAACATACACAAAATTCCCATTAGCACGCTAAAAAACCCTTTAACATACATAACTATAACTCACACATATATAAAGGCACAGATCACGAGCGTATTGTGTATTTAAACACACAAACTCACTATAAAAACCCACAAAGCAGTCCTTAAAAACGAAATGTCTGCCTTTCAAACTGTGTTTCCTGAAAGACCGAGGCTTTACAGCTACTGTACCCTACAGCCAACGCAAACCAGTCAAACGTAAAGCGTCGAGTCTACGGAGCGTTAAACGCGTACACATCCACCTCCAAAACATAATAGGGAAAATTAACGCGTCCGGCGAGCGGATCGCGATCCGGCCATCGGCTTCCTTACCAGTCGGGTAGACGGCAGCAGTAACGCAGGGTTTCTTGGTTAACATGGCCGCTGGAGAATCTCACACACACACGCGCAGAAAGCCCACTTGAGAGTCTCTCCCCCACCCCTGTGATCACCCACTGACTGCTGCTTACTCCAATCAGCTACATCCAAGCTCTATGGGCTTCGTCAAACGCGACCCGACCGCGCTTTATCATCGCTTGGAAACGCGAAAAACAAACAAAGATGAGCGCATGGCTTTGCGCCGGTACGCGCTCTGCGGCCTATGAAACGCTGCGCGCTCCGTTGCATTCGCATGATCCTGGATGCATCGCTCACGTACGGTCGCTGGGTATATACTATAAACCGGTTTAGGGTGTTGTCTGGGTTTATCTATCTAACTGCCTCCACCTTCTTTTCTCACCCCTCCCCAAGCAGGACGCAACGCACAGCGCGTTTACCAACGAGTTCCAAACACACATATGGACTCCACACCTCTAGAGCTGCACACAGTGTTTGTTTGTTTGTTTGTTTGCATACATATTGTTTTTCACATTAAAGTTTGTTTTTGCTTTAAAAATGCTTTTGATTAAAATGCATGTAGGTAAATATGCGCATTTGAACCCGGACTTTTAGGCAGAATTAAATTAAATTAAAACTTCACTGGTTTGTGTTGGTATATAGATGCACACATATCTATGGATGCACAAAGCATTTTGGATTATTTTTAGCCTTTACACTTAGAGCACGTGCTAAATTTTTGGCTCATGGGTGAAACCACTAGAGGGTGTAGTGAGCGCAGTTTAACTTTACTGTACTGTACATCCAGTACTCAACATTACCCATATGTACACAACTTAACACTCTGCAGAAGTCTACCATGTTGAATGTATGTATATATATATATCAGCTACATCAGTTTATGTGTCTGCTAAATGCATAAATGTATATATTTACATTTAGCAGATGGTTTTATACAAAGTGACATACGGAGCATTCAAGGCATATATTTTATCAGTATGTGTGTCCCATGGGAACCCAAAACCTTTACCTTGCTTATTGAGCTACAGGATCATACATCTGCACAATATTTGTTTTAATCCTTTGAGGTTTGATCAAACAAAGATTTGAGGTGTTTGGTACAAAAATACTTTGCATTATTTGGCAAAAATGCAAACTACAAGTGTCATAATCTAATTATGAGGTCTGGAGCACCAGAGTTTGATTTCAATCTTTGACAATCAATATTAAAGATATCAGGGTTATATTTTCACAGAATGTCCTTTACATTATGTAGGATGATTATCACAAACAGGACGTTTTAACAGACAGGGTCACATATCGAAGACGTCTATTTGATGTCTGCCTTTACATCTGCAAGATGTATTCTTTAGAATGTTTGCTCATCTGTAATATGTCTCTGAGACGTTTCTTAAAAGATGTCGTAGACGTTTTTGATTTAAAATGTATGTAAAGCAGCTCTTACTAAGACCTTTATAAGATGTTTTTACAAACCAGATGTATTCCAGATCTCCAGATCTTTACCAGACATCTTACAGATGTACCTGTGCTATCTGGGATATAAATAAACTACGTTTAAAGAACTTTGTTAGTATTTATTCTTAGCGGAATTACCGGAAGTTACGTGCAGACCACGACAGCCGTTTGTTTATGTTGTTACTGCTGAAATCGTCAATACACTGAAAAAAATATTTTAATTCAATTTACTACATTTTTTAAGGTAACTGTTGCAATACATTTATTTCACTGTAAAACCTAAAAGTTAATTCAACTCAAACCATTTAAGTAAATCGGTTGCATCAGTTTTAAAACACATACATTTGAGTACTGTGAACTTAAACAAATTAAGTCATATGCAGTTATGCACTTATATTTAAGTTCACACTACTTAAATATAAGTGCATAAGTGCACATGACTCAAGTTCACAGTACTTAAATTTATGTGTTTTAAAACTTAAATGGTCTAATGCAATCGGTTTACTTAAATGGTCCGAGCTAAGTCAACTGTTAGGTTTTACGGTGTATATTAAATAGAAAAAATAAATAAAATAAAAAACTTTAAATGTAGCTTAAATAAACTGATTGCAACCCCTTACCTTAAAAAAATTAGTAAATTGAATTAATCTCTTTTTTCAGTGTAGGTAAATAAAACAGGTAAATGCATTCCTACTATGCATCTACATATCAAACAACAATAGTGATGAGATTATTCGTACCGTGATTAAATTGAATGTTATCTTAGGAGTAACAATGAAAATGATTAATCTTATTTTCTCTAATTGACTGTTGCGGTCTGCATATTGGTAGAGTTTGGCAGATCATTACAAAATCTTCATTATTAACAGGATTTGATATCTCAAAAGATTTAATGTGATTTGGTTTGTGATCAATGCTATATAGTCATCATTCAGGTTTACATTATCGGAAAATAAATGGACCCTGGCTGTCACTGGAGCGGTGCCCATTAAAAAGGTCCTAATATGCACCATATAGGTACAGATATGTATACATTTTCAACCAATATGTCCCATTGAGGTACTAATATGATCTCATAGGTACCAATAAGTACATCTGAGGTAAGAATATTATAATAAGGCGACATTTCACAAGACTTTTTAAAGATGTCAAATAAATCTTTGGTGTCCTCAGAGTACGTATGTGAAGTTTTAGCTCAAAATACCCCACAGATAATTTATTATAGGATGTTAAAATTGACACTTTGTAGGTGTGAGCAAAAATTTGCCTTTTTTTGGGTGTGTCCTTTAAAATGCAAATGAGCTGACGGCCGTGGTTGGATAGTGCAAATTAAGGGGCGCTATTATCCTCTTCTGACATCACAAGGGGAGCCAAATGTCAATGATCTATTTTTCACATGCTTGCAAAGAATGGTTTATCAAAACTAAGTTGATCTTTTTCACATTTTCTAGGTTGATAGAAACACTGGGGACTCAATTAAAGCACGCATGGAAAAAGTGAGATTTTCATAATATGTCCCCTGTAAGCTTTTTAGGTACAAAGCAGTGGCGGCTCGAGGGGCACGAATTAAAAATAAGTGTTTGGAGTGTCATGTTTGTTGCTTGCGTATTCAAAATATGTGTTTGTTGCGTCATGTGAACCATGTGCATCACGTGCTTGTCAAAATAAGTGCCTGCTGCAGACGCGTCTAAAGGGTTTATGATAAAGAGACGCTCACGTTCACAAAATACACGCAAGACACTCCCTTAACAGTAAACTCTGATTACGCATGAGATTATGCGAGTATCTGGCAAACGCAAGCGTCTCTTTTATCATAAACCCTTTAGACACGTCTGCAGCACTTATTTTGACAAGACACGTGATGCACATAGGATCTCTCGACGCCCAGAACACATAGTTTGAAATAATGAACCACTCACATGACAGGCATGTTGTGACGATGTTGTGGGAGTACTTCGACTTGCCTGAAAAGTCCGCTCCCCTTCTCCCTCTCATAATGGGAGAGGGAGGGTGTTACTGCGCCGAGTCGAAGTACTTCCAAAAGTGCTATTACGCCATAAAATATAGTTTTAAATCCGCTTAGAAAAGCGCTATGTTTTATTTTGTACCACCAAACTTGCTCGTATAACTACCCGTTGAATGAATGGGGCTAAGCTAAATGCTATCGAAGCGTTGCAGCGCGCTCCAGCGCTTACGTGCACGCACACAGATGATAGAGGGATGTATCAACAATTCTTAGTTAAGGTAATAACATATTTTAATATTGAAAATGAGTAGACTATTCCTTTAAATACCATTTGTGTTATCTAATAAGGAATCCATAAGGGCCCAAATACATTCCAGCGTAAGTCATTTTAAACACATCTATTATATGAGCTCAAATCAAATCTATTTTAATTTTCAGCCACTAAAACAAACAAGAAAGCAAGGTTTGGTATACAGAATGTCTCCTTCCATTTACTACAAAACCCATCAACTCGCACCTCCATCCCCCCGTGAAGTAATGCAGTGTCACGTATCTGTGGTCAGATGGGAGCGGTGAATGCTGGGATGGTATTTGTCACTGCGGTTACTGGGAATCCTCAGAAAGAACAGGGCCCCTGATAACAGCGCTCAACAGGGCTGATTTGGGGTACGTGTCAAGCCTCACATGGTCCCTGATAGCAGAATATCAAAGGGACGGTGAAACCCATTCGCTGAAGCATGGCACCTCATGCTAGAAACTGTGAATGGACCTGCAGGAGTGCGATAGCAGTGGAAACATAGGTGTTATAAGAGTTCCTGTGAACGTGTGAACCATTGATTTTGCTTTAAATACTGCTATGTCTTTGATAACCATCACAAGATAATTTATTATTGATAAAGATGCACAATTTCAAGTCTCCATTGCAAAATCTATCTCTTTAAGAGATCCCTCCTCGATGGAAACCACAATCACATTTTTTCACAATCACATTTTTCAACGTCTACACTAGCATACGACTGTTTGGATGGCATGAAAAGCTCCTGTATGATAAAGGATTAATAAAAAGGCTTTATGGAGTACCACAGCATCTTGCATTTACGCCATCAGCTTAGGGGGAGGATGCAAGCCTCGGTCTATATATAGCTCATTGCTTTTGGATCAGCATGAACATCCAGGCATTAAAGTGATGCTCTGGGAATCTGTGTTGATTCCAGCCTGAGATTTTTTCACTTGGCAAGATGTCTACTGAATATGTTTGGAACACGTATCGAAAAACTGCAACTGCATCTTTATCCAATAAATAACAATGCCAGATTGCGATATCGCTTTTGTTACCCGGCACGCTTCTTCCGCAAGTCAAGTTTATTTATGGTATGTTTGATTTGTGTAGCACTAGTCTACCAGAGGAAGCAAAATGTGTTTACACTGTTCATCTGTCAATGTAAAATGAACAGTACAGTTTGTTCTGTTCTTTTAGCTCACAAACATCACCGAACACTCAAGTTCAACAAAAAAGCACTTGACTGATACAACTGTATCCATCCATGAAAAAGAAAGATGAAAACTGTCGGAATATCCCGAAAGATCCCAGTTGTGTGTGTTAAACATAAGCCCTGGTGATGAATTAAAGTGTGTCTGTAACAGTAATGAAACATGCAGACAAGTCCTATGGATGCAAAGCGAGAGCTTTTCAAAAACACCCCCACACACTTTTCATCATTTTACAAAAGAGTAAAAAAGGAAGGATTTGTTCTGTACACAAAGTTTCCTTGTATTCACAACATAGAGAGAAGCATAGATATGTATAAAGGCTAGATGGCTCAAGGCGGAGTCCCTAACGGCATCACCTGGCGGCCATCTTAGGACAGGGCGCTCGCTCACTCGTAGCATTGAGTTTAATGGTGCAGGTACTTTTAAATGACCATAACTTGCTCAATTTTCTACCGATTTTCAAACGGTTTGGGTTTTTACAAACGTTATTAACGTGGCTATAATTCTGGATGCTTTAACATGTTTCATGAATTTATTTTTTATTTTTAGTATAGGTATGCAGTGTCATAGCTACATCTTTGACGTTTATAACAAACCAAACCGTTTGAAAATCGGTAAAAAATTAAGCAAGTTATGGTCATTTAAAAGTACCTGCATCATTAAAACTCAATGCTACGAGTGAGCGAGCGCCCTGTCGTAAGATGGCCGCCAAAATGCGGACATTGCACTCAATTGGCCAGCAGCGCGGACGAGCCATCTGGCCTTTATATCTATGGAGAGAAGCATATTTTTATACTGCAGGGCTGTTGAATGCTTCATTCTGATTGGTTGACAAACGTTTTAAGGGTGTGCATTATTTTTCAGTAAACCTACACCTACACTGTAAAAAAACAATGCAGGATGAAGTTAAAACAAGTTAATTCAACCTCCTATTTTAAGTTTTGACTTAAAAAAGTTGACATAACTTATAAAAACAAGTTACAATTGTTTAACATAACAATATATGTTGATTTGACAAAAGTGATGCATTTTGCATGAAGGCAGTTCCAGTTCCATATCACTATGTCAAGTTTAACTGAAATAATGGATTTATCTAATTTAACAAATAAAGCATAAATATATGCGTAAAAGTGAAAGAAATACACTGAAAAAATGAATAAAATAATTCAAAAGAGAAGAAAATGACTAAACACTCATTGCATGTCTGTTTATTTTTTGCTTAAAGGGGCAATAAGTAGGATTTACCCCCATCTAGTGGTGAAATTGTATTTTGCATTCAAACGAATAGGGCTCTCTAGCGCCTCGCTTTTCCAAATGCGTGTTGCAACTACGGTAGCCGTTATGTAATCACTGATCTCCTTATCCGTTTCTGCTGGTTCACGTGTTGTGATTGAAAACGCGTTGTGGAAACGCGTTGGTAGGCTAGTGCTTTTTGTCCCTCTCTGCTATTATAGTTTATCAATATAGCGGAACGACATGAAGCCTCTTTGGACTTACCCGTTCAATGTAAGTAAAGAGAAGAAATTCTAAGCTTACAAAGAAAAGTCAGATCACTGGCAGAGGTCATTTGACACCAACATATTTATGAATAAAGACTTTGAATTTGATTAATAAAACACTTAAAATCCTACTTACAGTCCCTTTAAAGGAACACGTCGACTTTTTGGGACTTTAGCTTATTCACCGTATCCCCCAGAGTTAGATAACTCCATACATACCCTTTTCATCTCTGTGCGTCCCGTAACTCTGTCTGACGCACCTACCGCTAGCCTAGGTTAGCACAAAGACTGGTAGTAAATGGCTCCAGCTAGCATACTGCTCCAAATAGGTGACAAAATAGTGCCTATTCTTATGCTGCGTTCACACAGCGCAGTAGAGGCGTCAAGGGCGAGTGATTTCAATGTTAAGTCAATGTAAAGACGCATTTATGTGTGTCTTGAAGTCTCACTGTGCGAATGAGGTGTTTAGCGCGGCACGGTAGACGCAAATCCGCCTCATTCGCGAATTTAAAACTTCGTGCTTTGGGGTTAACCAATCAGGAGCTTACTCTAGTAGAGATGTGATTACAGGAAGCGAGCGCAGAAGCCCGACCCATGACACAAATTTCCGCGTGAATATCTCCATGGCTAGAATTTCACACGCGGCTTTCGCGCGCAAATAAAGTAAACTCAAAATGTTCAACTAGACGCGGTAGGTGCAAATTTGACGCCTCAAACAGGGCTGGTGTGAACCCAAGGTCAGAAGGCGAAGCACTGAAGTAACGAGTAAAGTAATGCATGACTGTACACATTAATATTTTAGTTAATTTTTAAAAAAGTTACTTTTCAGTTTAATTAATTCAATTAAAAATAAAAATAAATAAATAAATAATGTATTGAATTAAACTGAACATATTAACGTAGAATTACGCACTCTGTGCGCCTGAGCGGGAACAGTTTGATTCAGAAACGGAGATGGCAGGCCAGACCTTGACATTTTTGCGATCATAAAAAAACACTTGCAAGGCCTGAAAGAGATCAAACATCAGCCAAGTAAGAAAAAGTAATGCAAAAGTAACTTAAATGTAACGTAAGTACACTGCAAAAAAATTATTTTCAAGAAAATATTTTCTTAGTATTTTTGTCTTGTTTTCAGTAAAAATATCTAAAAATTCTTAAATTAAGATGCTTTTTCTTGATGAGCAAAACGACCAAGAAAATAGTCTAGTTTTTAGACCAAAAATATAACATTTAAGTGATTTTGTGCATAAAACAAGCCAAAAAAAGCCAATGGGGTAAGCAAAAAAATCTTGAAAATTTTTCTTAAACACTAAATTCAAGAAAAAAATCAAGAAAAATTAGCTTATTCCATTGGCAGATTTTTTTTGCTTGTTTTGTGCACAAAATCACTTAAATGTTATATTTTTGGTCTAAAAACTAGACTATTTTCTTGGTCGTTTTGCTCATCAAGAAAAAGCATCTTAATTTAAGAATTTTTAGATATTTTTACTGAAAACAAGACAAAAATACTAAGAAAATATTTTCTTGAAAATAATTTTTTTGCAGTGTAAAGTTTATTTAACTAAGTTCGGGAGGATCATGATCATGCAATCCAACCAATAAGCACGAAGAGGTCTCTATATATAGCCTTTCCTCACCTTTGTCCTGTGACAGTTTTCGCCCTGCAACCCTTCTTCACCCCATCGCCTCACTCTCAGCTGGTATCTATCCCAGTTAAGGAAGGCACTCTTTCCAAATTTGGAGCCCTGCCCTTGAACAGCATGCCAAATATGCTTTTTGATTACATCTTAATGCCGAAACATACAGTACATTATCCACAGTCAGCATCAGTACAGATTTGTTTTATGAATACTATTCTGTTACCTTCGATTTACATAAAGCTCAAACAGGTGGCAGGTGTATCTGATTGTATCTCAGGGCCTACAGGCACGCTTTGGCCAATTAGGTTTTTAAGCCAAAACAAAAGCGCAGATGGCCCAACTGTTTCCATCTGGTTAATAATACAGTCAGGTTTAAAAAAAGAACCCAGGTGCTGTTTTGTGATTCGATCCCCTTACATCAATCGAAAAATCAATAGATACTGGGACGGGGAGCTGTCTTGCACATCGACACCCCCGAAACACAGCTTGACTGATGTGAGACTTGACAAAATGGTGGACGGTTACGCAATAAGTGAGTCATGTTCACACCGTCGACTATTTGCATGCACGCTCTCCCGGCCCACGCAGACAGTCTGAGCAAATATAAACACGCAATCGTAGACAGACACAAGAGTGCGTGTATAACTTTGAAACAATATGAGATGGAGGCTTATTTAATGCTGGCTGTAGGGAATAGTATTTTCGCCTAACATTAGACTACACAAAGAGTTCAAGTGAATTATAATGTTGCAGATATTATTTAACTTGTGTAAATGCTTTTTTGCTGTTTATGCAAGCACTATTCGGATAATTGTAAAAGCTCACTCAAAATGAAAATTACCCCATAATGACTTTTCTAAGCTTTGTAATGACATTACATTCTCTAATTTTCATACTATTCATTTAACTGATTGTGATGAAAACACAAAAAATGAAAATGTGTCCTGCACCTCACGATTGGAAATGTGCCATTTTTAGGACAACACTGAAAGCTCAGTTTTCATTCGTTCGCATTGTGCATCTCTGCCTGAGGCAAAGCAGAATATTTTTGTCGACTTCCCCGTCACGTATACACCCACACTGTATATATTTAGCATAGCAGGGATTATTTTTACAGCCATCTGGTGGATTCTTGTGGAAATTCCTGCAAGAGTGAATCAAACATGATGTAGTCATAGGTTTATAAGGCGGTGACTTGTACTATTACACCATCTAAACTCACATGTTGTACACGTGACACTATGTTATAGTGAATACTAAAACCCGTTTTAAAGGGACTTCAGATGGATACCTGAAATCATTAATTTTTAATGAGAGTAAATGAGAGTATTCTGGTGAGAATCAGTAACCATGGTGATGTGTGATGTGTTGTGGGCGTGCCCAGTGACTTCCCAAGGTTATGCAAATCAGCAGTGATGCAATATGGCAACTACCAATAAAAGTAAAGTGCTGAAAACGTAACTGAAACTATAACCGTGGGATCACACCAGCCGCGTTTGAGGCGTCAAATTCGTGTATAGTTTGCCTCTTGAACATTTTGAGTTTACTCGCTTCATTTGCGCGTGAAAGCCGCGCGTGAAATTCTAGTCATCGAGACAATTCACGGCATAGGCTTCTGCGATTCCGCTCGCTTCCTGTAATCACGTCACTACTAGAGCAAGCTTCCTGATTGGTTAACGCGGCACGTTTTTTCAGCAAAGTTCACGGCAATGCTCGATTCGCGCCATTCGGAAATGAGGTGGAATCGTGTTTACCGCGCTAAACGCCTCATTCGTGCCGCGAGACCTCCAGACATGGGTCAACACCTCTTTATATTGACTTAACATTGAAATCACTCGCGCTTGACGCCTCTACCGCGGCTGGTCTGAACGCAGCATAAGGAAATATTTTAGCTCATGATGAGTTTGGTGATCCTCAAAATATCTTCATTTGTAATACAGCATTTTCATTCTTAGTAACAAGATAAAACGTTGCTTGTCAAAAAAAATGTAACAATACATCTTACTTTTGTTGTGATCAGATTTTTAAAAGCTGTGGTCAGTTTATAAAACTTAATTCACAGCACTTTGGTCCCAGAAAATTTCCGCAAAATTGGCAGAGAGGCTTCTGTGCAGTGGCGGCTGGTGACTTCTTTTTTCGAGGCCGCTCGATGCGAAGTCCGTCACAACATGTATGTAGCCCGTCATGTATGTGGTTCATAATTTCAAAATAAGTATTCAACGTGTCGAGGACCCTATGTGCATCTTGTGTCTTGTCAAAATAAGTGCCTGCTGCAGAACGTGAGCGTCTCTTTTGTCATGGGCGGTTTTGGCGCGTGTGCAGCGGGCACTTGTTTTGGCAAGACACGTGATGCACATAGTTCATATGATGCATATTTTGAAAACACAAGCAACACACATGACACTCCGAACACATATTTTGAATTTGCGCCCCTGAGATGAGCAGTCACAAGCCGCTACTGCTTCTGTGTGAACACAAACACGTCCCATAAATGTTCTGGGATTGCTCCCGTAAAGAGGACCCAGTAACATTGTCATAAAATGTATGGAAAGCATTCTGTGTGAACAAGAGGCGGAAACAATCCCATGAGGGGCGTGCCGTAGGATGGACGCTCATGTCATCGCAATAAGAAGTTGCGGTTCAGCTCTTTTTTTAAACGCACATCAACATTCACGATGAGAAATTTCGGCAAACTGGACTGAAGCAGAGATCAGGGAGCTCGTCACTATCAGCGCTGAAGCGCACCTTATAATCTCGTCATAAACAAAAATGCACACGCGTCAGTGATGCGCGGGTCAATGTATAAACAACCCGCACCAGACTGACGTTTTCAACTAATCCGTCAGCAACTCGGACCACAAAAAAAATTTAAGTAGTAATTATTTAAAATAGTTTAAAATAGTTAATTGGCATCTTTATTTCAAACGACCCGATCGACCACGACCCGAATATCATTAAAAATATTTTTGGATGACTCGTAACTGTGGGTAACCTCATGCAGGTATGAAAAAACTACCAAGTACAGGACTTTAAATACGTCACGTGTCTTTACAGGATTTTTACGGAAGTTGAATGCATGCACAGAATCCGTAAAATCATTGGCAGTGTGAATTAACCAAAAATCAAACGATTTCGGACAAATCCCAGACGCATTTTCTGTGTATTTTCCGTAATCTTTGTGTGAAAAGGTTTAAGTAACACCATCCAGGAGGATGGTGGCAGGAGCACCTACTATTAGCCATTAATATGACCTTCAACCTCCAGGGATCAAATTGCTCATATTGCGAACACGGCTCCAAGGCTTTTGCAAATTCATGTGGCTTTTATTGTGTTTTGCATGATCGGGTTATGGTTTGTCACTCCTCAGTGGATGGGGGTTGATGTGTCTTCATTCGTGTATCGAATTCACAGCTCACAGGCAACATTAGCCACGCTCAAATGGTCCATTGCCTTGAGCTAAAGCTGGAAGCTTGAGTGATATCTAATTTCCTAGTATTCCATGTCTCTGATTCCATCATTCCCAGTATTTCCTGCCTTTGGGAAACCCTCCAGGCCTGGTGCATGTCTGTGCATGCAGATGAATGGCTATTGAAGGGGGTGCAAATTATTGCACTTGTTGCCACATAAAGACCTCCCTTTATAGATCTTTGCTATAAATCTCTCCTTAAATTCGGTCGAACCCTAACACCTGGAGATTGATTGTATAACCTCTATGCTGGGTTGTTTCAACTCACGGTTGGGTTAAATGTAGACTGATCCACCTAAAACGTTATTTCAACCTTAAATCAACGGTTGGGTTTGTCCATATTTTTCCAAACCATTTTCCCAGAATTTTTTAGACTGTAGTAAAGTATACAAATGGTTCGATTACAGATGGGATTTAACAAATCTTTTTGTCGCAGTAATCCACCGTTAGCCAACTTTCGACTTTACAAAATGATGGATTTCAGTAAAATATGCTTTGCGTGTGTTCTCCGGGCACATGATAGCATTGTGCATGATTAAACAGCCGTCACTCAGTCCGGTTGTAATCCTGTTGTAGACTTTACACCAACCGTTGCACTGTGTTGCCCAAATAATGCGTTGCCTGGCAACAATAAATCCTGTTTATCATTCAAGACGGTCCGAATACAAGAGGCCTTGTTTACATCTCACAACAGCCGCGGTTTACGAGGCAGGAACAGGTCGAGTTCAAATTACATTTTGTTTTTGATATTTAAATTCAGGGCTATTGTTGTCCCCATCATGGGGATCACGCTGGTAACGCGCCACCTTCTTTGAAACTGCTACACAAAAGATCACGGGCACAATCATTTGATTGATGAAACCGAAGGCTCAATTACCCAAAGTGTTATTTTACAAACAGGGTTAACTACAGACCTGTGGACCAATTGGCTGATTAAAAGATGGATGAATAGGGTATAACAGCCAATCAGGTGATAGCTAGAGTGGGGGTGGATAGGAGACTGACATCTGTACAGATAAAGAGACACCAGACCACCGCATCACTGTTTAAATATCCACCACTGGTTAGCTGTCGCTCTTTCTTAAGTGATGTTGACTGCACAGTGGCTGATGGGTTTTATCATTTTTCTGACCGAATGGTTACTCAAAGCGATACTTCAGCCAAATATAAAAGTTACCCCATGTTGTACTCACACCCTCAAGCAATTATATGTCCATCATTTTTAGTAAATGTCCTTGCTCTTCCAACCTTATACACTTGTTGATACATTGTTCTTAGTATTTTTGTTTTGTTTAGGTAAAAATATCTATAAATTCTTAAATTAAGATGCCTTTTCTTGATGAGCAAAACGACCCAAGAAAATAAGTCTAGTTTTTAGATCAAAAATATCAAATTTAAGTGATTTTTTGCATAAAAAAGGAAAGATCTGCCAATGGGGTAAACAAAAAAATCTTGAAAATTTTTCTTAAACACTAAATTGAAATAAAATTCAAGAACAATTTGCTTACCCCATTGGCAGGTTTTTTTTGCTTGTTTTTGCACAAAATCACTTAAACTTGATATTTTTGGTCTGAAAACTAGACTTATTTTCTTGGGTCATTTTGGTCATCAAGAAAAAGCATCTTAATTTAAAATTTTTTAGATATTTTACCTGAAAACAAGACAAAAACACTAAGAATATTTTTCTTGAAAATCATTTTTTGCAGTGTAATGGTTAAAAACAGGGATCAGGGAACAACTTCTGACTTTAAACCCCAAAAAAGTGCATCCATCCTTCACAGAGGTAATCCACATGGCTCCAATGGGTTAATAAAGATCACCTGCGGGTAATCAATATGAACTTGTAAGAAAATTATCCATATTTCAAACTTTATAAACTGTAATAACTAGCTTTCCTGGAAAAAAATGACTTTCTTAGTATTTTTGTCTTGTTTTTCAGTAAAATATAAAAAAAATTAATTAAGAAGTATTTTCTTAATGAGCAAAATGACTTAGGAAAATAAGTCTAGTTTTTAGACAAAAAATATAAACTTTAAGTAAATTAGTGCTTAAAACTTTTTAAAAAAAATCTGCCAATGGAATAAGAAAAATTGTGTTGAAATAAGTTTACTTTTTTCCATAAAAACTTAATTCAAGAATTTTTTTTCTTATTCCATTGACAGATTTTTTTTGCTTGTTTTAAGCACAAATTCGCTTAAATTTGATATTTTTGTCTAAAAACTAGACTTATTTTCTTGGGTCGTTTTCCTTATCAAGAAAAATCATCTTAATTTAAGAATTTTTAGGATACACCTATGAGTATCACAATGTTAATGTCTATTGTTTTGATTTTAATTTATTTATGTATTTACTTTTTTTATATAATTTAATGATGATATTGCATGTTTCATGACTTTAATATTAAAGCTGAGTTTTAAAACAAAACAGTTCAGCCAGTAGGGGGGAGTAACAGTTGCAGGTTACCATGGTGATGCGTTGTGTGTACTCCAGAAACTACTGAGCTACGCAGAGGAAAGCCACTTAACTCTGTTTCTCCTTGCTTTGTTTTTTCCTGTTAACTCAGGTATGTGAATTTACTGTACAAAATGAAACCTGGTTTATAGTCATGAACAACAACTACATGCAAGTGTATATATTGATAGTATATAAATTTTAGTAAATCGATTTCTAGTTAGTTTATAGCGATGGGGAATCTGTGTTATATGTTTGTCATTCAGTTGGACTGTAAAAATATAAAAGGGTTTAGACAAACAACAGATACAGAAATTGTGATTTTATTTGTATATATGTATATATTTTAGAGACTTTCAGCATACAATAATCAATTATGTAATGTAACTTGCAGTTTGAGTAATAGTAAACTAACAGCTGTATCACAATGCAGGAGATACAAAGTATCATTTTGACTGGTCACATTGAGCCAGTGTTTAAACAGATTTATTCTGAGTTGAGTAGTACTTTTAATGTGTATTAAGAAGATGCATCTTTTGAACATTTTATTGTTTATTGTAGTAGTGCAGAACTGTGTGTTGATAGATAATTGTGATTTATGTGTGACATGTGATTGAAGATATTAAAATAGGATTTATTGTATGCTGTTAAATTATAGATATGTGTTAATAAAAGAAACTACTGAGCTATGCAGAGGAAAGCCACTTAACTCTGTTTCTCCTTGCTTTGTTTTTTCCTGTTAACTCAGGGCATTTCAACTATTTAAATTTAGTAATCTGTTCGCGAGTCCCACGTGACCTGGGACCCGTAACAGATTCTTGGAGGTTCCACCGAGATTTCCAGATTGCAATCTTGAAGCTCATACTCCACGGACGAGACTGACAAGTGGGCAGGTGCATGCGATCCTGAGACAGCTGTGGGTGTCCAAAGCTGAGAGAGGAAGAGAGCATTGTTGCACGTCATACCGTCTGGAGCTGAGTCAAGATGACCAACGAGAGGAAACGACTGATCTGGAACATGAAGAAAAGTCTTCACACCCTGACTGCTGGTGAATTGTTCCAGATTGCTAGAAACATCATACCACCGGCAGGTCTGGACTTTTCCACCATTTCCAGAGACAACGAGGAAGGATGTTTCAATATTATCTCTTCCTACATGCACAGTGATACGTTAACTGAGCTAGAAGATCAAGGTTATGCACAGTTACTGTTTTTAAATGACAGTATCGAAGAGATTATTCAGCAGCGTTTAATTGATAATGTTAATGATCAGGCTATGTGTGATCTGATTGAGACTGATGTGTATACACAAACACCTTCACCAGTCATACAGAACCATACACATACAGTAAAAACACACATACAGACATTTACATCACCAGTATCTACAAAAGATGATGGTGATACACGACATTTAGAGTATCAAAAGCTTCTTTCCAGCTATGAGGAGTTAGAAAGGAAACTGTCAGAGTTTAAAATACCGACCCCTATTGACAGAACAGAAAAACCCCAGATTAATACGCAGCATACAAGACACTTACAATCCCCTCAGTCTGATAGTAGATCGTACATGAGAGATTTGTCATACATACCACACAGAGAGTTCAAAATACATGGTGGTCAGATAGGTGACAACACTTCTGACATCGGATACAATAGTTTGTGTAAGCAGATCGACGAAGGCTACAGAACAAACTATACTGAGAGTGAGATCATTCAAGCGGTTTTGCGCATAATAAAGCCAGGACAATTCAAAGAAATGCTCATTAACAAAGATGATTTAACTGTGACTGAACTTAAAAGTTTTCTGCAATCTCACATGAGTGAAAGGAGTAGCAGTGAACTTTTCCAAGAGTTGATGAGCACCAGACAACGTGAAAATGAGACACCACAGCAGTTTCTATATCGGGTCATAGGATTAAAACAAAAAGTAATTTTTGCATCAAAACAGAGTCACACCAATATTGAGTATGAGCCACACACCGTTCAGAATGTGTTCTTGCGCACAATCCATCAGGGCTTTCTGCCAAAATACAGTGACATTCGAAGTGAATTAAAACCTCTTCTGTCTGACTACACTGTTTCCGACGAATCATTGTTAAAACAGGTGACGAAGATTTCAAGTGAAGAGAGTGAACGTCAGCGCAGACTAGGCCAGAGCGCACAACGAAGACAAACTCATGCTCATAGTGCACAGCTTGATGTAGAATCATATGAAAGTGAACAGAACTCAACAACTCAGAGGAAAAGCAAAACAAAAACCATTCAAGAACTAAGTACCCAAGTTGAAGCTTTAACAAATGCTATTGACTCCTTAAAACAAACCAGGCATATTGAGTACACTTGTCACTGTTCTTCAAACACTGGACCACGACCAGGCGTTCTAAATCGTCCAACATCTACAAGAAGAGGAAGACTGAGTGTATGTCCCAGATGTAATGAGAAGGGCCACAGCAGATGCAATCACTGTTTCGTTTGTGGAGAGGAAGGACATAGAGCAGTTGGATGCTGTAACAGAATTAAAGATGAAGGAAGAACTTACCAGTCAGTGGAAAGAGGACAGGCAGCAAACAGGCCACACCATGATGAAGCAAGGTCAGCAGATAACAGGGCCCGTGATGTCAATGTGAATGGTGCAGTTTGTCCTCACAAATCGAGAGAAACAGGTTCAGCACGGAACAAGGTTGCAGCATTAGTTGGAAACAAGTGTTTGTTAAAGTGTTACATAAACGGCTACTCTGTGACTGCTTTACTTGACACAGGTGCTCAAGTCAGTATCCTTGACCACAGTTGGAAGAAAACATACCTACCTCATCACCGACTTCGACCTCTAAGTGAGTTGTTAGGAGGCAAGCCTCTTAATGTACTGGCTGTTAATGGAGAGACTCTGCCGTTTGATGGTTGGGTTGAAGCTACTGTGAACTTACCTGGAAACAGTGATCCTGATTTGGCAATTCAAGTTCCCTTTTTGGTTGGTAGCATGGTTTGTGAACGACCTCTGCTTGGATTTAATGTGATTGAACAGTTGATTAAGGGACAGACAAGTGGAAAAATAGTTATGTCTACTATCACAACATTACTTAGTGGAGCAATGGAAATAGAAGATGATCAAGCAGGCGTAATTGTGAACTTCATTCAGACTCAAAAGCCATCTAATGTACCATGCCGTGCTGTTAGGGTGGGGCTACAGGAAGTTATAATTCCCTCAGGTCATGTGACCAATGTTAAATGTAAAGTACCTACAACTTTTAACTCGCAAGATTCCCTTCTTCTGTTTGAGTCTAATCAAGAAGACCCTCAGTTTGATCAGCTTGAAATTGGCGATGGATTGTTGGAAGTTTGTGGGACAACAAGGCCATTCATTCAAGTTCCCGTAGTAAATTACACCAAACATGATATTGTGCTGCCTCGTCGAACAACACTTGGAAGCATACAACCAATTGCAAAAATTGTAGAGACAGACCAAACAGTTGAACCAGTTGAAATTGAAGTGAATAGTGCTGAGACCATGGAAGAACTGGACAGGAAGCAGACTGAAGCAGTGTTGCGCTGGGATCCTCCTGTGGACATTAGCCATTTGACAGAAGAACAACAACGCATTGCTAGGAAAATGCTCTATGAAGAATCTTTAGCTTTTGCTCGCAATGATGAAGATATGGGCTGCATTCCAAGTTTACAAATGACTATCAATCTCACAGATGAAATTCCAGTTCAGAGGTCTTATTCTGCTATCCCAAAGCCTTTATATAAAGAGGTAAAAGAATACATACAAGATCTTCTTGCAAGAGGGTGGATTGTCAAGTCAAAATCTCCCTATTCAGCACCAGTTGTTTGTGTCCGAAAGAAAGATGGAACACTAAGACTCTGTGTTGACTATAGGCTGTTAAACCAGAAAACTATCCCTGATAGACATCCTCTTCCTCGAATTCAAGACTTAACAGACACCCTAGGAGGATATCAGTGGTTTTCTATACTGGACCAAGGCAAGGCTTATCATCAAGGTTTCATCGCTGAAGGGTCACGACAACTTACAGCCTTCATTACGCCATGGGGTCTCCATGAATGGGTTAGAATACCTTTTGGATTGACAAATGCACCCGCTGCATTTCAAAGATGTATGGAGGACGTGTTAAGTGACCTGAGAGATGAATGTTGCATTCCATATTTGGATGACATACTGTGCTATGCCAAGACTTTTGAAGACCATGTTGAAGGACTTCGGAAAGTACTACAAGCCCTCCAGCAACATGGAGTTAAGCTTAGACCAGCAAAGTGTGAGATGTTTAAAAGGGAAGTGAGATATGTTGGACGATTAGTGTCAGCTGATGGAGTGCGCATTGATCCGAAGGACATTGATGCAGTGCGTGTACTAAAAACCAAGACACCTACCACTGTTGGAGAGGTACGAAAGATTATGGGTTTCCTGAGTTACTATCGTTCCTATGTCCAGGATTTCTCTTGCATTGCAAAACCTATCTATGACTTATTACAAGTGAAGAAGGATCCTGCAGAAACAGTTAAAGGAAGAACAAATAAAGAGAAAAAAAAGAATGTTCAGTTGCCTTCTCGTACATTAGTAGAGTGGACTGAAGAACACCAGAGGGTCTTGAGTAGACTGGTAGATGCACTTACCTCCCCACCAATTTTGGCCTATCCAGATTTTGATTTACCTTTTACACTTCATACTGATGCTTCGGAAATGGGCCTTGGAGCCGTTCTCTATCAAAGACAAAATGGGAAACTGAGAGTTATTGCATATGGGTCAAGAACGTTAACACCTGCAGAGCGAAATTACAGACTTCATTCTGGGAAACTTGAGTTTCTTGCACTGAAATGGGCAGTTTGTGAGAAGTTTAGGGATTATCTGTTTTATGCACCTCATTTCACAATCTATACAGATAATAACCCGTTGACATATATCATGAGTACAGCTAAACTTAATGCAGTGGGCTACAGATGGGTTGGAGAACTCTCAGATTTCAGATTTAATATCAAATACCGACCTGGGAAAGTGAATGTTGATGCTGACACGCTCTCCAGATTTTCACTAAATATTGACCAATACATCACAGAATGTACAGAAGAACTGTCCTGTGAAACAGTCAAGGCCACTTGGGAAGGAAGTAGGTCTGCAGAGCAACAGGATGTAGCTTGGCTTGCTGTTCTCAACATGGCTCAGAAAGACTTACCTGAGTGTAGTATCCAAGAGGTCCTAGAAGAGAAAACACAGGATGAATTGAGAAAAGCACAAATAACTGATCCAGATATTGCAGAGATCATTAAACTTAAGGAGTCTAATGTCATACTTAGTAGTGACATAAGACGAGGAGCCAGAGGAGCTGTCAAGAAACTAATGCATGAATGGAGGAAACTATACATGGAAGGAGGACTTTTATATCGTAAGACCGAACATAGACAGCAATTTGTTCTTCCTGGCCAGTATAAACATACAGTCTTTAAGCATCTACATGATAACATGGGCCATGTTGGAGTGGAGAGAGTCCTCAACCTTGCCAGAGAAAGATTCTATTGGCCATTCATGAAAAGGGACATCGAGGCATATGTTACACGACAATGTCCGTGCATAAAGCAAAAGAAACCAGCCGTTCACACAAGAGCTTCGATGGGCAGTATAACCACCAGTTTCCCCTTCGAGCTTGTATCAATTGATTACCTACACTTGGAACGTAGTAGAGGAGGTTATGAGTACATTCTTGTTGTTATCGATCATTTTACAAGGTTTGCTCAAGCCTATGCCACCAAAAATAAGTCAGGAAAAACAGCAGCTGAAAGAATCTTTAATGACTTCATTCCTCGTTTTGGATTTCCAGCCAAATTGCACCATGACCAAGGAAGAGAGTTTGAGAATGAGCTGTTTAAGACATTGCAGCAGCTATCTGGAGTGAGCCATTCTAGAA
This sequence comes from Misgurnus anguillicaudatus, assembly GCF_027580225.2. Classification (NCBI taxonomy): domain Eukaryota; kingdom Metazoa; phylum Chordata; class Actinopteri; order Cypriniformes; family Cobitidae; genus Misgurnus; species Misgurnus anguillicaudatus. The sequence continues at coordinate 25,896,454 of NC_073337.2, forward strand.
CTTCTCCATATCACCCACAGGGAAATCCTGCTGAAAGGTTCAATAGAACATTGCTACAGATGTTGAGAACACTTGAGGAAAAGGAAAAAGAAAGATGGAGGGAACACTTACCACAAATCATCCATGCTTATAATTGCACACGACATGAAGCAACAGGTTACTCACCCTTTTACTTATTGTATGGGCGGCATCCACGTTTACCAATTGACTTCTTGTTTAAGTTAAAAACTACTGAGGGAAGTAAGGAACCAACCAGTTATGCCAAGAAATGGGCTGAGAGAATGCAGGAAGCATACCGGATTGCTTCTGAAAACAGCAAAAGCTCGAGTGCACGTGGAAAGAAGTACTATGACCAACACTTAAAAGGAGTGGTTCTTCAGCCTGGTGACCGAGTGCTTGTGCGGAATTTGGGTGAAAAAGGAGGCCCTGGGAAATTGAGGTCATACTGGGAAAAAAACATCTATACAGTGAAAGAACAAGTACATGATAGTCCTGTGTACAGAGTGGTAGCTGAAACAAACAGTTCAAAATCAAGAGTATTGCATCGGAATCTTTTACATCAAGTGAATGACTTACCTGTTGATATACCTGCAATACCTGAAAAGAAAAGAAGGCATCAAGACACCAGAAGACAAGACAGACAAACACAAAACACTGGCACCGATACAGATGACGAAGGGAGTCATGAGCATTACTGTTGGATACGAGTTCCAAATCAAAGAGCATGTGAACCAAAACAACAAACCTGTTTACCTACCTGTGATCCTTCACGACGACGATCCTGGGGGAATCCTGTAAAGGAAAAGAGATTTACACAAGTACAGATATCTGCAGAACGATCTGATGAACTGGATGAGTCAGTGGAAATCCAAGAAAAGGAGTGTCTTGTAACGGAAACAGAGGCATCAGAAGAAGAAAGTGATCAGATTCCTGAACCAACTATCTCTCAACCAAGAGAGAGTTCAAGAACACCTTCTCTGACCCCTATTGCAAATAGTCACACAGGACAAGTTAGGAGATCTACCCGTAAGAGACAGCCAACAAATAGGCTTCATTACGACACAATAGGTCAGCCAACAGTCAATAGTTTAGAGACTTATGAGATAAATCAGATACCGTATTGGGAATCATCATATCTCCACAGTACACCTTACCTTAATTCACTTTACACCATCCACAATACTTACCCTAGTATACATTACCCTATCCTCACACCACCACCTACACTTGCTTACTGGGTATCTCCTTTGACGATTGGATACTAATAGAGTGAACAAGTGAAAAGTTATTGTAAAGGTTATGTAGCAGGAGCTATCTTTTTTCTTTGTTGGGGAGTGTGTGATACACCTATGAGTATCACAATGTTAATGTCTATTGTTTTGATTTTAATTTATTTATGTATTTACTTTTTTTATATAATTTAATGATGATATTGCACTTTTCATGACTTTAATATTAAAGCTGAGTTTTAAAACAAAACAGTTCAGCCAGTAGGGGGGAGTAACAGTTGCAGGTTACCATGGTGATGCGTTGTGTGTACTCCAGAAACTACTGAGCTATGCAGAGGAAAGCCACTTAACTCTGTTTCTCCTTGCTTTGTTTTTTCCTGTTAACTCAGGTATGTGAACTTACTGTACAAAATGAAACCTGGTTTATAGTCATGAACAACAACTACATGCAAGTGTATATATTGATAGTATATAAATTTTAGTAAATCGATTTCTAGTTAGTTTATAGCGATGGGGAATCTGTGTTATATGTTTGTCATTCAGTTGGACTGTAAAAATATAAAGGGGTTTAGAATACAAACAACAGATACAGAAATTGTGATTTTATTTGTATATATGTATATATTTTAGAGACTTTCAGCATACAATAATCAATTATGTAATGTAACTTGCAGTTTGAGTAAAAGTAAACTAACAGCTGTATCACAATGCAGGAGATACAAAGTATCATTTTGACTGGTCACATTGAGCCAGTGTTTAAACAGATTTATTCTGAGTTGAGAAGTACTTTTAATGTGTATTAAGAAGATGCATCTTTTGAACATTTTATTGTTTATTGTAGTAGTGCAGAACTGTGTGTTGATAGATAATTGTGATTTATGTGTGACATGTGATTGAAGATATTAAAATAGGATTTATTGTATGCTGTTAAATTATAGATATGTGTTAATAAAAAGAAACTACTGAGCTACGCAGAGGAAAGCCACTTAACTCTGTTTCTCCTTGCTTTGTTTTTTCCTGTTAACTCAGGGCATTTCAACTATTTAAATTTAGTAATCTGTTCGCGAGTCCCACGTGACCTGGGACCCGTAACATATATATATATATATATATATATATATATATATATATATATATATATATATATATATATATATATATATATATATATATATATATATATATATATATATATATATATATATATATATATATGCTGGAATGCTTAGTAAGACCTTAATAAGATGTTTCTGATGCAGGACACCGGCCCTCTAGGACCCAACTTGGGCACCCCTGTTCTATGGCATCGCTGTGAAGAACCTTTCAAGCACCTTAATCTTTAGGAATTCCTGTAACTACTCACTTAAAGGTCATGGTTTTAATCCCAGGATCACATACTGATAAAATGCATACCTTAGGTCACTTTGGCAAAAAAACTGTCTGCAAAATGAATTCTTGGATGTTCTTGGATATGCTAGAGCAAGGGTCTCCAACCTTTTTGTAAGCAATGGATAAAACAATCTGGAGGGCTACTTTTTTGATATAGTCTACTCAACTTTCTTGGTTTACTTGATTTTATTTTATTTTAATTGTTGACATGTTTTATAATTGTTTAAAATGTTAACATACATAAAAAGAAGCCAAACTAAAATAAAAACATGTAATAAATAAATATTAAAATTGAGGCTATTAGTACAATGTGCTTTGGCGGGCATCTCACAGACTCTGTGCGGGCAACCCGAGGGCACCATGTTGGAGACCACAGGGTATGGTACCCTGCTCAAAGCCGAATACAAATCTATCCATTTTTAACAAATTAGCCTGAGTAAAACAGGAGACGGCATCCATCAAAACATCTTCCCGTGGGACCGAGGTAAAAGAACAACCAACCTAAGTGCAAACTCACAGGTAGGCAGCTGCAGAAGCAAAATGAATCAAATAAAATGACGGCAAAGATGTTATGAGATACCTCGGCCCTTCCTGCTGGGTTAAAAAGACATTTGTGTTTCCTGCAGCTGTGTTTACACTCTCATTCCCTTTAACCAGAGTTACCACGAGGAAGAAACTTAATATGCAGTTGTGATGTGATCGCAGTGAATCATATAATCAAACAGACATAAACGCAAGGTGTGGTGCTCTCTTTTTTTGTCTTATCTTAGAATTTTCCCTTCTTTTCTTAGGCTTAGAGAGTAGACTATCTTATCTATTTCAGAAGACTGCAGGCAAATATTTGGCCACCACTGGAGATGTTGCAATGGATGAAATCTTAGATTTGTATTACTAAAACATGTTCTGCTTCACTCTTTGCACCAAAAAACTGAGTTTTCCACCTCCGTGTGCACTTTAGACCTTAAAGGATTACTCCACTTTCATAAAAATTAATTCTGATCATTTACTCACCCCCATCTCATTCAAGATGTTTACGTTTTTCTTTGTTCAGTCGATAAGAAATTTCAGGTCCCGTTCTTTCTGTGTTTTTGAAGCTTTGATTGTGTTTACAGTGCGCAATGTATGTGTTCATATTTTATGTGTAAAAAATGCGGTATTTTTCACACAATTTACTTATCTGCATATTTTTACTGTCCTCAAAATGGACTGATGTCTTCCTTGTTCATGAAGTCCCTCCTTCAGAAATACGTAACGAGTTTTGGTTGTGTAGTTTGTTTAGTGTGTTGTGATTTGACAGCAGCTTAGTTTAGCAGAGCCGTTTAAGCTTAGCTGGCGACTGACGTATTCCTGTGGGCCGAGGTTAGCCAGAAACTCTTATATTGATGTCATATATCCGGAAAGTAGAGGGCTGTAGTCCAAACTAGCCATTCGCTGTTTGAAAGAGACTTCTGTTAAAAAATTATATCGACTGGCAGTGAACTTTGAGCTTTATCGTTTTGCAGGTATTATTTATGCTCTAATAGCAACATTACACACTAACTAAAGTTTGAAAAATGGAATCAGGAAGAACGTGACTTTTAAGTTTTTTGAAGAAATCATTTCAGGATTTTTCTCCATATAGTGGACTTTAATGGACCTCAACAGTTTACAGTTGTAACGCAGCTTCAACACTGCAAAAAATGATTTTCAAGAAAAAAGTTTTTTTTTGTTTATGTTTGTCTTGTTGTCAGTAAAAATATCTAAAAATTCTTAAATTAAGATGCTTTTTCTTGATGAGAAAAACGACCCAAGAAAATAAGTATAGTTTTAGACCAAAAACATCAAATTTAAGTGATTTTGTGCAAGCAAAAACAAAGCAAAAAAATCTGCCAATGGGGTAAGCAAAAAAATCTTAAACATTTTTCTTAAACACTAAATTCAAGAAAAATTCACTTAAATTTGATATTTTTGGTCTAAAAACTGAACTTTTTTTCTTGGGTCGTTTTGCTCTTCAAGAAAAAGCATCTTAATTTAAGATTTTTTTAGATATTTTTACTAAAAACAAGACAAAAATACTAAGACATTTTTTCTTGAAAATCATTTTTTGCAGTGAAAGGGCTCTAAACAATCTCAACCGAGGCATAAGGGTCTTATCTACACTGCAAAAAATAATAATAAAAAAATTATTGAAAAATTATTTTCAAGAAGAAGAAAAAACAAGCAAAAAATCTGCCAATGGGGTAAGCATAAAAATCTTGAACAGTTTTCTTAAACACTAAATTCAAGAAAAATTTGCTTACCCCATTGGCAGATTTTTTTGCTTGTTTTATGCACAAAATCACTTATATTTGATATTTTTGGTCTAAAACTAAACTTTTTTCTAGGGTCGTTTTGCTCATCAAGAAAAAGCATCTTAATTTAAGATTTTTTAGATATTTTTACTAAAAACAAAACAAAAATACTAAGACATTTTTTCTTGAAAATCATTTTTTGCAGTGAAAGGGCTCTAAACAATCCCAACCGAGGCATAAGGTTCTTATCTACACTGCAAAAAATAATAATACAAAAATTCTTGAAAATGATTTTCAAGAAGAAAAAAACAAGCAAAAAATCTGCCAATGGGGTAAGCAAAAAAATCTTGAACATTTTTCTCAAACACTAAATTCCAGACAAATTCAAGAAAAATTCAAGAAAAATTTGCTTACCCCATTGGCAGTTTTTTTTTTGCTTGTTTTATACACAAAATCACTTAAATTTGATATATTTGGTATAAAAAGTAAACTTTTATTCTTGGGTCGTTTTGCTCATCAAGAAAAAGCATCTTAATTTAAGAATTTTTAGATATTTTTACTAAACACAAGACAAAAATACTAAGAAATATTTTTCTTGAAAATAATTTTTTGGCAGTGTAGGGAAACGATCATTTTGTTATTTAAGCAAAAAAATAACTTTTTAACCACAACTCATGTCTTGCACTAGCCGTGTGATGCACCAGCGCGACCTTACGTATTACGCAATCACGTTGAAAGGTCACGCATGACGTATGTGAAACTACCGCTCCAGTGTTTACAAGTGTGGAGAAAGAGGACCGTTAAGACATTGTTGTATGTGGAATGATACTAATTAATGTCAGTTTCAAATATTGTTTTTCACATATATAATGCATGATCTTTCAACGTGATTGCGTAATACGTAAGATCACAATGCTATTGCAAGACGAGAAGCTGTGGTGTAGCCTCTTATGAAATGGCTGAATATCCACAAGGGGGCGTATTTGTTCCTCATATGTTGTACAATAAACGTGACACCCGAATATATCATTATAAATCGTGAATGAAAAGTGAGAGTCGACCGAATGTCCATTAGTGAACGAATTGTTTACAGTATTTATATCGTAATTCGGTCAGAAACGTCAAGATTGTGAGGCGAACAAATAGTTTTAGATTTAAAGGCTTGGATATTCCATTTCCTTGGACTTTTGGGGATTTATGAACAATGTGTTTTGGACAATTTCACCGAAGCAGATAAAGGGAAGATTTTGAAGGTAAGTAAATATCCTAAATCGGCGCCGCCCGGTTCAGGTAACTAACAGGGATTTCAGTTTTATGACTGCTATAAATCGTATTATGCTTTTTGTGTGCACTTAATGAAATCCTGAGAGTCTAAGCTTTCAAACGATGTGCATCATGACTGTATTTTGAAGATTTAATGCTTTAAAGTTACAATGACGTTTATGCAGCCTCACATGCAGAAAATTTTTGCGAAAATGACAATTGTTTCGCTAGATAAGACGCTTATGCCTCGGTTGGGATCGTTTCGAGTCCTTTGAAACTGCAATTTTAAACTGCATTGAAACAGTTGAAGTCCACTATATGGAGAAAAATCCTAGAATGTCTTCCTCAACAAATTTAATTGCTTCTCTCCTGAGCAAAGAAAAACATAAACATCTTGGATGACGTGGGGGTGAGTAAATTTGAAGGATTTTTTTATGAAAGTGGAGTATTCCTTTAACGGTTCATCTCAGCACACTATCAAAAACACTTAAAAATGTTCAAAAAGTACAGCTTTGCACCTAAAGAGTTCATATTAGTACCTCAAATGCACAAATTGGTACCAAATGTATACATATCTGCCCACCGCTGAGGTACATATTTTGACCAACAGTGTGAGCATTTCTAATCATCAGCTCCCTCCCCCAAAAGACCCCTATTGATTTTTTCTCAATGCATCCTCAGTTGGATTTCCGAAATTGCCATCAAATCCATATATTAAAACACCTCTATTGGTGTCATCTTACCTCAAATGATTCCCCTCTGTTGATGGGATATCGCCACGCCAGTCAGGGATTCAAATCCAAACTCTGCTCCTTAAATCGAACATTTCCAGCAAGTTAAAAATCCAACTGGTTTCCTATTCATGCTTCATATTTGTTGGTGAGCATCATGTCCTTAAGATCCATCGAACTATGTGTGCATGCTCTACAGTTTGGGCTACATTGGCTTTCAGGTCCGTGTAATTTAGGAGGAGCTTGTGCATTGTTACCTTATGTATGTATGACCGATCATCCAAGCTAAGCTCACAATGCCGGGCCGTGAGTACAGAGTAGATGTGTGACAACGTAATATTACACTGTTTAATTATTGATGGGGTTGAAAACGAAATTGTGTGTGTATGTGTGTGACTCACCTCAGCTCCTCCTATTAAACTAATGAATGTTGTCGCTCTGTAATCAATCCACCATATGGACTGCTGATCTCTGTATAACCGAATGGCTGTATATTTACTATAGTCTTGTAAATAGTCATGCTGGTTAAACAACAGGATTACAAGTCTGTCCGTCAGCACCCATTCAAACATCTGTGTACTTGTTAATGGCAGTAAGCACTGAGAGATAAAAGCATTAATACTTCCATGAGCTCTTGTATAGCTCAGTGGTACAGCATTGCATTAGCAGCGCAAAAGGTTACACACATACTGATAAATAGGTATACATTGCATGCACTGCAAGTAAACGTTAATGATACTGTTTAACTTTTACTCCCTTTCTCTGTATTTATTAATAACTCGCAGTAAAATCTTTCTTCTTATCACTGCGGCTCTCAGTAAGCAACAATCAATGTATCCTCTCCCATAATGCATTTCAGCTGTCTGTAGATTATCTTTTATCACTTTGCAATTATACAGACTTCCATGTTATCTCACATTGCCCTAAGCTGCAGGTTTACACTTACATAAACAACAAAAGTAAATTTAGTGACTACAGAAATCCCATGAGTAATAAAGGTAAAAAATTTATACCTTGTAATGCACTGTAAATCGCTTTGAATAAAGCATCTGCCAAATGCAAACGTTTAATTTTACATTTATTTATTTTGCACACTGCAAAAAATGACTTTCTTACTAAGCATTTTTGTCTAGTTTTCAGTAGAAATATCTAAAAATTCTTAAATTAAGATGCTTTTTCTTGATGAGCAAAACGACCCAAGAAAATAAGTCTAGTTTTTGGACCAAAGATATCAAATTTAAGTGATTTTGTGCATTAAACAAGCAACACAATCTGCCAATGGGGTAAGCAAAAAATCTTGAACATTTTTCTTAAACACTAAATTCAAGAAAAATTTGCTTACCCCATTGGCAGATTTTTTTGCTTGGTTTATGCACAAAATCACTTAAATTTGAAATTTTTGGCCTAAAAACTAGAATTTTTTTGATCAAGAAAAAGCATCTTAATTTAGGAATTTTTAGATATTTTACTGTAAACAAGACAAAAATACTGAGAATTTTTTTTCTTGAAAATAATTTTTTGCAGTGTAAGTGAATTTGTGCTTGAAAGGTTTTTTCTTAACCCTCACACTGCTGCAAAAAATTATTTTCAAGAAAAAAATTCTCAGTATTTTTGTCTTGTTTTCAGTAAAAATATCTAAATATTCTTAAATTAAGGTGCTTTTTCTTCATGAGCAAAATGACCCAAAAATTTGACCCTAAAAATTTGACCAAGAATATGAAATTTAAGTGATTTTGTGCATAAAACAAGCAAAAAAATCTTAAAATGTTTTCTTACACACTAAATTCAAGAAAAATTTGCTTACCCCATTGCCAGATTTTTTTTGCTTGTTTTATGCACAAAATCACTTAAATTTGATATTATTGGTCTAAAAACTATGGGTCATTTTGCTCATCAAGAAAAAGCATCTTAATTTAAGAATTTTAAGATATTTTTACTGAAAACAAGACAAAAATACTAAGAATTTTTATTTTTAATAATTTTTTGCAGTGCAAGCGCTCCTCGTTTTCTGTTTACACTACTGGTCCTTGGGGTCTATATGATCCCAAAATTGAAAGCATAATTGTAAGAAAAATATACATTTTCAATAATACAAATAATATATAATTATTTTGTTTACTTCTCATCTATACAATAAAGCTGTGTTTTGAGACATTTGAAGTACTTTTGTACCTGTTTACCACTACATTCCTCAACTACACCATTAGCTTGCCTGAAAAATATCACATTTTTATGAAAATTCACATAAATTATGATCTAAATTTGATATAAATTGTTTTTAGATATTCATATTGATATAGGTGTTAGGTGTTGAAACATAAAAGACATAAAAGAATTACAGTTAAGGAATTAAATCATTTGACCAGCAGATGCCCATAGAGACCCGTTCATTTTACTGGATGTGGGCAACTGCTCACATCACTACTTTAGTGATACATTTTGTGAATTTATGTTTATATAAACATTACACTGCAAAAAATGTTTTTCAAGAAAAAAAATACTTAGTATACATCCTGATTTAAGAATTTTTAGACATTTCTACTGAAAACAAGACAAAAATACTAAGAACATTTTTCTTGAAAATCATTTTTTTGCCGTGTAGAAAGGACATTAAAAATAAATATTATTTCAAATAGTATTTTATAGTCATTTTTGATGCATTTTGAAGTCTGTTTTTACAAAATGCCACAAAAATTTGACTGAGTTTAAGTGTGTGTGTCTGTGTGTGTGTGTGTGTGTGTGTGTGTGTGTGTGTGTGTGTGTGTGTGTGTGTGTGTGTGTGTGTGTGTGTGTGTGTGTGTGAGAGAGAGAGAGAGAGAGAGAGAGAGAGAGAGAGAGAGAGAGAGAGAGAGCAAAAAAAAATTCTTATTCCATTGGATTTTTGTTTTTGTTTGTATTAAGCAAAAATTCACTTTTATTCAAAGTGACTCACATGTTGCTCACAAATAAGACCGAATTTTTGATTTTTGTCCGACAGGAGACATGCACATATGTACAGCATGTGAAATATAATCTTAGAGTTGCTCCTCGCCGTTTCTTGCTATACCGTGTGCCATCTGTGACCATCTGTACTGCCGTTACTATGCAAACATAACGGCTGATGGTCTCTGGCTAGATAAGACACTGTGGTCATGGTGACTATGTACAAAAGTGTGTATGTAGTAACACGTCATTTCATGGCACCGACAGGCCACACTTATCCCCCTGGGACCAAGTGCACGCTGTGAGGTGTCCGGTAATTCAGCTTAAAACTAATCCACTTTTAACAAGCAACTTATTCTGTGTTAACCTCACATATCATGACATTTGAGCTGTCATTTTGACCTCTTGTGTATCCTCACAGAAAGCAATTATAGTGTTACAGTCATTAGACGGATCAAAAACTGCACAACGCATGAGAAGTTGGATGCACTTAAAGATTACGTAACATATTTTTACCGAGCCGTTCTCCTGTGTGACACGTTTTCCCACGTGCACCCTCTGTTATGTTGCTTGGATACATGTTAAGCATACAGTCTTGGTTTTACCAAACTTGTGTTTTGTTAATTTAGGAGTTTAGGAGTGAGAGGCATGGTGTCAGGCACTTGATTGACAGGTTGGGTGTTCGCCCCATGAGGTCAAAGGATGTAACCATGACACTCAACTGACCTGTTTCCCGTACAGATCAGCTGAGAAATACCTCCAATGTTAGATTATATTTCCCGCCAATGCCCTGCCTTACATTACCATACAAATACCACATCATTCCCAGAAACCTTTTGAGCTGCAATTAAAGAAGGCTATTTTCACCTGCATCTTTAGCTCATGGTCAGTCCCCCAAGTGGAAAAAACATCAAAATATTTTCTACAATGCAATAGACCCTTTTACAGCTCATGTTAGCAAATAGCCTACGCGCGCATTTAGGCAACAGAAGTGGTGTTATTCCCCATTGGTTCTAACATGTTAGAAAATTTATCAAAATGATTTCCCAGCATCAAAATGTCTGGTTGTTGCGTTTGGTTGCACTAATATAATATACTAATATACGTATATATGTATCTGGCCACTTTATTTTTTAGGCATCTGCTAACGTCTTCTATCCACTTCACTATAGTGCACGGATCTGGTAGCGGTGTTGAAAAAGTTCAACTTTTTAAAATAACTTTCTCTGTCTGTGTTGCCAAAATGCGCGCACATACACTGGCACGTCATCATTGTGTACAAACAGTAAAATGGTCTATACAAGGAATAAACTTTATCAATATGTTGTGTATAAATCCATGACCTTATGTGCTGCTACTAGTGTATCTCAAAATGGTAGAGCATCCATACGGCAAAAAAATATATTTTAAATTTCTAAATATTAAAAAAAATATATGTGCTGAAATATATTTTGAAATATGTTAACAAAAAAATTATATATTTTTTGTATATTTTGAAATAAATTTTTAGAAATATCTATATTTTAAAGCATTTATATTCACATTGCATTGGAAGAAAAACTTTGCTACAACCCTAAACAACAGGTTTGAAAAGGTTAAAATTAGCTTATTTTCACCTGCAAAAAAATATTTTATAATTTTATACACTTTTTCAAATACTTATACTTTATACATTTAATACAAACTTTTATATTTTGGCCCGGAATTTTTTTTTTTTTGCCATAGAAGTTTTGTGCATAAACCAAGAAGAATTATAAATGTATTTGTTGCCCCTGAAATATATGTTAGTATATGAAGGTAAAAACAAAATATATTTTGAAATTCAAAATTTATTTAATCAAGCTTTACTTTCTACAAAATGTATTTACTTATATTTAAGCAAGCAATTTTGCGTTTAAAAGATGTCTAATAGACATTCAAACATAGCCCAGGCGTTTAGGCTTAAAGAGGCAAGATTTGTGCTGTTGGTGAAAATTTAATGTCTAACCATAGCCCAAAAATAAACAAAATTAAATGATGAAATGAAAGCAAAAACCTTGTAATTACTGTTGACTTTGCTTACATGATCTGATATCATCCATCTCACAAGTTATTTTGTCGAAAACGACATGTAAACAAATTCAAGTTTATTTTGGCTAGAGGTGGGTTACTCATAGCTGGATTATATTGGGTCTATAGACGGTTTCAGCAGTAACAACATAAACAAGCGGCTGTCACGGTCCGCAGTAACTTCCGGTAAACTCCGCTAAGAATAAATAACAACAAAGTAGTTTAAACATAGTTTATTTATATAACAAGCAAAACAACAACACATAGATTACATAGGAAACCAAAACATTTGTTATTTTTGACGAGGCATTTGTTCAAGAGATCAGTTTAACAACTAGTTAGACCATTAAAAAAACGAAACCGGAAGAAAGGTTCGGATGCAGACGTGTATCACGTGCGTCCGATGAAACCGTCTATAGACCCCTTCACGGTTCACGTCATAGGCGGTTCCCACTGCACATGTCGGGGTCAGAAAAGCCATTACAGCAGATTGAGTTGCGTATTATTCGGTATCGTCAAAAATGCCTACTTACGTCGTGGGCTGTGAAATTCGCACGAGGTCTTCCGTTAAGTTTTCGCGATTCATGCAGAATCTCAAAAACAAAAAAATACAACATCTGCGGCTGCAAGCAATTAATGTGCAGACTGGGACAATGCAAATATCAAAAAGGCTTGTGTTTGTAGTGCTAACTTTATTTGAGGTAAGTCATCATTTTTAGCCCTGTTAGATTAAATTATAAAGCCTGGATGGTATGAACAGTTTGACCCCATGCTGCGTGCGCACCCAATAATCATTCAATGTTTACAAACCTTGAAGGGGTCTATAGTTAACCTAGACTGTGAAATGATGGCTAGAGATCTTCCTGGATCCACCTAGATCCAAAAACCTGAGGTCCGACTCGAGACTCGAGCAGATTCGGGTGTTAAAGTTTAATGTGTGCCTCGGACACGGGTGGGGTATAATATTATTGGCCTCGGGTAATTTAAGATGAATGTGTTTTTACCGAACGGACCCGAGAGACACAACCTATGTCGTGTGTATGCATCGAGTCCTTTTCCAACCCCTCCACTGTTTGCCAAGAGAGCTTGCGACATCATGTGGCTGGCGCTTGGTTAATTTTCATTGAGCCAGACCTGTCAATCAATTTCGAATGCACATTTTACCGGTTACCATGGTGTCATCGTCAGATAACAAATGAAAATAAATGGACTAGCGGACCAAATTGGATGCAAGGCCATCAGGGTTTCTTTCTGTCTGACTGATGCGTGCAGGGCTGCAGACTGCACACGCGCTGGTGCTGTTTACATTTGGGTCCACTGGGTCAGACTCGGGTCTAATTTTTTCGAGTTTGCTTGTGTCGGGTCTTTCTTTTAAAAATAATGATTTATGCACAACAGGTTCAGGTAAAAAGTGATTCGGGTCATTTCAGGTTGGGTGCATTGCTTTGGCCCGAGAAGACCTCTAATTACGCCTATTAAGCAAGAACTGCTAAAGAACCGTCCTATACAGAACCACTTATTAACACATCATTGTATTTTTGGCCACCATTTCGGGGCATGACGAGATGGTCACTAACCCGTCCAGCTGTCCCCTCTGCTCTTTCTTTAGGGAGGGATTAGTTTACCTCTACAGGGGTAATCTGGCTTTCACCTGTTTCAAACACACACAAACAAACACACATGAGAGTTTCAGGTTAAGATGTTACACAGAGGCTCTTCACAGGCCTTTAGAAAGCTGACTCACAGTAAATGCAGGTGAATCAACAGTGCAGCCATTCTCTGTCCTGAAAATAGTCCTGCGGGGCAAACACCTTTTGTTGTTGACGCAGCAGCCCTGCAGCCGTTTACGACTCTTTGAACCGCTCAAAGAAGACTGACCATCAGAGCGGGGTTGTTTTGAAGTTGAATTAGCGTTCATTAGCATGATGCATTTTAGCATAACTGTAGAGTGAAGTAAACAATAAAATCTCACTGAATGTTACCAGCCTAATCTCACGGGAATTTGTACGTATTTTACGAGTTGGCTAATTACAAGAACAATACCTTTGTAAATACATTGAAAACTGTAGAGTATGCATACATTGCAGATAATACATCCCCGTGTTTTCATTGCCACATACTAACTACAAACCGCTAGAATATTTAATTGGGTGTTGTTAAACATGCACAATTTAGACAAATAGACAGACAAACAGAGGAATAGATGACTAGATAGACAGAAGGAAAGATAGATAGATAGATAGATAGAATAGACAGACAGACAGACAGACAGACGGTGGATGGATGGACGGACAGACAAACAGTAATAGATAGATAAATAGAGAGAGAGAGAGAGAGAGACAGACAGACAGACAGAGATAAATAGATAGACGGACAGACAGACAGAGATAAATAGACATACAGACAGATCATTGATAGATAGATAGAATAGACAGACAGACAGACAGAGATAAATAGATAGACGGACACACAGACGGACGGACAGACAGACAGAGATGGATGGACGTTCGAACGGATGGACATACAGACAGACAGACAGACAGAGATAAATAGATAGAAGGACACATAGACGGACAGACAGACAGATACAGATAAATAGACAGACGGACAGACCAATGATAGATAGATAGATAAAATAGATAGACAGACAAATAAGGATAAATAGACACAGAGACAGACAGATATGGATGGACGGACGGACAGACAGACAGACAGATAGAGATAAATAGACAGACAGGCAGACATAGATAGATAGATAGATAGATAGATAGATAGATAGATAGATAGATAGATAGATAGATAGATAGATAGATAGATAGATAGATAGATAGATAGATAGATAGATAGATAGATAGATAGATAGATAGATAGATAGATAGATAGATAGAATAGATAGACAGACAGACAGAGATAGATAGACAGACAGACAGACAGACAAACAAACAGACAGACAAAAATAAATAGACAGACAGACAGACAAACAAAAATAAATAGACAGACAGACAGACAGACAGACAGACAGACATGGACGGATGGACGGACGGACGGACAGACAGACAGACAGACAGACAGCAGGCTGACAGACATAGATAGATAGATAGATAGATAGATAGATAGATAGATAGATAGATAGATAGATAGATAGATAGATAGATAGATAGATAGATAGATAGATAGATAGATAGATAGATAGATAGATAGATAGATAGATAGATAGATAGATAGATAGATAGATAGATAGAGAGACAGACAGACAGACAGAGATGGATGGATGGATGGATGGACGGACGGACGGACATAGATAGATAGATAGATAGATAGATAGATAGATAGATAGATAGATAGATAGATAGATAGATAGATAGATAGATAGATAGATAGATAGATAGATAGAATAGATAGACAGACAGACAGACAGACAGACAGACAGACAGAGATAAATAAATAGACAGACAGACAGAGATGGATAGATGGACAGACAGAGATAGATAGACAGACAGATAGACAAACAAACAGACAGACAAAATAAATAGACAGACAGACAGACTGACAAACAAAAATAAATAGACAGACAGACAGACAGACAGACAGCAGGCTGACAGACAGACATAGATAGAGAGACAGACAGACAGACAGACAGAGATAAATAAATAGACAGATAGATAGATAGATAGATAGATAGATAGATAGATAGATAGATAGATAGATAGATAGATAGATAGATAGATAGATAGATAGATAGATAGATAGATAGATAGATAGATAGATAGATAGATAGATAGATCGATAGATAGATAGATAGATAGATAGATAGATAGATAGATAGATAGATAGATAAATAGACAGACAGACAGGCAGACAGACTAAATAAATAAATAGACACACAGACAGACAGAGATAGATAAATAAACAGATGGACAGACAGAGATGGATGGATAGATACACAGATATCATCAGGAGTCAATGTTATTTGAACTCAAGTCAGGACAATACATGAGTTTCACGCTATGTCTGAAATGAATAGCATCACACATAAAAAGTGACTCACTCCTCCATAAAGAATTTACAAGGTACACTTTAGACCTTGCTTCAGATAATGTCTTTATCAGCACGTAACACGCCGGGGTCAAAATAACTCTTTTATAGACAGTTATGTGTATAAAATCAAGTTGGGGACATCTGCTGTACGCCGCTCATATGCGCCAAGCCCATGTGATTTCCCACCTCGCTGTCACCTTCGCTGACCACCGAACAACTCAATCCAGTCCAAAATACCCCACCGGTTATTCAAGCTGAGTTATTTGGATCTGTGCTTGATAAATTTCATATGGCGAATAATAACTAGCATGCATGCGCCAAGGTGCGTCCCTAAATAAAAGGCTTGGTCAGCGCTCTCTGGCCTGCAGATCATCGGGCCTCAGCGGAAGTCACAGAGGGCACGGCTGTTTAAAGACAAGCGTCTGGTACGTGCTGACGGACAAGGGGGATCTACGCCGGCAGGCTTGGCAAAGGCTTTTATGAAACGTATTGAATGATGCTATTTCAAATACAGGCCCATCCAAATGAACCGGTTCACCTCGCTTCAGGCCACCGAGGGATTGTGTGCTGGTTAAACAGTAAACGGAGAAGCAACCATACATGTTTATGACCCTAACAAGTGCAAACAAACCTTATCACTAATGAGCGCACTATTACTTTTTATGGCTTTTTTAAATAAACTTTCGCGTGCTGGACACTGGCAAGCTTTCCATTTAAATGGTTTTATAACATAACCCATTCCTAAAAATACACTCTGGAGTCCTTTCTGTAGTCACCACCGATGTGAGTTGTAACACATTTGACACGGTTGTAATCGATATAAATTGATACCGAACCCGAGGTGGTAATTTGTGACCCTGCTGCGCTTGCAGTCAAATATAGAAAGTTTCATGGACGTATTGGCACACGGCAAAATCTCACTATGTGCAAAAAGACAGCGCTGTTCCCGCTGAGAGATAAAGATGGCACGATGCTGTATTCTGGGAACAGGTGTTGTTAATGCATGTGGGTGCGTGTCCATTTAGGATTGAACGAAGGGAGCTGAAAGGCATCATATAGTGTTGATGTCTCGATCACGATTGACTTGGATAATCTATAGGAGTTGTGTATAAACACAATCACAAGGCTTGCCTAAGATCATATGACATCGGCGTACGGTTCACATTCGCAAAGGATTGACACCTTATTGTAAGTGAATTGGAGCGTGTGCCCCCGGTGAATATAACCAGTGGCCTTCCAGTTTTGGAGCCGGGTCCGAAGCTGAAATAGCAACGGTGGCTGTAATCCTAACATTTCGCTAGAAATCTGATAGGCAGGTGAATGACCTCCATGTCGAATGCTGTCTGTAAATGTACAGCAGCTGTTTTCCATATGCGCCGCAATATAGACACACTGTCAAAATTGAGCTCGTGTTAAAATATATTTTATGCAACTATAATAAGGTAAAAGTGTAAATATTGTGGCTCTGTTGTGCTATCAATCCATTGCTACAGTATGTTTGTCCGGGAAGCCCACCCAACATTGGCTAAACCAGTGATGTAAGATTGGGGGCGGGACTATCTGTTAAAATGCGGCACCTATGCAGAAACTAAATGTAATTAATTAGTCCATTTTTAGTCCAAAAAAATCCAGATAATTTACTCACCACCATGTCATCCAAAATGTTGATGTTTTTCTTTGTTCAGTCGAGAAGAAATTATGTTTTTTGAGGAAAACATTCCAAGATTTTTCTCATTTTAATGGACTTTAATGGACCCCAACACGTAACAATTTTAATGCAGCTACAAAGGACTCTAAGGGGCGGTTTCCCGGACCAGGATTAGCTTAATCCAGGACTAGGCCTTAGTTTAATTAGGACATATAACTAGTTTTAAACAACATGCCTTACTAAAAACATTACCTGTGTGCATCTTGAAGTAAAACAAAGAGCCCTGATGTATTTTAAGATCTGTAAGTGAAAGTGTTTTCAGTTTGGAGAACTCTTAAAAGTGTTTAAGTCTAGGACTAGTCTAATCCCTGTCCGGGAAACTGCCCCTAAATGATCCCAAACGAGACATAAGGGTCTAATCTAGCGAAACGATAAAAGATGCTCTTTAAAACCACAACTTCTCGTCTATATCCGGTCATGTGACGCGCCAGCGCGACCTCATGTAATACGTCATCACTTCAAGAGGTCACGGATGACGTATGCGAAACTACACCGCAGTGTTTACAAGTGTGGAGAAAGAGGACCGTTCAGACGTTGTTGTATGTTGAATGATACTAATTAATGTCTTTGTGTCAGTATATTGTTTAAAATGGTCCGCATGGTATTACGCAATTACGTGAGGTCGCGCTGGCGCATCACAGGACCGGAGGAAGACGAGCAGTTGTGGTTTAAAAGTGCATATTTTTTCTTTTTCTTGCCAAAAATGACAATCATTTCGCTAGATAAGACCCTTATGCCTCGTTTGGGATTATTTAGAGTCCTTTGAAACTGCAATTTTAAACTGCATTAAAACTGTTAAGTGTTGGGGTCCATTAAAGTCCATTTAAATTAGAAAAATCCTGGAATGTTTTCCTCAAAAAACATAATTTCTTCTCGACTGAACAAAGAAAGACATCAACATTTTGGATGACATGGTGGTGAGTAAATTATCTTAAAAAAAAATAAGAAAATTGACTAATCCTTTAAACCTTTAGTTTTAAAACCTTGCCTTTGGTCCGGTAATATGATAAGAGCAAAAAATATAGAAACAACTATTGAGGTATTTGCTATCATTTATTTTATTATTCAAAATGTAGTAGAGTGAAATTCGCCTTATATTTAAAGATGTAATAATCATGATTTTGTATTCATGTGTTTTGCATGTAAACTGTAAAGCTCACCTTTAAAGAATTTAAAGAAATATTTCACCAAAAAATAAAAATTTTGCCATCATTTTCTCATCCTCGTGTTGTTTTAAATCTGTATGAATTACTTTCTGATTAACAAAAAAGAAGATATTTTGATAAATGATGGTAAGCACACAGCTGATTTTAACCATTGACTTCCATATTAGGAAAAACAAATACAATGGAGTTCAGTGGGTACCATCAGCTGTGTGCTTACCATCATTTATTAAAATATATTCATTATCATTTATCTCAAAACATACATCAAATTTGTTTTTCCTACTATGGAAGTCAATGGGTACCAGCTGTGTACTTACCATCATTTATCAAAATATATTCATCATCATTTATCTCAATACTTCCATATTATTTGTTTATCCTACTATGGAAGTCAACGTGTACCATCAACTGTGTGCTTACTATCATTTATCCAAATATTTTCTTTGTCATTTATCACAATACTTCTATAATATTTGTTTTTCATACTATGGAATTCAATGGGAACCGTTAATTGTGTGCTTACCATCAATTATCAAAATATCTTCTTTTGTGTTCATCAGAAATTCATACAGATTTAAAACAACATGATGATTAAAAAATGATGATTTTTAAGTGAACTATCCATTAACGGAGGCTAAGCAAAAAAATTACACACAAGACATGTGCACAAGTTTAATAAGCTTTTGAAACAAACAAAACAACAACACAACTGATAAAACTGTATTCAATGGATGTTTTATTTCCCATGAGCTTTTTGTTTATTTGTGCAATTTTATATGAGAATAAAAGTCATATTCCCACAGTACAGAATAAAAAAAAACTTTTGTAGAAATTTGAGTGTTTTTTTTTTAAACATAGGGTCATTAAAAGCAAATATTGTGCAAATATCCCTCCAGACATCACTTTTAACACTGTGGTTATCCAGTAGCATTACACAATGTGATCCTATAGGTTTGCCCAAGAACAGTCTTATCGCACCCTCTAGTGGTCAAATGATTCCATTGCATATTAAAATACCATAACAGCAGGGGTGTGCTTAATTTATGCCCCCAAGTGTCCCAACTAAGGTTGAATGCCCTGTGCTATAAACAGTGACATATTTTGTTCACTCCAAAATGAGCCAGTATTGTCACTTAACTTCTTCTGCTTCCCATATAACAAAAAATATATACATTTCTCTGGCCAAAAATATATTTTAAATACAAGCTAAATACATTTTATACAATGTTGTGCTTAATTGAATATATTTTTGAATTTAAAAAAATACTTAGTTTTAACATTTATATATCAACATATATTTCAAAATGTATTTCAAGGGCAAGCAATACATTTCTAATTTTACATCCCATTTGGATTTTTTAATTTTTGCCTAAATATATTTTAAATATATGCTAAATACAAACTAATTTTATAAAGTAAATTTTTTGAAGTTAAAAATTTATTTCATTTTACCTTTTTATGTTTACAGGTTCATAACCAAAACGTTTTTCTTCCAATGTGACGTGAATATATTTTCTTGGATTGAAATATATGGAGGGCTAAATATATTTTTGAATGCTTTAAAATGTATTTACTTTTAAA
The DNA here is from genome assembly GCF_027580225.2 of Misgurnus anguillicaudatus. Taxonomy (NCBI): domain Eukaryota; kingdom Metazoa; phylum Chordata; class Actinopteri; order Cypriniformes; family Cobitidae; genus Misgurnus; species Misgurnus anguillicaudatus. The sequence continues at coordinate 25,916,800 of NC_073337.2, forward strand.
ATATATTTCAATATATATTTTTGTAAAATATTCCAAAATATATTTCAGCAAATATATTTTTTGGCAATTTTTAATATATATTTGGGTTGACTTCTCAGCGTAAATGTCAATATGAAATTAGCATTATTAATTAAAGTTTAAAATTTAGAAGTGGGTATACCCCATTCCATCTAATAAAGAAATGGGTACATTGCTATACCCAACACTGTATAACAGGTTGTGAACTATTTCCTTATGTGACGAAACCCCAACTAAAGTTACTTTTTGTGATTTACTGATTTCTACATAAAAATCGGTAAATAATATAATAATGTAAAGAACATTCTGTGAAAATATAACCTTGATATATTTAATATTGACTGAGTGAGGTCATGTCAAAGACTGAAATCAACGTGATGCCAGAAAACACTGCAGTTCTGTTTAGTGCCTCATAAATACACACCGTTCCTTTAAGATTTGGTATACCAATATACAGTATCAACTTCAGCTAATGACATTTGTCAGCTGTGTGTGTGTTTTAAACTGGAGCCCATCCTGACGATATTCCCAGTAGGAATGAAAGGAATTCCTATCAGTGGAGAGTATAGGGCAGAGCGGTGCCGAAATGGGAGACTGGGGGGTAAAATATCAGCTTGGGTAATACTTGACCAGATAATCGGAGCGTGAAACCAGAGAGCCATTACACACACACACAGCACACGAGAAACAAACCACATGCTTATATACACACACTGAGTCAGCAGAGAAGTTAACGCATGCCGTACTTCATCTGAAAGTGATAGGAATGCTGGGATTGTGACCCTGTCTTAAAGGTGCAATGTGTTCGTGATTTGACTGTAACAGTGGAGAATTTGAATTTGATGATAAAGCTGAAAAAGATTTGTAAATCTATCCACATTTCAATAACAACATCAAGTCACATTCAGCTTAAATATCTGTTTTATTTCTGCAACACAACACAGTGTCGGGTCAAAATCTGAAGCTGGTCATCGGACCGTTGTTGTAATTCTAACATAATGTGAACAATTACAATTCCCATTTTCTGTTTAATCATTACAAAATGTTTCATTAAATAAAGAATATTTAACCTCCAAATTTACGAGTCACTTACAGATAATCATTATCAACCATTCATACATTTGTCAAGCCTGTGTAAAAGTGAAACAAAAATTAACAGTCTTAAATGAAACATGGCAGCTTTACATGGATGAAAAACAACACTGTAAGGGATGTAAATACAGTACACTCGATCGCTTGTTGCAAATTGGGACGCAGCTTTAGTCTATGACGCGTATTCACGAAAGCAGCACTCATGCGTCATGTGTCAACCATAGATATATTTATACATAGATTCGTCAATCAACCACTCCATAGATGTCAGCCAGGGCAACCATCCGGGATCTTTATGGATACTCATTTCAACATACTTGTGTATTGTGTTGGGACACACTCATTCTAATTTTATTTAGGATGGATAGTATGAAATTAGGACGCAGGGTGAAAAGTATTCTCGTCATTTCATAAAAATTGTGAGTTGCATTGCTGTCTATAGGGGCTCAGAAAGCTCTTAAATATCTTCATTTGTGTCCCGAAGATAAACGAAGGTCTTATGGGTGTGGAACGGGGTGAAGTAATGGTTTAAGACAGTATTGTTAAATTATTAAACAGGCTAATCGCTCAGTGGACAGATTTTAGCATAAAATTAAATATGCCATTAACCGTGATTAGGGTTCATTAAAAGGACTCTTAAATTATAACACACTAAAAGTGAATCAAACTGAGGCTGTCAATCACTAACATTTGTTGAACATCTGTGTTTCAATGAGGAAATTAAATCATACATGCTCACAACAACATGTTCATTTTAATTTTGGGTAAACTATCTTTTAAACAAAGTCTTTAGTGTCTTGGACATTCAGCTTAACTAAAAAAATTTAATTGATTATAGGGGAGAGCAGGGGCGAAAGTACCATTTTTCAGACATTTACATTTCACACATAAATTTCAGTTTTATCAAATGTTTCAAAAGCAACCTGACAGTACAAACTTGAATTGTTGAAAAAAAATTAACAGTTTGAACACTATAAAATAAAATTAAATCAAATTAAAATAATATAATTTTTTTAACATTTAAACCCGATTTACTTTTATTTTGAAAAACTCTGAGAAGTCAAACTTCAGGTCAGGATGTGTTAGAGCACTAAATAACCTGTAGATTGATCAGTACTGTAACACATGAAACCAGAAACACAACGCGTGTTTCTGAGCGATTTAGGAATTTACTTATTATGGTTGAAACCAGCTTTCCGGACCTAGATGTGCAAAAAGGTAAGGAAATAACGCTAAATTTGTCAGCTCTGTCAAGGGTTGCGCGCTCAAGATGCTGTGATAGTTTAGAATGCAAATGTAATCAAATGTAAACAATCGCTTTGTTACTTTCGTCCTGCGTTACGTTCGCCCCAGTTCTCCCCTACTTTAAAAAATTAAATAAAATAACTAGTGCAAGATAGCGTTTGCAGTCTCTTCATTCGATTTATATATTTTATCTCTTGTTTAAATGTGTTAAGACTGCGAAACACCTAGCGACTAGCACTGATGTAACTGTTTATTTAGTCTGTGCAAGAAGTGATAAGACTGCAAAACACCTAGCGACTAGCATTGATGTAACAGTTTTCTTTGTCTGTTCAAAAAGTGATAAGACCGCAAAACACCTAGCGACTAGCGCTGACGTAACTGTTTTCTTAGTCAGCGCAAAAAGTGATAAGACCGTAAAACACCTAGCGACTAGCGCTGACGTAACCGTTTTCTTAGTCTGTGCAAAAAGTGACGAGACCGCAAAAAACCTAGCGACTAGCACTGACGTAACCATTTGCTTAGTCTGCGCAAAAAGTGATAAGACCGCAAAACACCTAGCGACTAGCGCTGACGCAACCGCTTTCTTTGTCTGACTCTGCGCAAAAAGTAATAAGACTGCAAAACACCTAGCGACTAGCACTGAAGTAACCTTTTTTTAGTCTCCGCAAAAAAGTGAAAAAAACGCAAAACACCTAGCGACTAGCACTGATGTAACCGTTTATTTAGTCTGTTCAAAAAGTGATAAGACCGTGAAACAGCTAGCGACTAGCGCTGACGTAACTGTTTTTTTAGTCTGCGCAAAAAGTGATAAGACCGCAAAACACCTAGCGACTAACGCTGACATAACCTTTTTTAGTCTCTGCAAAAAAGTGACGAGACCGCAAAAAACCTAGCGACTAGCGCTGACGTAACCATTTTCTTAGTCTCAACAAAAAGTAATAAGACCGCAAAACACCTAGCGACTAACGCTGACGTAACCTTTTTTAGTCTCTGCAAAAAAGTGACGAGACCGCAAAAAACCTAGCGACTAGCGCTGACGTAACCATTTTCTTAGTCTCAACAAAAAGTAATAAGACCGCAAAACACCTAGCGACAAGCGCTGACATAACGGATTTCTTAGTCTGCGCAAAAAGTGATAAGACCGCGAAACACCTAGTGACTAGCGCTGACGTAACAGTTTTCTTAGTCTGCGCAAAAAGTGATAAGACCCCAAAACACCTGCCGACTAGCGCTGACATAACCGTTTTCTTAGTCTGCGCAAAAAGTGATAAGACCGCAAAAAACCTAGCGACTAGCGCTGACGTAACAGTTTTCTTAATCTCAGCAAAAACTGATAAGATCGCAAAACACCTAACGACTAGCGCTGACGTAACCGTTTTCTAAGTCTGCACAAAAAGTGATAAGACCGCAAAACACCTAGCGACAAGCGCTGACATAACGGATTTCTTAGTCTGCGCAAAAAGTGATAAGACCCTAAAACACCTAGCGACTAGCGCTGACATAACGGATTTCTTAGTCTGCGCAAAAAGTGATAAGACCCCAAAACACCTAGCGACTAGCGCTGACATAACGGATTTCTTAGTCTGCGCAAAAAGTGATAAGACCGTGAAACACCTAGTGACTAGCGCTGACGTAACAGTTTTCTTAATCTCAGCAAAAACTGATAAGGTCGCAAAACACCTAACGACTAGCGCTGACGTAACTGTTTTCTTAGTCTGCGCAAAAAGTGATAAGACCGCAAAAAACCTAGCGACTAGCGCTGACATAACGATTTCTTAATCTCAGCAAAAACTGATAAGATCGCAAAACACCTAACGACTAGCGCTGACGTAACCGTTTTCTAAGTCTGCACAAAAAGTGATAAGACCGCAAAACACCTAGCGACAAGCGCTGACATAACGGATTTCTTAGTCTGCGCAAAAAGTGATAAGACCCCAAAACACCTGCCGACTAGCGCTGACATAACCTTTTTCTTAGTCTGCGCAAAAAGTGATAAGACCGCGAAACACCTAGCGACTAGCGCTGACATAACCGTTTTCTTAGTCTGCGCAAAAAGTGATAAGACCGCAAAACACCTAGCGACTAGCGCTGACATAACCGTTTTCTTAGTCTGCGCAAAAAGTGATAAGACCCCAAAACACCTAGCGACTAGCGCTGACATAACCATTTTCTTAGTCTGCACAAAAAGTGATAAGACCGCAAAAAAACTAGCAACTAGCGCTGACGTAACAGTTTTCTTAATCTCAGCAAAAACTGATAAGATCGCAAAACACCTAACGACCAGCGCTGACGTAACCGTTTTGTTAGTCTCAGCAAAAACATGCAATCTGTCCTTTGCTTTGAAGCAATATTTTTAACAAATCTCACAGTTATCTGTGTAATAAAAAGTGTAAAGCAAGAAACTTATATTTCACTTCAGTGGGAGACAAAGAATATATACTCATAGGGATCTCAACACCCAGGAAAATGTATGGCATTATTTATAAAACTCCTTTGAGGAACTTCCTGTACTTCCTGTGGAACAGTACAGACCCCAGGGTCCAGCTTCGACATGGCTTAATGATCCTTTGTGTTTCCATGGCAACCAGATGAATGATGAGATGTCATACAGCCGTGTCTTGACTAAACAAAACTGTGCACAGGAAAGTCACATGAGCTCCAGTTGAAAAGTTTTTGAAGCACCTTTTTTGTAAGCGTAAGTCAATAAATTTTGACTATGTTAAGAAATTTTGTAGATAAACTGGTACAACATGGCAATAGCAATGCCATGGTCACGGGTTCGATTCCCAGGAAACGCACATACAAAAACTATCATTTGAATGCACTGTAAGTCCTTTTGTATAAAAGTAATAATCAAGATTTAAGAAGTCAGTCAAACATAAATCATATATCTCAAGCCGCATGTCTCATCCCTGTGCGGCACAGGCGTTTCGGCGACGGTGTTGGGCAGGTCATGGTTATCTTGGGAAACTTCTGTCCCTGAGAGTTGCAAAGCTCCACAGTGCGTTCCATCAGTGAGCTGTATGGACCCCTGCACGCAGACAACACATCCACCTGATCCTGTCGACAAGGAACAGGGATCTGCGGAAGAGCCGTGCGATAAGGCAGAGGAGAGTGGAGGATCTGGCGACAGAGTTGCTCCTGAAACCCAGAAAAAGGATCCAACAGGTGGGTCGCCAGCGGGCAGTCAAACACTCGGCCGTTTGATGCATGAGCTTTCTTCAGCACAGACCTCAGGGGCTGGCACGCTCTGTCAGCCTGCCTCATCTGCTGTACATCATGAGGACTGATAGGATAGACTGCCTGCACTACCGGACTTTGGAAAGTTAGGCGAGATCTCGGGGACACTCCAGAGGCTCCAGCAGTGGCTATGCAGGGCTCATTTTCTCCAACATTGTGCACCTTGAAAGACAGAGCTGTCTGGTCGACAGGAGCAATTTTCGGATGGATGAATGCATGAGTGGGTTCTGTATTGAATTCCATTTTCTCAGGCCTTTTATAAAAAAGGAAAAATTAGATGTTGAAAAAAAAGAGGGGAACAGATTATAATACATACTTGCAAACATAATGCATGACAAACACTGAGGTATAATTAGTGAATGTACTAATCTCATTTACCATTGTTCATTCTTAATATTGGGGATGTGATCTATGGCATGTCAGTGTTGAAATTATGGTTTATATTTTTAACTTTTTGACTAAAGCCAGTTACCAACCACCAACACCTAGCATCACACTAAAAAGCCCTCAAAATGTATTAAACATACAGAATACAGAATATTTTAAAAACCATATAGCAGCACCCTAGCAACCCCATAGCAACACACTACAAAACCATCAAAAATGTTATTAACCATAGAGCTGCACCATAGCAACCTCATAGCGACACACTAAAAACCTCTCAAAATGTGTTAAACAAACAGCTACACCCTAGCAACCTCATAGCAGCACACTAAAAACCCTCAAGAACTTTAGCAAGCATAAAACAACACCCTAGCAACCTCATAGCAACAAAATAAAAAAAAATGCATTAAACATACAGACACACCCTAGTTATGTCATAGCAACATATTTAAAGCTATTCATAATATTTTAAAAACCATAGAGCAGCACCCTAGCAACCTCATAGCAACACACTAAAAACCTCTCAAAAACGTTATTAACCATACAACAACACCCTAGCAACCTCATAGCAACACACTAAACCCCTCAAAGCTGTATTAAACATACAGAAACACCATAGTAGCCTCAACATATTAAAAGCCACTTACAATATCAACCATACAGCAACACCCTAGCAACCTCATAGCAACACACTAAAATCACTTTGTATGTTATGTAAACCATATAGCAACACCCTAGCAACCTCATAGCGACACACTAAAATCACTCTGTATGCTATGTAAACCATATAGCAACACCCTAGCAGCCTCATAGAGACACACTCAAATCACTCTGTATCCTATGTAAACCATATAGCAACACCCTAGCAACCTCATAGCAACACAATAAAAATCATTCTGAATAATTTGTAAACCATACAACAACACCCAGCAACCTCATAGCAACACACTAAAAATCACTCTAAATACTTTGTAAAACATACAACAACACCCTAGCAACCTCATAGCAGCACACTAAAACCCCTTCAGGATATTCTTGCAACTGACACCCAAGCAACCTCATAGCAGCATATTGAAAGCCACTCACAATATGTTCAAAACCATATAGCAGTAACCTAGCAACTTCATAGCAACACACTAAAACCCCCTCAGGATATTCTTGCAACTGACACCCAAGCAACCTCATAACAGCATATTGAAAGCCACTCACAATATGTTAAAAACAATCAGTAACCTAGCAACTTCATAGCAACACACTTAAAAAACCCTTAGAAAACCGACACCCAAATCACTTTGTATACTTTGTAAACCATATAGCAACACCCTGGCAACCTCATACCAACACAATAAAAATAACTCTTAATACTTTGTAAACCATACAGCAACACCCTAGCAACCTCATAGCAACACACACAAAATCACTCTGAATACTTTGTAAACCACACAGCAGCACCCTGGCAACCTCATAGCAACACACTAAAAATCACTCTGAATACTTTGCAAACCATACAGCAACACCCTAGCAACCTCATAGCAACACACTAAAAATCACTCCATATACTTTGTAAACCATACAGCAACACCCTGGCAACCTCATAGAAACACAATAAAAATCACTCTAAATACTTTGTAAACCACACAGCAACACCCTGGCAACCTCATAGCAACACACTAAAAATCACTCTGAATACTTTGCAAACCATACAGCAACACCCTAGCAACCTCATAGCAACACACACAAAATCACTCTGAATACTTTGTAAACCATACAGCTACACCCTAGCAACCTCATAGCAACACACTATAAATCACTCTATATACTTTGTAAACCATACAGCAACACCCTGGCAACCTCATAGCAACACGCTAAAAATCACTCTAAATACTTTGTAAACCACACAGCAACACCCTAGCAACCTCATAGCAACACACTAAAACCCCTCAAAAGCCGAGGATGTTTATCAGGATTTCAGTCACATTAAGATCCAATAATCTTTTTTATAACAAACTCAGATTGATGAGGGAGACATACTGAAACTCACTGCTCTTAAATTAAATAACAAGTACAAAAGGGATGCTCCTCAAACACATCTCATGCTTCACAACATCATTTTAATTCAACTTTATTGAGAGACTGTAATTTTATTTTATGAGCTCAGCTGTAGGGCTGATAGTAAGAAATCTGCATGCTCTCTCTCTCTCTCTCTCTCTCGCTCCCTCACTCTCTCACTCCCTCGCAGCCTAAAATAAATGAGGGATGCAGAAAAACTACTTGCCCACGTGATTCCTGAAACTAACCAGGCTTTAAATCATTAATAAGCAGAAAATGACTCTGCACATATCTGCTGGGTGAGATATCGACTGCCTTTTCATTTCTACTCGGTGAATTTAATGAACAAACTCCCTAAATGCAACAAGAAGTCGAGTCACGCAAAAAATAATGGTCTCCTGCCTACAAAGTGATGAATATGAAAGACAGTGAATATTAAATCTGTTTTCAATGCAAGGCTTTCCAAAATGCAAAAAAATAAAATAAAAATATGTGTGGGTCAAATATTTTTGTGTCTGGGGACTTAATGTACTGTATAAAAAATACCTTAATACATTTATGGCATGTGTCACTTTATTTTATAAAACCTATTTACACTTTTTTTTATAATAAATAACAATTTTGTTTTGGTATCTTAAACTTGAAAAATGGCAGCGGAGCAACTCTGGTGCGATTTTTGGGCGGAGCTATCCGTTTATCCAGCCAATAGCAAAAGGAAGATAGGTTGATTTATTTTTGCTCTTCTGTTTGGTAAATTAGTAATGCAAAATTATTCAAATTAAAGGAGCCAATACCTGTATCCAGCCCTGCAAGGTGGTCTCTGGAGGTCCGTTTCCATCCAAAACTTCTTGGATTTGATAATTGGTGGCAGCATGAAGTCAGTTTTACACCCAGTTCCTTTAACAATCAAACTACACCTGGTATACAATCACACCAGCATTACCTAACGAGTCTAAATAATTTAAATATGTTAACTGGACTTGAAAAAAATAAAACAAGTATTCAGTACCTGGAGTTTATGAGAGGGGGTAAACCGGAAATGACTTTGTGTGACTTCATCTGTTTTGGTTGGAGGGTCAATGCAGTCATTGCTGGCAAGCTCTTGTGACTCCGAACGTCATCATCGTCATCTTCATCCCTGATTGGTTTCCTGACACCAGGTAGGCTGGCAATTACATCCTATACAAGCAAGTGTATTTTTATTGGCAAAGGCCAAATTCTAGTTTTTATCCTAATCCTACCCCCAAACATAACCCTGAACCTAACATTTCACGGGATTAAGGCCGTAGCTGTATCCCATCTAGCCAAAACCAAGAGGTCTGGGACAATATTTTATGGGTGGGGCTAAACAAGTATCAACTTATGCTATAAAAGTTTGCTTCCCTTTAGCTTTTTCTGTTTTTTTGGTATGCTTGGTAAGATGGTTTGTTAAATTCACATTTCCTCCTTAAATATAGTAGGCATGACAAAAAAGCAATGTTTAAAGTTAATTCTTAACAATATGTCAATAAAAACAACTTGAAGAAATGGCTTTACGTATAACAAGAACAAGCTTAGTGATATAGATGAGATAGCGGTAACAGACCTCCCACTTTGCCATTCACTTGCTTCATAAACTTTCATTTTGTATTTTACTGTTGTGATAAAAACGCATTTGTGGCTATAAATTGAGGCAGGTGATGCAGTGTTACCCGTCGTTGCAGAAGTGACACTGGTTCTGAGTAATGTGATGGCACAGGTGACACATCACGACAAGGCGAATGACTCCTGTGTTTTCTGATTTTCTTGGACGACCTGTTGACAGAACATGTGGCGTTTTAAAGCATACATTATAAACAAAATTTCATTTGACCCAACAAATGGTTGAAAATAACCCAGCATTTACCACACATATAACATTTCACATTAACTGGAAACTCAAAACGCTTATTTTATTTAATGCCCAGTTTTTTACACATTTTTACACAAAAATTTACATTTTTAAGTTTAATCAACTTGAATATACAATGTAAAAAGTGAAAGTTGCCCTACTTATAAAACTTTATTTGGTAACACCTAAAAAAGAATTTTAAAAACATATTTTTACTTTAAGCGAAAAAATTAAGGTGAAAAAATAGTTTAAAAAAATGAATTGGTAACACCTAAAATAATCAATAATCAATTTAAACATCTTCAACTTAAAATTTTCACTTGAAGTGAGAAAATGTAATTGAAGTATTTTTTTAAGTTGATCCAATGTTTACTTTTTACATTGTACAATTAATTTTATTTATCGCTGTAAAAAATCCTTATTGCACTTACATTTTTAAGTTTAATTAACTTAAATTTACAATTAATTAGAACTTTATTGACTAGTGAGGAGTTGCAATAAATTATAAAAATAAAGTTGAAATAACTTAAGCTAATTCAACTTACTTTATATAATTTATAGCAACTCCTCAATCAAGAAATTTGAAATTGTATTTGTAATTGTAAATATAAGTTGATTAAACTTAAAAATTTAAGTGCAACAAGGATTTTTTTTACAGCGCACCTATTGATAAAATGTATAGCATGAAATGCACTTCAAGTCACTTTGAATTAAATTTATAAATACAAATGTGTCTATATAATAAGAGGTGGTAATAAGAGTTACAAATTTATACTTAAAGATTTATACATAAAGATTTATTGACCATGCAAGATTTTTTTCTCACTAAAACATGAAATATAATTAAACCCAATGCTTATTATTATTAAATGTATATAAAAAATATTAAGGTTAAATTTCACAAAATGTTGACAGAAGATTTATAGGTAGAAAACATTAAATCACATGAAAATCCTTTAGCTGGGTTTTCAAATACTTACATTTTTTATAATTAATATAATAATTATATTGTTATTTGACATGGTCAAATATTTGATTTTTTTATAATATTAATAATTAACATAATATTTCACAAAATGTTGATAGAAGGTGATTTGTAGGTAGAAAACATTAAATCACATGAAAATCCTTTAGCTGGGTTTTCAAATACTTGCATTTTTTATAATATTAATAATTAATATAATAATTATATTGTTATTTGACAGGGTCAATATTTGATTTTTTTTTATAATATTAATAATAAATATAATATTTCACAAAATGTTGACAGAAGATGATTTGTAGGTAGAAAACATTAAATCACATGAAAATACTTTAGCTGGGTTTTCAAATACTTGCATTTTTTATAATATTAATAATTAATATAATAATTATATTGTTATTTGACAGGGTCAATATTTGATTTTTTTATAATATTAATAATAAATATATTATTTCACAAAATGTTGACAGAAGATGATTTGTAGGTAGAAAACAGTAAATCACATGAAAAGACTTTAGCTGGGTTTTCACAGGCAGGGTCAAATAATTGAATTTTTTTATAATATTAATAATTAACATAATAATTATATTATTATTTGGCAGGGTCAAATACTCGATTTTTCATAATATTAATATAATATTAATAACATTTAATAATATACATTATTAAATGTATATTAAAAATATTAAGGTTATATTTCACAAAATGTTGACAGAAGATGAGTTTTAGGAAGAAAACAGTAAATAACATGAAAATACTTTAACCAGGTTTTCACATATAGACAGGGTCAAATATTAGCATTTTTGGTTGAGCATTACCAATCTCCATTTCCATCCATGACACAGCGTCTGCCAGTAAAGCCCATTTCGACTCTATTCACCCTTGAAGAACACAAGAAGCGTAAAAAGAATGCACTGAGATATTCCTAATTACTAAATAAACTCATTTATTTTCCTCTTCATCCTATAAACAATTGTTTAATTACAAATAAGTATCTGCTTATCTTTACAAACAGGATTTCAAGAATTCCATTACTGTTGAAGGCCATTAACATATAAATAGATGTTTCGTCGCATAAATTCAATGCATGTGCAGTGAAAATATATTTTCAGCCACAGTGGAGATCAGTTATATTTTACTGATACAGCAGGATTGATTTAAATCAATCTCATGCTTCCAGATATTAATCACAGACACAATACGCCATGAAATATAACACTTGTTGCCTGCCCAGTTCCTTCAGTATAAAACAAACCTTTTGTTTCATGTGAAAATTGTCAGTGCCTGCCAGATTATAAGTCTTAAATCAACAGTTAAGCATGGACACTAAATCATTTATTTGTGCCTTTCATTCAACAAAAGATTATAAAAAGTTACGGATATAAATTACATATATCATTGAAGTAGTCCATGTGCATCTCTCATTGTATGATATAAAAATACACTGACCGACATAAAGGTAGATTAGCTGTCAAAACGACCACCTTTGTACCTAAAGAAGGCATAATAGTTTGACATATTTGTACCTATTTAACATAACTTTCGAGAAACATCTGTATAACAAATCCTTAAAACCCAGAACAAACCAGATGTATTAATATCTGAGATGTCAAAACTTACCATGAGCATGTCGGATATTAGCAGGAGCGCTTAGAGATGATCGCCTGACCACTGCCAGGAACAAACACTAAAATCAGGACATAAACATGACCACACTAACAGACAAGTCAAAATCAAAGACAACTAAACTCCTGTCTTCTCATTGGCTAAAATTCTCCCATAACCACACAGAGAGTTGAAAATAGCAGTTGTTTCCTGTAAAATGATTTGCAAATGATCATTAATACTAGTCGTCAAGGTATTTGTCAATATCAATATTTGTCAATATTTAGAGCAATATCAATGTTTGTCAAGACCAAGAAAATATCAATATTTGCAAATATCAATCCGATGTCAAGGGTTTTTTTTGTCAATATTTAAAAAGCGATATCATTGTTTGCCAATACCAAACCATAATCAATATCAAAAACAATATCAACATTTGTCAGTATCAAGGCAATATTTGTCAGTATCAAGTAAATATCGACACTATATTGATATATGCAATATCAAGAAAAAAACAATGTTTGTCAATATCAAGCCAATATCAATATTTATCAATACCAAACTCAATATTTAGTAATTTGTCAATATCAACTCAAAATCAACACTTGTCAATACTGAGCCAATATCAATATTTGACAACAACTGAACAATATCAACACTTGGCATTACCGGAAGCGCTATCGATATCCATCTTCGTCGAACTCTGTGTTGTTGTTTTTTTTTTCAAAATATTTATGCCGTTTAAATATGAATCAATATACAAAACAAATATCAATATTTATCTCTGAAAAAAACACAATATCAACATTTATAACACCAAACCAATATTTGCCAATACCAAGCAAATATTAATATTTGCCAATACCAAGCCAATGTCAATATTTATCATTTCCCAACACAATATTAATATTTATAACTGTCAAACCCAATATCAATATTTATCGCTGTCAATACCAGTCCGATGTCAATATCTGTCAATACCAAGCCAATATCAATATTTGTCAACGGCTGAACGGTATCAACATTTGCCAATATCTGAAACACTATCGGTATTCCGCGCCATCTAACTGTTTACTTTTTTAAATTTATGTGATGTCAATATTTATAAATAGAAAAAAATCAATATTTATCTCTGGAAAAACACCAAAAACAACATTTGTCAATATCAAACCAATGTCAATATTTGATGACAGAGAGTAAATATCAATATCAATATTTGTCAATATCAGGCCAATATCAACATTTGTCAATACTGAGCCAATATCAATATTTGTCAACAGCTGAATGATATCAACAGTTACCAATATCTGAAACACTCGATATTCAGCGCCATCGACCTGTTTGCTTTTTTTATCTATGTGATGTCAATATTTATCAATATAAAAAAAATCTATATTTATCTCTGGAAAAACACCAATATCAACATTTGTCAATATCAAACCAATGTCAATATTTGATGACAGAGAGTAAATATCAATATCAATATTTGTCAATATCAGGCAAATATCAACATTTGTCAATACTGAGCCAATATCAATATTTGTCAACAGCTGAATGATATCAACAGTTACCAATATCTGAAACACTCGATATTCAGCGCCATCGACCTGTTTGCTTTTTTTTATGTGATGTCAATATTTATCAATATTTTTAAAAATCAATATTTATCTCTGGAAAAACACCAATATCAACATGTGTCAATATCAAACCAATGTCAATATTTGATGACAGAGAGTAAATATCAATATCAATATTTGTCAATATCAGGCCAATATCAACATTTGTCAATACTGAGCCAATATCAATATTTGTCAACAGCTGAATGATATCAACAGTTACCAATATCTGAAACACTCGATATTCAGCGCCATCAAACTCTGTTTTCTTTTTTTTTTTATGTGATGTCAATATTTATCAATATTTTTAAAAATCAATATTTATCTCTGGAAAAACACCAATATCAACATTTGTCAATATCAAACCAATGTCAATATTTGATGACAGAGAGTAAATATCAATATCAATATTTGTCAATATCAGGCCAATATCAACATTTGTCAATACTGAGCCAATATCAATATTTGTCAACAGCTGAATGATATCAACAGTTACCAATATCTGAAACACTCGATATTCAGCGCCATCGACCTGTTTGCTTTTTTTTATGTGATGTCAATATTTATCAATATTTTTAAAAATCAATATTTATCTCTGGAAAAACACCAATATCAACATGTGTCAATATCAAACCAATGTCAATATTTGATGACAGAGAGTAAATATCAATATCAATATTTGTCAATATCAGGCAAATATCAACATTTGTCAATACTGAGCCAATATCAATATTTGTCAACAGCTGAATGATATCAACAGTTACCAATATCTGAAACACTCGATATTCAGCGCCATCAAACTCTGTTTTCTTTTTTTTTATGTGATGTCAATATTTATCAATATTTTTAAAAATCAATATTTATCTCTGGAAAAACACCAATATCAACATGTGTCAATATCAAACCAATGTCAATATTTGATGACAGAGAGTAAATATCAATATCAATATTTGTCAATATCAGGCAAATATCAACATTTGTCAATACTGAGCCAATATCAATATTTGTCAACAGCTGAATGATATCAACAGTTACCAATATCTGAAACACTCGATATTCAGCGCCATCAAACTCTGTTTTCTTTTTTTTTTATGTGATGTCAATATTTATCAATAGAAAAAAAAATCAATATTTATCTCTGGAAAAACACCAAAAACAACATTTTTCAATATCAAACCAATGTCAATATTTGATGACAGAGAGTAAATATCAATATCAATATTTGTCAATATCAGGCAAATATCAACATTTGTCAATACTGAGCCAATATCAATATTTGTCAACAGCTGAATGATATCAACAGTTACCAATATCTGAAACACTCGATATTCAGCGCCATCAAACTCTGTTTTCTTTTTTTTTATGTGATGTCAATATTTATCAATATTTTTAAAAATCAATATTTATCTCTGGAAAAACACCAATATCAACATGTGTCAATATCAAACCAATGTCAATATTTGATGACAGAGAGTAAATATCAATATCAATATTTGTCAATATCAGGCCAATATCAACATTTGTCAATACTGAGCCAATATCAATATTTGTCAACAGCTGAATGATATCAACAGTTACCAATATCTGAAACACTCGATATTCAGCGCCATCAAACTCTGTTTTCTTTTTTTTTTATGTGATGTCAATATTTATCAATATTTTTAAAAATCAATATTTATCTCTGGAAAAACACCAATATCAACATGTGTCAATATCAAACCAATGTCAATATTTGATGGCACAGAGTAAATACCAATATTTGTCAATATCAGGCCAATGACAATATTTATCAATGACAATGTCAATATTTGTTGATACCAAGCCAATATCAATATTTGCCAATAGCAAAAAAATTCAGAGTTTCCACAAAAGAGATTTTTGGTTGCTGAAATAACCAGTCAAGGTTTTTAAAACATTTCTTTCTCACCTTTATATAGTTTGAAGAACCTCTCCACTACAAAGAACGTTTGTGCATCGTTCTTTATGAAACCGCGAAAGAACCGTTCTTCATAAGATTGTAGAGATTTAACTCTGGCACACAGCTAGAGAGTAAGCATCATTAGTGGGATGATATGAGTTACAGCGCTCATCAGGGGGTGAAGTCTCTACATTGTTTGAATCCGGCTTAGAGGTGAAACATTAAGCTCCTGGCTTTAAAGCTGCTTCAAGTGACTGCTCGGCGGGCCATAAAGGGTCTCTGTCAGCAGCGGGGAGGTATTAATCTGCAGCGCATGAACGCTATCCAGACTTTTTACGGCCTCCTGCTGCGTTCTCCCATAGGGCACCGCAGTCAAACACTGCGACATCGACATAAAAAACACATTCCATCTTTAACAATGATTAGCTTTTTTGGTCTCGCTCGCTTGCTCACAATGATATCATCACATATACACACAATTTGGAAGAAAAGCCTGTGTGCCTAAAGTATCTTTTTGCATTTGAAATGTTACTGGGAAGTTTACTTTAGGATACTTTGGGTCAATCAATATGCATTTTTAATGCCAATATCTATATTTAAGGCATGATGGCAATAGCAAACCTGATATCACAGCGAAACATTACAAGGTTGCCATTTTGTAAGAATTCATTCAATTTTTTGAGTCAAACAAAATCTTACTGTTATAAAGGAAAAGAGTAATTGTGCAAACATCAGCTTTTAATGACTATTCATATTTTTTAATGATCGTCCATATTCGACAGAGTTGCAATGGCGGCCATCATCCATCCAAATAAACAATCACGCCTTTGCATTAGCCCTCACACCTTCAATGTAAATCAGGCCTATATGTAAATAGAGATTTAATAGCATTTGCGTGACTCATTAGCGTGCAAATTGGAAACGGGTTCATTTACCCTACGACGAACATAGCTAATTTCATGTTTCCAGCTTATAAAATATCTATTAGATAGGACTCCACGTTACCTCACATTAGGATGGGATTCTGTGGCATGTTGACATGATATTTCAAAGTCGTGAGCGCTCATAAAAATAATTTTGGCTGGGTTTTGTTCGCCATGTGTCAACGACGATGACCTTTGCAGCATTACTGCATTTTTAATGATTAACACTGAGGGAGTCACATAGGAGCTGACCAGGCCCTTACATTATTACGAATCGTAAAATAATTTCCGGCTTGCACCAGGTGAAGTTTAACATCAAAGTTATGCTTTAAATGTCTGGAGGGATGTTAATCTAATGTAGCTTGAAGAATTTATCAGATGATTTTATTCTGAGTAAAAGAGAAAGTGCAGGACATAACTTGATTTGATTTCCTGGTTATTTTTTTAAATATTAACATATTCAGTAACATTATTATAATTCTGACAAACAAGCAGTGAACACGGCCAGCTTTGTGTATAAATTTACAAACAAAGGCAAACATTATTTCAATACATGCACAACAGAAGAGTTTATAACTGTATCAAAACTATAAAATAAGATTTTTATTAATTTTTTTTTTTTATTGAAGAACGTTAGTCACACTTCGTTTGATGTCAAAAAGCTAGATTGCATTTTCTATATATTATGGTGTCCAGGCAGAGGCGTCATGCCCATTCAAACTAAGGGGGCACGTGCCCCCTTGGTTTTTTTGAGCCAATGGATTTTGCATCCAACCTCAAAATCAAATAAGCGTCCATTAATCTGTTATTGACTTTTAATCTATTTAATATGCACACTATTATACATTCTGTGCTGCATCCTTGTCACTTTTCGGAGATTTTCGCCGTTTTGATAGTGTTTTTGATACATGTTACATTACTTTTATTCTGGCGGCAGCTGGTGCTGCAGTCAGCGCAGTCGCAGACGTCATCAGCGTCTGGGCGCGCTCATGAGCTCTCTGCTGTTGCTGGCTTGTTGCTGCATTTGGCTATCTTAGGAATTAAAACGTGTTAGAAACGCCCACAACATTTCCAAACCCTAATGTGCAGTTAACCTCCTCTGTGTAGAAAATGTATGGTTTTAAATGTGACCGTCTCAACGTTATATTAGTAGAGATTCAACTTCTTGGCACAACGCCAAAGTTCGCCAGAGTTCACGCGGGCGCGGAATCTCACATGCTCACATATGAGGTAAAATTTAATGCAAAAATCCTTTCCTCTAATAATTTTATCTAAACATATTTTTTTAAATCATTATTGAACATTAAAATCAATCACGTGTCTATAGCTTATGTCATTTTCGTTGTTTATATACTTTATGGATTTAAAATTACATTAATTTTATATGATAATGCAGTTGTTGTGCAAAATGCATTAATGACACAATTAAACAAGCCATTAAGACTTTAATAAATAAAACATGCCGTTTCAGATGTAAATATGATGCAAATGTGTCATTATTCCGATTGAATAGTATTTGATATGAAAGTTAGTCATCACATTTATTTTGGAGGTTTTTGCATGAAAGCAGGGGTTTTCAGATTGTTAGAAATGTAAGTGCCATGGAAAAGACTGAAAGCTCTATAATATTTCGTTTGATGTCTGTGTATGCACAAATTTCTGTGAGCTGTTGACACTGTGCCCCCTTAAAAAAATTGGTGCATGACGCCCCTGTGTCCAGGACATCAATTCAAACTTTAAGCACCTGTTGCTCCGCTGTATAGCAAGATGATATCTGCTGATACAGAATTCTCACAGAGAAAACTCAGAAAAACAGTTTTTGCACCTTGTCTAATTTACTTAAATGAAACAAGTTAATACAACACAATTTTTTATTTTTTTTTGTCTCAACCTATTTTTATAATGTTCAATCTGCTTTAATTTAAAAAATTACATGAACTCAATCATTTTATATTGGGAGCACATTAATGATTTTTGTTGCTATTACTTACTGGGCCGTGAATCTGTATTTCCCAGCATGCTTTGCATGTAACTGCCTTTGGAGAGTATTTTTTTTAATAAAAAGTTATTTTATGCATTTTTAGGTAAAGAGAAAGACTTTATAGTGTTTAATGTTGGTTTATCTTATTGATTTAGAAGAGTTTGTGTTATATTTTTACGAATTGTTTGGTTACAATCGTGCAGAAGAGTGGCACTTGTGGTTAAGTTGTGGATGTGACGTACGTACTTCTTTTAAAGAGCACTTACATGTATCTCTTCTCACATGTTTAACAAATGTGTCATTAGCATGCTAACGTGTGCTTATGCTAATTAGTATTATATAGAAACTGACAATTGGTTTAACTAGACTTTTTTGCTTGAGTGAACTTGTTTAGTCTTTGTTGAACAGACCAGAATTATTGCGTGGAAAAGTTTTCCTTAACTGAATGAAGTTTATTGAACAAGATATTTTTATGACCAATGAAAATATATTTATTAAGCTGGTGCAACAAAAGATTATTTGTTTAAATTAACTTATTGTATTCTTGTTGTACAAGCCTAATTTCGTGGAAAAGTTTTCCTTAATTCAATTATGTTGAATGAACAAACCATTTTACATTAACACTATAGATCCCTGGATAATTATACAGGGTTGAGCGAATCCAAAGGCGGCGTTTTTAAAAGTATAGTTTACCCACGTTGTATTAAATAATTTGTTTAATCAGCTGAGATTTCAACTTACTATTATTTATCTCTTATTTATCATGTCATAAGTTGAAGCAACTCATCTCTTATAGTAGTAAGTTGAAATGACTTGTAAATCTGAGTTTTAAAAAGGCAGCAAAGAAGTTTACAGTGCACATTTGAACTATTTTGTCACCCTCAAGTACCTTTGACCCTGGACCACAAAACTAGTCATACACTATAAAAAATATGCAGCATTTTTGTCAAATCAACACATTTTATGTTACTTTAACTTAAAAAATGAAGGTAAAGAATTTCAACTTGATTTATAAGTTAAGTCAACTTTTTAAGCCAAAAGTTAAAATAGTAGGTTGAATTGACTTGCAAAACCAAGTTGTTTTAAGTATCACAGGTATATAAGTAAAAGCAAAAAATACATTGTATGGCTCAAAATGATCGATTTTTCTTTTATGCCAAAATTCATTACAATGCAGAATGAAGTTAAAAGAACTTGGTTTTGCATGTGAATTCAACCTTCAATTTTAAGTTTTGAGCTGTGATAAGTTGAAATAACTTTAAAAAAAAACTAATTGAAATTGCTTAACTTAATTCTTTAAGTTTTCTATAATTTTATGTTGATTTGACAAAAATGCTTACTTTTTTACAGTGTAGGATATTAAGTAAGGATCGTGTTCAATTAAGATATTTAGTAAATTTCCTACCATAAATATATAAAAAGTGTATTTATCATTAGTAATATGTTTGGCTAAGGACTTCATTTGGACAACTTTAAAGATGATTTTCTCAATAATTAGATTTTTTTGCAGCTGCAAATTCCATCTTTTTAAATTGGCTATTATGATGAATAAATCTAAATTTAGAAAATAATCAACCCTTATGACCGGTTTTGTGATCCAGCCAGTGTTCAAATTGAGGGGGGGCTGGGGTGGTCCCAGACCTCCTAAAAGCATTGAGGGACCCCCTATAAAGCACAAAAATATAAATTGGGGTCCCCTGGTTCAAAATAAAATTAAAATATGAATTTAAAATTCTTGTGCTGCACTGCCACAAAGCGATACTGTCCATTATTTGTCCCAATTTCACAATAAACGTAATGTCTCAAGTGCGCCTCACAGAGTTTTCTGGAGGAATTGACAGATGATCTGCGTGTAAATTATATTAACCTCGTTGAAGAATCTTTAGTTATTATCTTTAGTAATCTTTAGGGTTAGGGGCTTAATTTGTGAAATACCAGGGACCCTATAATGGGGGGGCTTAGCAAAGTACCCCCATAATCTTTGATATAATTCGAACACTGGGTCCAGGGGTCACATTTAGGAGGACAGTAAAAGTAGGAAAAATAACAAATAGTATTATTTAATAGTGTCCCATTTTCTGTGGTTTCTTTTCATGTAAAGCTGCATTGAAACAATTGTAAAAACACGCTATATTAATAAATTTGACTCGACTGTATGATTTAAAAGATTTTTAGCAGAATACTGACGGCTCACTGACTTTTTAGCTTGAAGATTTGTGTAATGTCCCAGGTAAAAACAAAGTATACTTTGAATGTACTAAAAATATCCCACAAGTACAATGATATTTTTGTTCTAAATTAAAGTGTACACTCCAAAAAACAAACGGTGCTATATAGCATCAAAACTGTTGCCCCGGATCGCAACCATAGAAGAACCGTCTCCAGCGCCACACAGCACCGGCGAAGCACCTGCGCAGAACCACACAGGGGCCATACAGCACCACTATAGCACCACATATGGTTCTACAAAGCACTACATGGTTCTACACAGGTGCCCCACCGGTGCCACACGGCACCAAAAATGGCTCTTCCACGATTACGAGCAAAGAACCACTTTTGGTGCCATATAGCACCGTTTGTTTTTAGAGTGTAAAAGTTTAACACTAAAAACATACGAATTGAAAGTATCAACTCTAAAAATGGCGGGTTATTTTTTTTAAACCAGAAAAAGGGACGAGCCCAGCCGTTGGGTTGAAGTGCACCTATTTCATTGCTAAAAACATTATTTTGTGTATTTGATATAATACAAAGTGTTGGCATGGTTTATGGTTCAAATAAGACATTTTCCACATACCGTATATATTTTTGTATCTCCAGATATCCCCGTCTTCCTCAACACTTTGATTTTGTACAAAACTCATCGATCTGAAAAGCTCTGTATCCCTGATTGGGAGCTTTTTGACCCAATGCAGAGTTGAAAATAAGCATTTTATGGAGTATAGTTTTACTTAAGTGCACTTGAATAAAGTATACTAAATACTAGTAATACTTAAATTGATTTTTAGTGTACTGAAATTAATGGTGTCTTAAAATAAAAAAATGTATATTAAGAACAAAACTAGTGCATGAAAAAAGTATATTTTAGTGCACTTTTACATTTGAGTATTAATTTAAACATTCTTTACCAGCTATTGAAAAATTATTGCACGAGTCATATGAACTACTATTATGATTAAAACGAAAAAGATTTCAACTATAAAAAATACTCGACAGAAAAAAATATGTCTGCAACAACACAAGGGCAAGAACATGACAGAATTTTTATTTTTGGGTGATCTATTCTCTTTAAAGCAACCCAACGGATGTAAATAGCGCGAGAGCAACACCCTTACGACATCAGAATACAGTCTAGCACCTGAAGAGAGAATATTTTATTCACATATGTGCGTTCCATACAGGGCAAATATTTTCTCATAACAATGTTTGATGTCATTTCACCTCTAAATGCTTGAGCCAAACTAAACTGTCAACAAGTAAAAAAGAAAAAGGTTATGCAAACTGTGTGCAGCTGAATTCTCGTTTATCTGGAGGTGTGACGCATGCCAATGACTCGAATTTTGCAAACGGCGGGAATGTAATGAAATGTGATGAAGAAAAAATAAAGTACTCTTAATTATTCAACACCTCTTCGGGATAATATTCCTATTTTGCTCTGTATTTGCCGACGGTAAAAAGAGATGATGTTTAAATCGTACAAAAACCTAACTAGTTTGATAAGCAAATGGTCCTGAAATCATTCAAGCCCATCGAGTGCTATCGTTTACCCCGTGGATCCCAACTTGATTGGTCTGCAGTCTAGAAATGCAAAGGATAAATCTCCCATATTAACACAAATACTGCGGTCCACTTTTACACAATCAACTCATTTCAGATGATCGGTCCCTCAGAGCCACACTTCCGAAAGCCGCGTGCATGTGGAGGTACGTATGGATCCTCTGGAATTATGAAAATTACAAAAAAAAGATGGGTGAGGAATGGAAAACAATGAAGCGATTTCCTGTCGCTTATAAAAAAAACAAATCATGTGGTAATAAGCTTCGAAGCTTAAGAGAATAAATGTCTGTCCTTTAGTAAGTTTTTCTCATTTTTTTAATTTTACATTTTTCTTTTCCTCCTATTCTGGATTCAGTGCAATGCATGGAACAATACAAGGGTCCCCAGGGGCGGTTTTCTTTGTGGATTTTTTGGGAGCGGCGTTGATTGGTGCGGACGCTTAACTGGTGTCCATGGATTCCATGTTGGCGCTGGAGGAGTCCCTCTGGATGCTGTCAAAGATGGCGGCTAGCTCGGGATTGGAGCTGATCTGAGACTGGAACTCGCTCATCAGGGGGCTTTTCTCCGCTTCTGGGATGGTTAGCAGAGCTACCACCGCACGCATGGCCGACCGCTTGAGCTCGTCCTGTTTTTCAAACTCTTGCTTTACAGAGTTCGCCTTTACCTGGGGAGAAACGATTGTTTTGAGCAAAAGTCATTTATGCATTTGGCAGATGCTTTTATCCAAAGCGACTTAAAGTGCATCAAAAGTACAAATGTTTTATCAGCATGTGTGTTGCATGGGTTTAAACCATAGACTGTAAAAAAAGATGGACGCCGTGATGCCGCTTCCTTTTATTGAATCACGCCCAATTCAACCACAACCCTTGAACCTCTCATTTGGCTTGCTAAAATAAGATAAGTTAAATACAAATACAACTAACAACTTAAATTTAAAGACACAAAATAATACACTATATATTAAAAACAGTTTTTTTTAATTATTTAAAGAGCACCTATTTCATTGCTAAAAAAACAACATTATTTTGTATATTTGGTATAATACAATGTGTTCGTGTGGTTTATGGTTAAAAAACACTTTATTTTCCACATACCGTACTTTCTTTGTAAAGCTGTGTCTCTGATTGGCCAGCTAATCTGTATGTTGTGATTGGTCTGAATACCTCTGACCTCAGCCGGAAATGTGACGCTCCTTACCCTCTTTGAAAGATTCGCGCACAATGCAATGCTAACAGGAGTTATCATACAGGTTGTGAGTCCGAAGCGGGAGGAATTATGATAATGTCGGTCTTGTCTACATCACCGCTCCCGGGAAATAAACTGTTGCCTACAATCCATGTGTTTGTTGTAGTATAAGAAAATAAATTTACATTGGAGACGATAACTTGTGTCATCTTTTACTTTGGGGTTTCTACCTTTTGCATATCGTTAACATGAACCAATACACACTAACACACCAAAGGAAATGTAAAAACATGAATTGGACAATAGGTGCTCTTTAAAATGAACAACTAGTCTATCACAATGTGTTGGAAGGCAAAATTAACAATCTTTAGTTCACACAGTCCGTTTTAACTAACATTACGCATGTTTTCTTAGCTAATAGCATTTATTAAATAATTAAGCCGTCAGATCCTGTAGGTCGGTTAGTACAGTTTACTGCTGAACAACTAATTTTGTCGGTGTGAAATAAAACAAAAATCGAAAATGAATAGTTAGTTATATTTTCGATCTTCCCTCGAAAATCCGACAGTCCGCTCAGAGAAGCTGTCCCGTTTCTATATTCAAATTACTAGCGAAAAACAATCAGAAATATATTTATAATTATCTGATTTTGTCATTTCTCTCCTTTTGCTGATTTAATAATACGATTAGGGCTGCAACTATCGATTATTTTCATAATCGAATAATCTTCGTTTATTTTGTCGATTAATCGACTAATCGGATAAAAACAAAGTTTGATTTTTCACTTATTACAGCTAAATAAGGCACTAAATTAGGGTATTCACATGTAGAAGTGTACTTTAAAAAGAGCAAACGCCACACACTACTACAGAGTTTTACTAATTCAATCTTTTATTTTGATATTTTAAGCCTTAATTAAAAAAAATGTGTGCAACTTCTAAAATAGTTGAACATCTATAAAATGCCAAAATATAAATAAACAAAACTAATTGAGTCTTCAGGGATGTGCTGGTGAGAACACTTTGCCACAGATTGATAAACTCATATTAATCTTTAAAACTTTAGACCTTGATGAGAATTAACATTATTCATTATTAACTAAATAAATAAGCCATTATGATATGAAAGTGAGATACATGCGTTGTTACAGCAATAAAAACCTGGATTTCCCAGCAGAAAAACATCAACCTAGGAAAACAGTTTTAAAGTTGCCCAATTCAGACCTCCACTGAAAGGCAAAGGATCTGGCAACACTGCCTTGCTTAAACAAGCTGGTTGTGCGGTGACAAGAAGCAGCGCCTGATAAAGCGCCTTGCAGCTCGTGTTGTATTAGGAAACAGCGTCTGATGCGCTGTTTGAAGCATGCGTGTCTGCACTTTCCAATGGTGATGTCACAGACCAACTAATCGATAATGAAATTCGTTAACAAAAACGAACCGCTAATTAGAACTAACTGCTGCGGCACAAATCTAGTCATGTTAGCATTAGTTTGTGGTGTTTCTTATACATTTTGTTTACCTTTGTGGTGCACGTCGCCCTTAGAGGCTCTACGAGTCTGTCCAACCTCTGTAGCACCGCACTAGGACACAGAGATGATAATCTGGCCAGCATAAGAAACGTCAGCATCTTAAAACACATTAATACAGAAAATAAATATCAACATTAGCTTTAACATTAGTGTCTTCGTACATTTATCATAAGACTACCTAGTAACTATCAAATACTGGTAGCTCTTCAGCCAACAACATAACTCTTTATTTAAAGTGGAAAAAAAAACATTAAAAAAATTGCAAATTTTTGTGTAACTAATGGCTTTGGTTTTATTATCATGCAAGTACACCTAGTAATCATTAAATTTTTTGTCGATCCATCATGCATCACGTCTTTCATGTGACCATGCATTGAATCTTTGTTAATCAATTCACTCTTTCATCTTCTGCATGATCTGCATGGCAAACCGCATCTCTTCTCATGTAAGATTTATAGCTTTACCTTAATATCGTAATGGTCCTTTAGTCCGTCTTCCACGTGATTTAAGAATTCGAAGATGTCGAGTCTATCAAGGCAGCTGTCTAACAGAGTGTACATGCATTCAAACGCAGCTTTCCGGATGTCTAGACCATCGTCCACCGTGTGTTTGAACGGACCCATTTCAACCTAGAACGAGATGTATATTACTTCCCTTTCAGGTTTTAGATGGCAGAAGTAAAGTTAGATTTAAAAATCAGATTACCTCTCTGATGAGTTCCTTGCGCACTTTGGTCTCATTGTACAAATGAGGCAGAACCGTGTCCAACAGGTCCCGAATAAGAGAGGGTTTGTTATGCGCTGCCGAGTTAAAGGTGAC
Source organism: Misgurnus anguillicaudatus (assembly GCF_027580225.2). Classification (NCBI taxonomy): domain Eukaryota; kingdom Metazoa; phylum Chordata; class Actinopteri; order Cypriniformes; family Cobitidae; genus Misgurnus; species Misgurnus anguillicaudatus. Next base: position 25,943,029 of record NC_073337.2, read on the forward strand.
TAAAGCCACTCTTCGTACGTTGAGGTCTGGATCTTCCAATGTCTTCAAGAAATCACCTAAAATCAAATAAAATAATCATAATAAAAAGTGGAAGGAAAAATAGAAACTTACTTAGATAGTTTTACAGAATATGAAAACTCTGAAGTTACGGCTGCACAATTAATCGAAAAACTAGTCGAGATTACAATTGCAGGTGAAACAATTACATAATCACCAAAAGCCTGTCTATTTGTGCTAATTTCAGTGCTTTCGCCAAAATGTTTGGGCACCATTTTAGATAATAAAATTGACAAGTTGACTTGTCCTTTAGCCATTCATTTTGGATAACTCACATAATTATTTGTAATTTACATGATATTATTTAGTTTTGGATGTTTCAAATTTACCATGCAGCTGCTTCACAGAAAGTTATAAAACATTTCAAAACTTCAATGTAAAATCATACATTAAACCATAAAAAATAATCCCAATTACAATATCAAGCTGAATAATCAACAATTATGTTTATTTTGTCATAATCGTGCAGCTCTAGTTGTGTCAAACATGTATACAATTCTTCATCTTGCTAAACACAAAGGAAAATATTACAGAAAAAAAGTTACAGATCTGGGGCACCATTCACTTCCATAGTATTATTTGTTCCTATTATGAGGGTCAATGGTGCCCCAGATTTGCTTGGTTACAGACATTCTTCAAAATATCTCCCTTTGTGTTAAGCAGAAAAAAGACGTTTTTGCAGGTTTGAGGGCAAGTAAATTACTCAATTTTCATTTTTGGGTGAACTATCCCTTTATACTGCCAGGTACAGAAAATTTGGCACAGCACCAATTTTAAAGGAAAACACCACCGTTTTTCAATATTTTAATATGTTCTTACCTCAACTTAGATGAATTAATACATACCCATCTTTATTCAATGCGTGCACTTAATCTTTGTACAGCACGTCGTGAATGTGTTAGCATTTATCCTAGCCCCATTCATTCCTTAGGATCCAAACAAAAGTTTTATTTTGTGACACCATACTTACTTGTGTAACTAGTCATGTAACAGTCTTTAAATAGGGAATACATGTAAGTGTTTGGTGGCTTCATCCCTGTTTGGATCCTAAGGAATGAATGGGGCTAGGCTAAATGCTAACACAATCACGACGTGCTGTACAAAGATTAAGTGCATGCATTGAAAAAAAGATAGGTATGTATTAATTCATATAAGTTCAGGTAAGAACATAGTAAAATATTGAAAAACTGTGGTGTTTTCCTTTAACAAAAAAATCAAATGTTATAAGAACATACAGCAGACACAAAAAGTGGTCTGATTTCTCAACCAACTTTTGCAACTTTTCTTATTTTAAAATATGAGATACAATAGGTGCTATACATATTCAAAAAGTATTCTTGATTTGGCTAACAAAACTTTCAGCTAACCAAAGGATTAGTGCTGCTCGATTATGGGAAAAATCTTAATCCGATTATTTAACACGATTACTTAATGACTGTAAAAACATGCATTTATTTATATAGTTTTACTTCAGTTAACTTGGATTGAATATAAATTTACAAACATAAACAGGTTTTCACTGCAAAAAATGATTTTCAAGAAAAAAAATCTTAGTATTTTGTCTTGTTTTCAGTAAATCTAAACATTCCTAAATGAAGATGCTCCCTCTTGATGAGCAAAACGACCCAAGAAAATAAGTCTAGCTTCTAGACCAAAAACATCAAACTTAAGTGATTCTGTGCATAAAACAAGCAAAAAATCTGCCAATGGGGTAAGCAAAAAAAAATATCTTGAACGTTTTTCTTAACCACTAAAATCAAGAAAAATTTAAGAAAAATTTGCTTACCCCATTGGCAGATTTTTTTGCTTGTTTTATGCACAAAATAACTTAAATTTGATATTTTTGGTCTAAAAACTAGACTTATTGGGTCGTTATCAAGAAAAAGCATTTTAATTTAAGAATTTTTAGATATTTTTACTGAAAACAAGACAAAAATACTAAGATTTTTTTTTTTTTAAATAACTTTTTGCAGGGTACAACATGACTTCGGACAGATGCGAGAGACAAAGAGGCGCCACGATGCAGTTAATTATTTTTTAAACAAAAGGGATAGTTTGGCTCAGCTCGCTTAAAACGCATAAAACAAATGTATCAAGTACATAAGGATACTTTGTGTTGGGACTTCGGACAGATTTTAGAAAGCGTGCACGTGCGAGAGGGAGGCACAGCATTGCAGGCTGGATTTATAACACAAAACGAAATGACAAAAACGGAATGCGGCACACTAAATGTAATACCTCGATTATCTTGTTTTTCCAATCGAAATGTGCAAAAATCGAAATAGAAAAACCATTAATTGCACAGTACTACAAAGGATCATCTGATGAAAGCACTTGCCTATGCAATTTTTAAGAAGGGGGTCAATCGTCTGAGGATGATCAGAAATGGTGAATTTAACAGCCGTGACTACTGAGCTCCTGGCGTAGGATGATCCTGGAAAGAAAAGAGAAAATTTTAAATCAAAGGCTTCTGAAATAAAAAGAAACCAAAGAAAGGTTGGATACAGGCAAAGTTTGACACTCACCTGATAACAGATATCCCTTAAGCCTGGGCAGAAGGGTCTCTGGGTCGATGAGCGTTAACTTTCCCAGGCATTCGGCTACCACGTTCCTCGTGCCTTCTTCTGTGCACTCGCTGTGTTTGAGCAGCAGCGTCCAAACGCTTTCCACGTACGGTTTGAGGCCTGCCACCGAAGCCGAGCTGATGATTTCCTTCAATGAGTGTAACAGCAGGTACTGTCGCTTGGGCTGGCCAGAAATCTCCTGCAGTACAAAGGGCAGGTACTCGGGTAGGTTTCCCACGCTGATGCTACCTAATGCGTACGAGGCCGCCGATTTCACCTCTTCGCTTGCCGAAGAGAACGCATCCAGGATGACTGTTTTCAGCTCCGGCTGTCCGCTGAGATCGACGTAATGGCCGACCTCTCCCAGCGAAAGCAGAGCCAGCAGTCGGATGGAGTCGGTGGAGCGCGAGTTCTTCACGTCTTGGATGAACTGGCCCACCACCGCAGGTCCCTCTTTGGGGCAAGCGCGAGTCAGCGCGGCCACGCACTTTGCGATCGAATAGTAGGATTGTTTGTGGGTAAGGGCCGCGCTCTGGGCGTATACTGGACCTGTTAGCATACGCAGCAAATCCATGTACCCCAAACTGGCAGTTCCTGTACCTACGAGCGCCTGGAAGAACTCCAGCATGGCGCTGAGGGCACCGCCTTGCAGCAATGGTGAACGAACCAAAGCTATGAGCTCGGCCAAGATGGAGCCGCTGATCTTAGAAAGCGAGTCTGGGTGCACCCGTGCGAGCGTGGTCAGGAAGCTAATAGCCATCTGGGAGACATGCATGTCGCTTTCATTGATAAGAGGAGGCAGCTCGGCCAGCACGGCATCGATCATGGCCGGCGTTACGCTGTCGCTGTAGTTCTTCACTAGTATGTCCAGGGCAGCCAGGGTGCTTAGCTTTAAAGCTCGCTGGTTCTTACGCAAGAACGAGGCTAGGATGGGAACGGCTTCGCCCAAGATGGGCCTCAAGTTGATCTTTAGTGGTGACCCGGCGATGAGGGTCAGAGCTTTGACGGTGGTCAGCCTCGTTATCTCGTTCTTCAGACGCTCCAGGAAGATGTGAAGAGTGCCTGGTAGATCTGCACCGAGGCTATCGCCGAAGTTGCAAATAATCTGGCCCATACATGAAATGGCTCGCTCCTTAACTTCCTGGTCGATATCTGCAGCTTTCAGCCTTTTGATGGTGCAGGCGAAGAGGTCGGAGATGTAGGGCGATGCGTCGAAAGCATCGGTTTGATCGAGGGGCCTGATGACTTTGACTAACTGCTGGGTGACCAGTAAGGCTTCGGAGGTGATCTTATAAAAGGGATCACCTACACAGGCGACTACCGGAGGCACTATAGCCTGAACGTGGGGGTGGAAGACTTGAGGCTGATGGTTGCACAGGATCACGTACAAGCAGGACAGAGCATCTATCTTCAGGTTTGAAGAGCTCGACTTGTCGTTGAGAGAAAAGATGATTCCTAAACGTCACAAACAAGAATAAAAATCCATTTTGAATCTTTGAGACTTAAAGGAGGATTCCCACTCTAAGTCAAATGTAACTTTTCCCTGACTAAAAAGCTGAATTTAGTGTACACCTTGAGTTTATAAAAATGTAGCTTAAATGTGTAAAAATGCAATTACATTTAAAAAAAAATTTACTAAAATTTAAAGCAAAAATTTAAAACAAACCAAAATCCTTAATATTCCATGACTTGGCAAAAAAAAAAACATCCCTGACTTTCAATGTCTCGAAAAGACCTTTAAAATTTTCATGATATTCCAAAAATTCCATGACCGATGGGAACCTTGTTAAAGGGTATACTCCAGCCAAATGTCAAAATGACCCCATGATTTACTCACTTTCAAGCAATCTGAGATACGCATCTCCATCATCTTTCAGACGAACACATTTAGAGTTTTTTTTTAGGAAATGTCCTCGTCCTTCAAGCTTTATAATGGGACAACTTCTGACTTTGAAGCCCAAAAGAGTGCATTCATCCTTCACAGATGTTATCCACAAGGCTTCATGGGCTTAATCAAGGTCCCTCGCAGGCAATCGATGCAAAATTGTGTGAAAAATATCCATATTTGAAACTTTAGAAACTATAATAACTAGCTTCTTGTAACGATACCATCTTGGACTTTAGCGTAATGAGAGTTGATTGTTTTTGGTACATTGCGCAGTGACTATCGTTGAAAATATAGATATTTTTCTAACAATTTCGCATCGATTACCCGCGAAAGACCTTTAGTAATCATGTGGATTACCTCTGCGAAGGATGGATGCACTTCCTGGGTTCCAAAGTCCCAAAGTTGCTTCCCGATCCCTGTCCTCTCCTATTAGAAACTTGGAAAAGCAAGGACATTTACTAGATGTAATAGGGCTGGGCGATATGGAGTGAAAATTATATCTCGATATATTTTGCTATATCTCGATAGCCGATATATATCTCGATAGCTTTGCGTGGAAAATACCCTTGCCAAAAAACTACTGCAAAACAAATATGTCAAAATCCACAAGGGCTTTTTAATTGAAGTGCAAAGTGGTATTTCACGTCGGAACAAAGTGCTTCTGGAACATTTAAAAAATATATAAAAAAATTATACTTTAACTAAGAAAATACAAAAAAAATTAAAAAATAAAACAACTCAACTTCAGATATTAAGTTTTTGGTAGACGTTGACAATTCTTAGTATTTTTTCTGAAAACCCTCAGGAGATAAGGGTATTTATCCTGGAATAACAGGTTTTAGGCGGGGAACACTTTAAAATAATGTTCATTAGTTAACATTAGTTAACTACATTAGTTAACATGAACTAATGATGAACTGCACTTATACAGCATTTATTTATCTTTATTAATGTTAATTTCAACAATTACTAATACTTTATTAAAATTTGGTTAACGTTGGTTAATGCACTCTGAACTAACATGAACAAACAATGAACAGCTTTATTTCTATTAACTAACATTAACAAAGATTAATAAATACTGTAACAAATGTATTGCTCATGGTTTGTTCATGTTAGTTAAAACATTAACTAATGTTAACTAATGAACATTAACGAACATACATCAGTCGTCTTCTCTGTCAGTAATATCCGTGACTGATGACATTTACGCGAAAAAGAAAGTATACGGAGAAACGGACATTAAAGCACTGCCACCTTTTCACTGTCACCAGAGAGAGACGCGCGTGGTCGAAGCGCTTCACGCAACGAGAGAGAGAGAGAGAGAGAGAGAGAGAGAGAGAGAGAGGCGCGCTGAGCGCTCACAACAATGAATTTAAGCCGTTTTAAATAGTAAAATATACATGTAAACGGGAATCATGGAAGATCTATTCGAGATGGCCAGTGTTGATTCCGCGACGGGCGCCGCCATGTTAAATGAGACAACACGCGAGGGGAGGAGGGACAAAAGCGGGGAGGCGGGGGCGAGCAAAGCACACAGAGAAGGCAAAGAAGCAAAGTGGCGAAATCAGAATTTAATATAAACATTATATCGATATATATGATATGTCAAAATCCATTTCGAGTTTTAAAAATATATCGATATAGTTTGAATATCGAGATATCGCCCACCCCTAAGATGTAATAACTCCAAATGTGTTCGTCCGAAAGACGATGGACATATGTATCTCGGATTGCTCGAGGGTGAGTACATCATGAGGTAATTTTGATATTTCGCTGAAGTATTGCTTTAAAGAGACACTGCACTTTTTTTTGAAATATGCTCATTTTCCAGCTCTCCTACAGTTAAACATTTGATTTTTACTATATATCATTGTGCCTCCTGCAGCCATGTTACAGCAGCAAAGTCCTTGATTATTACGCCAAAATGAGAGCACAGTCCTAACCACATCGGCCCAGAAAATCGAAACCCCCAATTCTCCGTCGGTCTTAGTACACGATGTAACTACAGAAGAGTCAAGGTTCAAATAGGAAAAATACTGAAACTCTTTGGTTATTTTTAAGCGCGATGCTATATGGATCATGCTAAGCTATGCTTAAAGTGGCACCGCCAGACCCAGAGATCGGCCGAATGGACTCCAAAACAGTAAAAATCAAACGTTCAACTCCAGGGGAGCTGGAAAATTAGTATACCTTCAAAAAAGTGGACTGTCCCTTTAACGTAACGCTACATAAAATTTTTTAATTAAAAAGGAAATAACATTTCAAGGTTCACCCCATTGTGCTTTTATAAATGTCACACTTGTCAAGATCAATGCAGGAATGACTCTACTCGCTTTAACATGCAGTGTCTCGCCTGCAGTGCCGCATACCTGGGATGAGAACGGGAATATGCTGCGTCAGAGCTCCCGGCAGCACGTTTACCAGTTCTGTCAGCATGTTGAAGCAGCACTGCCTGGTCTTAACACTCTTCTCCTTCATCTGTTTGTGCAACGCTTTCACTATCATGGAGACCTGCAAAGGAAGACATGATTTATTGCTCTCGCAGTCTCCATAAACTACCAGTAGTCTTATTATTAACTGTCTCCCAATAGTCTCCATGGTATGTTGCTATGAAATATCTTTGGTTAAAAAGTTGATGTATCTTAGGTCTGTGAACATTAGGGATGCACCAATATATCTGCCTATATTCGGTATTGGCAGATAAAAGCAATTTTTTATTATCAATCATCGGAGGATTGTTTAAAACAGCCGATGATCAGGGCAGATGATATCAAGGGGGGGGGGTGCATGTTATTACTTTGAATTGGGTGACAATAACAACAGAATTGCAGTTTGTATGTTCTGCACTTCTAGGACTTCACAACATAATCATTTGAAACAAGAAGTTAAAAGCAAAACTATCGGCAGATGTCATTTCAAGTAAATGAATATTGTTTCGGCAGATGTCACCAAAATTAATCGAATATCGGCAGATGTCATACAAAGTAAACATATAACTGTATTGGCAGATGTTGCCAAAAGCAATCAAATATCGGCAGACAACATTCCAAGCAAACGAATACCGTTTTGGCAGACGCCATTTCAAGCAAAGAATACCATATCGACAGATGTCATTTCAAGCAAACGAATATCAATTTGGCAGATGTCACCGAAATTAATAGAATATCGGCAGATGTCATACAAAGTAACCATATCACGGTATCGACAGACCCCACCCAAAGCAAACAAATATCGGCAGACACCACCCCAAGCAAACGAATACCGTATCGGCAGATGTCATTAAAAGCAATCGAATATCAGCAGACGTGATACAAAGTAATCATATAACGGTATTGGCAGATGTCACCCAAAGTAATAGAATATCGGCAGATGCCATTTCAAGCAAACTAATATGGGCAGATGTCATACAAAGTAATCATATAACGGTATTGGCAGATGTCACCAAAAGCCATCAAATATCATCAGACAACATCCCAAGCAAACAAATACCGTTTTGGCAGACGCCATTTCAAGCAAACGAATATCGTTTCGACAGATGCCATTTCAAGCAAACGAATATCAATTTGGCAGATGTCACCAAAATTAATAGAATATCGGCAGATGTCATACAAAGTAACCATATCACGGTATCGGCAGATGCCACCCAAAGCAAACAAATATCGGCAGACACAACCCCAAGCAAACGAATACCGTATCGGCAGATGTCATTAAAAGCAATCGAATATTGGCAGACGTGATACAAAGTAATCCTATAACAGTATCAGCAGCAGATGTCACCCAAAGCGATAGAATATCAGCAGATGCCATTTCAAGCAAACGAATAACGGCAGATGTCATACAAAGTAATCATATAACGGTATCGGCAGATGTCACCAAAAGCAATCAAATATCGTCAGACAACATCCCAAGCAAACAAATACCGTTTTGGCAGACGCCATTTCAAGCAAACGAATATCGTTTGGACAGATGGCATTTCAAGCAAACGAATATCAATTTGGCAGATGTCACCAAAATTAATAGAATATTGGCAGATGTCATACATAGTAATCATATCACGGTATCGACAGATGTCACCAAAATTAATAGAATATCGGCAGATGTCATACACAGTAATCATATCACGGTATTGGCAGATGCCACCCAAAGCAAACAAATATCAGCAGACACAACCCCAAGCAAACGAATACCGTATCGGCAGATGTCATTAAAAGCAATCGAATATTGGCAGACGTGACACAAAGTAATCCTATAACAGTATCAGCAGCAGACGTCACCCAAAGCGATAGAATATCAGCAGATGCCATTTCAAGCAAACGAATAACGGCAGATGTCATACAAAGTAATCATATAACGTATCGGCAGATGTCACCAAAAGCAATCAAATATCGTCAGACAACATCCCAAGCAAACAAATACCGTTTTGGCAGACGCCATTTCAAGCAAACGAATACCGTTTGGACAGATGGCATTTCAAACAAACGAATATCAATTTGGCAGATGTCACCAAAATTAATAGAATATCGGCAGATGTCATACAAAGTAATCATATCACTGTATCGGCAGCAGATGTCACCCAAAGCGATAGAATATCAGCAGATGCCATCCCAAGCTATTGTCAGATGTCATACAAAGAATTCATATAACGGTATCGGCAGAAGCCACCCAAACAAATACCATATCGGCAGATGCCATATCAAGAATCGAATAGTGATACCGGCAGATGTCATGAAGAGTAATCGAATATCAGTAAATGTAACACAAAGTAATCATATAACATATCGGCAGATGCCACAACAAGTAATCGAATATCGGCAGATGCCACAACAAGTAATCGAATATTGTATCGGCAGATGTCATTTCAAGTAAACGAATATCAGTATTGGTACAGAAATGTTGTATGCATCCCTAGTGAACATAGTGTTTAACATAAAACACATATGTTATTTAAATGATGTATTGTACATTTTATTCTTAACATGCGAAGCAGATTTGTGGATGAATAATTATTATTGATGGGGTTAACTGACAACAAACTCCACAGTCTCATTGTGTGACCCTGATCAGTTATTTAACGACATATACCTTTTATCATTAATGGGCCTATGATTTATAGCCTGGTTTGGACATGGTGCTAGCAAATAAGTGCTGTCACGGGGTTAAGCCAACACCTAAAACCCATTCCTTAGCTACTCTGTTGTCTGTATAAACCTCCTAGGACTGGGCGGTATTGACTGAAATGCATATCTCTGTGATTTTGGGACGAATGGTGATATACGGTACATATCTCTGTGTTTTCTATAAAGTGTAATCAATGTTTACATGCAAGTCAAAGCCATGTCACAATCATCTTTAATAAAACAGTGTATGATGAAAATAAAATTCTAAGACAGGATTTCGCCCCCGTTTAAAAATATACAGCTGCACAACATGCGAGCTGTTTGGAAAGCTAACGTCTGACCTCAATGTACATTTCTGGCAGAGCTTCTGTTGCAAAGAAGGAGGGTCATATCAGAATGATATAGATGGGATTTTCTCACCTGCTGAAATAAAATACAGATATATTACCAAAACTTGAAATACACCACCATCCAGCCCTAAAACCTACCAGGTAAAAAGTTAAGCGCACATTTCCTTACCTGGTTTTGAAGCATTGTGAGAGGAGTTTCCCCCTGTTCCATAGCATCCGGGTCACACAGCCAACTCTGGGCCGGCCGTGTCTGCTTGAGCAGGGACAGGTAGGCGTGGAAAACATCTGCTTTGACGTTTTCTTCTCGTTCTTTGAAGCGGGCGATGAGCGCTGGCGAAACGGTGCGGTAGAACTCGGGTAGCATCTCGTGTCGTGTGCTCACCACGGCATCCAGACACTTGGCTGCCGCTCTCCTCACTTTCCAACTCATGTCGTCGTCATCGCTGTACTCATCGTCACTTCCTGTTTGGGTCACACGGGTTAGGTTAGGCTTAATAGGCTAAATCAAGTCTAGTACAAATATTCTGCAGTTTAATAGTGTTGAGCATCAGCATCATTAACAGTCTGCATGTTTGTAGCACTTCAGTTTTAAGCAATCAGAGCATCAAAGCTCACACGCTGTCAAACATACCGGGTGGTAATTTTAACCCTCGGGCCCTCCAAAACAAAGAGCGTGGATCTCTGAAGCGTACAATCCTTAGAGAAAACAAACATACCATCGAATCGAATGCTGCCAAGCCCTGTGAGCCAACTACAGCTGCTGACAAACTGGTGCACGGAAACAGCTAATAAGTATGAATATGATTCATGGATGAAAATGACACCCATCAAAAAGGCCGAAAACAAAAATCTTTAATTTTAGAAAAGCAGTTTTACTTAAAGGGGTCACATGACGTTGTTAAAAATAACTTTGTTTGGTTTATTTGGTGTAATGCAATGTGTTTACGCGGTTTAAGGTTCAAAAAAAAATTTTTTTGTTGCTCCTCTATGTCCCGCATTTTTTAAAACACGTCTATTGTGCAAAGGTCATTGATCTGAAAAAGTGCAGTGTGCTCTGATTGGCCAGCTATCCAGCGTGCTGTGATAGGCCGAATACCTCAAGCATTTGACGGAAATGATACGCCCCTTACCATATTTGGAATATAAGCTCCCAAAGCACAGCGTCTCTAAAACATGGCGGTGGTGGCGACGGCAACAATACTACAGCGAGATGAAAACTTACGCCTTCTTTCTTTGCGTATACATTTGGGCGGCGTATGCAAATCTTCCCACACAGTGAAAGATATGTGGGGGCATGTTAGAAAGGCGTAAATGAGCCTTCATTTAAGTAGGAAATTATTTTTGGGTTTGAGACTTTAATATTATAACACCGTAATTGATCTTCTATATACATGAAAATCTATTAAAACTCCAAACAAAGGAAAACATGAAATCGCATCACCTTTACTTAAATTAATGGAGAGGGGCTCCTAAATATGACATAATAACTAAATAATGCATATTAGCTTAAACGATTCTTTCCATTAACGAATGAAAAATTTTGAAAGGAGTTACGAGCTGCGGGAGGAGCGAGTCACGAGTCACACAACACCGTATACATCACTGGATAACTTATGATTTACTACATTTTCGATTTACTACGACTTCTAGCGTCATCGGTTCTCCCTCTCCCGCTGATTGACATGTGGGCGTGGTTTTCCGTGGGAAGTGCCCATTAAAAGAAATTATACGTATGGCTTACCACGTCAGCTGGACCCGTATTCGAAAAAAACTTGCAGAAACTTTTTGAACCCTGGCGAAGATCATTCGGCACAAAAATACTCTGTAACATGTCTAACTACTTTTTGGACACTTTGCCTATGTTTAGCATGAGGAAACAACGCTTAAACTGTATTAATAAGTCAGAATGCATGAAATACAGCTGAACCCCCCCTTAAGCTTTTTACATGCAACGCCGAGTACATTCACACTCGGTTTACTTCAGAGCACTAATGGCTATAAGAGCTCTCAGTAAAGATGCTTTTTCATGGCAAAAATGCATAACTGCTGTCAGAAACAGATCAATTACATGCTCGCATGCATTTGGGTGGTTGAAAAAGTGCCTGTTTCAAATATCTGAAGTGGCAATGAAACGTAAAGGACAGCGGCAAACATTTCAGCCAGTCTGGCTGTTACGGGACAATTGGTCTCTCCAGAAACCCAATCTCGGTGCCAAACTTCACTGGGTGCGATTGACTTTATGTAAAGCTGCTAGACTAAACCAATCACCACCATGCCTTCATTCCAAGTCCCTGCAGATGTCTCAGACAGAAAACAGACTGCCTTTCTGTCTGAGATGTTATCAATACGGCACCTTTAATGCGGTTATTGGTTTTTTAATCTTAAGTGAGATTTCTCTTCAATATCGGGAGAAATAACTCTAGGCTTGTTGTTATTGATGTTAGATTATTTCACTCTGAATGCATAGGCCATCACACCTCAGCACTAACAAACCAAGCTGGTAACTTACATCTAAACAACCCGTACGAGTAGGGAGAGAGAATAAATCCTTCCTCAGACAGTGAGTCTCGCCTCATACCTTGGTAATCTTCATCTATGCCGTCGGCATCCATTGCGTTCTCATCTTCATCCTCGTCATCGTAATTGTAGTTGGGGTCATAAGTCAGGTACTTCAGACAGATGCTAATGACTGTCGGGACGTGTGGGTAGACTTCTTTTGGACACCTGGGAAAGTCATGGCAGATCTGCATTAAGAAAGCTCTGTAGTGGATAATATCCCTTAAAACTCATCTTTGAACATCAAAACAGCATATCTAAAAGTTTGATCTTGTAATAATCATCTCTTTATGCCTTGAGAAAGCTTAAATGAAACTCTTAACTAGGGATGCTCCGATCAGGATTTTTGCAGCCGATACCGATCACCGATTTGTAATCTTCGTGATCGGCCGATACCAATTCCGATACCGATTTTTTTTAAGCTGATATGCAAGCTCTTTGATGACTGTAACTGTTACAATCTTCTAAATAAAATAATACCACTGATGTTGCCTTTGTTATATTACTTGCAGTAATTAGGTATATTATTGTTTTAATAGAGACTCAAATAAATAAGCACAACAAATATTTATTCTGCAAAGAGAAATTTAATATGGCTTTAAAAAGGCTTATGTCTCCTAAAAGTACTGAAAATAAAACACTTCACAGACTTTACTGTATTAATTAAATATACACGCATTCGTATGAAGTATAAAAATTCTTTAGTCAAGAGCAGAGAGTGATTTTATGAGAGATGAATTAGGTTACTGCAGCTTTAAGACTTGACAGAGATCGCTCTGTTCACGTGCACTGATGACCGGCTGCTGTGTGTGTGGGCGGCGGCTGAACGCAGACAAGCAGCTGTGAGGAAAATAAAAGTTTAAACGCTCAAAACTTTAAGACGCATGCAAATAAGAAACTTTTGGCATGAGGATGCAATTGTCCATGATAGATATGTGTTGTATACGCTGTTTGATGGGGATGTGAAGACGCCTCGCGCTGTTGACCGGAGCACGTCCTCATAGAAAATACGCATATCTCTGTAAACGCAAAGAGAGACATACAAATCTGCACGCTGCACATGAGCAACAGGTTGTAAAAATGCTGGCGCTACGTAAAAAATGTCTTTAATTGCAACCGCATTCAGGATCCTTTTGATGACAAAAGTAAACAGAAAGATCGGTTTATGAGATCGGCAGATTTAGCGAGCACCGATCGAGTCATTTAATGCCATTATCGGCCAATACCGATCGGCGGCCGATCGATCGGAGCATCCCTACTCTTAACCCTTGTCTCATTTAGTATACGTGGATCTATGAATATGCTCCCCGCCTCTACTTATTTACACCAGACCATAGATATACATGTACACAGATGTTACATAAGGCAGTCCCAGACATAGATGCGTATAATAAAGGCTAGATGTCTCGCCCGTGCTGCTGGCCAATTGAGTGGAACGTCCGCATTTGGCGGCCATCTTGCCACAGGGCGATCGCTCACTTGTAGCATTATGTTTTAATGGTACATGTACTTTTAAATGACCATAACATGCTTCATTTTCTACCGATTTTCAAACGGTTTGGTTTGTTATAAACGTCAAAGATGTACCCACGACACTGCATACTTATACTAAAACAAATTCATGAAACATGTTAAAGAATGCAGAATTATGGCCGCGTTAATGACGTTTGTAAGAAACCAAAAAAATTTAGCAAGTTATGGTCATTTAAAAATACATGCACCATTAAAACACAATGCTACAAGTGAGCGAGCTGCCTGTGGTAAGATGGCCGCCAGGTGATGATGTTAGAGACTCCGCCGTAACACATCTAGCCTTTATTATACACATGTATTGTCCCAGACATAAAGTTTCAGCGTTGAGTCTATGTTGCATTCATACACGTCTATGGCTCGAACTGCTTAATTCAAATTTGTTGACATGATTTGTTGCATGTTTGTGATGTAGGAACCTGAGGCGTGGTTTTGAGAAAACCCAATTTTATGGAGAAAATATTATATAATGATTTTTGAATGATAAATGTACACATGCTTTGTTTAAGAGCATCTTAAAACACCGCATAGACATATAAAAAACCAAAACTTGATTTTCACCACAGGGGGACTTTAATGTTACAGTTTTTATGGGCTGTACTCATCAATGAGGTTGTCAAATAACCAGTTAGATATGTGCTAACCAGTAGTCATGATATGTAGACTAACCTCCTCACGAAAGATTCAAAGGCTTGGATGCAGTATTCCCTCAGTTCATCATCATCAACGTTGCAGAACTTCACCACCAATGGGATGATCTTCTCCAAGTATTCACCTGCAGGGATGGAAGCAGTATTATCATTATACATCACTATTTAATCAACACAATGTAAGTAACTAGAAGAAACTTGTGGTCAGTACACCTTCTGCTACATAACTCATACTCCATATCCAAGAGATAAAGTCAAAGGTTTGTAAAAACATGAGGTTATTAACGATGCTCATTTTTGGGGTGACCTATCCCTTTAAGAAATAATTCTTCAGGCATAGCTTTAGAGTTGTAAGAGTCAATATTAAAAAGAAACTGATAACTTAAACGAATAAAGTCGCACTAGTAAAGAGAGCATTTGAGTGCATTCCACTGAAGTAATCTTCTGCATCTTAATCGCAGCTGTCTTGTTTCATCAAACGCAGACAGTAATTGGTTGATGGTGGCATGGCGAACCGCAGCAACAAACCTAAATGACTTTTCATTTCATTTTATTTGTGCCGAATGACTTGCCTTGGCAGCGCACAAATGGGACAACGTTGATGACAAGGTGACAGGTAATAACAACCGGAGTGGAGGCTGCTCCATCAGTTGTCATGCGACAACATTCAGGTAATTTATTCGGTCAAACTCCAAGGAGAGTTGACTCCAAACCATTCTTCCTTATAGATACTTGCACTTTGGGAGTGGAAATTTAGCAAAAGTTGGGATGCACCAATATCTTGGCCTATAATCGGTATCAGCAGATAAAAGCATTTTCCAGACTATCGGCCGATTGTTAAAAATCAGCCGATGATCAGGGAAGATTATATTTTAGGATTATTTTGAATTGGGTGTTAATAACAACAGAACTGCACTTTTAGGATTTCACAACATAATGCTTTGAAACAAGGATCGGTATCGGTAAGTAATCAAATATCTGTATCTGCACAGACATTTTGTATCAGTGCAATTACTTACAATTGGAAATAAGGGTTTGTATCAGCATTGAATTCTTGAGAAGTAGAAATGCACCGATATAAAAAATTCACCATTCATACCGAAAGCCGATTATTCAGACTAATATCTGCCGATACTAATAGTTTGGTGGTTATATTAACTTGCATTTATGTTTCTTTACATTTTCTATACACAGAGCTCAAATTCATTGCATTTTCCTGTTCTCTTCTAAATGACAGGATATATCGGCCATGACTGGTTTTCAAACTATCAGCCGATAGTGAAATTTTTATTTATTGTCCGATACCGATAATTGGCCGATATATTGGTGCATCTCTATTGATAAGCTATGAAAAAGTCAAATCAATCAGTTTTTTCAATGACATTGTCAATGTATAACTATCAATGAAAATAATCGTGCACCTCAACCTTAATAACTATGATTTCTCAGTCTGATAAGCAGTTAAAGTGAAATGTAATCAAGATTTGATGACCACAATTTTGATTTAAACATTCTCCTCAAATTAAAGGCCTTGAGAATCCAGCGAATGCATTTACGCAATGCTTACTACAAAAACAGCCATAGCAATAATTGTATCATTTTCATTAAAGACCTCTGATGATGGCTTTGGTTTGAATTACAGCATCACGGATAAAACTAATGGCTCTCACAGGCGAAGATAACAGGCGATGGCTTCGGTAAGTGCGAGCAAAAATTGCTTTCAGCACTTAAGAGGAACTGAGATGAGGTCTTGAACCTTGAAGGCATTAAGAGAACCTCACCGATTCTGTGGCCAGCCTGTCTGCTGATGGCGGCGATGCATTGGATGTAAGTGCGTGTAGTCGACATAGACTCGTTGCGTGAGAGCTCGGACAGCAAGTGCTCGATGAGGTCAACGAAGACCAGGTTTCCGCAGCTTATCACCAGATGTCCTAGGGCGATGATGGTCCTCTTTCTCACAGCCAGACGTGGACTTGTCAACTGAGGCAGCAGGCAGCTCAGGATTGAAGGATGAAAATTCACCAAGAGTCCTCCTTGTCTGGATGGACGAAGACAAAGTTACATATTTAAAAAGGGTCATATCAGTTGCGACATGTTTCTGCTACAGAATTGGTTTAGAAAGTGAATACAACTCTTACTATTTCTACATTATATGTAGAATGCAAACTCTCTCTGTGCATTAAAGGGATAGTTCACACCAAAGCTAATCTGGGGCACCATTGACTTCCATAGCAGAATAAAAAATACTATAGATGTCAATGGTCCCTCTACAAAAGCATGTACAAAATGAATGCATTTACCCATAAGCACATCCAAAAAATACCTCCGAGGACCCTATACACCGGGGTGCCCAAACTCTGTTGCACACCTGCCTCAGGACCAAGCTTGGTCACCCATGCTATACAAACTCAGACACAACATACCTGCACAACATGTCTGCCATGATGTCCAATGCCTCCAGCTGAACCGAGACGTCTTCCTGCTTGGCGATGGCACTTGTGAGGCGACCTGTAATCTTTTTGCAAACGCTAGCAGCAAGAGCGGAGCCTGTAACCAAAAAATAAGGAACTTAGAAATAAGGAACAGCCACCCAATTGGGAGAAAACTTTTTAAATGACTTGGTAAACATTTGGTTTTACCGCTGGATGCAGGAGGGAGCTCTCCGATCACTGTCTTGAGGCCGATACTGGAAATATCCCGAAGCTGCTCCTTATCTGATAACATGTTTGTGCACAACGTATCGACGATGGTTTCAACCTGGTATTCTTTCACTTTGCTGACAAGTGGACCCAGACTGTAAGAAATAACAAAGGTTATTTAGTTCAATCTGCTTTATTTTTTCTTCCTACCCATGCAATGTTATAATGCATGAATTGGTTGCATTTAGGTCATTTTGTGCTAATCCATCAAAAGACGGCTTTTACTGTCATTAAGTTTAGAAGTTGCTGCAAGCAAACTTCAAACAAAGAGGAAGAGAGAGACAGAACGGCAAGTGATTCATGCAATTCTTTTAAAACTACCTAGATTAAAAATGAAAATCCCAGGGGCTAATAACTTAAAGAATGAATCAACAAACAACAACATCTCTCAATAAATCACTGTGGCACAAATCAATTTCACATTAACGAGAAATGTTAAAAACTCAAAACACACAAGCACAAACTGTTTCAAAACACAAGGACTGAAATGAGGGAACAATGGCAGATTCTAACCATTTTACAGCCAGATTCTGAACTTCTCCGTTTTTGTCCTCAAGTAGTTTTAGGATCATCTTGACCACCTTTCGTTCGCTATCATCATCCAACTTTATGGAGTCCTTCTGCAGCTCGGACATCAAGTCATTGGTGGCCATGAATCTGAAGGAAAAATAATTATTTGGTTATTGCATGTATAAGCACAAAGAAACGCAGCTCGGACATCTCAAATGTAAATTTCACTTGTAGTGATTTACCAATATATTGCAGTGACTTTCTTAATATCGTTATTGGTGGTGGGAAAAAACATATTGGTCGACCCACTACTCTCTTGTTTCTGATCTTAATATCAACATGATGAACCCTAAATAAATTTCTTAATACACATTCATAGTAGGGATGCCCATATAGAACATTTTTGTGCCGATACCGATATTTGATTACTTTGGCTTAGGGGTCAGGGCTCGAAATTGTGACCATTTTGGTCGCATATGCGACCGAAATTTAATCTGTGCGACAATTTGGGAGCATTTGTGCGACTGCCCATTTTGTTGTGACGCGAGTTGATTGTGATCCTGCGTGCTGCCGCTGTCCCAGGTTCAGTGTTCTCTCCAACGATACATAACCAATCAAGTTTCACCATTAAGTTCTTGCGTTTAATGAAGACCGCAGATTGGCTAATATGAGCGTCAGTCATTCCTTGTTGCCGTGAAGCGCGGAAATGTGAAAAGACGAACGCGTCGCGAGCATGACGAAAGCGAGCCGATTACAGCCAAGGTTATTACTGTATTTTTTAACGACGATCCGGATTCAAATGTAACTCCACCACCGGAAAATACGAGTTGACGTTAAACCTTTCAGAGAGAGTGGCTTAAAGATTTCGAGTGTCTCCGTTATGAAAATGTAACTTACTGTGTTAACTGTAAATCCTGTAAAACGGCGTTAATGGCGGAATCAAAAAATTTTAAGCGCCAGACGTACCTTGCTTAAACATGGCGAAAGTGCCAAAAACACAAGACGTGTCATGACAAATGTGTTTATTATTGATGGAGACACCGACCTGTCTGTCAAAGTGTGTTTGATGGTGTATGTGCGCATGCGCTGGTGAATGGACATTCGACAAACATCCTTGTGGTCCATGTTGCTGTGGAATACGACAATGCTGATGGTATGTTTTTGTTGTATTTTTTAAAACATTGCCTATTTAGTAGTAAAAGCATCCTGGTAATGCAGTTATCAATACCAATATATATTAGCCTTCTATATTAGGGTCACTTTTGTAATGTCACAATTAATCAGTGTTTTACGTGTTTGCTAGATTTTCTATGTAATCTTAATCATGTTACCTGTAATTGTTAAATTATTATTGCTGCTATACTATTTCAACAGCATTTGGGTATTAATTTAGGAATTTATGCAGCAAAAAATAAAATAAAATAAAATAGAAGACCAAATTTTAAATGCTGGCCATAGGATGTGCAAAGCCCGGTGGTGGTGTTTTATTTTTAATCAAATAAATCTATTAACATTTACATTGTAGTTGTGGTGCTTTTAAATTTTTTGATGGATGCGCCTACATTTTTGCTGGTGCTCCTAACTCTTTACAGTTGGGAGCACCAGTGCTACCAAATAAAAAAGTTAATTTTGAGCCCTGCTTAGGGGTGCACGGATATATCGGCAGATGACGCTTACTATGCTTATCAATGAATTATGGTGACATCCAAAAGCCAGAGGGCGCAGAAACTCAATATGCGCTGCAGACAAAGAACCATACACACGCAGCTATGACACGCGGCTCCAGGAAATGGCTAAAGCATATATATTTATCCTGCTGTTCTTCAAACCTTTTTTATGTATTTACGTGAAAATAAACAATATGTATAATGATTATGTTTGACGAGTGTGGCATGTTATAAACGACTCAATCTAAGAGTTATTTCAGATCGTTAAGGACTTACTGATCAAAACCGTAGTACATGAAATAGCTGTGAATAATATCGGCTCTGCAATTTAGAATAGTTATCAGCCATGTATTATTTAAGCAATATCGCTCGAGTAGGAGTGTGATATAGCTCTATATCATCACGGCTGTGATTAGGCCAGAGGCACGAGGCCGCAGGCCGAGTGCCGGAGGCAATCACAGCCGTGATGATATAGAGCTATATCACACGACTCCGAGAGCGATATTGCTTTTATACAACAGTTCGACGGCACACGTTTGAAAAACGAAAACTAGAAAACAACAACGGAGTTATTTTAAAAGCCTCTTTGTTTGAGAACTACTTCTTCCGCCACGGATTTGAGGGCGGCCAGAATGACAGGTAAAACTTTCGGCTGCTTTGAAGCTCATAACAACTCAATGGACGGAAAAGCCGTTTCTTTATATTACCGTTTCTTGGTCACAAAGTGTAGTTTTAAGATTAGTTCAGTCGAGAATGTATCTGTATTATATTTAAATCTGCAGTCGATTAGTAAAGATAGCGCCTGTTTGAACGTTTGCTTAGTGATATTCGGTACAAATGAGAACCAAAGCATGAGCGGACATCAGTGTTCACTCGCCCCGCTGACCACCACCCTCTCCGGGCTACATATCTGAAAGGTATTCCCTGGCTCTCATGTTGGCCTTGTTTGTTTATGATCGTCAAAATGAGATCAAATCAGCAGTTGTTGGTGTCATGATCAAACTTGTACTTGTTTTTTTATTCATATTTAGTGTCTTGTGTGTTGTTATTGTTTTGGCGCGAGGTAAAAGTTAATAAAACTATACTTGTGAAACGTTACTATTGCTTTCTCATTTATTCTTAACGCGATACGAGCACTCGATTATTATTATTAAACTTTGTTCTTGTCAGTACTATATAAAACGGTTTTTTATAAGTGTCAGAGAGATGTTTTTGCATGCTGCTTATAAATATACCAGTGGCGATATCTCATAACATGTTTTAATAGTCACGTCACGATAAAGTAAATGATCAATGTCCACATTTAAAAGCTGCGGGGCTTACCTGCAGTTCCACGGTGTTTTCGCGTTCTGATAAAAGATATAGCTCCAGAAAAAAACGAGTGTTTATATTCCTCTTTCCAAGTGTTAATAATCCACACGATGTGACAAGACATTTCTCCCATTAACTTTAACGTAACATCCAAGAGCGCTGATCTTTGACGGAATAATACTTCTGATTGGGGATTCACAGACTGATTTATGAGCTAGTAAACTAATGAGACACACACACACGAAGAGTGATTCACACAACGCGTCTGTGTTTTTCCATTCAGAGATGAGCCTGCTTAGGACCTCCATTCACTAGGTGGCGGAATAATACGAAAGGTGAAGCGGCTACAGTGCCGTTATCAGTACAATATCGTATAGCTCTTAGCCAATCAGATTCGAGAACCAGAAAGAACTGTTGTATAATTGTGTATATCGGCATTTATCGGTACACCCCTACTTAGGATTTACACAAAGAGAAGAGATTCATCTGATTCATATCAGATTTATTTCCACATATGAGTGAGGCCTGAAACCGTTCAGTGAATATTGGAATCTATGCACTATTTTCCTGCTTACCCATCCGTGGGTCATATTCGATCTGGTCCATTTGAGAGAGAAAAAAATTAAGTCACTTAAAACAGACAGCCAATGCAACAAATACCGATAAGATACTGAAAGTATTGTTTTTTACTCCTTGTTTCAAAGTATTATGCCATAAATTCCTAAAGCGTAAAAACTGCAATTCTGTTGTTATTGTCACCCAATTTAAAATATCACACAGTATAAGTTCTGATGGGTTTTTCTTACATTTTGATTGGCAGGATATTATCTGCTGTAATCATTAGCTGTATTTTTAAACAATTGGCCGATGTCCGATAGTGGGGAAAATGCTTTTATCTGTCAATACTGATTATAGACTGATATATCGGTGCATCTGCAAATGATACGGTTAATGTGCATTAATAAACAGTGCATGGTTTTTTTCAAAGAAAGTAAATGTAGTAATCACTTATTAAAATGTAATAACTTTCCTTTTCAACTGACCAATCATCATCCTTATTTTTTAACCCCTCCAAACTGAAAACCTGTCAAAAGTAGCGCCCTCCATTTTTCACGTTCTAATTCATTCCTAATGGATAAAATTAAGAACCACTCTACTTATTCTGTTTTACTCAATCATATTAAAGGTCAGTAAAACAGTTTTATAGCTAACACTCAAGTAACGTTTGGGAATTTAGGGACTTTATCCAGATGTTACCCAAGACACAGTGACATACATGTTTGAGATGTTTTACATGATTCCAGCACTAACACATTGTCTTAAAGCGTACAAAACTCAATTTGGGTGGAAAAATTCACTAAGGTGCGAAGCCTCTGGTACTAAACGCATTTTTTTTTTGACTGAAGCATTTTTGCCTTTTCATCTCCCTTGTCATGGTTTGCTAAATTCATAATCCACTTCTGAGACGAAACCAGAGTGGATTAACATGAAATCTTGTCTTTGGGTGCCAAACTTCAAAGCATCCGAACGTGGCATGTGATGTGAAGAAAAACCTTCTGCACACACTACTACGTGCCATCTCTCCCTCACGTTGTCCTAAGCGCTGCTGCTTTGGCACATATTTGAAGGCGAGGAATCTCTTATTCCAGCGAGAGCTCGAGAATGAATAATGCATGAGATGCACACACTACAACATCGGTGCGGCAGCGTAAAACTAATGCACACACACAAAAAAAGACCTACAATGGTGTGTAAGCAAAATGTTCCCCGGGGTAAAATCTTACGAAATTCAAAAAGAGCTGCAATGAGAACGGCTAGCGGTTTGACGTGGTTGACAGCTGGAGAATTTGATATGACAACTGCATTCGAGATACTCAGTTGGGGAAATATACAGGAGGACTAAAAAAATTTAACCTGCAATGACAGCTAGTGCATTTAATATATTCAAGGTAATCCTTACTTAACAAATCAATACAATACAATACAATATATAATAAATAAATGTGTGAACTATGATAATATCTGATATGCATATTTAGTAGTAATCACTTTAACTGAAATAGAAATGAACTCCCGAACAAAATATTTTGTTTCTTGATATGACAGCATTTCTGACTAAGCACTTTCAGATCAGAGACATGCACAACAATCTGGTCTTGCAATTTCTGCACACAGACATTATGTTAATTAAAAATTATTATTCATTTTCCACAAATTTACCTTCCCTGCAGTTCAACCACTGGTCACACCTGTGACCTACTTATAAAGCTTATAAAGTTCTCGAGAACATGAGTTTAACATAAACCAACAGCTAACCTGCAAAGTTGCATTTGTGCAAATCTTTTCCTTTGCCAGTTTTTTTTTTTAAATATGAGTTGTCAAACCTGAAAGATCAAATTCAGAAGTTGCATATGTCACGTGCTCCAAATAATTGCTATAACAGAAACTTTAACAAAACAAAAAGCCTTAAAATGAAAATAAAGCAATGTAAACACAAACAACAGTTTTCCAACAAAAGTAATTTTTTGTATTTACGTTAGTTGTTTACATATTGCCATTCTCTTAAAATAAGTTACGCTAGCGGCTGCTTATGTTAGCAACTTATCTAATCACAAAATAAATCGTATGCAAACTGTGCCATATTGTATTTAAAAAATAATAACTTAGTCTCACTATGAGTTGTTATTAATAAAGTTTACTATCTAGTAACAGTCCACTAGTGAGTGAGATCAAGGCGAGCTGCAGAAGCTAATCATGCTAACAGACTAGCCGCTATATGGCTTACATTCCTATTAAAACCTACAAACACTTTTTGACAGCTTATATTCCAACAAACACACACAAGTTATATAAATAAAAGTAATAACCACATATGTTAAACAAACTATTTTGACGCATTAAGTTACCACACCACAAGTCAGACATGCTAAGCTAACTAGCTAAACAACAGTCGCGCTAACGTTAACGTTACTCGGGGCCTGAAAGTTTCGGCGATCGCCTCAATTCTTATTTCAACACATTTAACCCAATCTCAGCAGTTTAAAATCCACATGTACATACTTTAACCATAACCTAGACATTTGCAACACGACTGACCTGAAATCCTTATCGCTGGATGTCATTTTCTCCAAAAGATTAGAGATGTGGTAGGAGGCACTCGCCATGTTTGCGATCAGGTGAACCACTTGTGTGTATGTTTGGGGCCAGAATTGTTTAGTCCGCCACTTATCGGAGGTTTTGAAGGGGTTTAAGGTTTGTTTTTCCAGGCAGGTGATCAGCAGCAGCTCTACGGAAGAGAGCAGACGCTCATGCCTTGAGTTTGGATGGGCTTGAATGGAGGTGCCGCTCGCTTCTGCAGGAGGGAGGAGCTGCGACTGGACGCTGATGTCAAAACTCAAAAGGTTTGTTCGATTTCACGAGGCGCTGCGCAGACTGAAAGGTCTATGACATCACAGCACCGCGAGAATGACTGGAAAGGTAGGTTTTTGAATGGATCTCGCGTTACTTTGATACCATATTGGAATCGGTCTGCACAGAGGCGGATGAAGTCGACCACCACATGAGAGGATAGATGCGAGTGCGGTTGTGTTTCAAAACCAAGCGAACAGACTGCCTAGGTGGCATTTCGCAAAGCATTTGATGCACACAAATGTTCAGTTTTTAACCAATGATACAGAGAAATACCCGACTAAATAGGAATTGCTAACGAAACTTTAAACGTTCAATTACATTGCAATGGCCACCAAAATGCTGTCTGTATATGCAGTTCATGAGGTTTTAAAGGTGCAATGTGTAACTTTTATAACCTTCTCTTGACAGAAATGCAATATAAAATACATAATTATATTATCAGTGGTGTATAAAGACCTTTCACAATTAACTGTTATGTTTTTATTACCTTAGAATGAGACGTTTTTATGTACAAACCCCGAGGGCCCCCTTACATGGAAGTCGCCATTTTGTTTCTACAGAAGCCCATAACGGACAAACTTTTTTACTAAGTTGTCTCCAACGATGACATGGTTGTCCAGTATCGGCTACAGCTACAGTAGCTTTTCTATGCGTTTTGGTGAACGGTGGACTGAAACGTTGGTTGCAATTTGCAACCTCATATATAACTCTATTATAGTATTGTACGGAATGTTGTCGTCATCATTGCATCATTGAGTTTTATGTGTTGTGTTGATTTAACCCCCTAACAGTACACAAATGTTTATTTAGTAGCCTAGAGCACTGCATTAACAACGCAAAGGTCATGGGTTCAATCCTAGGAATCAAACATACTAAATTGCGACCTAAAGCATCTTTCATATGCATAAATGTAATGTATATATAGCCTTGTGCACGCAAAGACAGATTAAATTTCATTTAAAGGTGCAGTGTGTAAATTTTAGTGCCTCTAGTGGTGAGGTTGCAAATTGCAACCAACGTTTCAGTCCACCGTTCACCGAAACGCATAAAAAAGCTACGGTAGCCGCCACTGGACAACCATGTCATCGTTGGAGACAACTTAGTAAAAAAGTTTGTCCCTTATGGCCTTCTGTAGAAACAAAATGGCGACTTCCATGTAAGGGGACCCTCTGTGTATGTAGATAAAAACGTCTCATTCTAAGGTAATAAACACATAACGGTTCATTATAAAAGGTCGACTGATAATATAGTTATGTATTTTATATTGCATTTCTGTCAAGAGATCCTTTTAAAAATTTCACACTGCACCTTTAAAATATTATCAATTATTATTGAATGTGATTAAATACCATATAGTTCATAATGCAGTTATATTAACGTCATTAACTGTAAATAAACCATCTTTTTTTCTTTATTGCAGGTATAGGGTCAAAAATTAAAGTTACATCAGTCATTCTCAAAAGCATGTTTGCGTTATAGTTTTATTCACGTCAGTAATGTGGGGTCACCTGGTGCCAGACAAGAGAGAGACAGGGAGTTGTAAACCTCCAGTCGCAATTATCCCTCAGTGAGTACTCCCTAAAAAGGTTTGACCTCTGGACCGGCTGTTACGTAAATCCTCTATGATGGTACATTCATCTTGTCCTCCAGTATGTCTCTGTTCAAAGCCTCTTCTGTTCCCACTGAAGAATGCAGCCATATTCCCTATCCCTTATCTAAACCGACATTCCTAAGACTGTCAGCGAAGGACGAATAGGCAGAAAAATTATGATTCCCATGTGATTGTGCCTTCCAGCATTGTCTGACCCACTCTTGCATGCATGCAGTATAACAATGTCTTCACTAATTTGTCTCTGGGATCAACTGGTACAGTTATATCTATGCACCATAGATGCACTGCACATGGTTTTTATCTCAACAGAAGACAGGAGGTCAAATATAATTAGGATTACAATTTATGCAGCGCACGAACCCTTCACACTAATTATATAACAATAATATAAGAAAGCAGATGAAATTATTTCATCATTTTGTCAATCACATATATAAAAATACTGTAAAGGTAATTTACATCTTTCTAAAGGCCACTTGATTTAATGCTTGTCAATCTTCAAGCTTATTTTGAAGCACAACAGCAAATCAATTTACCATGAAATCGGGACTGATTTCAAAGGATACACTCAACAGCTGTGTGCAAAATGACTTTTGGATGGACACCAGGTGGCAAAAGCATAGAAAGGAAATAAAAAGGATGTGCATCTGCATGCGAAAGCGCAGATGTATGAGAAGTAGTTCATTCAGGACTCATTTAGTGAATGAATTTCTTTTTTATTTCTTTTAAACAGCACAATAAATTGATGAGCGAGCATGTCAGCGATACATAATTACTGCGCTGAAAAACTGAATTCATTGAGACACTTTGGTTAGGGACTGAAGATGTGTGATGTTAGTTTTCTTTTCAGTATAATACAATATTATTTTCTTCTTCAGGATGTTAGGGATTCAAACAGGCTTTTGATTGATGTCTGTAGCTCCTGGCAGAGCATGGTGGAGGATCACATGTGCTGCTTTGTTGCATGCTGCCTACATACACCTTCTTAGGCAGTAGGCACTAACTTAATCGAAGGTAACCTCTTAACAAATAATAGAAGTTGTTATTAATATTTAATAACACTGAACCAATTTCGATATTTACTGTTGAACAGAGTTCTCTTATTCAGTAACCCATTGCAATGCATGGATTGCCTTTCTTTGGGATTGTATCCGAGAAGGCAGGATAATAAAGATATCTTTTTGAGCAGCCTTATGATCCATATGCACCTCACGAGGTTTTTTGCTCACAGCAGATCTTTCGTCATTGTAAAGAAATGTCTCCCTTCACTCAAATAAATCTTGATGGTATTGCTCGAGATTATCCAGGTTTAGACAATGATGTTCCAATTATGTTACCTTGTGGAGGCATTGATGCGTGATGGAAGCAGAAATGCCTGTAGCTCTCACATAATGGCACAAACCTTTATTAGTGCACTGATGCTCCAAGCAAAACAGGGGCGAGGGGAGGAAAAGATGCGGTTGTGACCTCATTCCCAACCTGTTTGTAAAAGGTTTGCGATATGACACAAAATAGATTACCTAAATGGTTGATGAAAATGTGACATTTTTCTATGTCTCCATGAAATTGCTTGACGAGCGCTTCTGTTGTTGACAGATTTTGTAATGAAAAGGAAATTTGGGGTGTGACATGTCTGATCTGTTCCCAAACCCAGTATGGTGTCCACTAAGAAAATCAAAGGTGTTTTATGGACACAATAGTAGTTACCAAAGGTAGTTTTGTTCAAAGACACCACTAAAAAGAACTGCTCCCTAGTTATCACTAGGGCTGTACCTTAAAGGTCCTAATACGTACCATGTAGGTACAGGTGTGTATACATTTCGTAGCAATATGTACCTCTGAGGAACTAATATGCGCTTGTTGGCATCAATATGAACCTCAGAGGTACTAATATGCACTCGTTGGCACCAATATGTACGACTGGGGTACTAATATTCGCTTGTTGGCACCGATATGTACGACGGAGGTACTAATATGCACTCGTTGGCACCAATATGTATGACTGGGGTACTAATATTCGCTTGTTGGCACCAATATGTATGCCTGAGGTACTAATATGCACTCGTTGGCACCAATATGTACCTCCGAGGTATGCATTTATTGGCACTTGGCACCAATATGTACGACTGGGGTACTAATATGCGCTTGTTGGCATTAATATTTACCACTAAGGTAATATGCACTCGTTGGCATTAATATGTACCACTGAGGTACTTATATGCACCCGTTGGTACCCATATGTACCTCTGAAGTCCTAATATGCACTCGTTGGCACCAATATGTTCCTCTGAGGTACTAATATGCACTCGTTGGCATCAAAATGTACCACTGAGGTAATAATATACGCTCGTTGGCATCAATATGTACTTCTGAGGTACTAATATGCACTCGTTGGTACCAATATGTACCATTGAGGTACTAATATGCACAAGTTGGCATCAAAATTTACCACTGAGGTAATAATATACGCTCGTTGGCATCAATATGTACCATTGAGGTACTAATATGCACTTGTTGGCACCAATATGTACCTCTGAGGTACTTATATGCACTCGTTGGCACCAATATGTACCATTGAGGTACTAATATGCACTTGTTGGCACCAATATGTACCTCTGAGGTACTTATATGCACTCGTTGGCACCAATATGTACCTCTGAGGTACTTATATTCACTCGTTGGCACCAATATGTACCCTATGAAGTACTAATATGCACTCATTGGCACAAATATGTACCTCTGAGCTACTTATATGCACTCATTGGCACCAATATTTACCACTGAGGTACTAATATACGCTCGTTGGCATCAATATGTACCTCTGAGGTACTTATATGCACTCGTTGGCACCAATATGTACCTCTGAGGTACTAATATCCACTTGTTGGCACCAATATGTACCTCTGAGGTACTTATATGCACTCGTTGGCACCAATATTTACCACTGAGGTACTAATATACGCTCGTTGGCATCAATATGTACCATTGAGGTACTAATATCCACTTGTTGGCACCAATATGTACCTCTGAGGTACTTATATGCACTCGTTGGCACCAATATGTACCTCTGAGGTACTAATATGCACTCATTGACACCAATATGTACCAGTAAGGTACTAATATGCATTCGTTGGCACCAAAATGTACCAGTGAGGTACTAATATGCATTCGTTGGCACCAATATATGCCTCTGAGGTACTAATATGCACTCGTTGGCACCAATATGTACCATTCAGGTACTAATATGCACTCGTTGGTACCAAAATGTACCAGTGAGGTACTAATATGCACTTGTAGGCATCAAAATGTACCACTGAGGTACAAATATACGCTCATTGGCATCAATATGTACCTCTGAGGTACTAATATGCACTCGTTGGTACCAATATGTACCTCTGAGGTACTTATATTCACTCGTTGGCACCAATATGTACCCTATGAAGTACTAATATGCACTCATTGGCATAAATATGTACCTCTAAGGTACTTATATGCACTCGTTGGCACCAATATGTACCTCCGAGGTACTAATATGCACTCATTGGCACCAATATGTACCTCTGAGGTACTTATTTGCACTCGTTGGCACCAATATTTACCACTGAGGTGCTAATATCTACTCGTTGGCACCAGTATGTACCACTGAGGTAGTAATATGCACTCATTGGCACCAATATGTACCGGTAAGGTACTAATATGCATTTGTTGGCACCAATATCTACCAGTGAGGTACTAATATGCATTCGTTGGCACCAATATGTACCTTTGAGGTACTAATATGCACTCGTTGGCACCAATATGTACCTCTGAGGTACTAATATGCACTCATTGGCACAAATATGTACCAGTGAGGTACTAATATGCATTCGTTGGCACCAATATGTACCTCTGAGGTACTAATATGCACTCGTTGGCACCAATATGTACCTCTGAGGTACTTATTTGCACTCGTTGGCACCAATATTTACCACTGAGGTGCTAATATCTACTCGTTGGCACCAGTATGTACCACTGAGGTAGTAATATGCACTCATTGGCACCAATATGTACCAGTAAGGTACTAATATGCACTCGTTGGCACCAATATGTTCCTCTGAGGTACTAATATGCACTCGTTGGCATCAAAATGTACCACTGAGGTAATAATATACGCTCGTTGGCATCAATATGTACTTCTGAGGTACTAATATGCACTCGTTGGTACCAATATGTACCATTGAGGTACTAATACGCACAAATTGGCATCAAAATTTACCACTGAGGTAATAATATACGCTCGTTGGCATCAATATGTACCAGTAAGGTACTAATATGCATTCGTTGGCACCAATATCTACCAGTGAGGTACTAATATGCATTCGTTGGCACCAATATGTACCTCTGAGGTACTAATATGCACTCATTGGCACAAATATGTACCTTTGAGGTACTAATATGCACTCGTTGGCACCAATATGTACCTCTGAGGTACTAATATGCACTCATTGGCACAAATATGTACCAGTGAGGTACTAATATGCATTCGTTGGCACCAATATGTACCTCTGAGGTACTTATATGCACTCGTTGGCACCATTATGTACCTCCGAGGTACTAATATGCACTTATTGGCACCAATATGTACCTCTGAGGTACTTATTTGCACTCGTTGGCACCAATATTTACCACTGAGGTGCTAATATCTACTCGTTGGCACCAGTATGTACCACTGAGGTAGTAATATGCACTCATTGGCACCAATATGTACCAGTAAGGTACTAATATGCACTCGTTGGCACCAATATGTTCCTCTGAGGTACTAATATGCACTCGTTGGCATCAAAATGTACCACTGAGGTAATAATATACGCTCGTTGGCATCAATATGTACTTCTGAGCAGTGTTGGGTAAGTTACTCAAAAAAAGTAATTAATTACTAGTTACTAATTACATCTTCAATCATGTAATTAGATTACTTTACAAATTACTCTCTCCAAAAAGTATTTAATTACTTATTACTAATTACTTTCTAAATCATATTTTGTATATGATACAAGGATAGGCTTGAAATGGCTCGAATAAATAATATATAAAAGTACATGAATTATTCTGGTCCCACTTTAGGGTCCAATTCTCTCTATTAACTAACTATTAACTACTTTTGCCTCAATATACTCCAACAACTAATACTAAAGAAGTTATAAATTTTAAGTATTGGTAGAAATGGGGACGGTTAAGAATGTAGAATAAGGTTTTGCAGAATCAGGCATTAATATGGGCTATTAAGTATTAATAAACAGCCAGCATCTCATTAATATTAATGCTAATAATCAACCAGTTAATAGTGAGAATTGTAAACTTAAACCATGTTAAATCCACTATTGTATTATAGTATATATAATTGTTTAGAGTCCATATACAGTATTTAGTTACATCAGAAGTAACTGTAATTAGATTACAAGCAAAATAAGAGTAATCCCTTACTTTACTTTTTCAAAGGAAAAGTAATTTAATTACAGTAACTAATTACTTAGTTACTAGTTACACCCAACACTGCTTCTGAGGTACTAATATGCACTCGTTGGTACCAATATGTACCATTGAGGTACTAATATGCACAAGTTGGCATCAAAATTTACCACTGAGGTAATAATATACGCTCGTTGGCATCAATATGTACCATTGAGGTACTAATATGCACTTGTTGGCACCAATATGTACCTCTGAGGTACTTATATGCACTCGTTGGCACCAATATGTACCATTGAGGTACTAATATGCACTTGTTGGCACCAATATGTACCTCTGAGGTACTTATATGCACTCGTTGGCACCAATATGTACCTCTGAGGTACTTATATTCACTCGTTGGCACCAATATGTACCCTATGAAGTACTAATATGCACTCATTGGCACAAATATGTACCTCTGAGGTACTTATATGCACTCATTGGCACCAATATTTACCACTGAGGTACTAATATACGCTCGTTGGCATCAATATGTACCATTGAGGTACTAATATCCACTTGTTGGCACCAATATGTACCTCTGAGGTACTTATATGCACTCGTTGGCACCAATATGTACCTCTGAGGTACTAATATGCACTCATTGACACCAATATGTACCAGTAAGGTACTAATATGCATTCGTTGGCACCAAAATGTACCAGTGAGGTACTAATATGCATTCGTTGGCACCAATATATGCCTCTGAGGTACTAATATGCACTCGTTGGCACCAATATGTACCATTCAGGTACTAATATGCACTCGTTGGTACCAAAATGTACCAGTGAGGTACTAATATGCACTTGTAGGCATCAAAATGTACCACTGAGGTACAAATATACGCTCATTGGCATCAATATGTACCTCTGAGGTACTAATATGCACTCGTTGGTACCAATATGTACCTCTGAGGTACTTATATGCACTCATTGGCACCAATATGTACCTCTGAGGTACTTATTTGCACTCGTTGGCACCAATATTTACCACTGAGGTGCTAATATCTACTCGTTGGCACCAGTATGTACCACTGAGGTAGTAATATGCACTCATTGGCACCAATATCTACCAGTGAGGTACTAATATGCATTCGTTGGCACCAATATGTACCTTTGAGGTACTAATATGCACTCGTTGGCACCAATATGTACCTCTGAGGTACTAATATGCACTCATTGGCACAAATATGTACCAGTGAGGTACTAATATGCATTCGTTGGCACCAATATGTACCTCTGAGGTACTAATATGCACTCGTTGGCATCAATATGTACCTCTGAGGTACTAATATGGACTCGTTGGTACCAATATGTACCATTGAGGTACTAATATGCACTTGTTGGCACCAATATGTACCTCTGAGGTACTTATATTCACTCGTTGGCACCAATATGTACCCTATGAAGTACTAATATGCACTCATTGGCACAAATATGTACCTCTGAGGTACTTATATGCACTCATTGGCACCAATATTTACCATTGAGGTGCTAATATGTACTCGTTGGCACCAGTATTACCACTGAGGTAGTAATATGCACTCGTTGGCACCAAAATGTACCACTGAGGTACTAATATGCACTCGTTGGCACCAATTCCTCTGAGGTTCTAATATGCACTTGTTGGCACCAATATGTCCCTCCGGGGTACTAATATGCGCTCGTTGGCACGAATATGTACTTCTGAGGTACTAATATCCACTCGTTTGCACCAATATGTACTTCTGAGGTACTAATATGCTCTCGTTGGCACCAATATGTACTTCTGAGGTACTAATATCCACTCGTTTGCACCAATATGTACTTCTGAGGTACTAATATGCTCTCGTTGGCACCAATATGTACCTCTGAGGTACTAATATGTACTCGTTTGCACCAATATGTACCTCTGAGGTACTAATATGTACTCGTTTGCACCAATATGTACCTCTGAGGTACTAATATCCACTCGTTTGCACCAATATGTACTTCTGAGGTACTAATATGCTCTCGTTGGCACCAATATGTACCTCTGAGGTACTAATATGTACTCGTTTGCACCAATATGTACCATTGAGGTACTAATATGCACTTGTTGGCACCAAAATGTACCTCTGAGGTCTTAAGGTGCAAAAATCTACTTTTTTAAAGGATACAGCCACAATGACAGCTAGGGACCATGTCTTGACCATTTAGCACAATAGCAAACATGCATAGACAAAAAGCCATTTTAAAACTGAAACTTTAAATAAAAATGCCCTTATGTGACATATGTAATATGACATGGGTTAGTTCCAGTTTAATGCTCAAAGATCATTTTATTACACAGACAGAAACGGCCCAATGGATCTGAATGACAATAAGCATGAATGCAAATGAAGTTTAATGATCCACCTTCTGTTTATGATGAACCCAGGGGAATGTAATCAGTTATTAAATGTTATTTTGTCCTTTTCTCTCATATTCTGTATCTACAAATTAGGCAGTATATCGACCTGCAAAATACATTGTGCTCTCTCTTCCTCAATCTTTTCTTTCTCCATTAATTTTCTCAATCTTTCTTCTCAATTTAAAATGTTAAATATGCGACCTGGAAATGGCAAATGACCTCTTGTTGTGAAGCTGCTATGGAACATCAATGAATTCTTGAATCGAGGTAATTGCGCTCTACTCGAACGATGACTCAATCTTTTAATGTACTACTTAATTGAAATTAAATTTAATTACCTCACGCTAACATAAAATTCCAGTCAAATACAGACGACTCCCACAAAAGGATAAAAAGATTTTGAAATTCATGACAAAATACTGCAATTCAGCCTTGAATATGTGGAAATAACAAAGATGGTGATCAATGAGCAACTGGAAAAGGCTTAAGGCAAAGTCTCATGAGAGCACTCCATTAATACAAACTTCTATATGCGGGCATTACATATCGTTCATCTTCACTATTTAAAACAAGCACGCCGACGTGGGTGAAAAAGAGACAAGGCTCATTTCATTACCTCTCTCTATTATGACTTATTCAAGGAGAGAGCAAGAGAGAGAGAGAGAGAGAGAGAGAGAGGTGTACAAATCACACTACGGGGACCCATCAAAAGCATCTGAATTTCCTGTACAAACAAAAATGAAAGACAGCCCAGCTCTCGGCTCTACATTTCAATATGAAAACCATGTTGCATCTGACAGCTGCATAGTGCTGTAGTATTGTATATTCAGATCTGAAGTACTATCATTATTAGAGTCAATGTTATTGCAGCATGAATATTGACATAGCCCTACAGTTATATAAGGTTTAAGATGCTCTAAGTGCTATAGCGATACAGTTTTCACAGAATGTACCTTTTCCTCATTCTTGTTGTTTTAAAGGGACAATAATCGATGGCCAAAACCATGCATTTCCTAATAAATTATAGGTTACCTCAACAATACTATTTGACGTACGCCCTCTCCAAAACAAAACACTAATAGCAACTGGATGCTAGTACTTTTTTACCGATTACAATGGATTAAGTAATTAATCTGTGTTAGTGATTACTGTACACTTTCAGAAAAGTTGTTAAACACACTCAACTTAAAAAAAAAATGTACTAAGACCGACGGACAGGTTGCAACCATTTTCTAGGCCGATATGTCTAGGAACTATACTATCATTCTGGTGTAATAATCAAGGACTTTGCGCCGCCTGCAGCCATGTTCAATGATATTACGTAGTGCCCGAAAATATTCCCCTGCTATTGAAAGATACAAAAGGGACTATTTTCGGCTGCTGCGTAATATCATTTCGCTGCCTGCAGTCATGTTACAGCAGCAAAGTCTTTGATTAGCTATTTAAGCACAATGCTAATGGTCTAATCAGATTCAATGGATTATGCTAAGCTATGCTAAAAGTGGTACCGCCAGACCCGGAGATCAGCTGAATGGATTCCAAAACGGTAAAATTCAAATGTTTAACTCTATTCGAAAATGATTATATTTTCAAAAAAAGTGGAGTGTCCCTTTAATAGGATGATACCCTTTGAAAAGGTGCTAATATGTACCATACAGATATGTAAGCCTGATCTCACGAGAATTCGTACGTATTTTACGAGTTGCTAATTCGCATGAATTAGTACGGAGTTAATCATGCTAAAACGTACGATTATCATAATATATATATATATATATATATATATATATATATATATATATATATATATATATATATATATATATAACGAAACCCCATCACTGCAAAAAATGACTTTACTTAGTATTTTTGACTTGTTTTCAGTAAAAATATCTAAAAATTCTTCAATTAAGATGTATTTTCTTGATGAGCAAAATGACCTAGGAAAATAAGTAGGGATGCACGATATATTGGCCGACATATCGTTATCGGCAATAACTGCTTATTTTTAATATTATCGGTTATCGGTCTGATAGCAAAATTAGGCTGATAAATGAAAGCCGATAAATGATGGATTATTTTTGTTTGTTGAACCACTTCACTTGCTCATTGCTGGCCATGTGGAGTTTTGATTGGTGCTTTCTGTGACATAGCACGATGATGACACGTGTTGCGGGCTTAAGAAGAGTATGCTAGTCTAGCGCAAAGACAAGATGTCAGCGGTCTGCAAGGTTTTCATTGTGAAAATAATCGTAATATTTATCGGCCTATAGATATCGGTTATCGGGCCCCAAATTTAAAGAGTTATCAGTATCGGCCAAAATTTCCATATCGGTGCATCCCTAAAAATAAGTCTAGTTTTTAGACAAAAAATATAAAATTGAAGTGCATTTGTGCTTAAAACAAGCAGAAAATTTGCCAATTGAAAAAAGAATTAAAAAACTTTTCTTTTACATAAACACTTGATTCAAGAAAAATTTTCTTATTCCATGGCAGATTTTTTGCTTGTTTTAAGCACAAATGCACTTCAATTTTATATTTTTAGTCTAAAAACTGAAAGAAAATACATCTTAATTTAAGAATTTCTAGATATTTTTACTGAAAACAAGACAAAAATACTTTATAAGTTGCAAAAATAAGTTTTTGCAGTGAAGGCAAATCGTTAAGAAATTTATGAATGTGCACTGTAAAAAATTATTTAAACAAAAAAAAAATGTTTTGTCTTGTTTTCAGTAAAACTAAAAATGTCTAAAAATTCTTAAGATGCTTTTTTGATGAGCAAAACGACCCAAGGAAATAAGTCTAGTTTTGAGACAAAATATATCAAATTTAAAGGGATACTTCACCGATTTAGCATTCAGCTTTGTATCTGTAGAAACCCGGCAGTATTACTGAATGACCATGTTTCCCCTCCCTCATTTCCCCCTGAGAGGAGAGATATCTGCATTTTGGTTCTGCAAAAAAGTCCTCCGATGATGTAATATGACGATTTTTGCATCATCGGAGGACTTTTTTGCAGAACCAAAACGCAGATATCTCTCCTCTCAGGGGGAAATGATGGAGGGAAACATGGTCATTCAGTAATACTGCCGGGTTTCTACAGATACAAAGCTGAATGCTAAATCGGTAAAGTATCCCTTTAAGTGATTTTGTGCATAAAACAGGCAAAAAAAATCTGCCAATGGGGTAAGCTAATTTTTCTTGAATTTAGTGTTTAAGAGAAATGTTCAAGATTTTTTTGCTTACCCCATTGGCAGATTTTTTGGCTTGTTTTATGCACAAAATCACTTGAATTTAATATTTTTGATCTAAAAACTAGACTTATTTTCTTGGGTCGTTTTGCTCATCAAGAAAAAGCATCTTAATTTAAGGATTTTTAGATATTTTTACTGAAAACAAGACAAAAAACTAAAAAAATGTTTCTTGAAAATAATTTTTGCAGTGTGTAAAATACATACAAATTGCCATGAGTTAGCATTGGATATGAACATGTATGGAGAACATGCAAAGTCCATACAGAAAGACAGCCGGGGCTCAAACCAAAGACATTCTTCCTCAAACATAGTAAAACTACTAAACTTCACTATCCAACTAGTCAGTTCATGGATGACTATCAGCCAGTGCACCATTCTGACCCATCCCTCGGTTTCTCACTGATAAACAGCTGCTTGATTACATACAAGGGGGAATTGTACAAGGTCATGTAATCTTAGACATGTCTTTACACCCCAATCATTCTGTCTATCACAGTGTCCGATCTAACGCTTTATCACCATTGCTTTCTCTATTACCTCTCTCTCTAGCGTCATGATTTGCAGTGAGAAATAGCTCGAAGCTCTCTGAGGAGGAGATGGTGCAAGTATAGTATGAGCGTGCAGCCTCATTGTCGGCACTCTCTCTGATTAATCAATGCTGTAAACTCAAAGCACAGCAGAACGTCCCAGAGGAGATGTAAGAAACAAGGTATGAGGCACCGCCTGCCGAGACCCCATGACCTCGTGTTTCAGCCGTATAACAGGTTGATGGGAAACACAGAACAAAACTTTATGTTTACAGCTTCTAGAGGTCATGTAATTATTCATTGATGTTAAATCAATTACCTTATGCCAGATCAGAAAAAAACTTGATATAGATGCTATTGGAGTCAATTACGCATTTCAGATATGGAAATGTGGAAATGCAGGTTTGGGGCTGGTCTGCAACACATCCTGATCCTAACCTTTCTCCCTTCCCAATAATTTTGGGTGACGTCGATATATACGAAGTTGTTTATTTAGATAAAAATAATGCATTTGAACAATGCAGTTTTAATGTGCAATGTTAGGAGACGTTCTATAAAGTCAATTGACAGAATAGACTGTAAAAATATGAACGACAAATCTTTGCAGACTTTCATTTAGGGGTGCACGATAAATGCAGATATACGCTAATAATACGTGGCCGATAACTATTCTGAATCGCACAGTCGACTTCACAGCTATATCATGTAACGTTACTACGGCTTTTGATCAGTAGGTCCTTATCGATCTGAAATCACTGTTAGTTTGAGTCGTTTATAACATGCATTTGAAAAAGCAACACTCGTCAAAAATATTCATTACACATATTCTTTATTATCATGAAAATACCTGAAAAGGTTTGAAGAACAGCAATATAAATATATCCTTGTGTCATAGCCACGTGTGTATGGTTCTTCGTCTGCAGCGCATATTGAGTTTCTGCACGAGAGCGCCCTCTGGCTTTTGAATGTAGTGGCATTTCACCGTATACTGCGTTCACACCTGCTGTGGAAGAGGTGTCAAGCACGAGTGATTTCAATATTTAAGTCAATGTAAGGACGAATTGACGCTCGTCTCGTGGCGCAAATGAGGCATTTAGCGCGGTGCAGTAAACACGATTCCAAGTTCGTGCGAATGGCGGGAATTGAGCATTGCTGCGGGAAACGTGCGAGTTGAAAAATTACTGTGAGTTTACACCAACCGCTCTAGATTACTCGCTGGATTTAACTTCGTGTCATACAAATTTTTCGCTCGAGTTGAATATTTTCAACTTGGGCGAAGACGCGTTTCAGGCGAATAGCGCGTGTTTTCACGGGAAACGCTCCGCCCAAATCGCGTCATTCGCATCGCCCCACGCGAGGACGCGTCTGATCGCGTCTTTGCATTGACTTTGTATGTAATCTACTCGTGTAAATCGTTGAGCTCGCATCTGGTGTAAACCCACAGTTAGAACTTTGGCGAAAAAAACGCACTGCGTTAACCAATCAGGAGCTTGCTCTAGTAGTGACGTGATTACAGGAAGCGGCCGGAGTAGCAGAAGCCACTCCCATAATGCACATTTCCGCGGAAATGTCTTGATGACTAGAATTTCACTCGCAGCTTTCACGTGCCAATGAAGCAAGTAAACTCAAAATGTTTAAGCGGCAAACTAGACGCGGTAGACGCAAATTTGACGCCTCAAACGCAGCTGGTGTGAACCCACAGTCATTCACTTGTCTAGTTCGCGTGAATGGCACAAATTGAGCATTGTTGCGGGAAACGCGCATGTTAAAAAAATTTAACTTTTTGCAGACATTTTGCTCCGATGACATCATTTGGAGCCAGAGACTGCGCAGTAATAATTATGAGGTGGAGCCGCAGTATCAAGGCCACACCCATATTCCAGTTTCAAAAAACACCCCCTTTTTAATAGCATCTAATAACCAACTTAACCCAAACGTACTTAAAAATACATCAACGTAATAAGAAATAACTAAAATAACCAATATATTTGAAGTGTATATTTCAAGTGGCATTCGTTTACACAGAGAGGGCAGGGTTTATACTGCAGCCAGCCACCAGGGGACGATGTTTTAGCTTCACATTTTTAGGATGCTTGTGATCTGTAGTGGTCTTGCTTTCCTCCCTGTCTGTTACCTGATAAACAGAGGTGGTAGAAAACCCGAAAATAATCTGTTTCTGGTCATTTATCACTTGACACTGTGATGTCCCTTCAAGCAGATTTTGGGCCCTGCCTAATTAAACTCACTTAATGCCAACCCACTCCTGTTCTCAACGCATTTAGCTAATTAAAGACCTTCATCTAATTCACATTTGATTAACCAAGCATCCAATGAAGCCTAAATGTTGATGGCAAGGCCTTGGAGGAAGCTGTTTTTAAAGCTGATGATTTAATTGGAAATGAAATACAAGTGGCACCATAGGCCTTTTAGGATCCTTTTATTTTATAGTCTTTCGTCTCTTTGCAAACACTCAGCAAGATGAGATGGTATGTATGTATGTTCAAACTGAAAGTACATGCAGTGGACATTTGTTAATTGCTGAATTGTCAATGAGGATGTTGTGTTATTTATTATTCATGTGAGGTAATAGATTTGTGTTAGTCCTTAGGGTAGAGAGATAAACAACTTCAAAGATGTAGATAAAACTAGAGCAATATATTATGATGAGATTATAGGAGCATCATTGAATTCAATCTTTAACATGATTTTACTCAGTCAATATTAAAGATAATATCAAGGTTATATTTTCACAGAATGTGAAAATGAGCAATGATTTTATGTGGACAACATTAAATCACAAAACATGACTTTAGTTTGGTTTTCACAAGCAGGGTCACATATTTGTGTAGGTATATTTAAAAATAAATATGTTGTTTTGAGAAATGTTATAAAGAAAACGTATAGTGTTGATTTTACTAGTAGTGCATTGCATTTAGTCTCTCTGTCACAGGGATGCTAACAGTATTTTGTATTCAGGAGGTCTTTTGAGACTCGTCGTTTGTAGTTCTTGCATAACAACCACATCTTATTAAAAGGCGGCTTCTCACGGTCCCTTGTTTGCTAAAACAAGCACACCCAGACAGAGTAACACAAACACTTGTAAATGATCCATAAGGATATCAGCTTTGAAGA
The DNA here is from genome assembly GCF_027580225.2 of Misgurnus anguillicaudatus. Classification (NCBI taxonomy): domain Eukaryota; kingdom Metazoa; phylum Chordata; class Actinopteri; order Cypriniformes; family Cobitidae; genus Misgurnus; species Misgurnus anguillicaudatus. The sequence goes on from NC_073337.2 coordinate 25,983,727, forward strand.
ACATCACAGAGTCGTGTGGGATAAGAGGTCATCATCTGTCAGAAAAAAGGGTCTCAATCTGTCACTTGGGCAGTACCATGTATATACAATCTTTAACATTTAGGTACAAATATGTTTACATTTGGTACCAATGTGACCACAAAACCATAAGCCGCATGGGTATATTTGTAGCAATAGCCAATGGTTGGTCAAAATCATTAGGATGTTAAGTAAAGATCATGTTTTATGAATATATATAGAAATTTCCTACCGTAAATACTATATATCAAAAATTTATTTCTTAATAGTAAAATGTGTTAGGACCTTATTTTAAAGGACAAACAAAGATGATTTTCTCCATTTTTTTTATTTTTTTTGCACCCTCAAATTCCAAATTTTCAAATAGTTGTATCTCGGCCAGTGTTTGGTAAGTTAAAATAGTAATTAATTACTTGTTACTAATTACATCTTCAATTATGTATTTAGATTACTGTACAAATTACTCTTCCCCAAATTACTCTTAATTACTTATTACTTCCTAAATCCTATTTAGTAAATGATATAGAAAGATAGGCTTAAAACAGCTCAAATGAATCATAAAAGTACATCAATTATTCTGGTCACACTTTTTAAGGTCCAATTAACTACTTTTGCCTCAATATTCTCCTAATTCCTGCTTATTAGTACTTAGTAAAGTAGTTGTAAAGTTTAATATTTGTAGGAATTGGGTAGGATTAAGGATGTAGTATAGACCCCTTCACGGTTCACGTCACAGGCGGTTTCCACTGTGCATGTCGGGGTCAGAAAAGTCATTACAGCAGATTGAGTTGCGTATTATTCGGTATCATCAAAAATGCCTACTTACAGTACGTCGTGGGCTGTGAAAATCGCACCAGGTCTTCCGTTAAGTTTTAGCAATTCATGCAGAATCTCAAAAACAAAAAAATACAACATCTGCGGCTGCAAGCAATTAACGTGCAGACTGGAACAATGCAAATATCAAAGAGGATTGTGTTTGTAGTGCTCATTTCATTTGAGGTAAGTCATCATTTTTCAGCCCTGTTAGATTAAATTATAAAGCCTGGATGGTATGAACAGTTTGACCCCATGCTGCGCGCGCACCCGATAGTCATTCAATGTTTACAAACCTTGAAGGGGTCTAGGTTTTGCCGAATCAGGCATTAATATGTGCTTTTAAAGTATTAACAAACAGCCACACTGCAGAAAATGACTTTCTTACTTAGTATTTTTGTCTTGTTTTCAATAGAAATATCTAAAAATTCTTAAATTAAGGTGTTTTTTCTTGATGAGCAAAACGACCTAAGTAAATAAGCTTAGTTTTAAGACAAATAATATACAATTTAAGTGAAATTGTCCTTAAAACAAGCAAAATTATCTGCCAATGGGGTGAGAAAAAAAATTGTGAAATAAGATTTCTTTTTTCTTAAACACTTAATTCAAGTAAAATTTTCTCACCCCATCGGCAGATATTTTTGCTTGTTTTAAGCATAAATTCACTTAAATTGTATATTTTTTGACTAAAAACTAGTATTATTTTCTTAGATCATTTTGCTCATCAAGAAAATACATCTTGATTTAAGAATTTTTAGATATTTCTACTGAAAACAAGTCAAAAATACTGAGTAAGAAAGTCATTTTTTGCAGTGCAATATCTCAGTAATATTAATGCTAATAACCAATACAATGCAAAAAAAATGACTTTCTAACTTAGAATTTTTGTCTTATTTTCAGTAAAAAACATCAAAAAAATTCTTAAATTAAGATGTATTTTCTTGATGAGCAAAATTACCTAGGAAAAAAAGTCTAGTTTTTAGAGAAAAAATATAAACTTTAAGTAATTTAGTGCTTAAAACAAGCAAAAAAAATCTGGCAATGGAATAAGAAACATTTTCTTGAAATAAGTTTACTTTTTTCATAAACACTTAATTCAAGAAAAATGTTCTTATTCCATTGACAAATTCGCTTAAATTTTATATTTTTATTTAAAAACTAGACTTATTTTCTTAGGTCATTTTGCTCATCATGAAAATTCATCTGGATTTAAGAATTTTTTGATATTTGTACTGAAAGCAAGACAAAAAACGTAAGTAAGAAAGTCAAGAAAAAAATCTTAGTATTTTTGTCTTGTTTTCAGTAAAAATATCAAAAAATTCTTAAATTAAGATGCTTTTTATTAAGGAGCAAAACGACCCAAGAAAATAAGTCTAGTTTTTATACCAAAAATATCAAATTTAAGTGATTTTGTGCATAAAACAAGCAAGAAAAAAAACTGCCAATGGGGTAGGCAAAAAAATCTAGAACATTTTTCTTAAACACTAAATTCGAGAAAAATTCAAGAAAAATTTGCCTTCCCTTATTGTCAGATTTTTTTGCTTGTTTTATGCACAAAATCACTTACATTTTATATTTTTGGTCTAAAAACTAGACTTATTTCCTTGGGTCATTTTGCTCTTCAAGAAAAAACATCTTAATTTAGGAATTTTTTGATATTTTTACTGAAAACAAGACAAAAATACTAAGATTTTTTTCTTGGAAATCAATTTTTGCAGTGTTATTATTTTGGGGTCGACCAAGGTAATTTTCTGGTACACTGTGTGCAGTGGTAAAACCATCTGAGGTTGTGCGCCGCCTTGTGTAACAACCTTAGGCCTGCGTCTCCTCTTTTTCAGAGTTACCTTCGCATTTATTGATCCATTTCTCGGCCTGCCAATGCTTGGGTCTTCTTGCACTGGGCTTCATTTTTCATATCTGCACAGAACCAAAACTCACGAGTATACTAGGTTAAGACTTTACAATAAGGTTGTACATGCAATTGCATTAACTAACAAACTAACAATACTTCTACAGCAGTCATTAGTTAATGCACAGTAAACTGACCTATAACTAACATAACTATTGCTCATTGTATGTTCATGTCAGCTAATGCATTTACTAAAGTTAATAAATACAATCTAATTATATATTTTATATAAGTTGTCTACAATTTGTTATGTACAGACAAGTTTTCTAAAGATGTGGGATGGGCTATACTGTTTATTACGCTATACTTCAGATGCGTCACCATAAATTATTGTCTTGAAAGCACTTTTGTGGGTTGAACGAATTGTAAGTAACAGTGACAAAATGTTCATTTGTAATAAAGATGCGCTTGGATTGGTAGCTGACTCTGCAATGGATGTTGCAAGGCCTCACAGCGCAAACCCTGCTGTGTCTCTGAGTTTCATTGTTGTCATTTTGATTCATGGTACATCAGGATACTGGACAAGCATGAGACATTGAAGCCAAATAAAGACAAAATTATTGTCGCTATTTTTGACACAGCAAAGGACATGCGACACTGTCTGTATTGTGGAGGAGAAAGCATTTCCAAAGCAGCACTGTCTTTCTGAATTGAAGAATAACAAAGGAAAACTTGAATATCTTATTCTAAGAAATAAAACATGTGTTTAACAAGCCTGTTGTAAGCTTTACTGCATTTCAGTGATTTCTGTTTGGCCCAAGCATGGCATATTAATCCCCAAAATAGGTTACATTTCTATATTTAATTTTTGCATTCATGCAAAGCGACTTATAGTGCACTCGAGGTAAACATTTTATCAGTATGTGCGATTAAAGCGAAGTTTCACCTTATCACTATTGAGCTGTTAGACAGCATGCATCATAAAATTCCCTTGGAAAAGATTAATATTTCATTCAATCCCAATTAAAGCACTGTGCAGATGGACCACATACACGTGCAGATGGACATCTTTGGCCACTGCGCCATGTCTCGCATTAAACACAAAGCGTCTGCATGCTATTCCAGACTGCTGTGCCCACAACAACCCACATTTTGAAAGTACATTGAAAAATTTCTGCACATCCATCTCGAAATGCATGTACTGTAAATTATCTGTCTATTGGTGACATCCCGAAGCTTTGCTTTTGTTCCAACCAAGGCGAATATGAATCACACGAGGCAGGGCCTTCTTCAAGCACCGGCATTATTCTTTATGAAACACCCCAAGGACCATCAGATGAAGTCAATAGTCAGTCTTTTAAATATGTTGTTTCTCATTTATCTCCAAGTAATTGTGCACACATCCTCTATCTCTGGCTTCGTCTTGGTTTTCAATACATGTCCCTCAGCAGCTTATTGGTTTCTGAGAGGAAATACACTGCCACTGGATTTTTATTTGGCCACGCATACAAGAATTGTAATGGGCACTAAAGTGCTTCGATTGAAGCAGAAATCATATTGCCTTTGATTGCCTTGTGAGACTTGAAACGTTGCCACAGGGCCGTGAATCACATCGCATCCAAGGTCTGCCTTTTCTCGACAGCAATTCACGATTTGCACCTGGAACGTTCCCTCGACAGACCTTCGGTTTCCTCCACAGAAAAATTCCCTTTATTTTCATCCGTCTGTTTCACTCTCTGAATTCTTTATTTATGCTTCCCGTTTCGGTCTCCATCTGCTCCACGCCACAGACACACAGTGTGCAGAGCATCACGGGCCCTGCACCCAGGTGGTACCAACTGTTATTTCAAGCACAGCTACGACTTCTGAATGGGAATCATGGGCAGCGCAAGGCATGCTGGGTGTGTTTAGAAATAAGCATGACTCTATGTCCTGCCTCAAAGGTCGTCTCATGAATCACAGCGGGGTAAATGATAGTTATTAACATTGACAGCTAAAAGCAATAATGGCAGGACTCCTATCTTTTGATTACGCCTTTAAATGAAGCAGTCCATCACTTTAGTATGCCAGCTTGCCAAAGGACATCACTTAGTAAAGATATCACGATCAATGCTGGTCGGCTGCTTGTTGTTTCATAACTGCTGAATGTTGATAATTACAGAGTTACTTAATTACTTTTAAACTCGGATAATTATGTACAATCACAACAGACTGTTATCGAGAATAACGTTTATTTTAAAGGTGATGCGTGTAGATTTTAGCAGTGTCTAGTGGTCAGATTGTGAATTGCAACCAACAGCTCACCCCTTAATTTTAAAACGCATATGGTAGCCGCCAGAGGACAAACATGTGGTCTTCTGAGACAATGTAAGGACGAAACGCGCTTTGTAGTTTGTCGGCAACTTCCATGTACAAGGGCTAATTCTAAGGTAATTAAAACAATACAGATCATTATGTAAGGTCTTTATAAACCACTGATAATATAATTATGTATATTATATTGCATTTTTGTCAAGTTACGCACTGCACCTTTACTGTGGGTTCACACCAGCCAAGTTTGAGGCGTCAAATTTGGTATACTGGGTCTAGTTTTCCGCTTGAACATTTTGAGTTTACTCGCTTCATTCATGCGTGAAAGCCATGCGTGAAATTCTAGTCATCGAGACATTCAAGCCGAAATTCGCCTTGTGGAAGGGGCTTCTGCGACTCTGCTCTCTTCCTGTAATCACGTCACTACTAGAGCAAGCTCCTGATTGGTTAATATGGCGTGTTTTTCTGCCAAAGTTCAAATTTTTCAACTTGCACGTTTCCCGCGACAACGCTTAATTCACGTCATTCGCACGAACTAGATGCGCAAATGAGGCGGAAGCGCGTCTAACGTGGCGCACTAATCGCCTCATTCGCGCCGCGAGACCTCCAGACACGCATCAACGCATCTTAACATTGACTTAACATTGAAATGACTCGCGCCTGATGCCTCTAACGCAGCATTAAAGTCATCATGAAAGGGATGTTGCAATTGTTTTTATTTCCACACAGGAATTCGTACTTATTTTACGGGTTGGCTAATGTGTATGAATTTGTACAAAGTGAACCATATGAAAACGTACGATTATCATAAGAAAACAATAATTGAACCCCACTCTTAACCCCAATGTCACAGAGGCGAAAGTAAATCATACAAAAACGTACGAGTGTGGTCATACGAAATAATACGAATTAGCCACCTTGTAAAATACATACGATATCCCATGATTGCGTGCGTTGTTATTTTACTATCAGACCATATATTTGAGTTAAGCGGCTTCTGAAAGGAGAAAAAATGTTGGGTGGGACTTGATGTCGTTCATTGGGAACTGCTTAGATCGTTTGAAGTTGAGCATTGCCAGGTTGCCAGATTGGAAAGTCCCAGGATCGTACCAGCAGCTCAAAATTATATACATGGAAGAAAATGATCGTACATAAATCAAATGTGCAGAATAAAGCTATTTATCTACACAAACAACTTTTGATAGCCTGTAGATTTTCCCAATAGATAAAAAACTAGGTGTTCCTTAGTGGGAGGGTCAAAACAACAGACTGGAAACTACTAACCAGTGTTGCCAGATTGAAAATTTGCAAGGATTGTACCAGAAGAGCTCAAAATGATGGTATATTAAAGAAAATGATCGTACACAAGTCAAATGTGCAGAATAAAGCTATTTATCTACACAAACAACTTTTGATAGCCTGTAGATTTTAAATACCTAGGTGTACCTTAGTGACCCCTCATATTTTTGAGGAAAACGCTAATGGTGTGTAACGCATGTTGTCTATCTCTTGGTTTTGGGTAGAAAAGATACAGCAAAGGCCTAAATTTTGCGAGATGTTGAGTTTAGAGCTAGCCCAAATCCTTTGAAATGTTGGTTTAGGGTTATATTTGAGAGTAGGATTAGAATGAAAATAGCGGTTCTGTCCAGATGGGATACAGCTATGATCTAAATCCCGTAAAATGTTGTATTTAGGGTTAGGTTTGGGGGTAAGATAAAGATGAAACCAGCGATTTGGCTATATGGGATACAGCTACGGCCTAAATCCTGTGAAATGTTGGGTTTACATTTCAGAGTATTTAGGCCATAGCTGTATCCCATCTAGCCAGGGCCGCTGTTTTCATCCTAATCTTACCCCCAAGCCTAACCCTAAACCCAACATTTCCCAGGATTTAGGCCATAACTGTATCCCATCTAGCCCAAACCGCTGGTTTCATCCTAATCTTACCCCCAAAACTAACCCTAAATCCAACATTTCAGAGTATTTAGGCCATAGCTGTATCCCATCTAGCCAAAACCGCTGGTTTCATCTTAATCTTATCCCCAAACCTAACCCTAAACCCAACATATCACAAGATTTAGGCCATAGCTGTATCCCATCTAGCCAGCACCGCTGTTTTCATCCTAATCCTACCCCCAAACCTAACCCTAAACCAACATTTCACAGGATTTGGGCTGTAGCTATATATCATCTAGCCAGGGCCGCTGTTTTCATCCTTATCCTACCCCCAAACCTTACTCTAAACTCAACATCTCGCTAAATTTAGAATTTAGGCCTTTGCTGTATCTTTTCTAGCCAAAACCAAGAGACAGACGACATGCGTTACACCATTCGCGTTCTCCTCAAAATTATGAGGATAGACATAGGATCCACAACTAGATCAATGAATATAGAAGCCCTATGATTGCAATGGCCATTTAAAATATCACAAAATTTGGAAATTATAATACATTATATGATTTTTCCTCTTTGTTCGTACATAGGTCAAAATTATGGTACAAAAACAATAATTATCATACATTTGGCAACACTGAGCGTTGCTAACAAAACATGAGGACGATCAACTGCAACAAGTTCTTAATAGCTCCGTCCTCCTCACGCCACAATTTGTTTTTGATTAAAGATGATTTGTCCATTTCGATTTCATGGTGACTTCAAGTAAACACTTTCTTGCAGTATCTCACTCAGTTTTGTTTTTCTTCTGTCCTTTATCACAGCTGAGAGAGCAGCTCTCGCAACATCCCTTGATTTATCGCATCAAAATCACTCCGAAACACGCCCACGTTAATATCCATCAAAATATGACAATAACCGTGTCTCTGTCTTCCAATGTAGTTAAATAAAAGAGTCTTGTGGACAAGGTAAATGACATGTTCAATCATGTGGAAGGTAAATGCTATACTTGGGGATAAGGGACTTCTGAAATATTTGGTCTGTGATAGAAATGTTTGCAACTCAGCATCAGTATTCTGGAGGAGCTTTAATTCATAGCTGGGTTTTTGAAGCAGCTATTACTAAAGAGCATTTATTGTCCCAAAAGATTGTAATTGAAAAAGGCAAATGAAACAATGAAATAAGATTGAATGTATAAAAGTTTATCGTATTATCGGACTGCTGTTCCATGAAAGAGAACTTTTGAGTTTATAATGAAAATTGGTTTGTAATGAGAGATGGGGGAACAAAGAACTTATTATTATATGGAGATACACAAACTGTTGCCACGTCGAAGTCATGCTTCATTAACACACAATTTTATGGTGACTGGTTAAAATAAACATTTTATAGTAGTTTTGATGTGATGTGAGGCTAGCAGCAATACCGACAGAATGAAAACGGGTCTTCACAAAAACAAACAAACACTTTTTGTCAAGTGCTTTATTGGAGAGCACGGCACTGTGAAAACATGATGCTAAAAACAAAAATGGCCTTGGGGAGCACAGTACAATTTCCGGACTCCCCTCATCACCTTTTAAAGATTGAGGTCAGAATGCTAACATTTTATACACGGCCTTCATCATCCCTTGACGACGCATGCTTAGCAACCATTGAAACTTATCTTATTTATGTTAATAACGATGAGCCTGGCAATCATGTGGATATTTCATTTCCAAGTATAGCGTACTCCCCAAGTGTAATTACATACTATCCACACTCCTGCCTAGCCTCTCAACATCTTCACGTCTACACCCACCAGTGAAACCATTAGGCCATATAAGCCGCTAAGTAAAGGCATTATGTTACTTGAGTGGACCCCCCCACAGTACGTCCTCTATGGTGTATCATGTACTACTCTGTATGCAATGATGGAGGGTTGAAAGATTCAGAAGATGAGCCATGACTGCCTTCCTCTGCCTGACCAGACTCATTATGGCCTGGCCTCGCCCTGCAGCACACGCGAGGGCACCCCAGTGGATGGATGGGAAGCTAAAAGGGGGAGGGAATACAAAAACAGCAGTGGCTGAGGAAAGTAGGGCGATGATGATGCGTCACGATGCCCACCAAAGGATGCATCTCGTAACCCACATCTGTATGTGTTTTCCCAATGGCTGTGTGGTGGTTGTCTACTTGCCGGTGGAGGACATATGTGCTGCGCAAAGACCAGCAGCATAGACAGCAACCAGCAATATTTTATTAACATACACTGTAAATATTACATGACCAACTTAATTTACTATGCATTTTACATAATCTTTAAAAAAGCAACTTATGCTGCGTTCAACTGATAAAAGACAGATGACTCTTCCGAAATTCGTTCATCAGTTAAACTATTCTCAACTTTGTTGCGTAGCTGGAGACACTCACTTCGCTTGTGTCGCCGGAAATCGGCAAACTTTCATAAAAATGAATGGTATCCCGTGCTGTTGCTAGTCACTGGCGGTGTGCCCATTAATACCATGCTTCATCCGTTGATGTGCAAGCAAAGCTAATGTGATTTTGACTTGTACGTAACTGATTAAATATTTAACAGATTAAACTGATTCACTAATAACTGATTAGATTCATCTGTAATGTTTATGCATCTGTAGCCTACTGGAAATCAACCAGGCGTCCATGGCCCATTAGGTGGCCTCCACAGACGTTAAAATGACTGAAAAAAATGTATTTAAAAAAATAGTTTACCCAAATATTAATTTGGCTCATCAATAATGTTGTATCCCTTTGGTTTTTATGTTTTATGATGAACACGCATACGATAATCACAAAACACGCAAGACCCAATTAGATTTGCTGTTGTCCTGCCGCGCTGATCTGTGTTTTCCATGGAAAGGAAATGTATTGATTGCCAAATAAGCTAAAAACATTAAACATTTTCTCTCAACAAACATCAATTTACTTTAGAACATATATTTTAACACATTGGTTCATTTAGATTACTTAACAATGGATGCCTGTGCTTTTTGGAGCTTCGCCATGTTGGCTCCCATTTAAGAAAATGACTTTTAAGAAAAGCTAAATATTTGTTTGTGTTTAACCGAAGAAAGAAAATTATAAACTTTTAAGATAGTATGAGGCAGTGATGGATCGTGACTGCTCATTCGAGGGGCGCAAATTCAAAATACGTGTTCGGAGTGTCATGTGTGATGCACATAGAATCACTCGATGTGCAGAAAACATATTTTGAAATTACGAACCACACACATGACGGGCTACATACATGTTGTGACGAACTTTTTCGCCCCCTTTGAAAAAAGAAGTCAACGGCCGCCACTGGTATGAGGGTAGGTAAATATTGAGAGAAGTTTCGTAATTAGGTGAACTATTCCTTTAAAATAAGGCCGAAAAATCAGTCCGAAAAAATTAATTTGAAGAATTTCTTATTGTTTTATTATTTTAATCAAATCAGATTATTTATTAAACACTTTTGTTTACAATGTTACATGGTTTCAAAGCGACTTTATGTGAAAAAAGAAATCACAGAAACCAGGAAAATTAATTGTTAAATATTAAATAATTCACTAAACAGAGATAGCATAAATGCATTTCATAACAAATTTACATACAAATAATATTTAATCAATTTACAATATTTTTTGTACATTAAAAAAATGTGAGTTACGAGCAATTTGTACAGTTATGTAATTATATGATTAAATATTGTAAGTAACTAGTAATTCATTACTTTTTTAGTAACTTACCCAACACTGCCGTGGCATCGTGCCACGTGCATTATTTATTAATAATTTAATGTCTGGTCGTCAATTATTCCTTATGTACTAGATCTTAACCATTTAATGCCCCCCATAGTCCACAACAATTTCTAACCAAATACAATATTCAAAAGCTTAGCCAAAAAAGATTTATAGATTGATTAAAGATTTTTTCTAGTTAATTATTCCGCTTATACCGTTACCACAGACATTGCTCTGGTCTGGTGGTTATTTTAAGACATTTGACAGGTCAGGTGTGCATTTATCGAAAAAAATGCATTCCCATGGAACATTTCTCAACAGAATAAAGCATTCAACATCTGTGTGGTATAAATATGGATAACATCCGAGTCTAACAATGTTATATAACCAGATATAATTCAATTACCATCCAAATGAAATAAATTAAAGTTTCAGTTCACCACAGAGGGCTCTTGAAACCCACCTACAAAATTACTCTTAAAGGTTAAAATTGCTACAAGATTGCAGCAACCATTAAATAAAATCCCACGGATTAATTTCGCACGCGCAAATTGCGAATCGACGTCGAAACACCGCCAAATAAATCACATTCCTAATTGTGTTACCTCACAACGTCGGTGCAACCCACCCCATCGAGAAGTGAATGAACGTGGCCACACACTCACTCTCCACTGTCCCTCCGACGGAACACATTTACCCCTCAATTAACAGTAACGTGAGGTAAATCCTTATATTGGGAATGGGATGCTATTATGTGACGAATTGATGAGAATATTCTAGAGTCGCTCTCGTGTAGTGGGCACCTCACGTTTGTGTGTCTGCTACTACACCCCCAGCTCGGCTCCGCTCCACAACGAGGCTGAGGGAGCGTTCAATCGCACCGGCGGCCAGTCAATAGAAGGACTAGGAGCGGGGAAATGCACGCGGAGGGAGCTGAAATGCGCCTGAGATTTAGCCCCTGAATGCACACGACGCCGCCACAGAAATGCCGGGTTGGAAGAAAAACATCCCCGCTTGTCTGCAAGCCGACCAAGAAGGTATAGCAAGCTGTGTTTTGATAGTTTTGGCGTGCGGGATTCAGCGAAGTTGCGCTTCATATTGTTTATTGTTACGCCGTTGATGTTTGGCGCGAAATGTTTGGATAAATACTTAAAACGTTACATTAACGTCACGCTACGTTGTATTAACTTTTACCTCGCCGTTCAGCAAGTGGTCGCGGTGGTAACACCGCGCCCGCCTTGAGGAGGAATCCCGTAGTAGCCTAATGCACTTGTTTGGCCGGTGTCCTTCCTGAAATCGACATCTGAAGGGTTTATATGCTCATTTTCCCCTCGTGTCTCTTATTGGATTCCCATTTCGTGCATTTGGATGTGTATTGTTTTTAAGATACCGCCATGCTGTATGCGGTATATATAGTACAAACAGGGATAAATAGTGTGCAGTGTACAATGTTGCCTACAGTCATGACATTTCTGTCGCTTCCACTTGGTTGGGCTGATAACCATATGTATGTCGTTGTGTGACAGTTTGCATGGCTTTTATTTACATCAAAGACGAGTGAAATGCTCAACAATGTTGAATTTATTTAGCTATAACTTGAATTATATCTTTGGCATATGCAACATCGTGTTATTCTTTCGCTTTTAAAATCCCCGTAGCCGCGGGGCACGAATCGCAGCTCCAGGTTATTATAAGGAGTGCAACTATTAACGGATATTTACGATATCCTGGCCGGTTTGCGTTTGAATACAGCGACTGGATTTCCAAACGATTCGGCCCCGAATGAAATCGTATCCATCACAGCCATGCGTGTCTCGTGAATGGTCAGGAGAGGAAGTCAGATGCACTTGCTCATAGCAAACACACCGAGTATACGCCACATGAGCTTATAAATCAAAGAATGGTAACGAAATAGGAGACGATGAAATATGTTTGTACACGTGGTTTGCTGGTGTAGTGATTATAATGTGACACACAGTCATTATGGAGCTTGTTTATGGTTGCTGGCAATATGTGCAGATACATATTTTATGAAGAAAGCAATATTTCCTCTAAATCAGCACTGTGACCATTGATAAACTTGAATGGATTGCATAATTTGGTTTGATTGTTTGATGTGATGCGAGATTAGGGTTGGCACGATATTGAAGAAAATACTATGTGATTACTTGCCAACCCTTACGAAAATTAACCATGGTTTTACTACAGTTAAAACCAGAAAACCATGGTTAATGTAGTAAAACCATGGTAACCACAAAATAACCATGGTTTTGACAACCATGGTTTTTAAAAACCATAATTAAACCATGGTTATTGTAGTAAAGCCATGGTTTTGCTGATAGTAATCAATACACAAAAAAAAGGAACGCATTGATTTTTGTCCTACCAGTCTGCTATCTAGGGCTGTCAAAAGATTAATCGTGATTAATCACATACATATATATACACACACACACACACATATACATTTATGGGTCAATGACGTGATGTTAATTATATTGTGTCCGTATGGTTCAATAAAATGTAAAAGGATTAAAATTTCAAAATAAATTTGTAGATTATTTTTTACCGAGCCCCTACGGTGACATTGGAGTAAAAAATTGTGAAAACCTTCGTTCTCGTGCTCACGTGAAACCTTCGTTCGCGTGCTCACGTGAAACCTTCTTTGCGTGCTCACGTCAAACTTTCGTTCGCGTGCTCACGTTAAAACGTGCAGAATTTTCGCGTTTCACGTGCGCGTGTGAAACTAAACGTTATTATTTTTTTCTCCATGTCCCCTTAGGGGCTCCGTACTTTTTTGAGGACCAAGTCTGTAAATTTTCTGGTTTTATTTAATTTTGAATGAATATTTGGGGGAACTTTCGTTATAAACCTTCATGTGCAGATTTTTAAAAAAAGTTTAGTTTCGTGTTTCACGTGCGCACACGATAGGGGCTCCGTACTTTTTTGAGGACCAAGTCTATAAATTTATTTAATTTTGAAAGAATACTTGGGGGATGATTGCAAAAATGTCAATGTGGTGTAACAGGTCTGTGTCAACTGTAACTAGTATTTTTTTTTTAAATGGAAATATAAATATATTCGTAAAAAGTGACATTTGTGCTAATCTTATACTTTCGGTATACTCTGCGGCCCTAATGCAAACAGTGTAGATTTGGGCGATCGGTTTAAATGGATCTTGTGTGAAGTTATATTGGATAGATGAAACATCTTATTGGTGTTGAACATGAATGCTCGGCCATTGTCACAATGACTCATCTCTGATGATTCCAGATTACTCACCATTCAGCAGTTTTACCGATGCGCTCACCTTAAAGGAGTAGTTCACACAAAATATAAGAATTCACTTAAAAGTCACTCGTCCTAATGCCGACTTTCTTCAACTGAACACAAAGATTTTCATAAAATGTACATATACTGTAGTGCCCAAAATGTATACATCTATCATAAAAGTAATCCAAATGACTCAAGTAGGTTAATAAATGTCTTCTAAAGCGAAATGATAGGTGTGTTCGAGAAAATGATGTGAAATTGAAAACAAAACAAGCACTCCTGGGTGATGATTTTAATCCCACTGGCACTCGCGTTTTTCGCATGATATTTCATCACAAAGTACATTTTTGAGTGAACTATTCATTTAAAGTTGCTTGTGTATAAGTCATGTTTTGATACAGTTTAAAATAAATGTTATATTTTATTAGTTAAAGGGATAGTTTACCCTGAATTTCTGAATGAACACAAATTAGGATATTTTGAGCAATGTTTGTAATCAAGCAGATCTGGGGCACCATTGACTTCCATAGTAGGAAAAAAGAATACTATGGAAGTCAATGGGGCTTCTGATCGGTTGGGTTACGAACATTCCCCAAAATATCTTAATTTGTGTTCATTTATACAGGTTTGTAACAACATGAGAGTCAGTAAATTATGACAACATTTTTGGGTAGACTGTTCCTTTAATGTCGTTAGTTTTTGCAGTGTCCCAATAGCTTATTTCAAACCAATAAGAGTCCAACAACACCTAATATCAACTCCGTGAGGTAGCTTGGTGTCTGTCCAACATTGATACCCTGTATTTAGAGTCTGTCTACACGAAACAGCATGCCACTATATGTGAAGTCAAATCCTGCGTAGCATTGATGCCATCTTCAGCACGCCAGCCCTCGTGATCTGCTGCCCTGCTGCCTGCCAATGTGGCATGTAATTGGGTTTGATGGGAACCAGCGGGGGCCGAATGAGCCCCTCATACAAAACAGGGATATCACAGGAAGCCGTGGATGATGCTGCGTCCTTGGATCGGGTGCTGAATTGCTATGGTTTGCAAGCTTCTTCTTCTGTGTGTCTGTATTGAATGGGTAGTAGTGAGATCTAGGGCATGGTGGGAAACGCTTTTTATGTCTCCAAGATGCTGTGTTTCTTGTGCATGACTGCAGTTGCTGGAACAAAACATTTGTGCACATTTCTGTATCTAATATCTGCTGTTTTGGGTGTATAGATGTGTTTGCTAGCGCACCAGGGAAACTTATTATCTTGGAGTTGGATACGGTAATTGAATCATTGGTATATTTAATCACATTTAAGGCCTGGCTTAATGTTATAGTAATCATGTGACCAAAATAAGATATATTGCATCATTCAGACCTGTTTATACAAGTACTCTTGCGGCAGATATACCGTAGTATATACATAACAGAAGACATTTAAGCTTAAACGTTTTTTAACTATTAATAATTCATTGTAAAGAATACTCTGACTCTAAAGGTTGGCTTTAATTCTTATTCATGCTGATTTTTTTATTTGCATGCTCTTGTTTTGTTATGTTTGTGGGACATTTTCCAGGCCTGCCATTTACCCATATGCTACAATTGCCCCTTTTCCACCAAGGCAATTTAAGTGCTGGTTCAGAGCCAGAGCCTAATTTTAAATCACTTCTTCCTTTTTCAACACCCAAAGTACCGGGTCTGAACCAGGAAAAGTGTTTCTTAAGTAGCACCAAAACATTGCTTGCCTAGAATTAAGAACCGATTGAGTCAGGGACTCGGGCCGTGGTTATTGTAGATAGGTTTTCATCACTCCGATTTTATGCGCATTTTAAAGTATCGCGTCAGAAACTAGTGCTGAAAGCGCCAAATTTTGGGAAAAATCCCTTAATTCGCAAAAAGTTTTTACGCTTACTTAAGGTGGTTTTAGATTTATGCAAAAAATAGTACTTTCGAATAATGGGAGATGGAAATGCATTTGCCGAATAAATTCTGACGTAGCGAACATTAAACCCATATGATTGATCAACTAGCTGTATCAGCTCAAGTCGTCTTTCACGTATATATTGAGCTTGACATCGTCGCAATGCTCTTGCACGTGCCTGCATCAAAATCTACATTTATGTTTCGGCGCACAGCAGTTTGACAATTACAAGCTGCACTGCTAATAAATTTATAACTTTGCCAAATCGTAACTAAATGCAGCCCTGTCTCCAGTTCTAGTTTACCAATACCACCGTAATTTGCTCGAATAACGATGGAAACGCACCTAATTCGTATTTCTTTTTTTCTGTTTTTGCAAATTATGAAAAGATTAGCTTACTTTAGATGAAAATCCAGCTTGTGTCATAATAATAGGAGAGTAGCTACATGCTAAGGCTAACATTGTTCTGTGTAAATGATAAAATATGTTATGTAGGCTACTTGCATGTACACTACATTCGGTTCGCTACGTTTGGATGCCGATGTAGGTACGCAAAACCATGACAATTAATTGTGTTTATATAAATTACGTCGAGCTGCACATTGGGTTCGCTGTGTTTGGATCCGAATGTAGGTAGGTGCGCAAAGCCATGACCATTGATAGTGTTTATATAAATTACGTCGAGCTGCACATTGGGTTCGCTGTGTTTGGATGCGAATGTAGGTAGGTGCGCAAAGCCATGACCATTGATAGTGTTTATATAAATTACGTCGAGCTGCACATTGGGTTTGCTGCGTTTGGATGCCAATGTAGGTACGCAAACCATGACAATTAATAGTAATGCAACATCCCTCATTGTTGATGGTGTGTTTGGCGCTGCTGCGTTTACGTTGCTGGGAAAGATAAGACATATACAGTGATGTAAAGCGCTCTTTATAGTTGTGCATAGGTCCTAAGGCGTAGCCGCGACGGCGTAGGTTCCGCGTCGGTTTTCATTTATACTTTTGCGCCGTCGTCCGCGTTGACGTGCAAACACGCGCAAACCGCTGGTAGGCAGTAACCACGCGTGTAACCACAGTAGCAGCCCGAACGTCAAAGAAGAAGCAGCTTAGCAAGTTAACCCACAAACGAAGAAGAAACAGCAACTTGTTGTGTATAATTTAAGAAGACCAGCATTGATGGAAGTAAATAAACAACGACTTTTGATGCAGTTTGAGTTAAATCACTCCTCAACTTGGCTCATCTTTGTTTTCACTGTCACAAACGGAAATACCTATGACGCAGAGGGAAGGGGTTCTGGTGGACCAATCACAGCGCTTGCGGTTCACAGCCGTAGCTACTGTGTACAACTTACGCACGACTATAAATCGGGCTTAAGGCTTGGCTCTGTGGTGGTTTTCTACTTACTACTTCTAACCAGCAATAGCTCTAAACTAGCATGCGGTGGAAATAATGTTTCTCTAGCTTTTGTAGTTTTTGATGCGGTACAGCCATACGTGTTACTTTAACAGAAATGAGTCATTAATCAGGAAAGCATAAATGATGTAAACAGTTGTGGACAGGTTACGTCTGCCACCTATTACAGTTATGAATGGTAAATGACCTGTAGTTGAAAAACACATTTGTGGAAATAGTTAGGCTGCTAGAACAAAAAATTCCAGGTGTCAGAAGCCACATGATCACATCGCCATCATCTGAATCACTACTTGTGCCGTCATACGCTTTTCAATACCTCATTTTGTACCTTTTCTCTGGCTGGAATAAAAGGCAAAAGTGAAAAGTGGGTAATTCCTTTTTAGCACAATGAGACATAGGCTGGTCAACCCACATGACATTTGATCTGCATTATTTACTAGTAGTTAATTTGTGGTCCTAGCACAGAAACTTTAGGGCTGCTGTTTTCGAAGTTATATAGGCCCTGGACTTTGTAATAAAGGTAATGTGTATAATTAGTTTGATGTTACTTTTTCCAAAGAAAGCTGTGTTGTAAGTGTAAGCCTACATTATTTGTTTGTCTGTTTAGTGCACGTTGTTTGAAAACGTTGTTCTATTTAGTTTTTGTTAGTTTAGTTTTATATTTAGTAATGTTTTTAATATGTTTTGGAAGCTTTTTGAAAATTAGGAATCGTCATTGTTTACGACGCTCTCAACCATAAACAGGAACGTTTTATGCGGTTTGGCTGTTCGTTTACATGACTATGGTGTTTCAGGATCCTGATAGCGTACATTTTTAAAGAGGGTTTGTTTTTTGTGATCACATATTTCAAACTTTACTTGGTGTGTAAGGTTGCTGTTAGAGCATAAATGATGCAAAATTATAAAACTCAAAGATCAATGCCAAGCGATAAATTTTCTTTAACAGAATTCGCTTTTCAAGGACAACCGATAGCGGACGGGAAGTCCTCTACTTCCCGAATATATGAGTTTTTATTACTAGTATTATTAGCATTTTATTTTCTTCATAGAATAAGAAAGCTAGCCTGTTTTTAGGACCGTGAAAAAGAGGTATAGAGAAAAGTAAATTGTGTGAAAAATACTTTTTTTAGTTTTTGTACACACGAAACATGAACACGTTTTATATTGCGCACTGTAAACACAATCAAAGCTTTGAAAGCAGGAAAAAATGGGTTTCAAAGTGCACGTTTTTGATAACGGCGCCATGTGGTCTCCGTGTAAACTGCGTAAACGCGAATTTGTGTTAACGGTGATGTCGTATTTGAGTCTATAGGCATGCATGAGTATAACCGATACAACAATGGTGACCCACAGGACTTTGTTTGTACTGCCGAGTTTATTATTACAAATTTTTGCTACTTTATAATCCCTCTTGATTGTTTGAATTTATCGTTCTGTAAAAAAATGTGTGTGCAGGTTTGTAGTAGCCTGACGTTGCCATACTCAATTCTAGTCAGAATTTGATACCGCTCCATTGAGCTATAATTATGAGGCGTGTCTCAACCGAAAAATGCCTCTGCACTCAATTGGATAGACCTACGACCAATCAGAGCAACCGAGTGTGTAACGTATGTTGAAATTACGTCTTTGCAGCCTGACCGAACTGCTAGTTATTTCGCTATGACACAACATTGTGATTATACTGAGTTAGCGAATGTACATCAACACCTATTATGTTTACAACATTTCGTTTATATCACAACATGAAGTATTTACTAAGTCATAGAGTAAGACTATCTCTTACCATTTGTACGATAGGTGAACTTCATCCACGACGATACCCATTACGTTTGCTTGAAAATATTGGAGCCTAGCATGTCCCTCCACTTACAGCAACCACGATTCCGGGCTTCCGAAAAGAAGCTGGCAACGACCGCTAATTATATCCATCTCGTCGTGCACGCTGAGTTGCATCGCCGTGATAACGTTAGCCTTTTCAGTTGCGACCAACTTTTGCCGAATAGGACATCAACAAATGCCCTGCTCGCGTTTCTCTGTTCCTCTTTTAAAATCAATGCTCTGTCGATATATTTTAGAACAGACTCAATGTCAGAATCCACACATCTGAACTCTACAGCGGCAGCCATTCAACACACGCGCTCTTTGGTGACGTGGTTCATTACGTTACTGTTGATTATCTGTCCATCATCGTATAAAGCCCGCCCTGACAATTTGATTGGTTCGACCAGCATTTGTTCTAAAATAGTAGCTCCTCAACGGAGAAACCCCAGACCCATCTTCCCGTTTACAAAATCTTGTGGGCGGAGCTAAGATGGGCTGGCACCCAGGCTAGGTTTGTAGTGCTTTGTCACAAGATAACATCACCATCTATTGGCATGACAAACCTAATACAGCGGATTTAGTCATCATTACGGATTTGTGTAAACGTGGATCTTTTGGACAGCATTGTCGTGTGTGTACATGAAATATTTATTATATGCAAAGGAAAAACCTTTCTATTTTTCGCAACGTTGTTGTTGTGTAAACATAGCCTTAGTTTATTACTTCAAAAACTGTTTTCTAATGAAGGAACTATTACAGACTTCACATTACAATAACATTTTTGTTGATGTTTATGGCTATAGCAGCACTGCCTTTTTTTTATTTTAAAGGGGACATATCATAAAAATCGGACCTCTTTATGTTTAAGTGCTATAATTGGGTCCCCAGCGCTTCTATCAACCCAAAAAATGTGAAAAAGATCAACCCAGTAACTTAGTTTTGGTAAACCATTCTCTGTAAGCATGTGAAAAAAGAGGTAATTGAAATTTGTCTCCCCTTGTGATGTCAGAAGGGGATTATACCGCCCCTTAATCTGCACTATTTAACCACGGCACTGCCATTAAGTGCAGAGATCAGCTCATTTGCATTTAAAAGGACACACCCAAAAAAGGTACATATTTGCTCACACCTACAAAGTAGCAATTTTAAAATGCTATAATAAATTATCTATATTATACTTTGAGCTAGAACTTCACATTTGTACTCTGGGGACACCAAAGATTTATTTGACATCTTAAAAAAGTCTCTGAAATGTCCCCAGAAGAAAGGTTCCCTGAGGTTTGTCACTGTCAGCAATATGGGGGGTAATTGCCTTTTAGGTCATGATGGACGCATAACATGTCCAAGTCAAGTTTTTGAGTGATTGCTTTTGAAAAAGAAAAGAAATTGCTTTTTTAAAATGTTTTTTTTTTGTCCCAGTACCGCCGTTCAGCTCGGATGTCATTTCTGGTAGTAGCAAGTGCAAACATGTCTCAATTCACAAAGATAATATGGTGCTGTGGATTGTATGCTCCCTATTGCTGAAGGCAAAAAGGTGTGCGAGTTTAAAACATATGGAGTTTTCCACACGTGGGAGACCTGGGAGAAAATTCCTGAACTGTAGTTAACCGAGTGCCTTTTTCCAAGTGGTCATTGCCGACATTCTCAATTTCGCAATTTAATGCAAATGTCAACCTTACCATGAAAAATATAAATTTTTTATCCAAAGTTTTAACCGTACTGACTGATATCTCAGATGTCAATTGTTTTATGCCTCAAGTACCAATGTGAAAGTTTTTTCAAATTATTTTACATAGTTTGGTAAGTGCGACTTTCAAAATGGTCATCTTCTTCCTTAAAAATACGCACATGAGCATTAAAATAAATATAATTTTTTTCTACTTTGTAGAGCTGTCACGTTCTCCATTTGTTGGGTTTTATTGCTTCTGGTTTGTGCATTTTAATTCACAGAATATCTACAAAGTATGTTGTTTCCAAACAACTTCCAAAAAATTGCTTTGTTACTTCTTCATGCTAGTAGAGACAGGGAACACAGCGTTGTGTCATTCAGCTGTTTGTGCTCACCAGGAACCCCGGGAGGTGCATCTGACCTCTGACCTGCTAGGGTCATGCGATGTACCAGATTAAGACATCGCTAACATTGTTCCCAGGAGCGTTATATTCCGGTGACAAGGTCAAGTTTTACGTGTGCATTTGGTGTTTGCACTTGGGACGTGCAGTGGACCTTGACGTTCATGTGTTTGGATTCACAACTAGTGCTGTCAACTCTTTAATGACCACCGCCCCCTAATACATCACACGACCGTCCACCCACTAAAGTAGTTTACAAAGGTCGCAATCGTGAAGTATATGCAAAGGCACAATCAGCCGATACTAATTGGACCCAAGCGCTCCTTCCTGATGTCGAATCAATTGATGGAGATTAACGATGTGGTGCGTCAGCATGCAACCTGGAATGAAAAGAGGAGAGCTGCAGTGCAAAGATCAACATTTTAAGCAGTAATATGTGGGGTGTGTTTATTATTTAACTTAATATTTTAAGAGATGTGTGAAAGTCACTCGGTTTTGTGATTCTCCTTAGCATCATCGGGCCTGCCGGGTAAGCATATTTCTCCTGATGATGACCTTTGATTTGATTAGCATGAAATGCTGTCTGCACACTTCCGCGGTATTAGATAACAGATCTGATTTATCAGTTCGGGTGAGATAATGAGTTGTTCCCTATGCTGTGAACGTAAGCGTGCAGAATGATCGAGGACTTGATGTTGCAATCAGGTGTTGCACCCCGGGGAATGCTATTTATCTCAATATCAAGTCATCAAGGGAGGAAGAGGCAAAGGAAGGTGACTGTCTGATTGTTGTCTTATGAACGAAAAAAGATCTCAACCCGAGTCCTTGAATCTTGAGTGTGTAAAGCATTAAATGCACAAGATTTGCCAGCCAATATAAATAATTGTAAAATATGGAAAAATGTTTTCTAAAAAAGAAATATGGCAACGTTTTAATGTAGCATATTATTCAGAATGAAATGGCAGATATTTTGCTTTCAGATTTCCCCCAACACACCCACTTTTTTGGGGGTGAGGAACAGGTGGTGTCACCCCCTGATGTGCGCCATTATTTGAGGCATCTGACATGAGAGACTAGACAGGTAGCACAATATTACCACAGTGTTTTTACTCTTTAAAGGCTCTTGTGACTTTTTGACAGAGCACCCTTGTACGTTCTCGAAGCACAAAAGGTTCTTTGTAGTGGAAGAACGTTCTTTTTACCTCTGAAAAGCTATGAAAAATGTGTCTTTGGTAACCAAAAAATTGTTCGTTTATAGCAACGCTGCGATAAAACACCTTTTTGACATGCTTTCAGTATTGTACACTTAAGTGTCAGACTAGAAATGTCTTATTTGTATATGCACATTAGAAATATCTTGACATTGAAGTTTTTTAGCTATAAAAGGGATTATTTATGTGATGAATAATTAACAACCTTTTTTTAATGTGGAGCCAAAAAAAGCCTAAACGCACAAGAATTCGTACGTGTTTTACAAGTTGGCTAATTTGTATGTCTATAAAATAGATGTCAATCTTGGAAAGCGTGAAGATTTGTAGAAAAAATAATAATGTATAATATAATGTATATAATAATAATAATAATAATATAGATCATGTATAATAATTTATAAAACATAAATAGTCTACTCATTTTCAATATTAAAATATGTTATTACCTTAACTAAGAATTGTTGATACATCCCTCTATCATCTGTGTGCGTGCACGTAAGCGCTGGAGCAAGCTGCGACCCTTCGATAGCATTTAGCTTAGCCCCATTCATTCAATGGTACCATTTAGAGATAAAGTTAGAAGTGACCAAACACATCAACGTTTTTCCTAATTAAGACGAGTAGTTATACGAGCAAGTTTGGTGGTAAAAAATAAAACGTAGCGCTTTTCTAAGCAGATTTAAAAGAGGAACTATATTTTATGGCGTAATAGCACTTTTGGGAGTACTTCGACTCACCTGAAAAGTCCGCTCCCCTTCTCACTCTCATAATGGGAGAGGGAGGGTGTTACTGCGCCGAGTCGAAGTACTCCCAAAAGTGCTATCAAAGTCTGATTTTAGCCGTTCATTTTATTATGATTTCAATCTTTGACGTGACCTTATTCAATCAATATTAAAGATATGAACAAAAATAAATTTGACACACGATTTTTGATAAATCCCCCCCTTCTCTTACTTTTCTCAATGTCACTATAGCAGATAGAAGCTCTTTTGAACTACCACTATTGTCAGTTCAAACGGCTATCGATTTTCTACTGGACTTCTGAGTGTTGTGGTAGCGCTTTCTCTTGATGTCCATCTCTGCTGTTTGTCTGTACGAGGGCCAACATTACCCAGCAGCACCGAGGAGAGAAGTACTTTCATGCCACATAGCACAAATTGGGCGGCAGATCAATCAGTGTATTGAAATGAAAGAAAACGTGATACCAAATTGGCACAATTTTCCCCAAATCCGAATATTTGCAAGGCATATTCGTTAATCAGCTTTTATATGAGCAGAATATAAATCGTGGCTTCTGTTTAACCCCACGAAATGCTTTATACGTGCTAATATGCTGAAATCTTGTTAGAAGTCACACTTTATTATTGCATATTTGCATGCCTCAAAGGAACTTAAATTGTACTTATGAAGTCTCTCATGAATCAATAAACTAGGAAGAGAGAATTCCTGACCTGGATTCGCCTGTCGTTTTCCGAAAGAGCGTTCCGCATCAAATCCCCCAGAAACGGGATGCTGCATGTCCATCACTTGTTTCTCGGTTTTTGCTCCTTCTCAAGTCAACATCTTTTCTCTTCAGTCCGTTTTTGAACACACTGACTCGCGAGACAATAGAATCCGGAAGGCGAACGAAATCATACAGCTGCCTTCCCACTGTGTAGTTCATATCGAGTACTGTTATTTCCCCTTCCTTTGACATTGAATGTGATAAAATTACATCCTGAGTGATTTGAGGTTATCAAACGGTTGTGATTTGAAGGCATAGAAACTCAGAAAGATCTTTGCGTGGGTATTGTTAATTACAGGCTGAGTTCATGTGTGATGGCCGTTGTTATCCGTATAGTCGTCAAATTTGAATAAAATCTTCCAAATGGGAAAAAGCTCTCATTTTTGACACAATGGAGAAGTGCCATCATGGCAACTGAGGGCTCTTAAAACAGCTGAAGGGGAATGTGACAAAATAAAGGGTCATGTGACTCATGTTCACACATGCCTAGGGAAATGAATGAATAACATCCTCGAATACATCATTGGCGGTTGTAGTTGTTCAACCGAAATGGATGATGAAGTGCATCCCAATTGACTTGAAGTATTTGTTGAATTGGGACTGGTCCTTTTTGGGGTTTTTCTGTTGGTTTTGAATTTTCTTTATGGGTCAGTAGGTGAAAAGCTAGGTATGTAAGTTCAATTTTATATTTTATTCCATTTCAAAAATGGAATAAAATAACTTAATTAAATGGGAAATTGCTAACAGTTGTTCATAACTGGGCGAAAAAATGCTAAAATGTTTTGGTTGGGCTCATAAGTTTGCTGGTTTTCGTTGCTGAAGATTTGCTGGTATGGTTTTCTGCTGTTCAGGCTGGGAAACAACTTAAAGGATTAGTAAAAAAAAATCCAGATAATTTACTCACCACGATGTCATCCAAAATGTTGTTGTCTTTATTTGTTCAGTCGAGAAAAAAATTATGTTTTTTGAGGAAAACATTACAGAATTTCGTAATACGTCATCACGTCAAGACGTCACAGACGACGTATGCGAAATTCCGCCCCAGTGCTTAAAAGTGTGGAGAAAGAGGACCGTTCCGACGTGGTTGTATGTCGAATGATGCTAATTAATATCTTTGTTTCAGTTTATTGTTTACAATGGTCCGCAAATGTGCGTTTCATATATGTAACACGTGACCTTTCTACATCATTACGCAATTACGTGAGGTCGCGCTGGCGTGTCACAGGAACGGAGGAACACGAGAAGTTGTGGTTTAAAAGTGCATATTTTCATTTCACTAGATAAGATCCTTATTTTAAACTGCATTAAAACTGTTAAGTGTTGGGGTGCATTAAAGTCCATTAAAATAAGAAAAATCCTGGAATGTTTTCCTCAAAAACATAATTAAGAAAATGGACTAATCCTTTAAGAGGCGGTTCACATTTTGTGTCTTAAACTGCGCAGCTTTCCTTTATTTTAGTGTCTACATTTAAAATAACGTATTTGCACATGCAAAAGACACGAAATGCGAACTGCCCCTAAGACCCCAAACCACTTTTTTTTTGCATAAGGAAACATTTATAATATATATTATTAGCATTATTTCACACCAAAATTTGGTTATTTATACACTGTTAGAATTTTTTTTTTTTTATTGTTCCAAGTATGTACTTTTTTAAAGGTCCTACTGTTTATGTTTACATTTGGTACCAGTATGTACCTTTAAGGTACTTAAGTGTACTTTTTGGTGGAGATCATAGGCGCAGATTTCTTTTTCCCCGGTGGGTGCTTGGCACAATGCCATGCAAAACTTGGGTTGCTTAGCAACAGCAGACGCTATGGGAGCACCCAAGTGTTTTGAAAAAAAAAGAGGAAAGTAGCACAGTTACTGACACAAAATGTGAAGCACCCCTTATTCAGATTAGTCATCTAAGCATTGTATGTATATATAACAACTCATGAGATCCATCAGAGAGGCTCCAGAATTTTAAAAGTGTTCAAGTTTTTCCGTGGGTCCATTTTTTTGTCCTTGCACAGGATCGATGCCTATGTCTAAGGTACTAATATGAAGTCTTAAAATGCAAAGGTGTACTTTTTGAAAGGTTATGCCCCAGTGACAGCTAGGGATCGATTGTTGACCATTTTGTCTTCACCATAGTTTACATTTCCTTTAAAGCAGATAAAGCTGTCATGTTCTGCTAAGCAGTACTACATATTGACACATCCATTAACTAGCAGGCAAGGAAATTGCTTGGGGGGTAGGAAAGGGTAAATAAGTGCCTGAGACCTGGGAAAAACATTATTTTAAGACAACTTACCAAAAAGGTAGGTTTGCACACCTATGGGAGTCCCTGTCATACCCACTTCAGGTCTTCAGGTTTATTTTACCCCCACCATCACCGCCTTGCATGTAGCTTTAATCGACACAGATTTCCATTTATTCTAGCCGCATAATGGCTTTTCAATCTGTATCTTTATTTTTTAGTACGCGAGTCAAACATAGGCAGTTGTCTTTTGAAGCCGGATGAGATGGTAACACGAGGGGACAGCTTGTGACCCGGAGGTTGCAGCTGTCTTTTGGAGAGAACAAATGTAGAACCGAGCAAAGAAAGCAAGGTTGACCGGTTTGTTTTCGTTCATTGATGAGTTTACATGTCACTTGAGATCCATAAGGGTTTTTGTATTCGTTTTCTTTTTCTGAGCTACGCAACGTCTTTCTCAAAGAGTTGGCATTAAAAACGTGTATATGTTTGTGTCTCGCAGGTCTTTACTTATGTATGTATTTAACAAAAACCCTCATTTTATAAGCACACACCTTGCATGCAAATGCATCCAAATTGCACTAGACCTGTGGCGATCGAATTACCTTGCTTTTACAAACACCTCCAAGTACAGCAAATGCAGTGTAATTTATCATCATTGCATGATCTGCAGAACAACGTGGGTGTTTAAGAAATCTAATAGGCCCTCATATTTAAATGCACAATGAGCGGTTTGGCAAACAAAGTAATTATGATAGGTTGTGATTGGTGGTCATAACCTTAAGGTCAAGCCCATGATGATACCAAATCACAGTGCTGGGTCGGGGTCAATCGGCATGAGTGTTATCTTATTTGTCTGTCTCTTACCTGCTGCCTGCCGTTTTCTTCTCTTCTTACATAAACAACACTTGCTGAATCTGGATCAGTTTGATATTTATTGTAATAGACACTTATTAGGCTCAGAGCAGCGAAGCTTGGGCATGAGCCGGCCCCAGTGCTGGAAATACAAGTGTGGATGCCAGGAGATGCTGTCAGCGAGGCATGGGTGAGATAAAGAGCCTTATGAAGTTCGCTCGCCTGCCAAGACCAGACTGCTCAATAGTGATCGGCTGATATTGCAGACATGAACTTGGTGCTGGGTTCACAACGGCTGACTGTGGCTCTCCAGAGCTCCTGTTGTCTTTTTTGAAAATGTACAAGGTGTATTTCGCAGCTGAGGAGATTGATAATGATAATGTGGGATGAATGTTTTTCATAGACCTATAAAAATTAATTATTTGCAGGTAGCACTCAAGATTTGACGAATATCGGTACATGCACAGGAATTTTGTATCGGTGCATCTAGGGTTGCGCCGATAGACGATAGTATCGTGTATTGACGATCGCCAGACATATCCCCAAAAGCTTGCTTTCATGATGATAGTTGGCGATGATTATTATCATCATCATAGTTTCAATTAACATATGCATTGCGTGCTTTTCTTCGAATAAGAGGGTTTGTGGGTCACGGTTCCCACGGGTCCTTGAAAGTTTGTGAATCTGGGAGAAAAAATTCAAGGCCCTAGGAAGTTTTTGAAAATATACATGCATAGATGGGTGATTCTCACGAAAACTTGGTTTTAAAAATGTCAAGCATGAAAATGTAAAAATTGCTTAAATTTTCCCACCAGACATTGAAAAACAAAGTCTGGAGTAAATGGGAACATTAATTTAAAAACGTTTACTTATCATTTAACACTTTTTGTAACATAATTTAAAAAATTAGTCCTAAAAAATCTCATTACCGCAACAGTCAGAAAACATCAACACTGACATATTTTCAAAATGACATGACAAACCTGAAAGAACATAATTTGGAGATTCTGCA
This sequence comes from Misgurnus anguillicaudatus, assembly GCF_027580225.2. Taxonomy (NCBI): domain Eukaryota; kingdom Metazoa; phylum Chordata; class Actinopteri; order Cypriniformes; family Cobitidae; genus Misgurnus; species Misgurnus anguillicaudatus. The sequence continues at coordinate 26,011,660 of NC_073337.2, forward strand.
CATGCATTTAAAATCAAAGTATTATGCTACTATTAATTAAATTAACATTTAATAAGCATCTGTTGCGGTAATGATAATCAAAATGTCGTGTAAGCATTCTGACAAGACAATATTTCAAATTAACTGTAAAAAAATGATCTTACCTGGTAGCCATCTTGAAGTAACTGGTCCATGTGCTTGGTCACTCAAAATCAAACTTTATTTAAATTCTGTATGTGTGCTTAAACTGTTCTCAAAAAGTGTTGCGGAGGATGAGAACATCAGGCATGGACACATCATTTTCCTAATTTTTCTTCATTATTATTATACATGAATATTCAGTAAATATTTTTTCTGTCATCTAAAGTAGTCTAGCAAAACATCCATTTATTTTTTGTCTTGATATTTTTGTGTTAATTTGATTAAATTACAACATAACGCATGTTCAAACACAGCCGGACACATTGCGGTAATGAGAATTTCAGCAGAAAATGAGATAAAATTTCCAATTATAAATTCTTATGTTGAAATCACACATTGTGCAAGGTAGAACACAGTATTGTATTAATTCTGATGCTTTTTAATGTTATTATATTACACATTTTAAAGCTAAAATCATTAGTGCCGTGGTGTTTCAATGGTTTCGTGAGAATCACCCAGATACAGGTCATTGAAAGTGCTTGAATCTATCTTATGCAAGAAGTTTTCTGGAAAAAAATTTCTAGACTATAAGCATACGTGCTAAGCTGTTTGCTTTAAATGCTATATCTTCTGTATGCGAATGTTGATTCATACCAAAATGTTTTTTTGCATAGTTGTGTTTGACACATGAAAATGTCTCAATTTACGTATCTAACTGTTGTTCCCTGAGAAGGGAACGAGACGCTGCGTCTCCCTTACCATACCCGGACTTAATGCGCACGTCTTGGACTCTTGCTCGGACCTGAATGAGCATGGACTCCTTCTGTGATGCGCATGATTCGGACTCTTTCTAGCACTTGAGCTTGTATTAAAATCAGCGAGTGTGTTTTTCCTGCTCCCTGGCACGCAGGAAATTTTAGAGCGCCTGGGCTTTCCCGCGCTCGGACTAACGGCAGCAGTTATAAGAAGGTTGCGGTCACAACAGTGTTGCCCTTGCTTCTTTTTTTGTCCATCAATCAAGTGACATAAATGAGAAAAAAATAAACTTATAGATAAATGAGTAAACTACTGCCCCACCTCGATACTCTCGTGTATCGGGGATATCACATGCTGACGATAGGACGTTATCAAAATGGGGCATATCGCCCAACACTACGTGCATCCCTTCTTTGGGTAAAAGTGCTTGCTAAATGAATAAATATTTGATTATTTCATCCTATCTGAGCTTTGAAAGTGGAGACCCAAATGAAATTTAAATTTGTTTAATGTGCCAACCATAATAACACTGGCTCAACCAATGGCATTGTATGAATGGAGTTTGGGGCGGGGCTACCATTTATATTTGGAATTATGCTTTTCAGTGCAAACAATTTCATACCTCACCTTTAACAAAAGGAGGGTCGATGTTTGACCTACGACTGCACCTGTTTTCGTTTGTCAATATGGAAATGCACATACAGGGTGAAGAGTTTGCATAGCACACCAGCTGCATAACACACAAACAAAAGCACTAATAACAACCCTGCCTGCATTAATATTGTGATGACTCAATGTTTGCATGACCAGGTTGAACACTGATGGTCCACTGAGATTGTAGGGACTGCATGCATTAGTCGTGTTAATGCCACCTTTATGTGCCCATGGCCTCTCTGCGGTGAGTCATTACCTGTTCTGTGGGCGCTGGGCATTTCTTTTGCATGATATTAACATTGCACAGACACGGGGCATTAACATTCGGAATTGGCTTAGTTGCTGGTCGTCTTTGGCAGACGCCGCAACGGTGCTTTGATTGCTAATTAAATACTTGCATTAAAGCCAAACCGCACTGGGTGCTTTGTGTCTCTAATCATTACAGTGTAAAAAGTGTTACAGCACGTACAGGGATTTATGTATTGTCATGGTTCTGCATGGGGAGTTTCCAAGCAAGCCGTACCGATACTAAAATGTGATGTGTAAACACTAAGGAGATCAATGATTGGTCGGAGAGAATCGTCATGATATCGGTCTTTGGTCATACCTCCCCATCACGGCTCTCTTGCCTCAAACTGTATCGAACAAAGCAGCCACCGCTTCATCTGCACACTGCAGTGTCAGCTGACCTCTTCTAACTCTCTCAGCGCTGGGCGCTTTCCTCCCCTCCCCGTACGCTTTCGCGCAGACCTCTCAGATATGCTGATGTCAGGATTTAGCGCGCACCTTCCACTGGATTACCAGGAATCGGATGCATCTCTTTTAAAGCGTGTGCATATCTCTCAGCATACATGCACGTGCACATAATGTATATTTTTATGTGCAGACTTGCCTGCTTTTAACTACATGGTTGCCCCATCATATGCGTGTGCTCATGAGTACGCATGCACGAATACATGCATATTTAATGGCAGCACTGCATGCATTCACATACAGCACATTATTCTCTGGTTTATTGATGGGAGATTTTAGGATCCACAATTCTCTGTTTCTAATTATTCATCAGGATGTGGACAGAAGCCTTGCAAATTGACAAACGCTTAAGCAAGAAAATGACCTTGTAAAGACATCTAATGGAAATAAAGTGCATATTTAAACCATTTTTTATCCTTGTATCGTCCTCTTTATTAAAGCATTGATATTAAAGCATGCATAATGTTTTATCCTCCTTAGATGTGTTGAGAAGATGGCAAATAATTGAGCTGTTGTTGAGTTGGAAAGTAAATCATTACCTTTTCATCCCAGGGCAAGGTTGATTGTGAATAATGAATGTATTTAATGATCAAATCTCAGAGTTGATGGATGCTTTGCATTTCAAATCTCTGATCATTATTTACGGCTCATATATGATGGCTCGCAGGCATTAGTATTGACAGGAGGACATGAGGCGCACCAATCTCCAAGGAGAGGTCGCAAAGTAATTTGGTCTCACTGTTTTGTACCAACTTATTTTTATGCAATAAGATAAGTAAAGAAATGGCTAACTTGTTTGAAACATAATCACAGCAGTGATCCAAGATGTTTAGATATAAATGTAATTTTTAGAGTTGCAAAAAAGCTATATAGATGAAAATACAAAGCTGAGAAGAGGACTATTAGTTGCCCTCCAGATGGGGTACATGAGCTAAATTATACAGCTCAGACCGGTTAATATCCCTATAACTAATATTCATTGAGGGCCTAAGTGGGGGGAAAAAGTTATCTGTTTAGAAATCGTGCGTTTTTGTATGGTTTGCTTTCACACAAGTGATTGGAGTTGTTGGATGACCCTCCACAAAATAAAATGGAAAAGTGACATAAACATGTATGTATTTATGAAGAGTTCGGTTCCAAAACGCAATAAATCGATTTAGTCTAATTTGGGTAAAAACGTGTTTTCTATACCAAGAAAGTGACAAGATGAAAACCACTATTTTCTGTTACAAACTTTCACATAGCATCTTTGGGTTATAATAACTTAAGAATTTAAAATTCAAATCCATAATTAAATTTTCAAAGATTTATTATAAAAACGGATTTTTTTCACAAAATCCAATAAATCCATTGAATCAATATATAAATATGCATTTATCTTTGCCATGTTATATTCATTTAGTTGACTAGTGGTATACACTGATTAAACAAATAAACATTAATGGCTAGGGCTGTGCAAAAATATTGATACAGCTAACTGTCGTGATACATTTTATTTACGATAGTGTATCGATATTTCAATTTCTTCTATCGGTATTTTTAAAGCTACTAGCACTATGCATTACAGTTAGAAAAAGTAAATTTTCATAAAATCAAAACTTTTATTTTTTCCTGTACTAAATGCTAATACATGTCTGACTGTTGAAACGAACCCAAAGAAAACCAAGAAAATCGCGTTCATGACGATTTATGGTCATTTTATTTCTGTTACACCTTTGCCTACAATGACGCTGATGCGGGGGTTCCCCTGTTTCAAGATGGCGGCTCTGTTTGACGCATTCGGTCCAATGAACTGCCGTAGCCAAGGCGATATCTAGTGTACATATCTATGGTTGACTTCGAGTAAAATAACGGAAAGTTTTTCATAAGATCCCCTGTGGTCAATGTGTTAGCATGAGAGAAGCTTTTTTCCTTCGCCCGAGTTAATTATTTGATTTTGATTGTTACGTTTCTTCCCCGCCACAGAAAACCACCACAGGTTTATCAATGCCATACAAATTATTATTTTGTTTTTGTTTGTTTGTTGATCACGAAGTACAAAGTAGATGAGGAAAACTAGGATTATGTGTGTATTCAAAGCGCCGACATTGTTGTTTACAATACGTGGAATGGTGCGGTTGGTCAAGTGTATTTATTGCATTCTGCAGAGAAGGAGGACTGGCGTTTGTCACTGTTTGGAAAAAATGAGAAAAGATGACAGAATAACATGGCAAATATCGGATTTAAGAATTGACTTTTTAATACTGACCAGATACAAAATTGATTTTGGCTGGGGTTTTTTTTATTGCGTTTTGGAACCAAACTCTTCATATGTATATGTGATGCATGTTTTTCCCATAAGACCTGTCTTTTAGATCTGTTTAATTTATGCATGTGGCAAGAAATCGGAGCTTCATGATGCAAAATGCTGATAACACAAGAACACCGGCCAGTACTTTTAAAATATTGATTAAACTCAACACTTCTGGTTTTAAGTTAGTATTTGACAAGTGACATCCATTTAATTTTATTGATCAGACGATGCCAAATACTAAACAATATTACAGTTTAAAATGTTGGAAACCATGGGTCTTCAACAGGGGGTCCGGGGACCTTTGGGGTCCCTGGTAGTATTACTAGAGGTCCTCCAAATATCTTTTAAATGCAGCATAATTTTGTGGGGAAAATTAAATTAGGCATGAAACTACAAAATGTATTGGCTAATAAAAAAAATTAAACTTAGATTAACATTAAAAACATAACATTTCCAAATAGACTCTATTCAGTTTAAATCGTATGTAGTTTGCCAAAAATGATTTTTAATATCTTTGTGACGTAACCATCATAAAAACGCATGTTAGCTTAAATCCTGTCTTAATTCTATTAAGAGTTCCTTGCCCAGAAAAGTTGTAAATGCAAAAGCGTAGGAATGATTCGACTTAAACATTGCATATTGTAGTTTGTGCTGTATAATTTTCGTGTGTCTCATCTTCAGTGTGACTGAAATTGCCTCACAGTTCATTTCAACTTTAATAGAAAACTAAAATCATTTTTGAAGTTGGGTTATTTTTCACTCCCCAGTCAGCACTGTTATTTTAAAGGAGAAGCTATCATTTCGTGAAGCCCACACACTTGTCACTATTGTATTTGAGCTGTTCCCATTTCATTTTTGCTGAGACCATTTGTGTGGCTCCTGTAGACATTTCTGGTTTCTGTTGTCCTCAACATCTTTCTTTCTAGATATGAAATTAATTTAATAAGTTGTTCAGTAAAGTGTTGAGTGATTCATCCCCTTTTTTAAAGATTAAAGGTGCCTGAGGGGGAAATACGATGGGAGGATTACTTACAGTTCTGGTTCATATCTTTCTTTGAAGGTAAAAAGAAGAGGCAGAATGCCTTCAGGGCCTGCCGAAAATGTATATTTCTACACCACTCATGTATGTTCCCCTCATACATTGTTTTTTACTCTCTCTCTGTTTATCTCCCCCAATTATCCTTCTCTTCTGGCCATGGTCACCAATACCATTAGATAATACTGAATGCTGGTACTTCATGCTCGCCTGTGGCTGAAGCTTTGCGCCAGAAAGCAGACAATAGTAAGGTTATAAGTGGTCTTCTGCCTCTCCATGGCACTGCACAAATATCACCCTAATTGAAACGTTTACTCCCAAACCACTCGCGGCTTGAGAAATCCTCTCTCAGCCAGCCACCGAGGACACAGCAGAAGACAATAAAGCGAAAAAAGAGCAAACTTGGGTTTACAGTGGAAATAAAAGTTTGATTGGTCTTAACCACAATTGTAGTTATTGGAGAGAACACTGCACCCCTTCTAGACTTATTTGGTATGCCCCATAGTACTATTATAATGGATGTGGGAGGTACCACTTCTGATTATGGGGTCACTTTTTATTAAATGCTGATTGTTGGTTCTGAGGATGTTGGCGTCACATGCCTAGGCTTTAAGTCCCGTTTGACCTTTTAAAGTAAATTTTGGCCCCCGCAAACCCTCGTTCGGGTCACAGTGGCTGTGCTACTATACATAAAAATTACTGCAGATTAAATTTAGGCTTTATATCTTTATTTAAAGATAAGCACTGTAGAGCCAGTATTTGGAGATCGCTCTCTTTCAAGCATATGTCAGAGTGACATTTTATTTGCGCTTTTCGCAAAAACAAAGGCTATATTTCCCCTATACAGCCACTGATCTGTGATATCAGCTTTGAGGCAAATGTCAGCAGCAGGCCTTTTATCCAAACTGTTTTATTTTAGACATTACTTTGACGGGTTTGTTTTCTGGTGCAGTTTTGACAGAAACGGTCTGAGGTGCATCTCTAACAAGGAGAAAGGCATCAGACTCATGACAGCTGCCCTATAGATGATGTCATACTTCAGATTAGCGTTCGCACTGAAATCTTTTACTAATTTCTTAGATTATAATCCCCTTATCTTTTCTTTCCTTCCCAACATATGTTGACTATGTTCAGACTAGATCAGTCTGAAGCGACACTAGTATAGTGGCTACATTATTAATAACCGTTAAAGGCGGAGTGCATGATCTTTGAAAAACACTTCGGAAAAAGGGAGTCGAGTACCAAATTATTAATTTCTCTAGCAAACTTATAAACGTTTTGTTTACAAGTTAGTTGTAGGTCTGCACAATTAATCGAAAAACGAATCTGGATTACATTTACAGGGAAAAGAATTACATAATCACCAAATGCCTCAATTACAGCTCTCCATTTGTACTCATTTTTGTGCATTTCGGCAGTATGTATGGCCACCAAATACAGGGGTTAGATTTTAAAATTGATAAGTTTTTACTAACGACATGACATAATAATTATTTGTAATTAACATTATATGAAGAGTTTGGTTCCGAAACGCGATAAATGCCATTTTTGTCATAATAGTGCAGCCCTAGTTTGTTGTCTATAATGTTAGATAATGTTACTAAATTATTGTATTTGCTTAATATTTTTACTTCAAAATCACTTCTATTGCGATTGCTCCTTTGCAATATTCCTGCATCTCAACAAAGCCCTTTTCACACAGAAATTCCGTAAAATACACGGGAAAGGCATCCGGGATTTTTCCGGGATCCTTACATTTTTTGTTCATTCACACTGCTATGATTACCCGGCATATGATGATCCCGGAAAGACACGTGACCTATTGAAAGTCCCGCCCTCTCTTCTACGCAGCGTCTGAAATTTGCATATTATTTATTATTTCTTTCTCCAGAAACCACTCGCGTGCATTTTTGTTTATGATGAGATTATAAAGGAGCGTGTGACGCGCTGTTCTAATGCTGGTGAATGATCTCATCTTCTGAGTGGATATTTGACGAGCTCCCTGATCTCTGCTTTAATACAGTTTTCAGACATTTCTCATCGTGATTGTTTATATGCATTTAAAACATGCATTTTGAGGAGCTGAACGATATATCTTGTTGGGATGACCCGCGGGTATTTTCATTTATTATTGCTCAAATGAGCACGTGACGCGATATTCTTTTATGCTGCTGAATGATCTCAGTTTCAACGCAGTAAGTGACGAGCTAACTTACCTGATATCTGCTTTAGTCCAGTTTGCTGACATTTCTTGTCGTGAATGTTGTAAATCCCTCATTTTAAAGAGTTGAACCAACTTCATGTTGCCATGACACGCGCCACTACACTACGGCACGTGCGTCATTGTTTATGCGTAACGGGACGAGTTTGTGTTCACACAGATGCTTGTCTGGCAATTTTACGGGTATTTTCTGGGACCAAAAATCTGTGTGAATGGGGTTAGTGTGTCCTTTCATTGAGACATTCAAAGGTACTTGTATGGACTTCTGTGATTCTGTTCTGGAGATGAATAGAGAAAGCCATAACAGAGCTTTGTAATACTTAATATTACAGCTAAATGGTGGAATTATAGCACAAGAATCACACTGAAATCCTTCTGCTCACCTGTTGTAATGGAGGCAGTAAGAGAATTAACCAACTGGCATGGGTTTTAACTATAGTTAGTGGTGGTGGTTTACCCATGGGTGCTTTTAATGTGGCTGTAGTCACTTAGCTTCTTCCGGAAGGACAAACCTCATGAGATCAAGAGCTTTGAAGACACTGGATTCAAAGCTGCCACTTTCTAATGCATTCATGTTAGTCAGTATAGTCGACATTATTGTTTTATTTATGCATTTGGCAGACTCTTTTACACTGTCAGAATAATGGTCAAAAAGTGGTACCTACAAAAGTACACCTTGGCACATAAAGAGTTAATATAGGTAGGGGCGATCGAGGGACAAACTGGCGGGTTAATTGTAACATGGCTACTTCACATATTTATTTAAGGTCGATTAATCTGTGTTTTTGGTCTTTTTCTCTTACTGTCAGAAGATCTCTTGTGAATTTCTGAAAAGTTTTGATGTGTTTTGTTTAAGATATTGAACAAAGAGTGTTTTGGAGACATTTCATAATCTTATGTTTTTTTTTCAACTTCTGAATTAGGTGTGTAAGTCACCAAATCCAACCTTATATTATTTTAATCACTGTTACCTAACACATAACACATTTTGAAACACGTCAGCAACTCCTAGTAACTGATAGCTGGGATTGAAAACATTTTTACACAGCGGGGTTAGTTGTCACACAGTGTTACTGTGGGTTCACACCAGATGCGAGTTCAACGATTTGCACGAGTAGATTACATACAAAGTCAATGCAAAGACACGATCAGCTTGGGGCGATGCGGATGACGCGATATGGGTGGCGAAAACACACGCTATTCGCCTCAAACGCGTCTTCGCCCAAGTTGAAAATATTCAACTCAAGCGAAAAATTCCCATGACACAAAGTTAAATCCCGAGTTCGACTAATCAAGAGCGAGTAACGCAATGCCCACGTGTTTGGTGTGTACGTAGCATTACAATTAATGTTGCATTCACATCAGACGCGGAAGAGGCGGCAAGCGCGAGCGATTCAGTGCGAATTGATCGTTGCCACGGAAAACGTGCAAGTTGAAAAATCTGAACTTTGGCGGATATTCACACCACGTTAATCAATCAGTAGCTTGCTCTAGACGTGACATGATTACAGGGAGCGAGCAGAGTCGCAGAAGCCCCTTCCATGATGCGAATTTCCACGTGAATGTCTCGAATGACTAGAATTTCACGCGCGAATAAAGCGAGTAAACTCAAAATGTTCAAGCATCCAACTACGCACGAATAGCGCGTTTTTGCCGCCTCTACCGTGGCTGGTGTGAACGTACAGTAAGCCTCGGTTATACAATGATAATGAAATGAAAACAATGTAAATACTATTCATCAAAATGATAACTGTTAATACAATATCAGGGGAAATAACAGATAATTATTACTTTTTTTTCTTAATTGTGCAGCCCTTTCAAAAAATAATTTTCATATGCATTGCTGGATAATACAAGGATGGTTAGATAAAGGATCATGGATAGATGAATTTGTGGAATATCTAGCTAGGCAGATATACGTATAAACAATATCCACCTTTAGTATATAGACAGAATTTTATTGAATTATTTGTTTAAAAAGTGTTACTTTGTGCCTTGTTCTCCCCTACTTCATAGTGTGCATATTAATACCTCAAAGAGTACATACTGATACAAAATGTTTACATCTGTACCTAAATGGTACATATTTGGACCATTACAAAGGGTATTGCCCCAGTGACCATTTTTCTGAAAGTGTATCCAGTGACTTTCAGTGCAATATGTGTATTAAATCCATGATCTTTTGCACTCTTAATGCAACTTTTCTACCAGTTGGGCTACAGGAACACAGGAGCTCAGTACGTAAGTGGTGTTGAAATTTACAGCCTTAGGAATTACATAAATCTATTCATTAAGTCCTACTCATATAGACACGAGTGGCAGCCAGAGATTGCTGTACTGATAATTTGGCTTGTTCAATTAATTCATCTGAGCCGTAGGAGGTGGAAACTCCGATTTCAGCAGTCAGCGTTTGTATGCAGAGAACTTCTCTCACCGCTCGGTGTTTACATCATTAGTAGCAGTTTTTAAAATGCAATTTCTAATTCGGCGTAATTAAAATGGTCTTTTAGCAGGCCGAACTGAATAAATGTTTGTACAGAAATGCTAGTCTTGTTAATTCTCATTAACTAGGCCGGCGGGAGGCAGCAACACGTTGCACGAAACAACATTTTTAATTGCACAATACTCAAGCCAAATATTACATAGCCCTATATACAGAATTCAAACTAAAATAACTGCGCTATTTAGCAGTGTTGTGTAAGTCCACTTCATGCAAGTTTTTGAGAATTATTTATCACTTTTCAGGGTTACAAAAGAAACTTGTGTGCTACTTTATTGCGGCACTGCTGGAGTCCAGAAGTTGGTCATTTGCTGCCATTATAATCAGTGGATTAGTCAGAGGCGTGAACCAATGAAAGCTCTAGGAGACGAGAAACACAGTTTTTTATCTCATCAGAAATTGCATGGATATCATTAAATCAATCACTCGGTTATGAGGTGGGGTTCAACGTTTTAACAAATAACATCAAATTACCAACGTTATGTTCGTACACCAGCATTTTTCATGACCGACTTCCTGGCGTGATGGAAGCAAAAAGAGTGCGCTGAAGCAGGCAAGTGAAAATTGATCGCTTTTTACAATGTATATTCATCTGGATGCGTTTTTAAAAATACGTTGGTACAGTGTTAACAATTTGTGCTAAAAGTTGGTAAAGATACTATTTATGGTGCAAACCCCTGTGGAACGGGATGTAACTTTTATATTATGCATTTGGCAGTTTGGACGTTCCCACAGAATAATTCACGTGGGTTTTAAAGGGCACCTATTAAACAAAATCATAAATGTGGACATAAATGTGTGTTGGCAGTGTGTGAACACAGCCACCCTCCAATGAGAAAAATCTATTAATTTCTACTTTTTTAATTTTCATTAAACCAAAGCAGTCTTGATAGACGTGCTGTTTTGATTCTATTAGCAATGTGATGTCACACTGCTAAAGCCCCGCCCACGGTCGCTGACTGACTGTCTTGTATTAGCATAGTTTCTACCTTTAGTGAGTTGGACTTGTCTACTATTTTTTTCTGTGCTTTTTTTGCGAAATCAGATCTATTTTAACCAAAGCATCTCTTGGTAAGAGAAAGAAGAGCAATAGCTTATTTGCATTTAAAGGTACACACACAAAATGTGCGTTTTTGTTCCCACCCAAATAGGGACATTTTGGACTTGATCTGTAGGGTATCTTCATCCGAGTCTTCACAGACACATTCTGCACACATCTGAGACTTATATTACATATTGTAAAATATGTGCCCTCAAAAATGTTGAATTTTTGGTTTAACGGTTCCTTTAAAGTTTTTGTAAAGTCCAAAATTAAATGTGTTCTCAGTTTGTCACACCACAGAAAAATGTGATATTAACTCTTTTCCCGACATTTATTAAGAGAAAACACTTTCCTGCCAATGACGAGTTTTTATGGCAATCCATATTTCCGCTATTATTCACTAGGTGTCACTCTTACCCAACTTATAAAACACTTAAAGGGATACTTCACCGATTTAGCATTCAGCTTTGTATCTGTAGAAACCCGGCAGTATTACTGAATGACCATGTTTCCCTCCATCATTTCTCCCTGAGAGGAGAGATATCTGCATTTTGGTTCTGCAAAAAAGTCCTCCGATGATGCAAAAATCGTCATATTACATCATCGGAGGACTTTTTTGCAGAACCAAAATGCAGATATCTCTCCTCTCAGGGGGAAATGAGGGAGGGAAACATGGTCATTCAGTAATACTGCCGGGTTTCTACAGATACAAAGCTGAATGCTAAATCGGTGAAGTATCCCTTTAAGCATCTGATTAAAATAGTTTGATCATCTGTCTATATCTGATCTCTAAAAGTAGTACTTTACAAAAATGCAATTATCTACGAGAAACTTGGCATGAGAACAAATGAAGATGTGATGATATGACAACTTTTTTTTTTTAAAGCAGACGGTCTGTTCTTTAATTTGATGCATTGTATTGTTTATATATTTAAAGAAGAACATTTTCTGGAAGGCATTAAACGTTTGTGAAAATATAAAAATGCTGATGCTGGCTGGCAACTTTTTTTAAAACGCTGGTAGGAAAAGAGTTAACACCCAGCTAAATTTGAATGATAAAAAAAACGGCAAAGAAATAAAATAAGTTATCAAAATTTTGGAAAACAGGCAGGCTTCTCTGCTCTTAAATGCTGGGGGGCGTGTCCGCTGATGCTCACGATTGTTGTAGGGGCGGGGCCATGCTTGGTGGCTTCAATGCGTCATCGAGCCACCATTTTAGCCCCACCCAATTATCCCGAACACAGAAATGTGGAAAAACTTTTTAACAGTGTATCTCCACAATTCAGTACTTCATAGTCTTTGTAATGTGTTTTAGCAATACATGTCTAACATTTATAACGTGTTTCTGTAATTACTGCGGACTTTAAGTTTAAATCACAGACTAAAATCTGATAATCCCTCATTGAAGTCGTCATAATCTCATTCCTCACTGTACAGTATTACATGGCGATATTAAATGCATATTACTGGCTCAAATGAATGGTAATCATCATATACAATCAGTTAGCAGCAAGTAAATGGTTTAATTTGGCTCATAGTAGTGATGAATTAGGCATAGATGATTTATTTTCTACCATTAAACTTTTCGTGATTGCCTTCCGGCCATGAGAGAAAGGCTCGCTGTGTTTACAGAGTATTTAACTTCATTACAAAAGAGCGTAACTTCACCTCATGGGCTGCGAGTAGCAAATGAAGCACCTCATTACGGCCTCAGTGGTTTTTAATGGTGGCTTTCTCATGCGATATCAGTGGATCGGTGGAAGTCCATTTACATCTGCCAACAAACAAACAAAACGTGATGGAGTAACATGGTTTTATAGTTCGTACTTGCAACCTGTAAATTCTTGTCAGCAATTATATAAAAAAGTGCCATTTCATCCCTATATATGACTTATATGATTTATAATTACATTTATGCATTTAGCAAATACTTTAAGTGACTTGCAGTGCATTTAAGCTATATGTTTTTATTAATATCTCGTGATGTGTGCTCCCTGAGAATTGAACCCATGACTTTTACGCTGCTAACGCAATCCTCTACCATCTGAGCTGCAGGTCTACCTTTTAGTTCATAAACTCTTGAAGTGAAAAGATAAGCTCTTACCATTGAACAACAAATAACTTAAAAATGACTACAAAAACAACATGATAAATAGTCAGCAAACACTAAAAAACTAACAGCATCTTTTATTAATGCTGCAGTGCATTCTGGGAGAAGACACAGCCTCAAGAAATCACAAGTGTTGTTCAATATACATTTTGTTTTGGCAGCTTTGTTAGGCTAGTGGGACAACAAACTGTATGAGACTTGAGAATTGTTGGTCCAACACTAATTCAACGGCACATCGTCAATTATTCCTTACGTCGATTCTGTATTACATCTTTTGAAGCTTTTAACATGCGGCTTAATGAATTACGGTGAAATGAGGCTACATCCAGAAGCCAGAGGGCGCTCTCGTGTGAATTAGCTGTGAATAATATCGGCTGTGCGATTTCAGAAGAGTTATCGCCCATGTATTATTAGTGTATATCGGAATATATCGGTGCACCCCTACTTTTAACTCTTTCCACGCCAGCGTCTTTAGAAAAAGTTGCCAGCACCATAATTTTTCATTATTTTGACAAAAGTTTAATGCCTTCCAAAAAATGTTCTTCTATATATATATAAAAATACAATATATCAAATGAAAGAACAGGCCCTCTGCTTTCAAACAAAAAAGTTTCATCCTACCTTTATTTGTTCTTTTTTTATCATCTCTTAAATATTTGTAGGTTTCTTTAAAAATACAAAATTTTGAGCAAAAAGCTAAGATAATTGCATTTTTGTGAAGGACTTTTGACCAAGATCCGATTCAGAGCAATAATCAAAACATACACGTAGTTTGATCTGTTTGATCTAAGGCATTGCTTCTGGGTTCATAAGTTGTGTAAGAGCCCCACCTGATGGATAATAGCGGAAATATGGATTGCCAAAAAAACTCGTCATTGGCAGGAAATCTTTTTCTTCTAATTGACGAACTAACTCGTCAATGGCGGGGAAAGAGTTAATGTTCTCTTCTTTGTAAGAACTTTTAAAGATGTTTCATTGCATAACCATTAAATTTTAGGGGGTTCTGTCGAGAACACGTTTTGTTAAGGTTCTGCGTTGCTTCTTTTTCAAAGTGTTTTGGCTTGCATTAAAGATAAGAATTGTAATTATTTCTGTAGTAGGTTATCTTTGAAGTGGGATTTTAAACGAGTTGTAGGTGCTGAAAGAAGTGCTTTGGCAGAGCTTAGGGCGATTTATTGCTTTTGGCGCTATTGAATTAAACATTAGGCATTTTGCATAGTGTTCAACAAACGAAATGTCTGCCAAGGACAAATGTAAATGTAAGGTTATAAAAAACAGCTGTATTATGATATCTTGCAAAATTATACCGCAACCAGTCAATGCTTAAAATTAGATTTTTGAAACTAAATCAGATTTGAGTGCAGTGTGAACGTAGCGTAGTTTATTACTGCATGACTACACGGTTTCTCTTGAAAAACAATCCACCGTCTGACTGGTCAGAAAAATATTATCATCTTGATAGACGTGACTAGAGATGACAAAATCATCATGCAGATAGGAGGTCACAAGGCTGGGTAAAGCAATCACTCACGTCCCCCAAAAGGGCACAAGGCTTGGGATTAATGACGTTTTCTGTCCCATTTATAATTCCTCGGCCTCGGTAATGGATTCCAATTTGCTCTTTTTGTCACACAGAATAATTTACATCCCGCAATGCAGCGTTGCAATCTGGAGCACATGTAGGACTCTGGATGGCTCTCATTAGGACTAATAATCACACCAGTGACTGTCCAACTGGTGCATAAAATCCACCCCGACGATGACGACACCATCTCTACATTGGAAATATATTAAGTGTCGGATGCAATTTGAGAGTCCTTGTGATGGATGAAAGCTCTTGAAAATGCTCATTTACAAGAAAACATGTCAGATGTACTTAGAGGGTTTTGCATCTGAAAGTGGAAATATGATTTGCCCATCTTATTATGTAAAACATGCATGTGTCAAAGGTTCAAGGTGACATTAAGGTTCATAATGTCCGGCTACAGCCCAGGTGAACCTTGCTCATTTGTTTCTCATCTGTTTTAATTAGTTGAGATCAAAGACTTTTTGTAACGCCGCCAATTTTTCATATTTTGGCACATCAGAAGCTACAGCAATCTTTCCCACTACACCGTTTTCAGTAACTCGCAGACGAGCTTTTTAAGTTATCCTAAATCTACTGCACTTGTTTTCATCTTTACGTGTAAAACCGATTATGATTGCTTTCATTTCAGCCTGTGTGCCTCAAACATACTGATGCTTCAGAAAGGACTGGGAACGATTCACACAAAAATAAATTATCGTACTTATCCTCTTTCTGTATTATCATCTCTGTATTTGGTCCTTTTTGGAGCTGTGAAGCATGAATCATTATCAATTTTCACAGTGCGGAAAAGAGCAGCTTTGGTTATTTGTGTGCAATGAAAAAGGATAAAATAATTCCATAATAATAATTTTTGGGCAATGCATACAGCATATTTACTTCTTCATGTGAATGATATTGAATCTGAATTGAACCTGCACCTTTATACCCCCTTAAGCATTAATGATTCATATGTAAATGAATCATCCCAAGATTATTAATCTCAAAGCAAATTTACACCAGGGTGCTGGACAGGAAGATTTATTAATGCTCCAGTCATATGGGCAGAGAGAAATATTATACTACACCGGCAAACTGAGACTCTTGCCAGCTTTGTGCTCTATGAATACAGTATTTTTGTCTGTATCTGACATAGGAAATTTACCTGCCGTCTACCAGTCTGTGTGCCCACGGATCTTTAAACCAACAACTCGAGCTGGAGGTTTTAAGATGACATTTCATTGTATAACTGGATCAGTTCGAGTGTAGGGTAGGATTTCTTATTTTGCGAGGGCCGTGCTGGAGTCTCCAGAGCGATGAATTATGCAGAGGGTCATTTTTGAGAAGTCATTTCAGAGGACAGTTTGTTGAAAACCGTACAGTGGATTGTAGCTGTACATCTGTTGTTTTCGATGTAACAGTCGAATACGTTATTTGCAACTTTCTCAGAAAAGACCTGTGGGATTGTGTAAAGGCATTGATTTGATAAAAACAAACTAATTTCTGCTCTTGTGAGAGAGAGTCTAATGCTGCGTTTACACCAACCGCGTTAAAGGCGTCAAAATCGCGTCTAGTTTGCCGCTTGAACAGTTTGAATGCAGTCGCGCGGAAAAAGCAAGCATCAGAGCACTTGCCCCTCCCACAAGAAGCAGATTTTGCCTATGCGGTTGTCTGTTTGCAAGATGGCTGATGTTGATTGTGCATTTCTCGAGAGAGTTACCGGTTTGTATTTGGTAACCTTACTATAGGGGGAAAATAAACGGCGCGGGTCGATAAATGTCACGTGACTCAAAAGTTAAATGTGTATTACAACTTACCAGGTTGCACTGACACTCTTCCAAGTGAGGTCCTTTATATTCCTGTCTTTATAGAATTAAGAACGTGTGTCGTATAGCTCCGGGTGACTACTTACGGACAATATCAAGCCTTCCTTCAGGTTGAATGAGTGACTCCGGGCGGGGCTGCGCCACAGCAGCAAGCAGGCTCCTGATTGGTTAACGGGGCGAGGAAATCCGCCAAAGTTTAAATTTTTCAACTCGGGCATAAGCCGCAAATTTGCGGCAAACGCAAAATGCACAAAAAGCACTATTCGCGCGTACCGCGGCAGACCCTCAATTCGCGCCGTTTGCACGAACTACACCCGCGAATGAGGCAGAATTGCGTCCGCCACGCTAAACAACAAGATGGCAGCTCTATTTGATGCATTCGTTCCAATGAACTGCCGTAGCAAAGGTGACATCTAGTGTGCATATCTATGGTGAGGGGGTGAGGAGCACTAGCTCATTTGCATTTAAAGGTACACACACACTGTAAAAAAGTTTTCACCTGTGATAAGTTGACATAACTAAATTTTTTAAGTTAAAGTAACATAAAAATATATGTTTATTTAAACAAAATGCACCATTTATTTGCTTCCACCCAAATGACTTCATAGACTCAATCTAGACACACCTAAGACATCAAAATGGGCGTAATATGTGCCCTTTGAATGAACATATTTAGCCTTTTAAAATACTTGTTTCAAATGGAGTGCATGAGATGCTCTTTGTAACGTCTTTTCGATAACACTAGATAGTATTCAAATAAGCTTTTGCGGTTGACATCACCGATCAAACTAATGGATAATGACATTCATTAAACACTATTTTGATTATCGACAATTATCGACTATTTTATTAGTTGTTGCAGCCCTATCTTGGACCGGGATCATTGTACACAAAAAAGGTGCTCTAAGCGAATCTGTGAGACGTCACTTTTTGTTGATGTTTGAACTGTTTTCAAACAAACTCCTCCCCCTCCCTCTCCCTTCTGTGCTTTCATGAACGCGCCCAACCTCACCCCCAAATCCTTCTTGTCGTTTATTGGCTGGAACACTTTGTTTTGTTTCGTGGTGCTAGGTTTGGCCACTGTGTTTATATTGCGGTTTGTGGAGCCTGGGCTGTCTACAGAGATCGCGTTTTTTACAATTTGATCAGCGGATAGGCAGCAAGCAGATAGTGAGGAGATGTTTGCTATATGTATCAAAAAATGTTTTATGGCGTGAATTAGCTTAGAGCACATATAAAGCTAAATACTGACGACATTAAACATTTCTGCAATTCACACAAATATGATTTAAAAATGATTCAACATTAAAATCTGTATTAGAGAAATTGTAAATAGGAACTTAGAAGCAAGAAAGTTGAAGAAATGTGCAAATATTACAATCATTAAAGAAGATTGAACTCTGGGATACCTCACTGCATATTGCTCTGGCCCCTGAAACATCCCCTGGTACCGATGGGTACCTAAAATCATTCCCAAATCTCACCTCAATAGCCCTGATAGTCAGGGTCAGGTTGGAAACCCTTTCTCAGTAATGCAATATCTGTCTTACTCCACAGGGGCTGGGGACGTGAGTCTTTTCGCTTTGATGTGACGCTCATGTCGGATGAAATAAACCATGCAACATCAAAATAATGAACTTAACAAAACTAGCTTTTCTCCAGTATTTAACCACAAAGTTATCATATTCGACTGTTGCGGATAATTCCTCAGTTGTAATGTGTGCTAGTGTTGCATGCTGCTGTCACGGTTGATATATGAGGTTTTTGTGAGTCGACCCAGTAAGAAGTGTGCCGCATGCTGCGGGGTAGATCTGCAGAGACTGGAGCGATAAGCTTAACTGTGCAAAAGGTTTTCACCTGTGCTTAAAAGCCATGAAGTTGTACTCACAATGCATAAAACAAAGCAAAGATGCTTCATTATTTTATTCATTTTTCACTGTCTTCCTCATGCTTCCTACCTTCCTGTAATTATTGTTCTCCAATCTGTGCTTTTAAATTGTAACATTTTTGTTAAAATTAGTACATCTCTTCCACTCTAAAAACAGTACTTGCACCAGCACCATCATAAAATGCTCTGGCAATAACGTGTAAGTGCATCTGCGGCCCATTTTATTTTTGTGCTGCATCATTGAGGACAGGTTGCAATAATAAACTCAACGACTTCTTTACATTATTGCGCCAATTATTTATACCCCGTAGTCTTTACTTTTATCTGCCAATAGTTTCATACTGTATAACATCTTTGTTGCTCAATTACGGTATTTTGTATTTGTTCATAGTTTACAGATTTCTGGTCTTAAAATTTTGGCATGGACCCACCAAGAAAACAAGCCAGTGTTGATAATTTTGAAGCAATGCCAGTTTCTTATTAAGCGGAAGATAATATCATTATTAGTGGCAATACTTCAAGAGATATTTTTATAGCTCAGTCTTGCATTAGTTGGCTTGCTGGAGTAGAAATGGAGGTGGATAAAGGATCCTGCTAATTACTCTTTATATGAATTAGTGTCTGTTGTTTTTAATGGGAGTAGTAAAAAGAGATGATAAACAGATGCATGTGACTGAGTGGAGGCATGCAGACAGATCCAGCAGGGGATTGGCGTTTATTATTGCCAAATTAATTTATTTTTATGCTGATAAAGGGACGTGTGTATTAGGGATGCACCGATATGGAAATTTTGGCCGATAACTCTTTATATTTGGGGGGCGATATCCGATATATGTTGGCTGATAAATATTCATATTATTTTCACAATGAAAAACTCCCAGGCCGCGGACATCTTGTCTTTGCGCTAGACTAGCATACTCTTCTTGAGCCCGTAACACGTGTCATCTTCGTGCTATGTCACAGAAAGCACCAATCAATACTCCACATAGCCAGCAATGAGCAAGTGAAGTGGTTCAACAAACCAAAATAATCCATCATTTATCGGCTTTCATTTATCGGCCTAATTTTGCTATCAGACCGATAACCGATAATATAAAAAGTAAGCAGTTATCGTCCGATAACAATATGTCGGCCGATATATTGTGCACCCCTAGTGTGTATCAGACAGCCATGAAATGGAACGAATTGAAACCGAATGTTTTGGGTAAACGTGTCGTATTTACATTTATGCATTTGGCAGATGCTAGTATCCCAAACGACTTGCAATACATTCAAGCTATATTTATTGTTAATCAAACTAAAAAGAAAATTTTTTGTACTGCATATATAACATTAATAATAATTAATCAGTTATGATGTAAAATATTTTTTTACAATTCTATTTCTTGGCCAATATTACAAGAAAATTAATGCGATTGACCATTCTGACATCTTGTTAGTTTTTTGGTTCCTTTAACCTCTCTGCGCGCACTAATTTGTGGGTGGGATGGCGTCAGTTTTTTTTAAGGCTGCTTACAATATCTATATAGCCTACTGTTTAATAATTAATAATATTAGGGATGCACCGATATGGATATTTTGGCCGATACCGATAACTCTTTAAATTTGGGGGCCGATAACCGATATCTATAGGCCGATAAATATTCATATTATTTTAACAATGAAGAGCTCGCAGACCACGGACATCTTGTCTTTGCGCTAGACTAGCATACTCTTCTTAAGCCCGCAACACGTGTCATCTTCGTGCTATGTCACAGAAAGCACCAACCAAAACTCCACATGGCCAGGAATGAGCAAGTGAAGTGGTTCAACAAACCAAAATAATCCATCATTTATCGGCTTTCATTTATCGGCCTAATTTTGCTATCAGACCGATAACCGATAATATTAAAAATAAGCAGTTATCGGCCGATTACGATATGTCGGCCAATATATCGTGCATCCCTAGTGTGTATCAGACAGCCATGAAATGGAACGAATTGAAACCGAATGTTTTGGGTAAACGTGTCGTATTTACATTTATGCATTTGGCAGATGCTAGTATCTCAAACGACTTGCAATACATTCAAGCTATATTTATTGTTAATCAAACTAAAAAGACATTTTTTTTGTACTGTATATATAACATTAATAATAATTAATCAGTTATGATGTAAAATAAACTTTTTACAATTCTATTTCTTGGCCAATATTACAAGAAAATTAATGAGATTGACCATTCTGACATCTTGTTAGTTTTTTGGTTCCTTTAACCTCTCGACGGGCACTAATTTGTGGGCGGGATGGCGTCAGTTTTTTTTAACGCTGCTAACAATATCTATATAGCCTACTGTTTACTAATTAATAATATTAGGGATGCACCGATATGGATATTTTGGCCGATACCGATAACTCTTTAAATTTGGGGGCCGATAACCGATATCTATAGGCCGATAAATATTCATATTATTTTAACAATGAAAAACTCGCAGACCGCAGACATCTTGTCTTTGCGCTAGACTAGCATACTCTTCTTAAGCCCACAACACGTGTCATCTTCGTGCTATGTCACAGAAAGCACCAATCAAAACTCCACATGGCCAGCAATGAGCAAGTGAAGTGGTTCAACAAACCAAAATAATCCATCATTTATCAGCTTTCATTTATCGGCCTAATTTTGCTATCAGACCGATAACCGATAATATTAAAAATAAGCAGTTATCTGCCGATAACGATATGTCGGTCGATATATCGTGCATCCCTTAATAATATTAACATTACTATACATCGTTTAAAAGGTCTACGGGTTTAGCATCAGTGTATGGTCTCTGTTTTGCAAAAAAGATAACATGGTGAGATAACATCAGGCTTTAAAAATACCAGCTGAAGTGCATGCTTTTATTAAATGCAATGACAAGTGACCAAATGTTGTAATATTCATGCTGATTATATCATTTCAAGAATAAATTTGGTGAAATATGCAAACCAGTCTTTTTACCTGTAGACTCTTGAAGGACACTGACTGACTGTCTGTTGGTTTGTGTCAGACGATTTGAATACTTTTCTCGGATTAATTAATCTCCGAGGTCTTCATAGAGGTTGTCAGCAGAACACCTGCCGGGCAGCTCCGAACAAGCAGACAGGAAGTGCACAAGCAGAGGAGGGGCGTGTTATTTCCTGTGCGCACTGACTCACCAGTCCTCAGCGTCAACCTCATGAGTCAAAGCTTTAAATCTCTGTAAATTCACTTTGTGGGTGGTTTTCCTAGCAAACCATGATTGAATTTTGTTTAAAGAAGAGTGATGGTATCCCAGGTGGGAACGTTGGCTAAGCTAATCTTGGTGGTCAAGATCTGCTACTCTTCTGCTGCTGCTGGCATGAGTAAAGGCTTTTGCTGAATCATGCACATAATTACAGAGGATAGGGATACATACTGCTGCGAGGAAAAAGGGTGAAGCAGATCTAGGCAGGTGGTGCTGGGGAGGAGGTGGTCTAGAAATAATCCAATGGCACACTGCATTCAGATGAAACAGGACAGAACAGATTTAAATGGGCCAAGTTTGATAGGAAAATCGATTGGCTTTGCTACCAGTCAGTGCACTGAACATGGGGGTATTTAGCATATTTTTCATTTCAACACTTTTTCATCACAAATAAACAAGAAAATGAATTAATGTTCTCCATTTTAGTTTAATTCTTTAGAACCTAAACCTTCACACTTTTTATTTGACTGTCAAATTCAAATTAACACAATTACACAATGTGCTAGCATCAAGTACAAGGTATCTTTTTTTTTTTTAGAAAACAAATGGCTTTCAATAAAGTTGTAAGTTTGTAAATAGACTTTAAATACACGAAAAACCGATTGGCTGACAGAATGCAAGAAATTGCATTCCATAATAAAGCATATTTTGTCAAAAAAATGCAATATGTCTACTTTTTTGTTATTGCAAATGGATGAAGAGTTACTGTAAAATAAATAGAGCTTGGTAGAATGTGTCGGCGACGTTCTGATAACATTCCCCTTAAACTGGTATTGACTTGGGTGCTTTAATGCACGGTAGAGTTAGGGTTATTTTTTATATTTTAATATTTTTTATATTATTTTATTTATATTTGAATGTTTTCTTTTGTTAATTTATGCATTATGTTATTAAAACGTATTTTCATTTTGTTAATATTTTTTTATTTTTTATTTTATTATATTGTTTATAGACAATAATGCGCACCCAAGGTGGGTATGCAGCACAACGCGAAGCAGAGTGCCGTTACACCGCGGTGTGCATTATTTTCAAATAATTTAAAGGAGTCAGTTTTTCCGCTTATACCACAGTTACCAAAAATATTGCTCTGGTGTCTATTTTTAAGACATTTTAAAGTTTAGGTATGCGATTATTGAAAAATAATCAACACCCATGGAACATTTCTAAACCAATCAGAATAAAGCATTCAACAGCCCCCGTGGTATACATTTTTATAATTTTATACATTTCCAACAAGAGTAGTTTTATGCTATATTTTATCATACGTATTAGCGGAATTCCAAAGATTTGTCCCACAAGCGGTGCAAAGCGTTAGACAAGACTACAAAAATATACATTTTGTAAATAAATACATCAACTTCTTTGTAGTCTTTTTTTATGTAGCCTACTTTTTTTATTTGAAGCTCAAAACAATGTACAGGTATACATAACAAATAATGACAAATGATATCAACAACAATGCAAAAACAATAATAACAAAAAAGGTACAAAACAGAACAATAATGGGGGAAAGATATTAATCATATAAATAAAATGCTTTGATCATAAATACATATATAGGACATTAAAAAGAGGAAAAAAGGAAAGGAATTACAGACAGATATAGTTTTTAAAGCATTTTTAATTCAAGGGAGGTTTAGCATTAAAACATTTTTTACATTTGTGAATGTGGAACTTAGCTAGTAGCAATATTAGATTAATAATAAAAATGTATCTCTTTTAGATAATCTTTTGTCGACATTTAGAAAAAAAAACTATTGCGAAATGACACGTTTCCATTAATCGATGATATGCGACTGAAACATAGTTTTTCCTCTCGCGATAAATCATTCCAAAAATCACGTCGACTGATGTTGATAGGTTTACTAACATCACATCCACCACAATAGGCATTATTTTTAACCGAAGGAGATGTAAGGGTATTGTCTAAACGAATGCAAAGCCCCTTATGGGTGATTCTCACGAAAACTTGGTTTTAAAAATGTCAAGCATGAAAATGTAAAAATTGCTTAAATTTACTTTTTTCCCACCAGACATTGAAAAACAAAGTCTGGAGTAAATGGGAACATTAATTTAAAAACTTTTACTTATCATTTAACACTTTTTGTAACATAATTTAAAAAATTAGTCCTAAAAAATCTCATTACCGCAACAGTCAGAAAACATCAACACTGACATATTCTCAAAATGACATGACAAACCTGAAAGAACATAATTTGGAGATTCTGCATATGCATTTAAAATCAAAGTATGATGCTTCTATTAATTAAATTAACATTTAATAAGCATCTGTTGCGGTAATGATAATCAAAATGTCATGTAAGCATTCTGACAAGACAATATTTCAAATTAACTGTAAAAAAATGGTCTTACCTGGTAGCCATCTTGAAGTAACTGGTCCATGTGCTTGGTCACTCAAAATCAAACTTTATTAAAATTCTGTTTGTGTGCTTAAACTGTTCTCAAAAAGTGTTGCGGAGGATGAGAACATCGGGCATGGACACATCATTTTCCTAATTTTTCTTCATTATTATTATACATGAATATTCAGTAAATATTTTTTCTGTCATCTAAAGTAGTCTAGCAAAACATCCATTTATTTTTTATATATCCATAATAATATATCCATGAATATTTTTGTGTTAATTTGATTAAATTACAACAGCACGCATGTTCAAACACAGCCGGACACATTGCGGTAATGAGAATTTCAGCAGAAAATGAGATAAAATTTACAATTATAAATTCTTATGTTGAAATCACACATTGTGCAAGGTAGAACACAGTATTGTGTTAATTCTGATGCTTTTTAATGTTACTATATTACACATTTTAAAGCTAAAATCATTAGTGCCGTGGTGTTTCAATGGTTTTGTGAGAATCACCCTTATACTAGAAGCGGCAACGTATAGGTGTAATAATAGTACATTATTTTAAAACAAAAGAGATGTAGGAGTGTTATCCAAACATTATTGACAAGGAAATAATATACTTGGGAGCAGACACTCATTGAGTCATCTGCAAATAATAATTATCTGGCTTGAATCAGGTGACTAAATGTTTCCATTGCAGTTTTGCGAAATACACCTTTTCCGAATTGCCTGAAAAACCACCTCATGTGAGCGTAAAAAGTGACACTTTGTGCAACTTAAAGGGTAATGGAAACACAGCTACTGCTGTATTTTAATAGATGTTTATTAATAGCATATAGCTCTGAGATCTTAGCGCAGAGATGTCCGACCGGCCTTTATCTTTATTGACTGTATGTCAGTGATGCATGGTTCTCTGTGAATTCCTTACAGGACAGCATTATAGATTTGAGCCAGAAAATCGTTACGGATTCCACGGGCTGTGTGAATGCTCCAGTTATTCATGTTCTTGAGGGAAAAGCCAGCATCAACACGTCAGGTGTAAAATGATTGGATGTTTTCATTGAGGTGAATGGGGTGAGATGAGGCATGGAAATCCCATTGTAAATTGAACATCTGTAGGTAAATTCCCCTGATTGGTTTCAGATAAAGCAGCAGAGAATAAATCTAGATGATGCCTCGCTGGACATAATGAATTGGGTGGTGATGTTTTAATAGACTGTCACCTTTTCGTCTCGATGGCCGTATTTCTCTAACCTGGCAGGCAGGAGGAAGATTGAACGTGCTGTTTTGCTCAAGAAAGATTGTTGCTGGTTTAGTGAATCGTGTTGAATCTTTATTAGACTGAGATTTATGAATTGAGGTTAGAATTTACATACCGTAGATTAGAGGAACGAACGAATGTTTGTTTGGGGTAAATCTTCTGTCACTCAATACACACTTTACTGGAAGAGTCATTTTTCAATTAGTTTCATCCCACGGGTCCTTGAAATCCTTGAAAGTTTGTGAATCTGGGAGAAAAAATTCAAGGCCCTGGGAAGTTTTTGAAAATATACATACATAGATACATAGAAAGTGCTTGAATCTATTTTATGCAAGAAGTTTTCTGGGGAAAAAATCCACATTATTCCCTGTGTAGTGTAGGATAATATCAGTAAAATTGTAGACTTTTTAAGCTCACGTGTATGCTTATGTCTTCTGTATGCGAATGTTGATTCATACCAAAATGTTTTTTTACATATTTGTGTTTGACACATGAAAACATCTCAGGTTACGTATGTAACTGTTGTTTACTGAGAAGGGAACGAGACGCTGCGTCTCCCTTGCCATACTTCCTGCGTCCCTGTAACGCCGTCTTTGGCAATATTTCAGATATCGATATACTTCCTGGCTCTCGCGTCACCCTGTCTTTGTCGTTAAGCCTCACCATTGGTTGAATTTGATATACACACTCAGACGCACTTACCCCTGGAGGCGTCCCCAAAGTGTCACTGCAGTGACGCAGCGCGAGTTCCCTTGAAAGGGAACTGTAACAATGTATCTTAAAAGGTAACACATTGTTACCTTGCTCTCACTTGAAATGTGTCCCCACATTTAGTCCTTGAATTTGAGGGTATTGGACCTGGAAAGTCCTTTTAAGGTCCTTGAATTTGAAGTTAACTAAGGTGCGGCTTATTATTCCTGCTAAATGACTGACACACCTTTGGAACTGATACTTATTGTCATTAAAATAAATAAACATTTTAAATTGTGCGTAAAAAAAAGAAATGCAAAACTTGTGTGCTGTCTCTTCTGAATTTATTAATCTCAGATATTGTTTGAAGTTCCCTGTCAGGCCATTAACATGGAGAAATAGAGTTTAGTACGGTGGGGCCGTTTTGCGATCGATGACAAATTGCTTCTAGCTGTTTACTGGCTGACATCATCATCACTTTGAGGCAATTTCTGTTTTTCAGTCCATGCTTGAAAAAGGCCATTTTTGTTTGTCCTAATACAGGGCATCGTATTGAATCTTTCCTCCTTTACGCTGTCAGAAAAGACAAGATGCATGCAAAGTGAATTTTTTCTTTCCCTCCTCTTGTTCCAGCTGGACGGCTGGCACTTATATAGGGAATACCAATACATTCTGAATCTTCTAGATGGAGAAAGTAAGTGAAAAACTCTCTTTTTTATCTCTCTCTCACCATCTGTTTGTTTTTGACGTCTTCCTTCAGTGATGCAGAACTTTTTCCGTAAGACGGGAAAGGATGTCTCTACTCCAGGTTTTTTCCGGAGGGTGTCTTGAGATGGGCATTCCATTCGGAATACAGTTTCCCCGTTGGTTTCTGTTGTTGGGTTTGCACGAAATCTCAAATGTGCACTGAGGTGGAATGCTGAAATGATTAGGCGAGGCTTCTGAGCTGCTTAACAGAGTCAGTGTGGTGGCTTGGGAAAAGGTTTGACCTGACTGATATTGAATTATTTATTTTGCCCAAGTAATAAGAAATAAACAAACCTAGATTTGATCTGGGGTCATACATATGTGCTACCAAGTCTTGTGTCAGATGAACTGATTCATATTTAATTGGAGATTACATTTTTCATTTATTTTTTATCTGTGCACAAAGAAGAAATGAGTACAGTGAACAATGAGCGGGGGCTAAAGCTTGCCTTTTTTGTTGCGTTTATGAGCAAAGTTGAGATGTACGATTCATGAACAAATCATTCAGACCGGTTTAATGAACCAGATCAAATGATGCATTGAAAAAGATAGAATACATTAAAAAGATCAATTGGTTCGTTTGTGGACGAACTGTTGCTTTATTAAAGGATTACTCCACTTTAAAAAAAAATCCTGATAATTTACTCACCCTCATATCATCCAAGATGTTTATGTCTTTCTTTGTTCAGTCGAAAACATTCCAGGATTTTTCTCTATATGGAGGACTTTGGTGGACCTCAATAGTTTATAGTTTCAATGCAGCTTTAAAGGGCTGTAAACGATCCCAAACGAGGCATAAGGGTCTTATCTAGCAAAATGATCGTCAAAAAAATTACTTAAACCGCAACTTCTTGTCTTGCACTAACCGTGTGACGCGCCAGCGCGACCTTGCGTATTATGCATCACGTGGAAAGGTCACACGTTAAATATGTGAAACGCACACTTGCGGACCATTTTAAACAATAAACTGAAACAAAGACATTAGTTAGTTCCACATACAACAACATTGGAATGCTCCACACTTGTAAACACAGTAGTTTCGCATATGTCATGTGTGACCTTGAGTATTACGTAATCACATCGAAAGGCTGGTGGGTCACACGGTTAGTGCAAGACGAGAAGTTGTGGTTTAAAAGTACATATTTTTTTTCTTGGTGCTGATCGTTTCGCTAGATAAAACCCTTATGCATTGGTTTGGGATTGTTTAGAGCCCTTTGAAGCTGCATTGAAACTGTAATCTGCTGAAGTCCAATAAAGTCTATTAAATTGAGAAAAAAATCCAGGAATGTTTTCCTCAAAAAACGTAATTTCTTCTCGACATCTTGGATGACATGGGGGTGAGTACATATTGGGATTTTTTTAAGAATGTGGAATATTCCTTTAAGAGTTCATGAATGAACTTTCATGTAAAATTCGCAGTGCAAAAAATTATTTTCAAGAAAAAAAAATCTTAGTATTTTTGTCTTGTTTTCAGTAAAAATATCTAAAAATTCTTAAATTAAAATGCTTTTTCTTGAATAGCAAAACCAAGAAAATAAGTCTAGTTTTTAAACCAAAAATATCAAATTTAAATGATGATGTGCATAAAACAAGCAAAAAAATATGCCAATGGGGACAGTAAATTTTTCTTGAATTTAGTGTTTAAGAAAAATGTTCAAGATTTTTTGGTTACCCCATTGGTAGATTTTTTTGCTTGTTTTATGCATAAAATCATTTAAATTTGATATTTTTGGTCTAAGACCAAGACTTAACGAATTTTTAGATATTTCTGATGAAAACAAGACAAAAATACTAAGAATTTTTTTTTCTTAAATAATTTTTTGCAGTGCAGAAGCTGTAAAAAACAACATGCGTTTTATTAAAGCTCACGTAACACACGCTGTTTCTGCATTTCTGATGTTAATCTGGAGTACCTATAGAGTAGTATGACATCCTTTAAATCTCCGAAGAGTCTTTAGTTTAATCAGATTTATAAAAGAAAGATTAGCTTTACTGAATCTTTCTGAAAAAATTAAGAAGGAGGAGTTACTACTGTGTGTGGAGCCAGTACGAGTCATGCAACACTATACAACACTGTTTAACATATGATTCACTACATGTTCGTGTCATTTATATAATATGCACGCGCCTATTTCCAACATAAGACAGTCTTACTTACCGCATGCAACTCATGACCCGGTTGGGAAAATCCAGCGCATCAAACACACACGCAAAACTCCGCTGTTCCCCCGGATAATAAACTATATCCATTGTTTCCATAAGGCTGGCTTTCTTCTCCTAACATTCCAAACACACTTCTTCTTTCGTGCCATTGTTGAGTTTTGAAATTAAACAAAGCTGTGTCGCGTGATCAAGATGTTTGCAAGTTGTAGCGTCTCCCGCTGATTGACGGGTGGGCGGGGTTTTCCGGGGGAAGTGCCCATATAAAGAAATGATACGTATAGAAAACCCCTGAAACGTCAGATGGACCTGTAATCGGAAAAACTTTCAGAAACTTGAACGAACCCTGGCGAAGTGCATTCGGCACAGAAATACTCTTTTTAACACTTTGCCTACGTTTAGCATGAGGAAACAACTCTATAACTGTGTTAATAAGTCAGAATGCTTAAAATACCATTGAACCCCCCCTTTAAAGTTACGTCATTTTCATTCATGTCAACCAGCTACGTAAATGCACAAACTGTAACATTTCCCACTAAACGTTACAAAACAGCAACGAAGGCGTAGCTTGATGATTCTGTAAAGAAGGGTGGAGTAATAGGATTTGTAGAAATTAGCTGAAAAAATATGTGCTACAAACACACAACTCACGTTTGCATTGTGAAACCATCAGCTACGTGTCTGTAACTGGGGAATGCAGCATCTATGTACATATATATCTATGTGTGAGCTGGTGTGATTGAGTGACGTTGGGGACTAATTTGCACATATAAATGTATGATCCGAGCTTGTGTGATTTGAGTAATTTGCATATTCATAGATCTGCATATTAATTAACACTGAAAAAAATGATTTATTGAATTTAATACATTTTTTAAGGTAAGTGGTTGCAATCAATTTATATAAGCTACATTTAAACAAAAAAGATTAGTAAAGTAAAATTAAACTTTTGTTTAAATGTAGCTTAAATAAATTGATTGCAACCACTTACCTTAAAAAAATGTATTAAATTCAATGAATCATTTTTTTCAGTGAAGGAAAGGGTTTAAAGTTACACAAGCTATTTTAAGGCATGAATGAATTATTATCACATGAAAAAACTTTAACATATGCTGTTTTGATGCGCAAAGATGAGTTTTAAGGGATAACATTTTTTAACCACAGGGGGACTTTAGCAACGTGCTAGTGATTTTAATGCTAAATCTTACATACTGTGCCTTTTAAAGTTGTTAAATTAATAGTAGGTATGGTTCAAGCATCAGGCCTTCCAACATCTGCCATCCACTACAAAAAGGCCACTTTATAACGATACCTTTAATATGATTAAAGCACCATGTTCCACTTATTGCCTCAACGGGACATAAGATTGGTGTTATTAATAAAACAGTCACACACAATATAGTTTGCTCCTGCATTTAAATCGAGCAGGACCGACACTTTTCCACAGATGAGCTGCGAAAATGTAATTAAGCATCAAAGACCTTCTCCGACCTTAATGAACACGATGAGATTGAGGGGTTATTTGCATCTTGTTCCGATCGAGAGCAGGTGACAAAGCGGAATAAGGGCCACAATTTGAATCGCCGTCAGACCGCCCGTCTGCCTTCCCGGGTGAGGAGGTTGGCAGTTTAATTACGTTTAATGACGAGAAGATGCTCTCCAGACTCTCCTCACCACCAACTATGTCTCTTAATCCGAGTTTTAATTTACGGCACAAGCCAACAAATTGCTTTTGGAATGGTGGGTTGAATTGCAAAAGCGAATTATCATTCATAATTCGTCTGCCTGGGTGAACGGTCGCCTCGTGAATGTACTGCATTTGTTTGTATTATTTCTCTGTTACGTCCCACGTTGGCGGTGTCAGAAATGGAAGACCTGCTGTATCTTTATAAAGCGTTTAGTCGTCTCCAGGGAAATCATTAGCCCGAGAGGCTGTTATAATGTGTTTTCTTAGTCATGCCTTGAATAATCAGAGCGATGTGAGTTTTGAATTGATCCTCACTTTCGCTAATTTCTCTTTGCAGTTGGGTCTTTCATGCACCGATAGCTTGGTACCGCCTGCAGCTCTGCCATCTTTGGCTATGTGAGGAGAAAGGATCTGATATATAATATATCTCTATCTCAGCAGGACCTACGGAGTCAATCATGACTGTCCTATAACTGCGCTCCCAAAACGCTCTTAATCCACTCATTTCATTTACCATTTTGCATTTGAACTGACCTTTGGAAATAATCTTCCTGCCTTCAACCCATTGTCAGTCATGGATGTGGTTTCCATCACTCAGGGAAGAAAAATTGACAAAAAATGGTCCATAGTTGTACCTTTTAAAAAGTACACAAAGAGGTACCTCAGAGCTTCATATTGGTACCAAAGAGTGCATATTAGTAACTCAAGGGGGTACATATTTGTACCAAATGTATGCATATCTGTACCTGAATATTATGTATTAAAGTGCACCTATTTCATTGCTAAAAACAATGTTATTTTGTGTATTTGGTATAATACAATGTGTTCGCGTGGTTTATGGTTAAAAACAAATTATTTTCTACGTACAGTAAATTTTTGTAACTCCAGATTTCACTCTCTTCCTGAAATGCACGGATTTGAAAAGCTCTGTGTCACTGATGGGCCAACGTAATATCTACGTTGTGATTGGTCTGAATACCTCTAACATCAGCCGGAAATGTGATGCTCCTTACCATGTTTGAAAGATTCAGTTGCTAACAGGAGTTAACTTACAGGCTGTGAGTCCGAAGCGGGAGGAATTATGATAATGTCGGACTTGTCTACATCACCAATCCCAGAAAGTAAACTGTTTATCTTTCACACACAGGACATGCGCACATGGACAAAACCGTGAGAAAGCCACACGAAATTGTGGCAATGAACAAAAAACTACCGACTTCTCCCCTGAGGTAACAACAACTATATTGAAGGGGTTTTATACACATCAGTCAACAGACGACCTTGTAAAAAATAATACATCCTTTTTAGTGTTGGGCAATATGCCCCATTTTGAGATCGTCCTATCGTCAGCCTGTGAGATCGGCGATACACGATAGTATCGGGGGGCGGGGCAGTAGTTTACTAATTCATTTATTTCTTAATTTTTTACTCATTATAACAAATCACTTGATTGGTGGACAAAAAAAGAACAAGAGCATACTGTCATGACCGCAACCTTCTTAAAACTAATGCCATTAATGCGAGCGCGTCATTAAAACCCTAACCATGATTACTTAATAACTGTAAAAAACATGCATCTGCGCGCGCGTACATACAAACAATTCAATGCATTTGTTTGGTGCTGTTGCAGAAGGCTACACGTGTCAAGCAGTGGTGCTTCTCAGATAAAGTGAAGCCCACCAACTCTCATGCGAGGAAAAGCATGCAATGTGGATGTTAATATAAAACTATGATGATAAAATAACAACCATTCGCCAACTATCGTCATGACTATCGCCATGAAAGCCTACCATTGGCGTTATGTCTGGAGATCGTCGATACATGATACTATCGTCTATCGGCACAACCCTAATCCTTTAGTTTGTGGATTTGCTTAAGCTAGACATAGCTATTGAACATAAATAAAATGTTCAAAAGGTAGGTATGTGAGTTACATTTTCAACATGGTTTAATGCTAAAACTAGTTGTTCAAGTAGAGAACCTTGAAAAAAACTTTAAAATGACACCAAAACCATGTCTATGGGTTTAAGAATAACAAAATACTGGCCATTTGAACCTCGAAAATCATCACTTTATTTTGTCCCATTGTTTTCCATTTTGTGGGTGGTAAAATTCTTGTGCGTGTCATTCAAATTCATTGAAATTTCGTTCACTTGTAGTTTAGCAATTAAACTAAATGTATATTACAATTTCAAGATTGTTTTTACTCCGCACATCGCCTGAGGAAATCCGAAGTTGCGTCGAGGGGAACCAAACCAAACGCATGCGCTTTTAACTTGTAAAACTCAAGGGTGTATGGGTAATGTAGTCTCTGCTCTCGGTGGGGCGAATTAGGAAGCGTGCATTGTGAAGGGCACTCTGAAAAGCGGCAGCGCAGCCAAAGGATTAAAACCTCTGATTAAAACAGATGTGCAAATGAGCGTACCAGTACGCTAAAAGCACGTTCTGGGCACACGGAGAGGTGGTGGTTCGCTCAAGAGTTATATTTGGAAGTGGCTGTATTGAGTTCCGGCGCACCGGCCCACTTAAAGCACTGCCGATTAAAGAAAACCGCTTTACGCGTTTACATGACCCCGTGTGTTATCATTATCAGTTTATTAAGCATCAGCGTAAGACTGTGCATGTAAACGCACTCATTGACATGCTGAGCTTTTCACCCAAAGTTGATAACTCTCGGCGCTCAGTGCTGAGCACGGAAAAAAAACGCAGAGTGACGGCTTTTAATGCGGAAAAAAGCCAAGCGCCGGATTTCAGCTCGAAAAAAAAAAACGCAAGCTGCTGGCTTTTTTTGAAAAACGCAGCATTTCCGTTGGAAACAATTGAAAAACATACGCCAGCTGCAGGCGTAAAACTTTGGTGTGCATGCCCCTTTAAAACTGGTAAGCAGAATAAAATATTCTGTTTATTGGCTAAGTGTACATAGTTAGTTCAAAATGGCCAAATATGAGCTCATTCATCATTTCTGGGTGCTCGCTTTGTGTCTTTTCCTCCCTCTGCGCCCAACTTGTATA
The DNA here is from genome assembly GCF_027580225.2 of Misgurnus anguillicaudatus. Lineage (NCBI taxonomy): Eukaryota > Metazoa > Chordata > Actinopteri > Cypriniformes > Cobitidae > Misgurnus > Misgurnus anguillicaudatus. The sequence continues at coordinate 26,045,593 of NC_073337.2, forward strand.
GCCGCATAGCAGTTAGTCAGGAAATGAACAGGGCATCTTATTTATCCTGTTCTAGAGATTGTTTTCGCACAACACCATCTTCTAAAGAACGTCGTGAACGACAACTTTCAAAGATAGATGGCAGGAAATTACTCCTCCATTTTAGGCATCGCATCAGTTGTGGTGCACCAAGTGGTGCTTGGGAAGGAGGGAGGGGAATTAAAAACCCATTCTGACCTCTGATTAGTTCTAGTTCAACACCCAGCCAGTGTTATTTATTGGTCTGTTTTGCTGCTGTGGGCAGTCTCAGTGACCTTTCCACACTTCATTTACCGGTCGGAGTGGAAGAGGGCACCTGCAGTGCCGAGCATCTTGCTGCAGTGTAGCGATCGTGATAGTTTTCCACTCTGGCTTTATTTATGAGTATGGGGCTTCGCCGCCCATAACGCAGTTCTCTTCACTAGTCAGGATGCACCATAAACTGCAGACGATCCTGAAGCTTTATAACCCGACTTCAAAATGAGATAAAAACACAGGTGTTGGATGGCATTCTCATCAGTAAATCTGGCAGGACATTAAAGGCGGCACCTGCTAATGTGCTGTCAGCTTGTGAACCCAACGTATTGAAATGGCTCGTGGGTCACGGTTGCCACTGTGTGCTGTCTGATCTGAGGTTTCACTCACAGCTGTGAGCTTCCCAGGTGATGCACGATCACTCTGACAAGACTGGCGCTCGGTTCTTCGTTAGTATTAAAGCTGCTGCCTTTCTTTTTAATGTAAACCCAATCAAGCTTGTAATGTAAACCAGTCATTACCGTACGCAGCGCAATTGGGATTTAAAGGAAGATGTGATGGTTTGTTAATTTTTGTGATTGGGAGTGGATGATGTACGTAACAAGTTAAATCTTTAAAATTTTTGGTCGATAATGTGTCCCAGACTGGGAAAACCAAGCTAGTTTTTTTGGGGGATTACATTCTGTAAAAATTTGTGGTCGCGCATCACCACCGGCAGGTCGCGCATCACCACCGCCAGGTCGCGCATCACCACCGCCTGGTCGCGCATCACCACCGCCTGGTCGCGCATCACCACCGCCAGGTCGCGCATCACCACCGCCAGGTCGCGCATCACCACCGCCAGGTCGCGCATCACCACCGCCAGGTCGCGCATCACCACCGCCAGGTCGCGCATCACCACCGCCAGGTCGCGCATCACCACCGCCAGGTCGCGCATCACCACCGCCAGGTCGCGCATCACCACCGCCTGGTCGCGCATCACCACCGCCTGGTCGCGCATCACCACCGCCTGGTCGCGCATCACCACCGCCAGGTCGCGCATCACCACCGCCAGGTCGCGCATCACCACCGCCAGGTCGCGCATCACCACCGCCAGGTCGCGCATCACCACCGCGGGTCGCGCATCACCACCGCCAGGTCGCGCATCACCACCGCCAGGTCGCGCATCACCACCGCCAGGTCGCGCATCACCACCGCCAGGTCGCGCATCACCACCGCGGGTCGCGCATCACCACCGCGGGTCGCGCATCACCACCGCGGGTCGCGCATCACCACCGCCAGGTCGCGCATCACCACCGCCAGGTCGCGCATCACCACCGCAGGTCGCGCATCACCACCGCAGGTCGCACATAATGACCGCGGGTGTACAATAGTGTACAAAATATAGCCTGAAATGTTGAGTTTTGTAATTGGTCTTCTTTCAAAACATTGGATTTTTGCCTATAAAACATCACTCTTGCAAAGCCAAAATGTACTTGAGGTGCATTAAACACAATTCATCAACTTATTAAACATCATTAAACTTGACCAGCGGTTTATGTCCAGGAAGCGCCCTACAAGGACTTCCTCGGGTCAGGAAGGGGAACTTTGTGCAGCCTTTAACCGACCGAGTGGACGGCTGTAGATTGTCTTTATTAGTGTATTGATCCTGTGGCGGCAGCTTGGGACACTAATCAGCCTGGAGACTCACATCATTTCAATGTAAGGCAGACATTGATTTCAACCCCTTGATTTCCCACCTCTTCACAGGAGCCTGCTATTGCACCGCACGTGTTGTGTAGCCATTTGAATGGCGAGATGAGCTTAAAAATTGAGTACTGTGTGGCACAGCGGGCTGTCCGTATCCAGTAACAGGTGGCACAGACTGACAGCTTGACATCTATTGTCCTGTACAACCTTTTGGACCTTGGTTGTTATGGAGAGGCTGCTCATCCTGTTGCCAAGAGGGATGGTTAGAAATCAAAGATGAGATAATGTCTATGTCTTGTCCAAAGAAGTGGATTTCTTTTTAGAATTGGAGGTTTTTGTCAAAAAAGCTTGCATGCACTTAGAGGGTTTTGCAGAAAAAGAGAGTCAAAATTGTATACCAGTGAAATGACTAAAGTTACATTTGTGTAACATTACTGACTAATAACCTTCCCATTGCCATATAAATGACATTACTGAATCTAAACATAAGGGCCTAGTAAAAAAATGCTAATTTTCAAGAAATTAACGACTTTAGCTGGGTTATTACAGACTGGGTCACACATTGTTTTAGCATCAACGTTGCAATGTTGATCATCACACATTATTTTTTCCAATATAATCCAGCCTTACTTTAAAGATATAGTAGTCAGGTCCTCTCATAAACTCATTGTATTTCATAGCCAGAATGAAATTTACTAGGAAAAGCCTGTGCATACACTTAGTGTGGCCGCAATGCAGCTCATGACCATGTCTTTACTTGTGTCTGACGTATCTGCTCCAAGACCGAGCTGTGCTATAACTCAGGACTGTTTTCTTCACTTACACCAAAGTGTGACAGATTTATGACGTTGTTCAGAGAACCTTTCACAGTAATGATGTACAGTACAGTATAGTCTCTGCCGGACAGTAGACCATTGATATACAGGTCTACATTTGTTACCCCAGCTCGAATTTTGGCACTCAATGCAATTGCAAAGCTTTAATGGTTGCAATTTTTCTTTTTTCCCTTATACTGTAAGCGTTGGTCTGTTATTTCTTTAGTTAATGTAAGTGCTTTTTAAACAGCCATTATTGTCCCTACTCATTTCCAGGTGATAAAATACCCAAGGCGGTCCCTTGGCACATGAAGGAAGGTGAAATATTGTACATGACGTTGTGACAAGTTATGAATTCCCACTCTGTGAATGATCGAGCTAATTTATTCCTTCGCTGCCAGGTTAAATTACCGTCATTGAAAGTCACAAACCCTTTGACGGAAAGCTAACCGTGAGGGCTATTTTAATGGCAATTCACATAATTTTTTGTCTGAATTTGCAGGACGTTGAATTGTAGCGGTAGGATTCTCAACGCAATGCATTCGCGAGGAACTCATGAGAGTCTCGGGGCTTCCTCTTGTCAGCGGTTTGACAGACTGTGCTTGTAAATGGAATTGGAAGGCGTACATGATAAAGATGATGAGTAAGGTCATCGGTCTTTAATGCGATTTAACTGTGAGGAATGAAGTCCTCAAAGTAGCTTGCATTTAAGGACACCACTAGAGCCAGTCTTTGCTTAAAGGGAGAATTTTTAAAGAAATGAATCATCTGAAAATGCAAAATATGTGATTCAAACCAAACTTTCTTTCTCATGTGGAACACAAAAGAAGATATTTATATGAACCTGCAGTAAATTAATCAAAGTGGTGATTCAAAGCGAAAAATTTTAGGCATCCATTACTTAAAAATTGGCCCTTAAAATGAGCTCTTGACTTGTGAAATTTGTCAATTCGCTGGTGTTGTGTTTGTAACCTTTGTGACGTGATTAATGATATAATCTGTCAAATTTGTAAACTAATTGTTAAGTCTCATTTGTAAACCTGGTCAGAAATAAAGATACAAAGGCTTTGAAACGGTCCCAATATGTACCCTTGCGGTACTCCTATGTATTCTGTTGGTAAAAAGGTATATTTTTTAAAAGGGTACAGCTTTTGTACCTTTGTTTCTAAAAGTGAACAGATCTGACTCAAATGACAATTGATTTACCAATCTGATTCACATTGACTGTGTCAGAACTTTACAAACATTTATTTATTTAACAGACACTATTATCCAAAGCAGATTACTGTTGCAATTTGGGGGATTAACATTCTTCAAACACACTTAATTTTTGTTCAATAGATAAAAATACCAGCCTTTGTGTTAGGGACAACATGAAGGTCTGTAAATAACGACATAATTTTGAGTTTGGTGTGAACTGTTCTTTTAAAGGCGGAGTCCATGATGTTTGAAAGCCAATGTTGATATTTGAAATCACCTAAACAAACACGCCCCTACCCCAATAGAATCTGTACCTTCTGTTGATAGACCCGCCCCACACATACGCAACCCGGCATTTGATTTGATTTGATTGGCTATAAGTGTGTTTTGGTAGTCGGCCCGTCTTCTTTTCCAAAGCGTTTTTCAAACATCGTGGACTCCGCCTTTAAAACAAAGTAATGATGTTTACTGCAGCAAAAAGACTATGTTTGTAGAAACTACAAACCAAACACAATCCCCTCTATGGTCGACCACTCCTCCACAATTTCCGCACCAGGTGTCGCTTTCCTGCTCTGAGGGATCAATTAAACTGGATTTAGTGAATCTCGGTGGCTCACTTGAGTATTCATCTTTGGTCACGTTACCTTTCATACCCCAAAGTCCCCCTAAGGCCCGATTTTTGGTAACATTATGAACTGCGCACAAGAACAATGGGAGCCGGGGGCCTCTGGCAGGGTAACCTATACATTTCTTCTTCTTCTTAATTGAAGCTTATGATTTGTTTGCATTTAAAGATGCCGCTCGAATGACACTACAAGTGACAGTGTCTGCAGGGCATCAGGTGTTTTTTTGTTTTTTTGCTGGCTTTGTCTTGGCTAAGCACGTGGGGCTTGTTAGCATGCCCGATTGGATCCCTGGTGGCTGTGTGTGTGAGAGATCCCCCACAACTTCCCCTCAAGACCAACAAGACTGCTAATTGGCTTGGGGAAAACTTGTGTTTTTATCTTTCCAGCTTAGTGTTAGCCATGAGAGCTCAGCTTTAGCTTGAACGGCTCTCCACATCAATAGGCCATTGGGATTATCGATGCAGCCAGGGACGCGACACGATGGCACGCCCGACAATCTCATCTTAATTTTCGCTGCAAATTACTCGCCCTTTCTCAGTCTGCGCTCAGAGCATTCGTGTTTGTATAGAGCACAAATCTCGCTTCGATGTCACCAAAAGTGCATTGAAGAGACCTCAATCGTTTGCCGTTTAGCGCCCCGATCTGTGCTCTTGCCGTAATTACGTGCGATTACTTGACAAAGTGGCGTAATTAAAGCCTGCTGGCACAATGTGCAAATTGATTGCAGCAGACATATTTTGGAGAGAAGTGAACCCGATGATCAATGAGCGTTCAGATGTAGTGGTTGCAGGTGATGAAAGAAGCTTTCTCACACCATTACTGGTGTCATTGCTGAGGTGGCACGACGAAGATGCCCTGTATTTTGCCTGAGTGCAGTCGGGAAATGAGTTTGTTATCAGATCCATTTATTTTCACGAACATTTAGTTTTTTGGCTTGGTTCCTCGGACTTGGTGATTTATTATGCCAGAGTGCTGACCGATGCAGGAGTCTGGATTGCATGATTATTTATAGAAGAAAAGCCTCATGCTTTTGTTTGAAATTTTAATTGGTTTACTAGTCAAAGTTGCGTGTCAGTTTTGTCTTGTAGCTCAGTCGGTAAACCATTGCATCAGCGTTGCAAATGGTCATGGGTTCGATTCCCAGGAAACACACACAAAAACGTATGCCATGAATGCACTTTCAGTCGTTTAGGATAAAAGCATCTGCCAAATGCATAAATGTAATTACACGTAATGTAACTCCTAGTTGAAATTGCATTATGGTTTGGCCATTCAACAGCTTAGCTAGCTAATTCGAGAATCTGCTCTCACTAAGGTCAACAAAGAAGAGCAGTATGCGTCTAAAGTTATTACTGCAGCCATGTTTTGTTTTGTTAATACTTTAATAGCGTCTTTCAGCTTATTAACATCTATAGTGGCAATGAATCATCTTTTCTTATTTGCAGTGTCATTCTGTTGACAGCCACAAATTAGTTAGTACTAGATGAGTATGTTAATACTTGACATTGAAGATAATTTAGTTAGTAAAGGCTGATTTATACTTCTGCGCCTTAACCTCAATGCTGTAGGGCTCTGTTTATGTATACTTCTGCCTCGATGTCCGTGTGGACATGCAGACCACTAGTAGGCAGTGCCCACGCCATGCTATTGGTTTAACCCACACTATCAAGGCTAAAGCCTAAGAAGAAGTAGCTTGTTGGGTACATTGTTGGAGAAGCATCAGCAGTGACGGCGTTAAATATACAGTGACTAGTATCGCTCCTCAACTTGGTCCATTTTTATTTTTTACAGTAGCAAGCGATGAAACGCTATGCTATATACAGGAATCACAGATTTTTTGCCCTAAGGAAAGAATCACAGTGCTTGCGGTCCACGTAGAATTTTTTGGAAAACCTAGTTAAGGCGGTAGGGTTTCCCAGCTTAGGCGGGCCGCCCGAACTGCAAAGTGCTGCGGAAACTCTGCGTAGGCTATGCCATACACTCCATGTAGAAGTATAAATTTGACTTAAATCTGCCAGCTGAAGCCAGCTAAGGTAACAGGACCCATCTCATAAATCTGGTCACCCTTATTACTTTGCACAGTCAGTAGATATCCACTATGTATGCAGACCAACCTCTACAGCTTTGTTTACACCCTCTGAAAAGACATTTAACAGGTTTGTGTTGTCTGAGAAATGTTAAAGGCTAAATGCTAAAGAAACATTACCAACGTCAGCTCTCGGGTCATTAACCACATTGACTTGTTGATGCGATAATTGGGATGAAATGTTGAGTAATCACTCATTCTGTTTTGGACTGAGCTGCTGCCAATACGCTTTGCTTGAGAGTCTAGCTGGTTCATCCTTGTTTTCAAAGGTTTCATACAGTTAAGTAGTGCAAAGAACGGCAGTAAGTGATAGCTGTGTGCAAGTAAAAGCTGACTCCATGATCTCAAAGAGGTTGATCTAGTGACAGACACTAGAGGTCATGGCCTTTAGCCTCCTTGTTAGATTCCCATGCCGGGCTCAGGATGGGTTCGAGTAGAAACGGTAACAGTGGTGCCGTGACCCGGATGGGAGTGAAGTTTAAGGGGGTAAACTTATTGAGCTTTTACCACACTGGCTGGTTAAATGGCTCAGCCTCAGGGTATGACTAGCAGTCTATGTGGAGTAAACCATTCTTCACTTTATATTGTGCTACAAATGTGTTGCATCCTTTTTGGTTTTGTAAAACACAAAGGCAAAATTACTAACTGTTTTATTACTTCTCCAGAAGTGAAGACTGTCGGCTACTGTAGATGAAAAGATATCCCTATGTGGATTTAAACAAAGAAGCTTTTGTGTGAGATGAGAATTGCCAGAGAATAATGTGTTTTTCAGGAAAACCTGAGTGAATGTTTTTGTCAGGATTTATCAGAAAGCATTTTCTCTTTGATGTGCTGTAGTAGTTGTTAGACTTTGGAGTATTTGCAGTAAAGTGTGATTCATATTACAGCTTATTCTGAACAAGATGTGCTCATTTTCATAGGATAATAGACTTTTATCAACATGTAAAGTTATAAAGCAGATTGGCATTTTACATTTGTTAAAGTTAAATCCAGAAGTGTGCACACAAATAAAATTTAATGGGTAATATTTCACAGTTAATGTCAGTTCACAGAAAAAAATGAAAAATCTGTCATTATTTACTCACCCACAAGTTGTTTCAAACCTGTCTGAATTTCTTTGTTCTCTCGAACACAAATTAAGATGTTTTGAAGAATGTTAGTATCAAAGCAGATTTGGGGCACCATTGACTTCCATATTAGGATAAAATAATACTATGGAAGTGAATGGTGCCCCAAAACTGTTTGGTTTTTATTATTTAAAAAAAATTGAGTATAAAAAATGTATAAAGTTCTTTATAGCGATACCACAGAAGAACCATTCTTACATTTGTACTGTATAATCTAAAGAACCATTGGTAACACTTTATTGAAGGGGTGTTCATAAGACTGACATGACACCTTCATAATCATGACATGACACGTGAGATTTTTGACAAATGTCTTTAAGTGTAATTTGTTCAATTATGTTATTTTTAATGTAAAGATGACATTGTTTGAGATGTCTTTGTCATGACAACTTGAAATTAACCAATACATCATAACTTGCAATGACAACTTGACATTACCAAGACAACATAACTGACCACTTTTTTTATCAGTGATACAAATGGAATTTGTCATTAAAATGTCATCTATTGTTAATACTCTGTCAAATAGTTTTATAACAGCTTCATAAATATTCTTTAGTTCAAAATGGTTTGTTTTTGTAAAATTTCCTCCAGGTGTTAAAGAAATAAAATCAATCATCCAATAATAATAATAATAATTAAAATTGATAAAAATGCATTAAAATTAAATAAAAAACAGTACAATAATGGGTTAAGCCATGCAGCGTTGGGTCAATAGCCTCTTTCACACAGTAATTCTGGTAAATGACCATGAATTTACCAGAATGAATTTACCAGTAAATACAAAAATGTGCTGTTCACACATGCTGTGACGTTCCGTCTTTTTACCAGTAAGACATCATTCACACATTAGTATCAAAATATCGGTAAACTCGTAGAGAAAGCGGAAGTTACCTGTGGCGCGCGGCCGGCGAGCTCCGTCCGTGTCGTATTTGTAAACGGCAGGTTATGACTTAATATCCACGGTCCGTATTTTGTTGTTTTCACATCTGTGGCAAACGGTCGCGAAGTTGCTCGTGACCAAACAACATTGCGTTAGGCGGCATCAAACGGAACCTGCGCGTTTGCACATTAGGCTTCACAGATGGTGTGCTAAGGACGTCGGCAATTTGGCAATTACATGGTAAGCTGTTATAAACAACTTTGGAGAAGAAATGTGGATGTTAACTTCAGGTGTGCTCGACTTTTAAGCAACATGTGTGTGGAAACGTCCGTAAACAGTCTGGGGAAACCGCGTCACCTGTATAAAAACTTTCTGATTGGCCCGCCCGATCTGTAGCGCGGTCTGACGTCATCTAAATGCCGGTAATGCTATATTTTTCGTTCACACACAGCGCTTACCGGCAAATTACCGTTAATCTTACAACCTGTCTTACTGGTAAATTGGGAGCACTGATTTACCGGAAAGGTTCTGTTCACACATTACATGTTAACGGCAATTTACCAGTAAATTACCAGTAAAAACTGTATGTGTGAAAGGGACTAATATCGCTGCAAAAACAGTTAATTACATTAAATTATTTAAATGTTTTGTTAGTTTTTTATTCTTTGTTAATATGCTATTTTGCACATACACAATTTAAGTATAAAATTTGGACGTGTCTTGCATTTGTTAAGGTACTTAAAATTATTTGACAGAGTTAACACTTATTGACATTTCAATGTTCAATTTGTATCACTGTTGAGGACAAGAAAAATATTCATGATGTTGTTATAAAACTATATGAGAGAATATTAACACTTAATGACATTTTAATGACAAATTAAATTTGTACCACTGTAGTTGAGGTCAAGAAAAATATTCATGACGCTGTTATAAAACTATATATGAGAGTATATGAACACTTAATGACATTTTAATGACAAATTCAATTTGTACCTCTGTAGTTGAGGTCAAGAAAAATATTTATGATGCTGTTATAAAACTATATGAGAGAATATTAACACTTAATGACATTTAAATGCCAAATGTAATGTTAACCCATAAAGCTAGGTAGCTTCCTAAGATTGATAATTATTCTCTTATGTCATGTTTATGACAGATATATGACAAGTTATGTTGTATTGGTTCATGTCAAGTTGTTATAACAATGACATCTCAAACAATGTCATTTTTGCATTAAAAATGACATAATGACAGTTGTCATAAATGTGCATAAAATCTCCTTCAAGGTGTTATGTCAGTCTTACGAACAACCCTTCAAGTAAAGTGTTACTGAACCATTTTGTGTAATAGAAATGTTCTTTCAATGTTTAAGGTTCTTTAAGGAACTGTTTAGCCAAAAATGGTTCTTCTATGGCATTGTAAAGCATCTTTATTTTAAAAGTGTAAAGAAATTTTACAACCTGGTTACCTAATAATCATTCAGAGAAACTTAACTCTCAGGTTCTACTACTGTAACTAATGTCAGACTTATTAAAAACTAATAATTTATATGCTGTTTCTATCTCTTAGTGAATGTGCAGAAAAGGTTTAAGTGCCCCTTAGGGGTCCTCTGCTGTGCCCGAGCACCTCAGGATCACTGCGAATAAAGCTTTCCTGGCATTTTACTGTTTAGCACCATGTTCACATTTGGGGTTTGCAAATGATTCGCTTGACTTTGTTTGACCTCTACAAAACCTTAAGCTACCGCAGGGCAGATTCGCTGCATAAAATTGATTTCCCTCCAAGTTGCTGGATCCCGTGTCAGACGGCTTTCATACAAAGCCCGAACAAACACACCTGATTCAATAAATCTAGTATTTGATGAGCGTAGCTGTTGAACCAGGTGTGTTAGTTTTGGGTTCAGAAAGATTGTCATGGAGTCATGGAGTTTAGTCAGAGGTCCATTAGTTTATGGCCATAATGTAAATTCTTGGATTGTTGTGTTCTGCATTTACAACTACAGGCCTTGCTTTATAGTAGATACTCCAGTACGATGATTTTAAGTTATAGGTGCTCTGCCTTGATTTATAATTGAATAGATTTAATTAAGATCATGAAAGATAACGTAAAATTGCTGTAGCTATCTACAAAAGATGGAAAGTACAAGGTACTGCAACTTGTCTTATTGTACGGTCTGATACAAATAGTAATTCTCACTCTCTGTCTCTCTCTCTCTCTCTCTCTCTCTCGCTTGCGCTCTCTCTCTCTCTCTCTTGTTCGCTCGCGCTTTGTCTCTTTCTCTTGCTCGCTCGCGCTCTCTCTCTCTCTCTCTCTCTCTCTCTCTCTCTCTTTCTTTCTCTCTTGCTCGCTCAGTGGCTCTCTCTTGCTCGTTCGCTTGCTCTCTCTCCCTCTCTCTCTCTCTCTCTCTCTCTCTCTCTCTCTCTCTCTCTCTCTCTCTCTCTCTCTCTTGCTCGCTCTCTCTCTCCTGCTCTCATGCACTCTCACGCTTGCTTGCTCGCTCATTCTTTCTCAATTGATACAATCATTTTTATGTGCTGTCACCTGCCATGTCACAATGCCTTTTCATAGGGGCAGTGTTCCAGACAGAGTTTACATTAGTCCAGGACTAGGCCTTAGTTATATTAGGATTATAAGCCGCACCAGAGTATAAGCTGCATCATTTAAAAATGCGTCATTAAGACAAAATAACATATATAAGTCACAGTGAACTATACGTCGCGTTTATTTAGAAAATGATTTCACAAAATCCAAGCCGAAGAACAGACATTTAATCTGGAAAGGCAAGTTATTCAACTAAACAATAGTGGACAGAACAGCAGGCTGAATAGATGTCTGTACGTTAAAAGTAATATTATCAGTTATTTAAACGATAAACCATAGCATACAGAACTTACCTGGAAGGTTGAATAGTCTAAATTAACCGAACAAGCCAACTAGCGTGAAGTTCGCATACTTGTCATTCCACATTACTGAATCCATTGAATTACACAAATACAGAAGCAGCATATAGCGGATTGATATGGGATCGGCAAATTACCCCAAGCCGGGAATCGAACTTGGGTCGCTGAAAGTGCGAAAGCACCACATGTCGGAGCGCTGCCCACTACACCATCGGCTCCGACCATTTTAGTAGTTTTTACAAACAAACCTTACATAAAACATTACTGGTATGCATATTGAGACAAAACAATGGCACTAATATATCGTCGCTGCCCGATGAAACTCACGTATGTCCAAAATGGTTACTTTTCAGGAAGTGAAAAAAACTTCGTATAACAAAAGCAGTTGAATGTAGCGTTGTCATACTCGGTACAACATCTTTACATGTAACCATATTCTTGCCAGTGTAATGATATAATCCACATTTGACCAAAATTGAGTTTAAATGGACATACGTGCATATTTTACCGTAACGGTGGTCGATACGCGTTCTTCCGATCATTAATTAGAATGGCCAAGTCGCGTTTTATATTGACCGATGAATACGCTCAGTTTATTAAATAGCCTATGTCTTAGTTAAATACGCTTAGTTTATTTAATATTAATTATACATTTATTAAATGTCTCTTGCAAGCTATGAAGGGACAATTAATCAATACACTGACATGGTAATGCTAGACAGCAGGGGCGTCAGTTTGTATTGAAAAGTGGTGGGGAAAGATCAGATAAAAAACATTACTGCAGGACGGGAAAAATATTGAATATTGAAAAATATTGAAACTTTACGAGACTGGCGAGATGCTTCACAGGTGGGAGATACGCGGCGTGATTGACAGCTTTGACACCAAATGGATATACGTGAAAATCAGATGACATGATTTCACAACTTTTCATTGGCCATTTAGGTATGTGACGCATACTGTATACGGAAATTAATCTGGACATTCAATCCGTCGAAAAATCTCAAAATCGGCAAAATGGACATATGTGGTTTTCATCGGACAGCGACGATATGTTAAGATGTGTCAGTGCAAGATTAAGGCATCTTAAGCAAGCATTTTATTCTGGGACTAGAATAAGACCTGTCCAGAAAACCATCTCATAGTGTTTGTTATTTAAGTTTTTCATGTTTATGTCATAACCAAAAAATATATTGTGGTGTGGAAGTTGTGAGTGCATTGGGAAGATTAAAAGGAAAAAAATCTTTCCTCATTTATAAATTTCTTTGTTTTGCTGAATACACAGAAAGACATATGTAATCAAGCTTGAAGCTGGAGCACCATTGACTTCCATAGTAGGAAAACATACTAAGTAAATGGTGCTCAAAACTGGCAAACATTGCTCAAAATATTTGTTATTTGTGTTTAGGAAATGTATACAGGTTTGCAACAACTTGAGGATGAGTAAATGATAAATTAAATTTTTTGGGGGTGAAGTATCCCTTTAAATGTTTTCGTCTTTGATTTTATGTCTTGGTTTTAGCGACAGATGTCAGCCAAATGGATTGCATTGAAATATAAAACAGAAAGTAACTTCTGCATTAGATCAGTACAAATCTTAAAACATGCAATATGATCCTATTTTTGTGGCTGGATTGACATCATTCGGTTTGCTCTTGAAAACCTTTTAGTCTGTTCAAGAGTCTATATACGGCAGTGTTTGGCGCTTACGTTTTTTCTTTACGGCTTCAAGCATATGCTAATGAGTTATCTCTGGGCTTCAGATCAGCTTTTCAAGTGACTAAATGGCACAAAAACGAAACTCTTCATTTTCGGAACCGCCACACTCGATTCGAGAGACAGACGGTGAGAAGGTCGCGAATGAAGGATGATGAGACGGAGCGATAGATGCACTCGGAGCGAAATGGATTCTCAAAGTCATATCAACAAACCTGAGATTAACATACTGTTAATGAAGTATGTTGTGAAAGGAAATTGAGGCCACGCGGTGCATGCGAATCCATCTGGCAAAGTCAGTCTCCTCGGTATGATTGGTAAACAGTTCTGAGACTTTACTATCTACTGCGGTCTACCCAAAGGTATCGAGTTGTCAGAATAAAGAAAGACTTGTTGGCCTTAAATTGAGTTTTCATTAACTTCAGCATTTTGGGACTTTATTTTTAAGGTGACTTGTCACACAGGGCTTTCTAACTATTTAAATGTTGTAAACAAAACAGGATTTACCTTTTAAGTTTGTCACCTGGGATGGGATTTAGTTAGCCTCTGTCTTTTAAAATAAACAAAAAAGTGGCATTTTGGTGATTTTATTCACTTACTTGACTGTAAAATGATTTGTTTCCCAATGTTCTTGTTTTATTCAGCTGTGAAAATGTTTAACTTTGGCAGGAATGCAAGGTACTATTGAATATGATGGCTGTTATTGGCTTGCGTATATTTGTGTGCTTTTGTGTTATGGACACAGAATTTTAATCGATTTGCAATGTTTTGAAGTCACCTTGTGTTGTTGTATACCTGCATCCTGACACCTTTCCTCAAGACAGCATTGATCCTTCTGCGTTCCCCTGCCACGTCTTAAGCCGATGTCGCCCGCGGTACAAACACAGCTTTTTAAAATAATTACCCACGCTGCTGGGTAGGAGGATTCATGCCACCTTCTTCAGCTATTCATTCGGTTTGAATGCCTTTAGGAAAACCCAAATCTTACTAAATTATTGTTGTCGAAAGAGCTTGTGGGTTTTCCGAGCAATGCTTTTATGTACAATTACAAAAGTCAAAGTGTAGAATATAGGATTTTCATGCAATTGCGAAATTTTGGAGGCTAGCACATTTTAAAACTTTCTTTGACCGAGTCGTCTTGGATCTCAGACAATTTGCGGAATTAGTAAAATGTGGTTTGCTTGTTAATGCGAACTTAAAACGGCGCTCTACATCTGTGGAGAATCCACAAAAGCATTTCAGTGAGGAAATACTAAATTCATCCCTACCCAATACTTCAAATGAACAAAGACTTGGCAAGTGAAAGAGAAAAATACATCTGCGGGGGGTGCGGGGAAGCGCATTGCAGACAAAAAAAGACACCATGCCAATATTGTGCAAGGTCCAATCAGCCTTAGTTACAAAAAGGGCCTAAAGGCACTTCTTTTTGGCTCGGTGTCTGTAGCTAACATACTCTGAATGGATCAGTTGGGAAACAGTTTCGACTCCCACAACACTGACTCGGCATCTAGGACTTGGCAACGGTAATGAGTTTTCAGGCTCGCCAGGCTCTTAAGCGCGGAGATAAGGGTCTAGTTTTGTTCCTCTATCAAAGACGTGGCCTGAGCCGCTCTGACCTACACTAGCCCTGCCGCGGGACAGATAGCTTTTACCCTATGCTGTGCTCATCAGAGGTGAAAATTGCCATCACTAAAGTCAACGCCACTGGGCTTTGATCAGCTGTTACTCCACCTGGCTTGGGTTATGAAGGTGTACAGAAGGTATTCAGACGATTTAAGAGTACATGCCATCCGGAGGGATTTAGCTTATGATGTGTCAGACAGAGTTTGTGAGGAAAACTGTGACTCATGAGAATTTATCCAAAATTGTTGTTGACAGATAAAAGCTTGTGACCTTAATGTAAGGTTATGTGTAAACAATGACAACCAAACTTACTGGCCAATGCAAATATTAAGAAAGCAGTGTGGCTGATATGAGGCCGATTTAACAAATGTAATTGTAGTAAATGAGAAACATTTATTTTGCATAATATTTATGGGGCAGGGCTGACTGAATGTGACTGACAGATGCCTTAAAGGTGCAGTGTGTAAATTTTAGCGCCATCTAGTGGTGAAGTTGTGAATTACAACCAACGGCTCAGCCCACTGCCCAACCCTCGATTTTAAAACGCATAAAGAAGCTACGATAGCCACCACCGGACAAACATGTCATCGTCGGAGACAAGTTCGTAAAAAAATTGTCCGTTAGTGGCTTCTGTAGAAACATGGTGGCACAAAATTGCAACTTCCATGTAAGGGGATCCTTGGTGTATGTATATAAAAACATCTCATTCTAAGGTTGTAAAAACATAACGGTTCATTATAAAACGTCTTTTTGCACCACTGATAATATAGTTTTGTATATTATTTTGCATTTATTTCAAGAGATCCTTCTAAGAAGTACACACTGCACCTTTAAAGAAACAACAGCGGAAACAACGTTAGAGATCTATGTTCTTATGAGAAGTGTATAAATAAATATAATTTATATTTAAACTATTAAAAATAAATATTTTTGGTTCGTTTTGAAACTATGACGACAAATTAGACTGTGGCGATAAAATATCGGATGAAATTAGATCTTTTTAAAACAAAACTGTGTTTTGAAACGTTGCAATTTTCAAATTGCAAAAGCTGTGATTATTTCGATTAGGGACTTTTAAATGTGTTAACAAGCATCCACGTAGTCCTTGACATCTTGCTTCCTGCGTATTTTAAATTTGATGCAAATGGGGCATTTTTACACTGCATGTGATGATCGAATGGGCAAATAATTCTCTTAACTCCCCCCCAGCATTTTTAAAACAAAAGTTTTTTTTCACAAAGTTGAATGCCTTCTTTTTTAAATATATAAACATACAATTTATCAAATGAAAGAACAAAATGATTCATATTTTTATTTGTTCTCTTTTTATCACCTCTCAAATATATTTTTGAGCTTAAAGTTAAGATAATTGCATTTTTGTAAAAGACTTTAATTAGAGATCAGATTCAGAGCAATGATCAAAACATACACAAAGTTCTTACTGATTTTGGATCAGTGGATGCTTCAGTGTTTTATAAGTTGGGTAAGAGCGCCACCTTGTGAATAATAGCATGAGTATGGATTGCCTTGTCATCTCTCTCTGTCTCAGCCATCTTGATTGTTGTTGTTATGCCCTGGAAGTGAAACTTCACAACTTTATTGTCACTCGAGGCCAGAAAATAAACAGTGACATAATCGATTATGCCACTTTGCTGCATCGATGCTGAATCGTGCATGCGCGCATTGCGATGCATCGCCAAAACGATTATTGTTGACACCCCTAGTTACTGGGTTGATCCTTTTCACAATTCTAGGTTGATAGAAGCCCTGGGGACCCAATTATAACACTTAAACATGGAAGATTTCATAAACAGAAGTCAGATTTTCATGATATGTCCCCTTTAATAAACAGTACCCCACAGTGTCATGATGCGTTCACACCAGCCGCGGTAGAGGCGCCAAGCGCGACTGATTTCAATGTTAAGTCAATGTAAAGACGCGTTGACGCGTGTCTGGAGGTCTCGCGGTGCGAATGAGGCGTTTAACGGGGCACGCGATTCCGCCTCATTTGCGCGCCTAGTTCGCGGTAAAAGATGCGAATTGAGTGTTGCCACGGGAAGCGCGTGTGTTGAAAAATCTGAACTTTGGTGAAAAACGCGCAGCGTTAACCAATCAAGAGCTTGCCCTAGTAGTGACGTGATTACAGGAAGCGAGCGGAGTCGCAGAAGCCCCTCCCATGACGCGAATTTCCACGTGAATGTCTCAATGACTAGAATTTCGCGCGCCGCCATCACGCACAAATGAAGCGAGTACAGTCAAAATGTTCAAGCATCTAACTACGCGCAGAAGACGCAAATTTGACACCTCAAGGCGTCTGGTGTGAACCCACAGTCAGAATTGTTTTATATTACGCTTGGTCTTTGTTTGATGCTGTTAAAGCACCACAACAAACCTGTAGTAGTAAATCGCAATTTAAACCGCAAATCGCTATTTTGATTTAAAAAAATTCCAATTCGATTTTTATCTGCAAATCATGCAACCCTAGCCGATATTTGGATTTTTATTATCATCATTGCACAATATATCGACCTCAGCAATATATCGGTTAACCACTAATCCAAATCCTTACATGCTTGCTAAAGATATCATTTCAAAACAGTTGGTGTTAATATGGTGTGAAAACTCCCATTACTGCTATAGCACTTGACTTTTCCAGGAAGGCTTTCAACTAGATATTAGAAAGTTGCTGTTGGGATTTATCCATATTCAGATCTAAGCTATGGTCCGGTCCAGACAGCAGTCCAATTTATCCAAAAAATGGGGTTTGGGCTTTGTGAAGGCCAATCTAGTTTTTCGACAGTAGACTCATTAGTTGATTTATTTATGGACTTAAACTGAAGTGCACTAGTGCTGGGTACATAATATTATTGTAGATATTTATCTAAAAAGATTGCATGGCTGTTTCTTTATTTTTATCCACCTATAAGCCAAACCTCAATGCTTAGATATAACTTTTGACCATGCAGTCTAGATGAAAGTTGTCTTTCTAGGACCTTGCAAGGTAAACTTTCTGAATCTGAAATCGGTTTCTTTGTGCTTTTTCGTCTAAACCACTGACACCCTCACTGACTCGAGAAATCAGAGCGGTTGTGTTTGAATGTCCGATACAAAGCCTATTCACAAAGAAAGCACACATCACTACTTTTGCAGGTAGCCTTGAAGTGTAGTTACACAACACAAACGTCACCATCAACACGATTCCTCATAGCTTCTCAGTTGCTTTCTGCTGCAGCATGACAAATCTTGGGAGAGAGATGATATGCGTACTGTAGCCCACACAGTAGGTTACACAACCAGCTAAGTAGTCGCGATGATAGATCCGTGCGTGACATGACTTTCAGTCCCTGTGGATCGAGTATATTCTGTAGCCTTGCTTCTGTAGGAGGCCATTTCTGTCGAACGGCGATAAAGCGTTTACTCATCGCCCTTTTTGAGAACCGCAATCTCGGCATTTTGCCCATGCTCGCGAGGTACTGCATATAAAGCGACAAGATTCGTGCCATTGTCATGTGCGCACGGTACAAGAATAAGCTTCTTTCAGAATTGTTCCAATGTTTAATCCTCGGGAAGTTTCAGCATTGTTTAATTCTTGTTCGCCTCCGTGTTTGCTATAGCAGGCATCCTAATTTATTTTTGCATAGTGCATATAAATGATAAAACGAGCAAACCCAAGGGCTTATTGTTTGGGTTGCTTCCTTATATGTTTGCTCGCAGCACAGGAATTATCTCACCCTAACTGCTTCCTAAACAGATTTGTTTGCTTCCGCTTGTACGCCATCACATCGCTGTCTGATGTGGAGCTAAGCTTGATTGACAAGGGTTCGAGCACACAATCGCCCTTTCACCTCTGTCTTCTCATCTGTCTTCACTTCCCTTCCCTCTGTCACTACCCACCCATTTTTCCCTCAAACGCTCAACTCCGGCCGTTAGCGCTGAATGCTAATGAGAGATCCTTATTAGTGCACAGACACAGCCGGTTCTCCCAGGGTGGGTGATGAGGAGGACAGAAACATTTTTTTTCACAACAGAATGGAAAGAGACTGCCGGTTGGGCATGTTATCACGGATGTCCAAATTAACATTAATTCATATATCATACATCTACAAAAGGAACCCAGGTAGCCATATGACTCTCCGATCACCGCAGGAGGGCGGCTACGTCATCGACGAATAGCTTCATGGTCAACGTGCAAGAAGTTAAGCTAAATAAATATTCTTGAAAGATGCAATGTGAAATATATTGTCTGAGAAGATTCAGTGGCTTTTCAAAGACCATATAAATGCTAATCTGCTTTAACCCAAGCTCACAAAATACAGTTGGATTGACTGTCAGCTGTGCTTTTATTGGTTATAATAACATCACTATTATAATACAATAGAGTAATTTTGGATTACAAATTGGGCACAGTTATAAAAGTTTATTAAAGAGATACGGTTTATTATTTTCGAAGAGCTGTCAATCATATTTGGCTATTGCTTACAGTTTTGCCACATGGGAGGATGTTTGTTTATTTTGTTTCTTAGATGTTGGCTTGTTTGCATTTGCATCAAAAACAGATTTTCTGCTTCAACTAGTGCATGCAAAAACTGTATGTACATGCCATATCTTTTTGACAGCCTTGATGATGGTGGATGGCTATGTTTGTAAGCCAGTTAAGGATGGCCGCGTTAAATTAACTCTTTCCGCACCAGCGCCAGCATTTTTTATGATTTTCACAATAGTTTAATGCCTTCCAGAATTTTTTTTCCTATAAATATATAAATATTTACAAATAAAAACCAGACCCTTTGCTTTATTTGTTCTCTTTTTATTACTTCTTATATATGGGTAGGTTTTTTCAAAAATACAAAATTTTGAGGAAAAAAGCTCAGATAATTGCATTTTTTAAATGACCAGATTCAGAATGAAGATCAAAACATACATGGAGTTTTTACTGCTTTTGGATCAGTGAATGCTTCAGTGTTTTATAAGTTGAGTAAGAGCATCACCTAGTGGCTAATAGCGGAAATATGGTTTGTCGTAAAAAACTCATCATTGGCAGGGAAGCGGTTTCTTGCGATAACTCGTCAAAGTTGTTTACAAAATTTGTCTGGGACCGTAGTACCTTGTGTTACAGTAATAACATATTGATGATAAGCGATAGGGGTGTAACGATTAATCGTGCAAATGCACGTTTTCTCAATTAATAAATTTGAACAGATTACGGTGAAATGCCGCCACATCTAAAAGCCAGAGGGCGCTCTCGTGCAGAAACTCCAATTGTGCCACAGAAGAAGTAGCATTACAAATGCTATTTCAGGAAATGTCTATAAGGATATTTATATCGCCGTTCTTCAGATTGTTTCAGGTATTTTCATAATAATAAAGAATATTGTGAATGATTTTGTTTAACGAGTATTGCTTTTTAAATGCACGTTATAAACAACTCCAACTCATAATAATTTTAGATTGATAAGAACTTCTTACTAACCAAAACACCATAGTACACGCACAAGCTGCGCATGAAATACAAAATCACAGCCTTGCGATTCAGAATCGATTTTAGACAGGTATTTTTAATAGGACATGCGATTTATCGTTACAGCCCTAATAAGCGATCAGTTTTTAGAAACATAATAGTAAAAGTCGTTCCTTATCTTTGATTCAAGACGTCTCTAGGACGTGTGGACATGTTGCTTGCATCATTGCTTGGTTTAAATGATACCCACATGCATTTTCACTTTCTAAGGCCCTGTTTAGAGAAAGCTCGAGGGTAAAATCTTAAAAATAGTTTATCGGATGTTCCTTTCGTTTACATGGCGACGGTGTTTTTGGGGCTTAAAAACGCAAAAAAGTGAAACCACCCTCCAGAGTGGAAATCTTAAAAACACTCTACCGTAGCATTCCCGTCTAAAGGGTAAAAATGCAAAAGTCTGCTCATGTTGGCTCTCGTCACGTACGTGTTTGCGTCATAGGCATGCGCCAGTCCAGAAAAATAACAATTAACATGTCAGATTATTTTGTTGATGCGCCAATTCGTTAGAGGCAAACCAGGCAGCTTTGGACGAGACCTGGGAGAACATGGAAGAAGGTTGTACGCAAGTGCGTGGACTTGGTGTTGTTGTGTGTCAGTGCTTTACATTGCCACCTAGCTGCCTGGAGTGCATACTACATCGAATATCACACACTTTTGCATCATCATTTGCACACAGATTTCCCCCTCAAAATGCTTGTATACCTTGTTTTCCGGACTACAAGTCGCTCCGGAGTCTAAGTCGCATCAGTCAAAAATGCGTTTTGAAGAGGAAAAAACATATATAAGTCGCACTGGACTATACATCGCGTTTATTTAGAAAATGATTTCACAAAATACATGCCCAAGAACAGACATTTTATCTGGAAAGGCAAGTTATTCAACTAAACAATAGCACACAGAACTGAATAGGTGTCTGTATATGTTACCAGGTAACCAAATCAATTTAAAAAAGGTCCCGAAGTCATTCCACATCACTGAATCCATTGAATTACGTAAATACAGGAGCAGCATAGAGCGAACTCTCACGGCTGTAGATGTTAATGGTTTCTCTTGGTTTAAATGAAATATATTTAATGTATAAGTCGCATTTGACTGTAAGTTCCAGGACTCGCCAAACTATGAAAAAAGTGTGACTTAAAGTCCAGAAAATACGGTAAACACGGAATAAAAGTGATAATGCAATGCCACTTACACGTTTTCTCTTCAGATTGTTTCCGTGTAAACGTAACCCAAGCTATAGCTTCACATTCAGTATCTCTTCGTGGGTGCGGACCCAAGATGAATAAACCCTTATTAGACTCATCGCATCTCCATCCATGGCCATTTTAGGAAACGTGATGATGATTGCTATTTGTATTTTCTGTGAAGAGAGAAAATGAGTTTAGATTATCTGCAAAATCCTTCAGACTTATTTACAGCTCTCAGCACATCTTTGTTTTTTCCTCCCACCTTCAGTATCTGTAAGAAGAGACTTGATTTGATGCGTCACTGATTTGTTTAAACCTCCACAAGCTGGTCGCTGTCCTGGCCTCTTCTCACCCTATCTCACACCACAGCTGTGACCCTTTGTGGATGCCCACAGCCTTCCAACACCATGGCAAACATTAAGCGCTGAGCTGTCAAGTGCAGTTTCAACCCACACCACGGGTTACCAAACTTGATTTTGCGACCCACTTAAATGGTTATAATCTATCCTGGGAGCCACCAATATATTTTTAATTGGAAAGTAAAAATTCCATTGCATATTTGCGCACAACTTTAGCGTTATTTTCAAAATGTCAACAAAAGATTGTTTTTTCCATAATCAATAATGTGGGACTGAAACAGTATTTTCTTTTGCGATAAGTCAATTCCCATAGACCCCCATGTTAAATGCCAACTTTACAGCAGAAAATTATGTTCACAGCCTGGTACAAAGTGCTTTTGGTCTATAAGGCAAATTTTGCCCTTTATGACAATTTTTTGTAACTCATCTGTTGAAATTTTATTAATCCTTAAAGTTCTTCATAATTAAGGGCGTGGCCACTTGAGTGATGGGTGAACTGCCAATGCTATCACTACCGTCGTGCTAGGCGGGCATGGTTTCAGCAACCAGCCACTTCAGCTTCACCCACGTCCCGCCTCTTAAGAATGAAAACGTCCAAGTTATTTTAAATGTGTGGTAAATGGCCACCAGCAAAATGCATCTTTTTCACAAAAAGAATGACTTTTTTGAGTTCACAATGACTTGGTGAATCTTTGTAAATGTAGCAGTATTGCCATACAGACTCTTAAATGGCCCAGTTGTCTTTAAGCAAAGGTTTCCCCTTCAGTTATAGGCCCTGAGGGTGCTGTGATCGCTGCCCACATTACTCCCTGGAGCTCACAGCTAAAGGAATATTACTGTGTGTTAAACTATCAAGACAATACTCAGTACAGAGAGAGACCAATTTGTAAAGTCTCTAAATGGATAGGACAAATGTCAGTGCGGTTTGGATGGCACCACCCAGTTTTTGTATCGTAACCCCTCTTAGCAGCTTTCAGTCTTAAAGCACCATTTAGCCCATCAGGAGATGCAACCGTGTTAAGAACGTGCTGTTTATTGCCACCATCTTTCATCTGCAATGCTCACAGTGGAAGCTAATGGATGTTTTAAAGTGATGATTTCCTAATTGTGTTAAAATTGTGAAAAGCCTCGGCTTGTTTATTCTCTGACTCTCTGTAAACCAAATCGAATCAAACATTATAGAGAAACTATCTGGTTGTCTACAACATTTGACTTGACGTGAAGTTCATTGTTGAAATAAAAACACTTGAAGAATACATTTAAAGGAAAAATCCCCCAACGTGTCCTCATGCTATAAACCCAAATTACAAAATATGATTCTTTGCTTTATCATTCATTGAAATTGCATGGAAAGTGGCCCCTGTATATTCAGATTTCCACCTTTTGTGTTTAATGAACACACATATAATCTCAAATGAACCATTCTATGTAATGCCTGCCGGTAGGATTATCATGTTATCTATCCTAAGGTTTCCAGGAAAAAATTTTGTAACTGGGAATTGTGCCCACTTTTTTCCAGCTTCCCGTTTTAGCTGAAGATCTGAGATGACTAGTCCACACACTTTTTCCCCCTCGCGCTGACATTTATTGTTGGCACAGAGTATCGATCGACTCAATGTCATGATGGAATGAAACGGAAATGATATTTTCCATTGTTACTCCGTCAATATGTTTCACACCTGTGCCACTGAAATCCAAAGGCGTAATGGAACACAAATTACTATCGAGTGTCATTGCAAAGTAAGTAGAGGAAGGCACAATTCACAAGCGAATGCACGGCCGCATGGTTCTCCGAAAGACAGAGACGAAAAATAATCATTTTGTTTATTTCCCAAATTATTTGCGACTGTAGCAGCACCCCTGAGATGTATAGCACCACCGAGCTTACCCAAAAGCCTTTATAATACCCCATGAGTTATTGACGCCTCGACCAGATTGAATCACAGTGCGTAGCAGAACATTTTATTTCACCCGTCTTGCGCAGATGGGAAGCTGGCACATTTAAACTGAGAACAGAAATGGAGTAAAATCACAGTCATCGCCCTAATCGTGTCCCTTATATAGTCCAGGGTTCCCATGGTTGTGATTTTATGGAGAACTGTTAAATTGTGATTTCCAGGATCATTGGATGTCATTGAATTGAAAATATTTAGTCGAAGTATAGTCTTTTATATTTTTATAATAAATATAATCATAATTAAGCGACATACAAATTCGAAAGCCATTAACTTTTAGTCTATATGACTTTTAGTCTTTATGCATACGTGAGGGTCCACGTACAGTGCGTGTGATGCAGATTGCGTCATCAGAAAAGTACACACATACTTACTCACACAGCTGTATTTTGTACGCGTAGGTCACACAGAGGATGTAGTATGTAGGCCAGGAGCGGTATTGCAGTTTGTCGCAATGCACATGTGTCGAACATTCAAGTCAAATGAATTACCGTATTTTCTGGACTATAAGTCACACTTTTTTCATAGTTTGGCTGGTCCAGCGAATTATAGTCAGGTGCAACTTACATGTCAAAATTAATTCATACTGACTAACATACACCAAAAGAAAACATTATCATCTAGAGCCAACAGAGGGCGCTATATGTTGCTCCTGTAGCCTAACCCTGAAAAAAACGGTTAACTGAAACATTGACTTAAAGACAACGGAGAAAGACTTAACAAACAAAATGACCCCAAAAAGAATAATAATTTTCTAAATAAATGTAACTTATAGTCCAGTGCGACTTACATATGTTTTTTCCTCGCATTTTTTGACTGATGCGACTTATACTCCGGAGCAACTTATAGTCCGGAAAATACGGTAAGTTATGTTTTGCAAGGCTGTGTGTTCAAATGTGCACATATGCTTGCGTACGCTTAGTCAAAATGAAATTAAAATAAAGTTTTTTTTGGAAATATTGTGGTTTTTTTTTTACAAATGACTTATCATTATTTTAAAAAATATAATGTCTTCTCATAATTTTTAATCAAACATGCAAACGATCTCTCTTTACTTCCAGTCATATGGTATGGCAGGTGGGCGGAGTCTGGAAAAAGATTGCAGTGATTAGCAATTAGCAACATTACCCAACTTCAAACAATCCAACCAATTCTTGATGGACAAATTTAGGTTCAGCTCTACCTTTTATAATTTAAGAAGCCGTTTAAATCGGATATATTGTACGTCAGTACGGGGAAAATAAAACAATGGCTACTTCCGCTTCATTGCGACTTTAAAAGAAAAGAACTGTACTTCAGGCCTAAGGATTCAACAATAAACATGGTCTACAAAGTTAAGAGATTGCGCTTTTGAATCTTTTCTGTTTATATGACTAGCCACCTTTTATTATCATCAAAAAAGGAAATACTTCAGCTCAATTGCAGCTGACAAAAGCAGGGTATATAAACAATTACTACTTCTCTGATACCAGCTGCTGACTCGAGCACCTGTCAAAATATCAGACTCGGGCTTTTGTGCAGTTTCTTTGTGGAGCTCAAGTATTTCTGTCAAAAAGAGATGATCCTGTGGTTATTGCAGTGCAAGCATTGCAGTCTTCAGTTTCTTTCCCTCGATTTGTCGCTCTGCGGGAGATTCAGAGCAGTTGTTCGCTCTGCAGTAATCAGATTGCGGGAAGCCGGTGCAGCAATTAAATGATAAACACTGAAGAAAAGGCATAGGAAGTGAATGAAGGTCTTGATTGCGGTTTATTTGTTTCTTTGAATGACAAGTCCCGCTTTTTTACTTAAAGGAACAGTTTACGCAAAAGTCACTATTTACCTGTTTTCCTGTAGTTCAATTGGTTCGAGCATTGTATTAGCAATGCAAAAGGTTGAGGGATTGATTTCCAAGGAACATACATACTGATAAAAATGTATAACTTGAATGCACTGTAATGCTACATGCACACGTCAGTGACTAGCGATGGTGGAGCAACGCAGTCTCGCTCATTTGAATTGAAGCTTGGGGACTTCTGGCAACACGAGTGACATTTACCATTGGTGACAGGAAGTGGGGGTGTCCAGCTATGCGACAAAGTTGAGAAAAGTTCAACTTTATGTGGATGATGATGAGCGACTTTCAGGAGCGACCAGTGAGAGTAATGCAGTAGAGTTCGCGTCATCCGTTTTTTGTCATTTACTGAGGACAGTTACTGATTAGTTTATAGGTGAACAAATTAGGAACACCTCCTTATGATGCATTCACACCAGACGCGGAAGACGCGGCAAGCACGAGTGATTTACATGTTAAGTCAATGCAAAGACGCGAATAGGCATCCTGCTGCGGAAAAAAAGGCGCGAGTCGAAAAATCTGAACTTTGCCGGATATTCGCGCCGCGCTAACCAATCAGGAGCTTGCTCTAGTAGTGATGTGATAACAGGAAGCGAGCGGAGTCGCGGAAGCCCCTCCCATGACGCGAATTTTAACAATGACTAGAATTTCACGTGCGGCTTTCACGCGCGAATGAAGTGAGCAAACTCAAAATGTTCAAGCGTCCAACTACGCGCAAATAGCGCGTTTTTGCCGCCTTTACCGTGTCTGGTGTGAACATGCAGTAAAGACACTGATAAAAGAGACGGGGATCACAAAGTCACTTTGCATAAAATTGTGTGCCAAATGCACATATGTACATCTTGTTTGCACAATTTCGCACAACTGTAAATTGTTAAATGTACCTTCTGTCATGTCTTTCCAAACCTATCAGTGGCAGCCGGTGAATTATCTTCCGAGGGGCGTGAATTCAAAATACGTGTTTGTTGCGCCATGTGAACCATGTGCATTATGCGTCATGTCAAAATACCCGTAGAAATGATTTATAATAAAAGAGAATGCTCACTTTCAAAAAAAGACACTAATTTAACACTAAACTCTGATTACACACGAGATTATGCGATTATATCAAACTTGAGCATCTCTTTTATCATTAACCCTTTCGAAGTGTCTGCAGCAGGCATGTATTTTGACATGTCGTGTGATAAACATAGGTTCACATGACACGCCGAACACATACTTTGGCATGATGAGCCATACACATGACGGGCTAAATACATGTTGTGACGAGTAGGGCTGGGCAATGAATAATTATTCGATGAATAATTTTTTTCCCGTGGTCGATTCTAAATCGATTCTCAAAGGCCACAAATCGATTTTTTCCCCCCATATTTATTTTGGCAAACATTCAACGTAAGATTAATTTTAATCTAATTACTAGTCTTCTCCACTAGATGTCACCCTCGTTTTGCTTTGCGCGATGTTACCAAGGAGCGAGAGGCGAGCCTGTCATTCATTCCTCAAGTCTATATTCTAATATAATCTAATATAATATAATGTAATATTCGATATATCTATATTCAGTGAGGAGAATTGAGTATAAAAATTGGCCTGAGAATCAGAATCGAATCGAGAATCGTAAGTGAATCGATTTGATAGCTTGTGAATCGAAATCGAATTGATCTGGAACATTTGAATCGATATCCAGCCCTAGTGACGAGCCTCGAAAAAGAAGTCACCGGCCGCCACTGAAACCTATATAACTCATATTGACTCACATATTTTTATATAAATTGATTAAAAGTATAAAAAATTTACAAAAATTCGCCAATAAAAATGGGTTTTTAAATACAAAAAAATTAAATAAATAATAAAACAATTAAATAAAAATTAATTACAAATTTTTATAACTTATATATTTTTTATTTAGCTCATTTTTAGGCTAGTTTTTTCCATACAATAGAAGTGAACGGGCAGATTTATAATTTTCATTCTGGTTTTCAAAACTCTGACTATCGTATGAACCGCTTTTATGATGCATTTTCTCCTTTTTGAAGCTTAACATCCTCTGATCCCCATTGGCTTGCATTGCGTAAAAGGAAGCTCAGACATTCTGCTAAACATCCAACAGCTTTCAGTGCATTGAAGATAGCGAGAGTATTTTTGTGGTTTGCTTGAATCGGTGGCATTTGAAGGACCGACACACGGTTTTCTATGCGTAACTGGGAGGAATTCGATTTCAAAGTGAGAGGCTCGGTTTGTGACTCACAAAGGGTTTGTCTTTCGCAGACTGCCAGAGAGAGGCTGGGATTGAGAAAATTTGAAACGTTCAGGAGCTGGATTGAATACGTTTAGCAGTAGAGTCTCGTATTAAGACAGCGCTCTGACATCATTCCCGCTCTGAGGGTTATTTTAATGCAGTCCCGTGACGCTCTGGAAGTGCTCAGAGTGTTTGGTTTCAATTCCTCCGAGCGCAGAGTGGAGTAAAATTCCGGCTAACGGTCCTCTAACGGACAGCCTTGGATTCGGCAAGCTGGACTCTCACACATTAGAGACGTTTCCCTGTCGACAGGGAAGAGGATCCCCTTATTTACTGGCTGTTCAGTCTGTGGCGCCCAGCCTGGGCTCATTTACTCCCTCCTAAATTTGTCTTGGCTTTGTTATCTGATACGTTTGACTAAGTGGGATATTTGCTATGCATTAAGTGGAGATCTGTAGATATTAATTTTTGATATTAAAAAAAAATAAAACTTGAGTTTGCCAAATTAAAAATAGTTTAACTCATCATTAAGCAAATACAGGAATTGGTGATGATGATGATGTAGTAATAACTGAAAATATTTTTGTTTTAACTATTTGTATAGATCAAAACATTTCTCTTTTAATTTTCGCATCCCGATGTGACGATGCTTGCTTATCCAATAACGCATTAGGGGTGCATCTATTGATCTTTAGATATAGAGAAGAATGAATGGATGAAGAAGGATCTGTAATCATAAAGATGGATTTATAGATGTGACATGTTGATATACCGTTTCTTTAGGTGATTCAGATGAATCACATTACGTGTGTGTGTTTGTGTGGTGATATCACAGGCAGTGAGTGTGTGAGCAGAAGGCTACAGCTTGTGTGTGGTAGGCACACAGTATGTTATCGTGCCCGGGGCGATGGATGCTGCCTGTAGTCTCGATTTATTCGCTCTGGCTCTGCAAGACGACAGCTGTTAAACACACTGACAGGTAGCATAAAAAGAAGCTGTTTATTTGTACCCAGAAAGCATTTTTCATACATTTTAGTGTCACCTTTACTGTTTTTACCTGACTAGGGCTGGGAAATTTTAAAACGCCTGATTCAACTTATCAGCCTTCTTCCAAAATGATAAACATTTTTCCCTAACAAGCTTATGAGTTAAATCAGATGGATGTTCTCACAAAATCCAGATTTAGAAGGTGTACAGCATCAGAATTAAAAAAAGCAATTTTTTTGCACATATTAGATTAAAGTCTGAACTTACTATGAGCTATAACCATTATTTTTAGAGGATTTAAAAAATATTTCCTATAGAATTATTTGCATTTTTTTAAGATTATCATTATCAAAAATTATCATTACCGCAACATGATATTACATTAAATATATGCATTTACAAGCTCATGTTTCGGTAATGAGAACGAAAAAGTTGTCTAGGTACTATGACAAACAAAATTTCAACTTATCTGGAAAGAAAAAATAAAAACTGCTTACCTGGTAGCCATCTTGAGTGTCACATTCAATTATTTCCCTTCCAACAATTGTTTTTTTTGTTGAAAATATTAGTTCCTTGAGGGCTTAAACAATTAATGAAAATCGTTGCGGGAGGATGAGAAAATTGGTCTTTGACACATTTATATCCCTTATTATTGTCTCTACATTTACCAATGATCACCAAATACCACATGTTTCTTTACTGTAAATGTTTATAGTATAACATGCACTGAAGCTTTTTATTTTTTAGATTTTGTAATTATAAATATTTTCATGTCAAAGAACCCAAATCCAGTCATGGACACGTTGCGGTAATGAAAATGTCCTCCTTAAATGTGGAAAAAACAACAAAATTGGTTTGTATGATGTCATTTGAAATCATGTGCAAAATAGTACATTTAACTGTATGCTGCTTATTTTGATAGCATTTACTTTTTTATCAAAATGTTTCATGACACCTCATAAGTCTGATTTCACGAGAATCATCCAGGTGTGTTAAATAAGGAGACATCTAAAGGGGGTGCTCCAGGACCAGGATTGGGAAACACTAATCTATAGAAATGATATAGACAAAAAATCTTTTTAAGTATGGAGGCCAATAAGACGAATGAACGTCATGATGATTTTTGAAAGACAGTGGTACAAAAGCAGCAAAAGGATCTGTTCATCTGTGCTGCTGATATGCAGGACAAAGGAATCAAGGCTGTGACAGATAATCGTTTTCTGTCATTTCCAAGCCACCGTAAATGTGTTCGCCTCATTTATTCAGTGGAAACTAGGCCATCTCTGTCTGGAAACATGATTTCCTTCACGGTGTAAATGTGCTACCCAGTGTTTTGTGTGTGCAAAATTGGGAATGTCTTCAGCTATAATGTTTCCAGCACTAAAACCAAATTCAAGTTCATCATGCTGGACGAATAACAAAAGTTGTACTTTATCTCTTCTTCGCACCATACCGAACCCTAAACTTGAGCTTCTCCTGAGCATAAGATTGTGTTTACGGGCACAACAGCCACCAAAGGCCCTTAGGAAGTTAAAGAGTTAAAAAGAGGCCTTAAGTAAGTGAGGAATGAAGTCCTGTGCACATTGCGAATGGAGATTTAAATCCCTAAAAGAGATCAGAGAGGAGCTGCAAATGTGCGATAAAATATTAAAACTCTTTCCTATCGAGTCAACACGAACAGTCTTGCCTCCTGAGTCCAGCGTTTCAAACTGTTAACCAATTCATTTTTGTATTTACCAGTAAATTAATGTTACGAGACCACTAATGCTCACATTGTTAACTTGGGTTTTTACTTGATTTTAAAGCTGCACACAGTTGTATACAGGGTTCCCTCAGACAGACATGGAAAAATGGGATTTGCAAACCTTGAATTTATTTTATTTAATGCTCAACTGCAACATTGTTAAAATTTGCTAGAAATTGCTCTTTGTGAGTACAGTACGAAATAATTTTTGGTCGATATCAGATCTTATTACATTAAAACTGGTGGTTTTGGGCTTTAAATGTCTTGTACGGAGCCCCTAAGGGGGAAAAAATTTAGTTTCGCGTACGCACGTGAAACTATTGCATTTAGTTTCACGTGCCCACGCAGTAGTTTAACGTGCGCACGCGAAACGAAACTTTTTTTAAAAATTCTGCACGAGAAAGTTTCACGTGAGCACGAGAAAGTTTCACGTGAGCACGAGAAAGTTTCACGCGAGCACGCGATAGTTTCACGCGAGCACGCGATAGTTTCACGCGAGCACGCGATAGTTTCACGCGAGCACGCGATAGTTTCACGCGAGCACGCGATAGTTTCACGCGAGCACGCGATAGTTTCACGCGAGCACGCGAAAGTTTCACGCGAGCACGCGATAGTTTCACGCGAGCACGCAAAACTAAACTTTTTTTTATTCCAATGTCACCTTAGGGGCTCGGTAGTATTGCAATGCTTTAAAGGAATCGTAATGCTTTACTGAATTGCACATTTAACATTTACATTTGACAGGTATACACTGTAAAAAGTGAAAGTTGGATTAACTACAAAATTTAATTCACCCCCAAAAAATATTTTGTTTTACATTACTTAATTTTTAATTTTTATATTTTTATGTTCAACTTAAATTTTCTCACTTTAAGTAAAAATGTAAGTAAAAAAAAAACGTTTTAGGTCTTACCAATTAAAGTAATTTGTAGTTTCACAAGTGAGCAAGCAAACATTTCTCTAACGTTTGTTTTTGGTTCCCTTTTGGTTACGTTATTTGGTTATAACGTTCTGCAAAAGTTCTTTTTAGGTTTTATTTTAACCGAACATTGTCGGAACCAAAAACATTTTATCTCCGTTAAGAAAACTTTCAATTGGAGCCATAAACAAACTTTAAAAATTACGTTCTGGGAACCAAAAACCAACATTCTAGGAACCAGACATTGTTAGCCGGGTGTATCCTCATATAATCATGTGTGACGAATAAATTGTTAAATCTTGAATCAATTACGTTTGTAAAAATCAGTATTCACAACCACAACTATCAGGATATCATTACAGACGAGTCATGGAAATTCATTGGAAAATGATCCCTGCACATACACAGTAGTAAAAAAAGCTTTGCTTTTCATATTACCCGTTTCATAGTTTCGGCACGCTGTAGGTTGACCTTAAAAATCGAAAAGCGAAGGCTAGAGATCAAACGCTCACACTAGCAAGATGATAACCCTCTCGGCCCCAGCCCTTTTGTACTAGGAAGAGCCTCAGAATGCTACAAATGCAATTTATAGAGATAGCGCTCTTAAATTTGGTTTAACACTGAAGGACATGAACTCAGAATGGCCTGAAAGTTAAAACTTCCTGTCAGGAGGAGGAGTTTGCCGTGGGCTGGTCACAGCACACTGCTCCCGTCTCATCTATCTGTTCTCTACTTGGCTGCTTTTATCCTGCCACCCTGTCGCTCCAAGGTGCACCACCTGTCTTCTCCCATCTCCCTCCTTTCCAGTCTCCCTCTATCTCTCCAGGGATGTGTCTTGTGCAGTTGGCTTGGACTTGGCAGCCTGTGTCCTGTCGGGCATCTATCTCTGTCCCCATATATCTTCAGGAGGAGTGAAGTAGGAGAGAAACACCAGGTGGATGTTGGGAGACAGAATTCCGGGTCTGAATCCAGGTTTTAGTTTGATTAACTAGGGTTTTAAATAGTCAGGGATCAGAATGATTGGCACGGGGTGTTAAAGGGACACTTCCCCTTTTTTTGAAAATATAATTTTCCAGCTCCCCTAGAGTAAACATTTCATTTTTACCGTTTTGGAATCCATTCAGTCAATCTCCGGGTCTGGCGCTAATACTTTTAGCATAGCTCAGCATAATGCATTGAATCGGATTAGACCATTAGCATCGTGCTAAAAAATAACCAAAAAGTTTCAATATTTGTCCTATTTAAAACTTGACTCTTCTGTAGTTACATCTTGTACTAAGACCGACTGAAAATTAAAAGTTGCGATTTTCTAGGCCAATATGGCTATGAACTATACTCTCATTCTGGCGTAATAACCAGGGAATTTGCTGCCGTAACATGTCTGCAGCAGGCGCAGTGACACCACGCACTGCCCGAAAATAGCCCCCTTGGTTACTTTTAATAGCAGGGGACTATTTTCAGGCGCTGAGTAATATCATTGTGCCTCCTGCAGCCATATCACAACTTTTAATTTTCCGTCGGTCTTAGTACACAATGTAACTACAGAAAAGTCCATTTTTAAATAGGAAAAATATCAAAACTCTTTAGTCATTTTTAAGCACAATGCTAATGGTCTAATCCAGTGGTTCTCAAACTTTTTCCGCGTGCGGCCCCCTTTGTGGTGCATTCCTTTGCGGCCCCCCCAAAGAAAATTTATGACAAAAAACAGTTCTAAAACTTCACATTTTAATTAAACAAAACATTAAATTATACAAAGTAGTGCTGCCTTATTTTTTTAGGTTTAATTTCACAGAATTCCTAATAAATTATTGTTTTGTATAAAAATGTCATAAAACTGGGGGCCCCCGGGCACCATTGCCCGGCCCCCCTGGGGGCCCCGGACCCCAGTTTGAGAACCACTGGTCTAATCAGATTCAATGGACTATGCCAAGCCATGCCAAAAGTGGCACCGCCAGACCCGGAGATTGGCTGAATGGATTCCAAAACGGTAAAAATCAAATGTTTAACTCTAGGGTAGCTGGAAAATGACAATTTTTTTTTTTTTAAAGTGGAGTGTCCCTTTAAACAACAATATATTGTGGAGGGAGAAGTGGGGTTGTTTGCTTTCATGGTATGGTGCCTATTGATTTTGTTATTTTAAGAACTAGGTAGCGGTTGGCTGTTCACAATCGGGAGATCTTGTTACAAATTAAGTCTGACCCATAAAAGCTTGCATTTAGTGCATGCATACTTTGTAAACACACGTCATATGCCTTATATATTGTAAAAAATTTGTAGATGATTACAATTTATGCATTTGGTTGGCGCTTTTATCCAAACAGTACAAAAATGAATGTGTTTTCAACTAGTCGATGTCAGGGAAGGAACACAATGATAAAGCCTTAAATGTTATCTCTCCTCACAACAGCAGCAACCTTGAAATTGCATTCGCTTTTCAATGCATTTGTGTCTCAAAGCATCTTTCAGCCGTGTTTGTGTTTGGACACAAAAGAAAAAACATGCTTGATTTTATGCAGTTACTGCAGGAGTCAAGGTGTTTTTTGAGTTCATTTGTTCCCTGAGCTTTTCTGTGCTATCAGCCTTACGCAAGACTGCCTGATTTGGCGGTGTGGAATCGAGCAGTAGCTGCAGGTAGATGTCGGCTGGCATGCTCACCGGGAACTCAGCCATGTGGTGGGCACGAGGATAACTCCTATTAAAAGCTAGGAATTTGGTTCTTTCTTAAACCTCATCTCTTTTTGTCGTTTTTCTTCCACCTTTGATCCTGAGCTTTTCCACGCCGCGAGATAACGCAGAGCTCGCTTAAAAGCGATAGCGCAGTGACTGTGTGTGTGGAGCTGAGATTGATGCAAAACAAATGCAAATTCTTTGCCTCGACCAACCAGAAGAGTACAGTAGCTTCTGTGAGCTTTGAATCGGACCCTTGGGCTGATGCGGGAGGCAAATGGACGCCTGCACAGTTCATTCGACTCAAATTTACTTGCCAGTAGTGTTGATCAAAGTTCAAGCATATCTGGGATTTTATTCTAGGGCACAGTAGCAGCTCCCCGGAGCCTAAAGTGGGAAGAATGTTCCAGAATCCTTAGGGAAGGGGCTTAAAGTGTAGAGTGCCACCTGCAGATAGACGAATTAATTTGAAATGAGTTAAAGATTTTTGTAAGTGAAACATGAATGACTGGATGAACTGGTTAAAGTCACCATGAAATTGAAATTAAAAACGTACCGTAATTCCTCAAATAAAAGCCGTTATTCAAATAAACGCGGATATTCACTTCCTGTCATGAGGAATGGCGCGATGGCGGGGCTATCAGAGATCTTGTTTTTGGCCGGGGTGACCTCCTCCTCGAAACAACCTCTATTCACTTCCTATCATAAGGAATAGAGCGAGGGCGGGGCTATCGAAGACTGGTTTCAGCCTGGGAAAAAAATTGCCGCGATTTGCAATTAGCAACATGGCCTAGAGTCCTGCAACGGGTTGCCCGCATAAAAGTGGTTAAATGGGTGGATTGTGACATTCCTTAAATTCACGGGCGGGAATGCGGGTGGATAATTAACTCCTTGCGGGCGGGTAGTAGCGTGGATGAAAAATATGTGCAATTTTTGTGTGTCTAAATTACCATAACACATACGGAACAACAATATGACATTTGACTCATCACGTCACCACCACTGCGACAGTGCGAATTTTGTTAATGCTTCTCGTGGCCTAGTTGGAGCGAGCCGAGCATTGCAGGAGTATATAGATAAAGTAAAAGTAAAGTTGGCGTGTGGAGTATATAAAACTGTTGACAACGAGTCTTTAAGGGGAAATTCGGATGTGTGAAGAAAGTGTGGTGTAATACGAGATTGTATTTTTTTTCATTAATAGAACGCTGCCGCTGTTTTGATTTTGACAGAGGTGCAAGATAAAAAATAAAGCACTTTTGATGATTTTAGTGTGTATGATTTATCGCGGGCACAAATCAGGTAAAGGGCCAAATATTAACGGGTCTGGGTGGGTGCAAATTTATTTTTGATATTATCACTGATGACGGGTCGGATCTGGTGCTGAACTTTGCGGGTACAGTGGTGGCAGGTCTCCAAAAATAGACCCGTGCAAGACTCTGACATGGCGCAATGTCCAACGATCCAATCAGTAATCGATGGATGAAATCAAGTCCCGCCTTCATTTTTTTCTTCTCATTTCAGAACCCGTTTCACTCGTATAGACAATACCGAAAAGAAGATAATCGGTTCTTTGTTTCATGGTAACTTAACATATTGATAACATTTTTTAAGATTAGAAAATACTCAAAAGGTTTATTACCATAAGCATATTTTCGTATTTGTGCTTGGGGGGCACCTGTAGATATGGGGGCACCTACCTGTAACTAAAGGTACTGCAATACTTTGAGATAAGTGAGAGCTTCATGATTTTTATATGTGGTTTTAAATGAATAAATTGAAATTAAGTCGAAAATTACTTAAAGAATATTTAAAATATTAGGATTAGGCAAATAAATATGAATGATCATATTATCATGTTTCATTAACATCTCGGAAAAGTCATAATTGGCTTTAGTCGGGTGGCAGTGCACCCCCTGCCCCCCCATACTCCGCCTATGTTTATGGCCAATTTAATAACATTACATTTTATACCTAAAACAGTTTATACATAAAAAACTACAGATACAAACACTGTACTAAAAAGTTTTTGGGTGACTTTTGCTGTGCTTTCCAAAACAAAAATATGAAGAACAAAATCATCTTTTAAAAGTGTTTTTGAGATGGGTTGTAGCATGGTTTAATTATTAAAGGAAAACACTGCCGTTTTTAAAGTTTTATTATGTTTTTACCTCAACTTAGATGAATTAATATATGCCTATCTTTTTTCAATGCACGCACTTAATTTTGTACAGCGCGCCGTGAATGTGTTAGCATTTAGCCTAGCCCCATTCATTCCTTAGGATCCAAACAGCGATTAATTTAGAAACCACCAAACACTTCCATGTTTTCCCTATTTATGACTGTTACATGAGTAGTTACACCAGTAAATATGGTGGCACAAAAAGTGGCGATTTTTTTTTAAGCAGATAAAAAACGAGAACTATATTGTATGGCGGAAGAGCACTTAGTTTGCAGCACTTCGACCTCTGTGCGCAGAAACATCATATTTACTCAGTTAACTACTTTAAGGTTTTGTATTTTTCATGTCTTTCGATTCACCATTTTTTTTAACATGTCTGTATAATGCATGTTGTTTGGTCGCAGTGGCAAGCATTGAAATGATCTTTGGTTATGTACAATTCAATCTTCCTAGCATGAAGGAGTGAAATCTTGTGGCTTGACCCTCACAGCAACAGAGAGCAATTAAGTGAAAATGTAGCACAATAGACTTTCATTGAATGAAAGCGTATTGGAAGGCAGAGAAAACAACTGATGTCCTCAGAGAAGTGAAGGTATTGATCTCTTTAAATGGACAGACAGGCAGGCTGGCAGTAGACCCAAAGTAACCTGTAATTTGACTATCTATGCAGATAAAGGTTTCATTCAGAGCGCAAGACACGAGGGGTTTTGTCGGCACAGCCTCCTTTTGTAAAACATCTTTGTTATTTTGTTTTTTTATAAATAGCCAATAAATTGTTTTGTTATTTATTTTTTTCTTTGGGAATTCTATACATCTACCCAGTTTGGGATAGAAATGATTGCATGAACTTGGAGTAAACTAAATAAGAGAGTTTGGCTCATGAATTCAGTGGCATTTGGTATCTTCGGTAATTTTTTAACCAACACCTCGTTTTCATCTGATACGATAAAGGTGTTTCACGTAAACCCTGTGAGCTGTCTTCCTCTCTTTCTCGGGTAACTTTGGGTTATAATGCGCTGTATTGCAGTTGGCAGTGATGTTATCTGTTCTCACACTAGATGGCATTCTTTATCCATGACTTTCAGAGATCAGAGCCAAGCATGACATAAAAAAATCACATCTTTTTGGGATGTAAAATTAATGTGGTTGTCATCACGTTCTGATTTATACAGTAGAAAAGCTGTGCAATTTTTACCTACTAATACTTTATATTCTGGTATAAGGATGTATCCAAATTTTTACAGGAATGGTGGGAATCAAATTGTGTATTTAAAGAGCAACCATTTAGAAACCAGTGAGTCTTTCACTTTACCTGAACTACTACATTGTTTTATGCCTTACAAATATAAACCTTTACTTTAGTACTATATTAAACATTATTGTTGAATTGTGCTGATTTGCACATGTGACCAATGTATATATATATATAGTAGATGGCTGAAATAGATGGTAGTTGCTGAAAATGGAAGTGAATTTGGTAAAATACTCAAATACTACAGTTTTAAAGATGTAAAGATTTGATCTTAAAGATTTTAAATAAAAATGGCAATGGTCAGCGAGCTATACTGTACACTGCAAAAAATGACTTTCTTAGTACACTGCAAAAAATGATTTTCAATAAAAAAAATTGTATTTTTGTCTTGTTTTCAGTAAAAATATCTAAAAATTCTTAAATCGGGATGCCTTTTCTTGATGAGCAAAACGACCCAATAAAATGTGTTAGTTGTTAGTACTAGTTGTTAGTTAGTATTTTTGTCTTGTTTTCAGTACAAATATACAGGATATCCCGCACACTATTAACTTGCAAAATATACAAAATATTTATTGCTGCTGCGACGTTTCGATCACAAGATCTCGCAGCGTCGCAGCTGCAGTAAATATTTTGTAGATTTTGCAAGTTAATAGTGTGCGGGATATCATTTATTTTATATATGTTTGGACTTCATTGTCTCTTTATTCAGGTGTGCGACATTGTTCTTCTAATAAGTACAAATATACAAAAATTCTTAAATCAAGATATATTTTCTTTATGAGCAAAATGACTTAAGAAAATAAGTATAGTTTTTAGACAAAAAATGTCAAATTTAATTGAATTTCTGCTTAAAACGAGCAAAAAAATCTGCCAATGAGGTAAGGAATTTTTTCTTAAATTTAAGAAAAAAGTAAACGTCTTTAAGATTTTTTTTCTTATCCCATTGGCAGATATTTTGCTAGTTTTAGCACAAATTCACTTAAATTTGATATGTTTGTCTAAAAACTAGACTTATTTTCTACGTCATTTTGCTCATCAAGTCAATACATCTTGATTTAAGAATTTTTTTGATATTTTTACTTAAAATAAGAAAGTCATTTATTTTTACTTAAAACAAGAAAGTCATTTTTACAGTGTAAGTAATCTACTATTAAGATCAAGTGACAATAGGGTATATTGATATTATATATACACTACTGGTCAAAAGTTTTAAACACACTTGTGTCATTTTATCAAGAAGCTTCTTGAAGTTTCATCTTAGGAGTTTTTTTTAAATAATGTTTTAAAATAAATTTTAGTAAATAGTAAATAAGTTAGTAAATAAATTTAGTAAATACATTTTTCTAATAATAAAAATGTATCTGTTTGGCACAGCTATATTTTTGTCTAAGACAGTAGCATTAACCATATATGGTCATATTAAAAGATTTTTCAGATCAAATTTGACATTTAAGTCAAGTGTATCAAAATTTTTGACCGAATACTGTTATGTTATTTGTCAGCTTATATAAACTCTTATTTATAACTAAAATTAATGACATTTATTACAGTATACACTACTATGTAGGGTTTTATTGGTATCAGCATTTTTAATCTTGTGAATTATGCTGTACTGTGATATAAAGAGCACTAGGTGGCACTGTAGGGCAGCACTCATGTTTCCATCTGCAGTCACTCAAATAACCCTGTTTAATTTGTGGTGACATTTCACACAGTGGAAAACTACGAATAAATCCACGAGTGAATAATTTAAGATTTGTTGTACTCCCACGTGTTATTGCTTTCTCGTACATCCATCAACAATATGAAACATTTTCTTCTGTGCTAAATTGGCCTCTGATATCATTTGATGTCACCGCCATACATTTCTATATGCTGAGATTTGAGAAGTATGCAACAGCTGTATTAGGAGCTTAAGATGTATGCATGTGCGACAATTTAAATAAGCATTTACATGTTTGGAGCACTGTAAGATTCAGTTCAGTACATCAATGCAGATCCCTCTTTGCCACGACCGCTCGGACATGGAAACCGCTGCCAATATGAATAAAGGTGACCTTTAGATGAACACTGGAGAAGATGAAAAATGGATTTGGTAAATGAAGTTGTGTCAGACACATCCGTCTCTTTTATCTTTTAAAATGCCATCTAAAATCTTTCTAATAAAGATTACTGATCCCCATGTATGCCCCTGTGTGAAAACCACCACCGCTGAAAGGTTTGCTTGTCTTGGATGATCTCTGAACCCGGTCAGACTGATCCGTTGGATGATTATATACTAAAGGTACAAAATCTGGGGCGGACCTTTTCAAAAAGTACACCTAAAGGGTGCATATTAGTACCTTAAAGGCAGATTTTGTACACACGTTTGGGTCCTTCATCACTTTTCAGATACCTTTGGTTATTCTCCAGGCAAAGAATCTTAGTCTGGTTTAAGCTGTTTTTGTCTACAGGGAAAGTCGTCTAAGGTAGCCTTAATTTGCAGAATGGTTTGAATTGATCCTGATGTCTCAAACCATAAGAGGCTGTTTTACGATGGACTGTATTTCTTTATGGCATCAATCAATCAGTCTGCCGTGATTAAGAGGGCATTTATAGATTAGCATTCGTTCAACGTACGCCACATCACTGTTTTTAAGATGATAAATGTCCTCGTTGGTTCGCTGTGGCACCTGTGATTTACAACCAAACACCTGTTCTACAACACGCAACGGATCGATGCTGGAAAGTACAGAGGCGTGAGCGACGCTTGTACATGAGTGTAACGTGAATTAAACCACAACAGGCTGACAGATTGCACATGCTGCCGTGACTGGAACCAGAAGATAGGAACGGGGTGGTACTTTTTGCAGGAACCTACTTAACCTGGACCAATCACGTATAGTTTTTGTGACAGAGAATGAAAGGACCTGCTTCCTCTCGTAACCTTCAATGCGGTGAAGCGGTGCTTCGTAAGACCTTGTAAGGCAGATAGACATTATCATTGTCCTTGATAAACTGATAGGGCTTTGGGCGGAGACTCTTCGATTGTTATCGCTGGTAAAACAGAAAGCACTTTATAATGCCAGCCAGATAAAAAGACACAGTATGTGCTATTAAATAAGATTGTGCCTTGTATTAGATTTACTTCCAGGTACGCTTGTGCATAGTTTGCGCTCCGCTGAGATATTGAGTTATTTAAAATTACATTATAAACTGCTGCTGTAGTCAGCTTTCATATAAAACTATTTCTAAATAAACTTAGCTCAGTTTTTTGTGGCAATATGAATATAAAAATGTTTGATTTCGTATAGGTGTGTGCTGTAGGTCAGTGGTTTTCAAACTGGGGGCCGTGAGATGGTGCCAGGGGGGCCCCAGTTTTATGACATTTTATGAAATACATTAATTTATCATGAATTCTGTGTAATAAAACCTAAAAAAAATAGGCTACTAACCAAAAGCACTACTTTTTGTATAATTTCATGTTTTTTTTATTAAAATGTTGAGTTTTAGAATAGTTTTTGTCACAAATTTTCTTTGGGGGGCCGCGAAGGAATGCACTGTACACAAGGGGGGACGCACGCTGAAAAAGTTTGGGAACCACTGCCGTAGGTCATTAACTCATTCCCCGCCAGCCATTTTTTGAAAAGATACCCGCCAGCATTTTTGTGATTTTCACAAGTTTCAAAAAATGCCTTCCAGGAAAATGTTCTTTTTAAAAATATAAAACATACAAATATATCAAATGAAAGAACAGATCCTCTGCTTTCAAACAAACAAACAAAACTGGAATTTTTTTCTCTGCTTATAAACTCTTATGCTGTGTTCACACCAAACGCGAATAAAGCATCTGGCACAAATTATTTCAATGTGAAGTCAATTTAAAGATGTGTTTACGTGCGCCTGGAGGATTCTCGAATGAGGCGTTTAGCGCGGTGCGGTAGACCCAAATCCGCAATATGCCAATGATGCAAATTGAGCGTTGCGACGGGAAACGCACGAGTTGAACTTTGGCAAAAAAATTGGCCCGCGTTAACCAATCGGGAGCTTGCTCTAGTAGTGACGTCATTACAGGAAGCGAGCACAGTCGCAGAAGCCCCTCCCTTGACGCAAATGTCCGCATGAATGTCTCGAATGACTACAATTTCACGCGGGAATGAAGTGAGTAAACTCAAAATGTTAATGCATGCACCCAACTACTCACAAATATCGCGTTTTTGCCGCCTCTACCGTGTTTGGTGTGAATCCAGCATTAAATATGGTTTTAACATTTTTTAGCAAAAAGCTGAAATAATTGCATTTTTGTGAATGAATTTTGTTGGAGATCAGATTATCAAACATACAGAGTTTAAAATGAGTAAATATTTTTTTTGCTTCAGTTTTTTTATGAACTGGGTAAGTGCGCCATCTAGTGGATAATCACTGTATTACAGATTAACATAAAACCTCTTTAGGAACAAATTTTTTATGCATCAACATTTTCTCTTAATTGACGAGATAACTAGTCAATGGCTGGGAAAGAGTTTAGATATCATATCATGTACACCCACCTAAAGGATTATTAGGAACACCATACTAATACTGTGTTTGACCCCCTTTCGCCTTCAGAACTGCCTTAATTCTACATGGCATTGATTCAACAAGGTGCTGAAAGCATTCTTTAGAAATGTTGGCCCACATTGATATGATAGCATCTTGCAGTTGATGGAGATTTGTGGGATGCAGGGCACGAAGCTCCCGTTCCATCACATCCCAAAGATGCTCTATTGGGTTGAGATCTGGTGACTGTGGGGGCCATTTTAGTACAGTGAACTCATTGTCATGTTCAAGAAACTAATTTGAAATGATTCGAGCTTTGTGACATGGTGCATTAACCTGCTGGAAGTAGCCATCAGAGGATGAGTACATGGTGGTCATAAAGGATGGACATGGTCAGAAACAATGCTCAGGTAGGCCGTGGCATTTAAACGATGCCCAGTTGGCACTAAGGTGCCTAAAGTGTGCCAAGAAAACATCCCCCACACCATTACACCACCACCACCAGCCTGCACAGTAGTAACAAGACATGATAGATCCATGTTCTCATTCTGTTTAAGCCAAATTCTGACTCTACCATCTGAATGTCTCAACAGAAATCGAGACTCATCAGACCAGGCAACATTTTTCCAGTCTTCAACTCTCCAATTTTGGTGAGCTTGTGCAAATTGTAGCCTCTTTTTCCTATTTGTAGTGGAGATGTGTGGTACCCGTGGGGTCTTCTGCTGTTGTAGCCCATCCGCCTCAAGGTTGTGCGTGTTGTGGCTTCACAAATGCTTTGCTGCATACCTCGGTTGTAACGAGTGGTTATTTCAGTCAAATTTGCTCTTCTATCAGTTTGAATCAGTCAGCACATTCTCCTCTGACCTCTAGCATCAACAAGGCATTTTCACCCACAGGACTGCTGCATACTGGATGTTTTTCCCATTTCACACCATTCTTTATAAACCCTAGAAATGGTTTTGCGTGAAATTCCCAATAACTCAGCAGATTGTGAAATACTCTGCGCCGTCTGGCACTAACAACCATGCCAAGCTCAGAATTGCTTAAATCACTGTTCTTTCCCATTTTGACATTCAGTTTGGAGTTCAGGAGATTGTCTTGACCAGCACCACACCCCTAAATGCATTGAAGCAACTGCCATGTGATTGGTTGATTAGATAATTGCATTCATGAGAAATTGAACAGGTGTTCCTAATAATCCTTTAGGTGAGTGTATATATACCATTGTTTTAACATTTTGTAAAAAAGTGTACACCATTAAATTATTTATTTATATTCAATAAATGTGATGTGAATTTAGCAGATTTGGAGACATAAAATAGACTACAATGGCAATATGAGGAGTTACTGTATGAGAGAGAGATGGGTGGTCCTGATGCAGGCAACAACAAGCTCAAACCGCAGTGATGTAGCTAATGCGATTAGTTCGAGGACCACGGGTTTTACTTGGCTCGGATCATATTCAGCTCCATCGCTTTCAGGTTTGAACTCGTAGGAGATGTGTCTTGTATCCATTACGGTCATCCCCTGTCTGTAATTTCATTATTTATCACTATAGTTTTTCAAACATGGATAGAAAGATCTTCCCATTGCATCACCTCAAACCCCACACGGACAATGGGAACTCTATGGTTGCTTTGAAAACGAGCTTTATTCGTTTTGCAGGTTTAGCTGCTGCTTTTCATGGGCTGTTAAATCTGAACTAGATCCCTTATCGCCGTCTTGATCTGATCTTATCACTGGTAATGAGAGAGATTGATGAAGACCTCCGCTTCAGGTTTGTCCTGCGGTGGGTGTCTGTATCAAAGCAGCCAGATGGATTAAAGTCACAATGAAACAGAAGTACAGAACGTCTTATTTTCCCAACAT
Organism: Misgurnus anguillicaudatus; assembly: GCF_027580225.2. Lineage (NCBI taxonomy): Eukaryota > Metazoa > Chordata > Actinopteri > Cypriniformes > Cobitidae > Misgurnus > Misgurnus anguillicaudatus. The sequence goes on from NC_073337.2 coordinate 26,089,755, forward strand.
GATTTATATCCGAGTGACACGGCTTCTGAAATGAAAAATAGGTAGGGCAGGCCTCGAATTTGTCCATGCTAATGAGTGATTTAAAAGGTAAATCCTAATTCAAGTCTCTTCTCTGAATCAAAGTGATATGCAAATGGTCCTGAGGTGTCCTGACCGCGTTCCCATGGCGTGCTGCGAGGTTTGCATACGGGTGAAAACGTCCTTATTAAGCAGGAGGCTTGGGTTTATAGACGGATGGTTTTCACACGACCGTTAATTTATTTCAAGTAAGATGATACCTCACAACCCCCCCGCTCATCCTGAATGATGGATGGGTTTGCCATTTAGTGCCATAAGCAGCTGTTATATTTATCGACTTCTTATTCTGCTGTATTAAATCAAATTGCTAATAATTTAATTTGATCTTATGCAACCTGTTTCTCCATAATTGAAACTACCTGTGCTATCTAAAGTAGTTTATCAATGCTATTTCTAATTTTCTACATGCATAAAACAGCTGTTTTTACTCTGCAATATTAAATATTAATAAACAACTTATGATTGCAATTAGCTGAAAAGTAATTAAATTGGCTATTAAATACTGTATAATTAGCATAGTCCCATTGTGTAATGTTAGCCCATAATGTGACAACATGCCCCACTAAAGATCATGGTGTTATTAACTCAAAAGAGTGGGGAATAAAACATTGAAAATAACACTACACCTTATTGGTCCCATTCATTAACATTAGTTAACAGATTATCTAACATGATTTAACAATAAGCAACATAGTTGTACACGATGTCAATACAGAAGAGTCAAGTTTTAAATAGGAAAAATATCAAAACTCATTAATCATTTTTGACAAGAAAAATAACAAATATACACCCCTAAAGCACAACCTCTCATCTAGATCCGGTCGTGATGCGCCAGGTGACCCCACGCAATACGTCATGACGTCAAGAGGTCACAGAAGACGAACGCGAAACTCCGCCCCAGTGTTTACAAGTGTGTTGAAAGAGGACCGTTCCTACGTTGTTGTATGTCAACTGATACTAATTAATGTCTTTGTGTCAGTTTATTGTTTACAATGGTCCGCAAATGTGCGTTTTATATATGTAACACGTGACCTCCCTACGTCACTACGCATTTACGTTAGGTCACGCTGGACCGGACCTAGACGAAAAGTTGTGGTTTAAAAGAGCATACTTCCTATTTTTCTTGTCAAAAATGACGATCGTTTCGCTAGACAAGACCCTTATGCCTCGTTTGGGGTCGTTTGTAGTCCTTTGAAACTCCGTTGAAAAAAACTGCCACGTGTTGAGTTAAGTGTCAATTGTTGGTGTCTATTAACTCATTCACCGCCATTGACGAGTTATCTCGTCATTTATGAGTTCATATTTAACTAATAAATATGCCTTTCTGGACGAATTTCAAAGTGAAAGTGTAATACCGCTTTTATCCACTTTTAGCCAAACCGAATTTATCAAAAACAGAAATTAAAAAGATTTAATGATTGATTTTAACTGCCTGTATGTTTGCTAGTCATTCTGAGTCTGATCTCTAACCTAAATTCCTTTACAAAAACGCAATTTTTAATGCTTTTTGCTCAAAAGGTTGTATTTTTGAAGAGAAATATCCATATTTCAGTGGTTAAATTAAGTGGAAAAAGTAAATATATAATGAAACGTTTTTTCCCCATTTTGTTTGTTATGTGTGTGTTTATTGTTTGTTTGAAAGCAGAGGGGGTGTTCTTTAATTTGATATAAATTGTATGTTTATATATTTATAGAAGAAAATTTTTCCTGCAAGGAATTTTGTGAAAATTTTGTTAAAATCACAAAAATGCAAGTTGGCAACTTTTCTCAAAAAGGCTGGCGGTGAATGAGTTAAAGTCCATTTAAATGAGAAAAATCCTGCAATGTTTTCCTCAAAAACATAATTTCTTCTCGACTGAACAAAGAAACACATCAACATTTTGGATGACATGGTAGTGAGTAAATTATCTGGATTTTTCTTTTAAGAAAATGGAATATTCCTTTAATCTTTGTTAATGTTAGTTAATAGAAATAAAGCAAAATATAAATTTAAAAAATATTAAATATAAAATATAAAAAATAAATAGTTTGTTCATGTAAGTTCACAGTAATACGATTTTAATAAAGTATGAGTAATTGTTAAAATGAACATTAACAAAGATGAATAAATGCTGTATAAGTGCAGTTCATTATTAGTTCATGTTAACTAATGTAGTTAATTAATGTTAACTAATGAACCTTATTGTATATAATATACGCTTCAACCTGTGCAAATGTGCAGACATCTCCACATGCGCTACATCTGTTTTCTGTGGATATAAATGGAGAGTGATGCTTTGACCTCTCAAGACCCCTGTAAATTATAGCAGTCCGCCGTTGTCTGACATCACAAAGGTGGGTCACGTGAAACAGACCGGATGACTCAGGTTCCCATCAACACAGCTCTTGCTTCACAAGACAGGTGCTGACGGCAGAATCGTGTTTTAGGCGCCCGTATTGCACTTCTGTCATGAAGCATTAGCGCGCCGTGGACAGAATTACACTACGCAGACCTCAAAAATACGTACGTGTCTGTTTTGGTTGCACGGCTTGCTTTGAAGCAGATGAAATAAAGCCACATTTTTGGCGTTTTGTTACGTGTGCAGGCCACCCCGGGAAAGGCTTTGGTAAGGCTGCAAGCACACCTGTCACACATTTTAACAAAGTGACACCAAACTGAATTAAATGAATGGAGTTAATTAACAGCCACAATGAAAGTCACTTTTTTAAGTTATTGAACCTTGGAGGTATAAAAAAGCTGTCAGTCACCGAGCGGGGTGTGCAGACGTGCATGGTTTTCTGCGATACTATTGTTTTATTGGCTCGATAAAGGAGTGGAAATCATGCATACAGAAAATAGCTTTAGTCATCAAGTGTTTCTTTTGTTCCTTTAAATGGATCTAGCAATTGAATGAGGGTTATGGGTATGAAGTAGCTTTGACTTGTGAGCTAGCTGAATTTCATTCAAACGTAACTTTATTGCCTTTGAGCAATAATCATTTTAAATACACTCTGAATATCGTTGTGAATTTAGATGGTTATGTAGTTTACAAAAATGTGAAAAATAATGTGTTGTTTTTAACCATAAACCACGCAAACACATTGTATTATACCAAATAGTTTTCTTGGTGGTAATTTTACGGTAAGTTCCCGTTGGCCCCCATGACACCTGATTAAGCGGTTTTAGTATATAACATGAACCGTAATTAAAATATATATACTCAAAATTATATGATCTCACTGTAAATTGTTGCCATTTTTCCTGCATGTCGTCAAACGATTGGCTGTGATGAAGAGGTGGTGACATTTGTCCATTGTTGTGAACAATAGGGGTTTTAAAGGATTAGTCCACTTTCATAAAAACAATTTTTGATAATTTACGCACCCCCATGTCATCCAAGATGTTTGTCTTTCTTTCTTCAGTTGAAAAGAATTAATTTTTTTCGAGGAAAACATTTCTGAGCCCAACTGTTTGAAGGTCCAGTTTCTATGCAGCTTCAAATGGCTCTAAACGATCCCAACCGAGGCATAAGGGTCTTATCTAGCCAAACGATCATCATTTTCGTAATGTAACCTTACGTATTATGTAATCATGTTGAAAGGTCACGCATGACCTATGCGAAACTACTGCTCTAGTGTTTACAAGTAGAGGTCGACCGATATGTGTTTTTCAGGACCGATGTCGATGCCAATTATTACAGATCGAGTAGACCGATAACCGATATTTTGAGCTGATATGTCTGTTGTAAAAATTAAAATGAATGTCAAGATTAAAGCAACACTATGTAGTTTTCATGTAAAAAATGACTTACAGCTCCCCCATGTGGTTGAAAAGCGCAACAGTGCCTGGTATCAGACACTCTTCTGCAGGCAGGGGGAGCGGCGGGGCTGTGTGCTCTACCCTCCACCGCCACTTTTAGAGTGTGCTTATAGCAGCTAGGAGGCTTCTCAGGTTGCAGCAACAGTACAATTTGTCCAGTTAAAAGTTGTTCTATCACTGAAATAATTATTTAAAGAGACATTATTAAAAGGTAAAAAAAACTACATAGTGTTGCTTTAAAGGGATAATTCAACTAAAAATGAAAATAATGTCATTAATGACTCGTAAGACCTCTATTCATCTTCGGAACACATTTTAAGATGTTTTATTTTTAGTCCGAGAGCTTGTTGACCCTTCATTGAAAATCTACTTACGATATACTGTCCATGTCGAGAAAAGTAATAAAAACATTATCAAAGTAGTTCGTGTGACATCAGTGGGTCAGTTAGAATGTGTTGAAGCATCGAAAATACATTTTGGTCCAAAAATAACAAAAATTACGACTTTATTCAGCATTGTCTTCTGTTCCGTGTCTGTTGTGAAGCGCATGCGCGAGACTAAAGTCACGTGACTGCAAAGTTTGCAATGTTTTTTTTTCAAACTTGCAACGTGTGTCTCCTTCAGACTGTAAACGAAGCTCGGGCGCACACAAAAAAAACAGCTGGGGCGCACCAGATAACACGTCAGCCGTGTCATACGTCAAACGACTTTAGTCTCGCGCATTCGCTTCACAACAGACGCGGAAGAGAAGACCATGCTGAATAAAGTCGTATTTTTTGTTACGACTCTTGGACTAAATATAAAACATCTTAAATTGTGTTCCGAAGATGAACGGAGGTCTTACGAGTTTGGAACGTCATGAGTCATTAATGACGTTATTTTCATTTTTGGGTGAACTATCCCTTTAAGACCCAGGCTCTGACAAAAACTTTTAATGCAGTATTATTTTTAATTATAACTCTAAGAAATGTAAATTATAACATCATATATTAATAATAAAAAAGAGCAGGAAGCACCCATAAACTAAATAAACAAAAAAATGTATTGAATTGAATAAATATATAATTTTCTGATGATTTAATCGTTGCATTCAATAGTAGAACTATTCAGTTAATCATCTTGAACATCAATGGATTAACCTAACTTATGGATATAACGATTAAACAATTTGAAATCATTTCAAAATTACCTTACTTTATCGGCAAATCGGCTAAAAGGACCGATATCGACAATCTGCTAAATGCTTAATACCGACGTCAATAATCAGCCAGATTGATAATCGGTCAATCGCTATCTACAAGTGTGGATTTTTTTGCAAAAATGACGATCGTTTAGCTAGTTAAGACCCTTATGCCTCTGTTGGGATCGTTTAGAGCAGTGGCTCTCAAACTTTTTCAGCGTGCGGCCCCCCTTGTGTACGGGGCATTCTTTCGCGGCCCCCTGAAAGAAAATGTATGACAAAAACAATGCTAGGCATAATAGGCATAATATTTTAATTAAACAAAACTATACCTAATAGTGCTATTGGTTAGTTGGCTTATTATTTTTTAGGTTTAATTACACAGAATTCATGATAAATTAATATATTTTATAAAATGTCATAAATCTGGGCCCCCCCTGGCCCCCAGTTTGAGAACCACTGGTTTAGAGCCCTTTGAAGCTGCATTGAAACTAAAATTTTGACCTTAATTTTGGGCTCAGTTGAAATATGGAGAAAAATCCATGTTTTCCTCAAAAAACTTAATTTATTTTTTTGACTAAAGAAAGACATAAACATCTTGGATGACATGGGGGTGGACTAATCCTTTAAAGTCAAACAGGTCCACTGCTGTAGTGCTATTAAGATAATATGGAAACCTTCTTCATTTTCATTATATTGCTGCTCATTAAATTCAAGTAGTCGAAAATAAAGCACAGACGTGGTTGTGCTCTAATGAATGAGCTGAAATACAACTTGAAGCACTAATATGAAGCAAATTATTCTCTCAGGAAAATAAATATGCATGTGATTTGCAAAACAAGAAAGTGCATTAATCTAAATCTGTTGCAGACATTTTCAGTACCCGTCGTAAAAATCACGGCAGCTTCTGATCAGCTCCAGCCTTTAAACTACATGCAAGTTTATCGTATGTCAGTATTTTGTAAAGACAAAGTAAGTTCTGTAATGCATTACAGTATGTCTATAAAATAAACATATTTCTATAAATTTGGCTCTACTATAAATTTGTCAAATGTGCAACAGTAACAAGTAATACTCATAACAGCCCTGCATACATTATGAAATACTCATAAATTAAAAAGTCTAGATGCTGTACTATTGAGGCACTGTGCGATGTGTCATCATATGTCTAAAGTTTATTGAGGACGATACCCGGGGCCTGTTCCTCTGTCTTTTCAAATGTCATTTTGTTCGTAGGTTTTTCTCGCCACTGAAAACCCAATCGTCAGCCGTGGTACCGGGCAGACAATAAGAGTGAGTTCAACAGAGCGTATCCCCTAAAATAATGAAGTATGCCAAGGAAAAACAGCCTCCCCTTTACTGAGGCTGCCAGTGTTCGTGCCTGTGGCCGCAGATAAAGGGAAACAAAAAGAGCTGCCAGGAATTCAAGCAGAAGTTACCGATGTGCTACAAAATGACTAAAATTATTCAATTTTAATAGATTAATAAAGAAGGATTTAATAAAAAATCTTTCTGGTATACAAGTGCCTTTTAAAAAAATACTGTGGTATTTTGAGGTGTGCTTTTGTTAGCGGTATGTTGTTAATGGGATGATTTCTGGATATTGAATATAATCAAATTAGGGCTGTGAAACGATTAATCACGATTAATCCCACTCAAAATTAAAGTTTGTGTTTGCATAACATGTACTGAGTGGTAATACTGTATTATGTTTATATAAATACACATACATTATGAATGTTTTTAAGAAACATTTACATGTGTATATATTTATTTATATTTTTATATATTTTATACAGTGCTGGGCAACGATTAATCGCGATTAATTGCATACAAAATAAAAGTGAATTTTTGCATAAAATGTGTGTGTAATTATTATGTATATTTGAACACACACTTACATATATATCCATTTTTATTTATATATCCAATTTTTGTTTATATATAATATAGAATATATAAAAATATAAATAAATATATATATACACAACACATGTAAATGATTTTTAAGTACATAAATGTGTGTTTGTGTATTTATATATACATCATAATTACACACAGCACACACCTATATTATGCAAAAAAATCATTTTTATTTTGTATGCGATTAATCACGATTAATCTTTGCCCAGCACTACTTTTATATTATATGTAAAAAAAGATATATAAATAACTATTAACGTATACATGTATGTGTGTGTATTTATATAAACATAATAATCACACACACACACACACACACACACACACACGTATATTATGAAAAAAAATCACTTTTATTTTGTATGCGATTAATCGCGATTAATCTTTGCCCAGCACTACTTTTATATTATATATAAATAAAAAGATATATAAATAACTATTAAAGGGATAGTTCGGGCAAAAACTATATTAAACCCATGATTTACTCACCCCCAAGCTGTCCGAGTTGCATATGTCCATCGTTTTTCAGACAAACACATTTTCGGATATTTTATAAAATATTTTAGATCTTTCTGTTGATTAAATGTAATGTTACGGGGTCCAGCAATAGTCCACGACCTTCAAGTCCAAAAAAAGTGCGTCCATCCTTCACAAATTAAATCCAAACGGATCCAGGATGATAAACAAAGGTCTTCTGTGGGTAATCCGTGCGGTGTTGTTGTAGAAATATCCATATTTAAAATGTTATTAACGTAACTAACTACCTTCCGGTAGCGCTGCCATCATGGAGTCATCCGCATTCAGGATGAGAGCTTACGCAGCGTACATAGTTTCTCTGCTGCTGCTCTGCCCCCCCGGCCTCCGAATTTGTCATACGTCACTAAGAAAAGTGCGTACACTACGCTAATACTCTCTCCTGAGTCTAAGATGGCGGCGCTACCGGAAGGTAGTTTATAACGTTAATAACATTTTAAATATGGATATTTCTACAACAACACCGCACGGATTACCCACAGAAGGCCTTTGTTTATCATCCTGGAGCCGTTTGGATTTAATTTGTGAAGGATGGACGCACTTTTTTTGGACTTGAAGGTTGTGGACTATTGCTGGACCCCGTAACATTACATTTAATCAAACGAAAGATCTAAAATATTTTCTAAAATATCCGAAAATGTGTTTGTCTGAAAAACGATGGACATATGCAACTCGGACAGCTTGGGGGTGAGTAAATCATGGGTTTAATATCGTTTATGGCCGAACTATCCCTTTAACGTATACATGTATGTGTGTGTATTTATATAAACATAATAATCACACACACACACACACACACACACACACACACATATATTATGAAAAAAATCACTTTTATTTTGTATGCGATTAATCGCGATTAATCTTTGCCCAGAACTACTTTTATATTATATATAAATAAAAATACATATAAATAACTATTAACGTATACATGTATGTGTGTGTATTTATATATACATAATAATTACACACAGTGCACACACACACACATATATTATGAAAAAAACCCAGTTTATTTTGTATGCGATTAATCACGATTAATCTTTGCCCAGCACTACTTTTATATTATATATAAACAAAAGACATATAAATAACTTTTAACGTATACATGTTTGTCTGTGTATTTATATATACATAATAATTAAACACAGTACACACACAATCTTTTATTTTGCATGCGATTAATCACGATTTGTTTGACGGCACTATCAATGACTGCAGTATTTCCTCTGCATTAATTCACTGCTATTTTATTTTACTCGTTTTGAAACCCAGCATGGTTTTTCTTCACAAACACAGACTCACACACACATCCTTATCTGGTCCAGCAGAGCCTATGGTGTGAAATAACCTTGAGGACATTAGACCCATAGGGGAGTCGTGTGTTACATACTGACCTACAGTGCGAAGCTCCTTGTCTCATCCCCAGCCAGCCAAGGTTCAGCGGCAAGGTTAATGTTGGCTCCTCCAATCCAGCTTGCTCGGAGACCCATAAGCGTACCGTTTAACACGAGAACCTCTGGCTTACACCTTGGCCTCCATTGCATTTTTAAAGCATCGTTCAAAAGCCCTCTTTGTGCTCTTAGGGCGGTCGACACCTACTGTGACATTTCTGGGCATCTAATGTTTTAGTTATTAAAGGATAAGTGACTCCAGCAGAGTGCATTATGGGATACTAAAGTGCTGCTCGGAAATAGCATATTGTTTCCTAATAAAAGTATACTTTATGTAGTATTTTTACTGTAGTACCATGCTAATACCAAGTAATTATTTCTATGGTACTATGTTGATCATTTGGTACTTGGCATAACCATCTGATGTAATAAATGTACCAGGGTGATTCTCATGAAATCCAGATTTAGAAGGTGTCCAGCATCAGATTTTTTTAAAAAGCCCTTGAAGCCAATTTTTTTGCATATATAAGATTAAGGTCTGAACTTAATATAACCATTATGTTTATAGGATTTAGAGAACAAATATTTCCTATAGAATTATTTAATTTTTTTAGATTATCATTATTAAAAATTATCATTACCGCAACATGATATTACATAAAATATATGCATTTACAAACTCATGTTTCGGTAATGAGAACTAAAAAGTTGTCTAGGTACTATGACAAACAAAATTTCAACTTTTATCTGGAAAGAAAAAATAAGAACTGCTTATCTGGTAGACATCTTGAGTGTCACAGTCAATTATGTCCCTCCAATAAATTTTTGAGGGCTTAAACAATGTTTGAAAATTGTTGCGGAGCATGAGAAAAATTTTCTTGGACACATTTATATTCCTTATTATTGTTTCTTTATTGTAAATGTTTATGCATTTTTTAATTATAAATATTTCCATGTCAAAGAACCCAAATCCAGTCATGGACACATTGCGGTAATGAAAAATGTCCCCTTAAATGTGGAAATGTTTTGTTGGTGTGCATGTTGAATTGTTCTTGCAAGTGTAGTTGCTTTGGCTGCAAGCATCTGTTCAATAACTACAGACTTTTCCTCATAAGTTTCATCCAAACTTCTGAATACACATCATCCAATCATTTAATGTATGATCTCATAAATATTCATGCTGCTATACCCAATCATATCACTCGGCCTGCTGTACCTTGAATCTCATCATATTTTAGCTTAAGTGGGAACTAATGTTTATTTCCCTTTCCATATGTTTAGTGCCTGGTCATGACTCGTTTTTTAAAGGGGTTTACAAGGTGTTATTTATTTTGAAGGACCTAGTGGAATACTGTAGGATGTAAATGTGAAGATGATTGGCTGACAGCATCGCTTACTGTAATTACTGCGGTAAATGCGGGTTGTGAAAGACAAAACAGAAAAGCTGGGGATTCCTAAGGTATTTTTTAAGTCTGTTGTACACCTTTTCATCCTGTTCGTGTACTTTCATCCAACAGTTATTAAAAACAAATGGTCTCTATAGCACCTATCTGCTGCATTATGGCATTTTTTAATTTTTTTTTACATTTTTTGATCTGTCCATTGAAAGCAACTCTGCTTTCTGTCACGATCGCAGTAATAAGTTATTTTTCATGTCTTTCATTGGTAGCTAGCGAGTTCTGCTTTTCGATCACAGAGAAAGACTTTTTATCGCTGTCTCTTTCATTTTTTCCCCTCCAAAATAGTTGTCAGTCCCCTGAACTGAAGTGGCCGAGCCGTGATTGCGTGCCGCTCCAGTAATGCTCAGATCTGATTTGATCAGAGCACTTGAAGCCGTAAAAGGAGCAAATTGGTCTTTCTGTGCCGGTGCATCACTTTCCTACCCTTAGACAGATTTCTCTAGGATGAGCTACATCACAGAAACTTGAAAATTAGGATGTTCTAGGTCATCGAAGACCCAAAAACATTTTGACTTCAAGTGCTTTTTTCGTTTTAAGCTGTTGGCAGACGTTGTTATCCAAGTGACTATTCAAGGCTAGATCTTTAAGCATTGCATGCATTATCTGGGAATCAAACCTGCTAGTGTTTTACCAGTTGAGCTACAGGAAATCTTTCTAAATAAATGTATGCAATTGCCAGACATATTGTGACGTGATGCATTTCTTTAGTGATGGAAAACCACACCTTACCAGTTGTGCTAAATGAACACCAGTACGCTCGTTCCCAGCTTGTTTTTGGGTCATTTTTGGCCAATTGTTACATCCTTATTAGTTTTACACAAGCATACAAGTTCTGAAAAGTGAAGCCAAAACGTCTCGATCGCCCTCCAGTGACTGGTCCCAGTATGGGTCATAAACCCCGCCTCCCCCATGTTATTCAATGGGACTTGAGACTAACTAAAAATTTTAATTATACTTCAATTATCTTTTTTCCGAAGCTGGTTTCTGTCATTTATTGTAGCTTTATCACACTGATGTAAATTCAAATGTTTGTTTTTAAAATAAGTTTGTTTTTAGTTAGTTATAACAGGGGTGTCACGTCATGATTGACAGCTGTGATATCGTGTGATATGCGCATTCTACAAGAGCGAGGGCGGGGTCTTGATTACTTCCTGCTCACTACTGCGCATGACTGGTCCCGAAATCGCTTTTGCGCAGACTCGAGTCCCAAGATGTCAGCGCCGCATCGGGACACTGGCGGCTTCACTTTTCACCAATGGAAGAGAGCGAACGGGCGTCGTCCATCTTTTTTTACAGTCAATGTATAGATTATAAACCCTGCCCTCTCTATGTAAACATACGCAAACGCAAACTTAAATATTAAAATACACTTCTAATACGTATTTCATATTTTTTTAAAATGTTTGGTTTACGTTGGTTATTAGATGATATGTGTGTTTGTGATTGAGTCAAACACGAAATGCGGGGCTTTAATATCGCAGCTCCACCTTATGTTACGATCACTACTGCGCAGACACTGACTCCAAATGATGTCATCGATCGGCCACATTTTTACAATGAAACTCATCTTTTTTACACGTCATGCTTTCACATTTGTCTTTGCATTCTTTTTTTTGCGTCAGTTTGTGATAAAACTACGATCAAAAACAATAATCCGTAATAACTATGACTGGCATTGAATGTAGGGCTGCAATGATTAATCGTGCAAATGCGTGTTTTCTCAATGAATGAATTTGAATGAATTGCGGTTAAATCCCGGCATATCCAAAAGCCAGAGGGGTGATCTCGTGCAGAAACACCCTTGTGCCACAGAAGTAGCAGCGTTACAAACGCTATTCCAGGAATGTCAGGAATATTTATATCGCTGTTCTTCAAATTGTTTCAGGTATTTTCATGATGATAATGACTATTTTGAATGAGTTTGTTTATTGAGTGTTGCTTTTTTAAATGCATTTTATAAACGACTCAGACTCGTAATGATTTTAGATTCAGATTTACTTCCTGATCAAATGCCGTAGTACACGCACAAGCTGTGCATGAAGCACAGATGCAAAATCGATTCTGAATTGATTTCAGAGGCATTTTTTAGGGGACACTCGATTAATCGTTGCAGACACTGAAAAAAAATGATTCAATCAATTTACTCATTTTTTTAAGGTAAGTGGTTGCAATCAATTTATTTAAGCTACATTTAAACAAAAGTTTTTTGTTTTGTTTTACCAATTTAAGTGTTTAAATGTAGCTTAAATAAATTGATTGCAACCACTTACCTTAAAAAATGTGAGTCAATTGATTGAATAATTTTTTCAGTGTAATTGAATGCATGTCGCTTGAAATCATGGCGTGAGGTCGACTTTTGCATAGTGAGAGCTGATGGCATTGTAAGTGTTTGAATTCATAGGCAGCTGAGTAAGGATATAAATGTGCAATTATAGCTCTAATATATCATCCATTGGGAACTGCGGCTAAATATTTGGCAAGAGTAAATGATCGAGGCGGCGTGCCCTTGCATACAAAGACAAATCGATGAGAGAGTTTGGTTTCCCACTTTCTTGTGAAGGTGCATGAGGCTTTTATATAAAACAGGTTTGAGTTTAATTCTCTGTCATTAGATGTATTTCAGTCAATGTCTGAATGCAGGTGATAAAGTTTCTCTAATGCAATTTGGTTTCCTCTTTATTTTAAAGCCCAAGGTTATCTTAGTAAAGTGCTTCCCAATTACAGTGACTGCAATGTTTCATTGATTATTATATCGCCCTTGCCACCATTTTAAGTGAGAAGGGAGCTTTCATGTGTCTGAATCTGAGACGTACTGCTCTTTTCAGCTACGCCTTACTTTTACAGATATGCATTTGGCAGATGCTTTTATCTTGTGACTTATAGTGCATTCAAGGTATGCGTTTTTATTTCTGGGAAACAACGCCATGACTTTGATGTTGCTGGAGTCCTGTTCAGGGTTCCCAGGGGTCCTTGAAATACTTGAAAGTTTGTGAATCTGGGGGAAAAATCAAGTTACTGGGAAGTTTTTGAAAATATACATAAATAGATACAGGTCATTGAAAGTGCTTGTATCTATTTTATGCAAGAAGTTTTCTGGAAAAAAAATCCATATTGTTCCTTGTGTAGTGTAGGATCATATCATTAAAATTCTAGACTTTTTAAGCACACGTGCTAAACTGTTCGCTTTAAATGCTTATATCTTCTGTATGCGAATGTTGATTCATACCAATAGTTGTGTTTGACACATGAAAACGTCTCTGGTTACGTATGTAACTCTTGATCCCTGAGAAGGGAACGAGACGCTGCGTCTCCCTTGTCATACTTCCTGCGTCCCTGTAACGCCGTCTTTGGCAATATTTCAGATAGCGATATACTTCCTAGCTTCCCCGGCACCCTGTCTTTGTCATTAAACCTCACCATTGGTTGAATTTGATATACACATTCAGACACACTTACCTTTGGAAGTGTCCGCAAAGTGTTACCGTAGTGACACAACGCAAGTTCCCTCGAAAGGGAACTGTAACAATGTATCTTAAAAGGTAACATGATGTAACCTTGCTCTTACTTGAAATGTGTCCCCACATTTAGTCCTTGAATTTGAGGTTATTGGACCTGGAAAGTCCTTAAAAGGTCCTTGAATTTGAAGTTAACTAAAGTGTGTGAACCTTGAAGTTTGTCTTTGCTTAAATGTGCCCTTTTGTGACTAAGCTAGATCATTTGTGCTTATATCAATTTATAAGAAATGCTAAATTGTCGATTTTGGTCGAAAATGTTTTTTCCATAAATATAAGTACATTAAGCCCTCGTCTAGTAATCTCAATCCTAAACGGGAAAAAAAACTTTCATCCTATCTTCATTTGTTCTCTTTGTACAACCTCTTAAATATGGGTTTGTTTCTTTTAAAAAAATAACAAATTTTGAGCAAAATTGCATTTTTGTAAAGGAATTTTGTTAGCGATCAGATTCAGAACGATTATCAAAACATACACTGAGTTTAAAATAATAAAAAAATAGATTTTAATTGGGTAAGAGCCCCATCTAATGGATAATAGCGGAATTACAGATTACCGTAAAAACTCAGGAAAGACTCATTGGCAGAGAAATGTTTTCTCTTAATTGTTGAGATAACTTGTCAATGGCGGGGAAAGAGTTAAAAACGATAAGATATGTCTGACAGATCCGAAGCATGCACACATATGCGCATGTGCGCAACCCAGATATATACACACACATAGACAGAATTACAGTTTTCACGCAGATATAATCTGTTATGTCTTAAGTGAATGTTTGGTTAACTGTTGGAAAAATTTTTTGATATAAGATTATATTAGATCCCTGAATTACAGTAGATCTTAAAGTTGTTTGTCTCAGTGACAATCAAACAATAAAAGAAAGAAAAAGTTAAACATGTTTTCCTATAGATATTGTTTTTGACTTTGTGTGTGCCAAATTTATTAGTTTTATTCGTGATTTTATGGTATGGATGGCAGTGATTTTGCTTTTGAACCCTCAAAAATCTTTAACTCGATTTTTCTCAAAACTGAAATTAAAAACAAAACTATTAACTTCAAACAGGTTTGTCATTTTTTACCAGATTCCAACAAATACATCGTTTTGAAGTTATTTTAATAGAGAAAAAATTGCTCATTCTGACTAATTTTGCCAGCACGGGTCCCATTTAATAATAGGTTAAGGCATTTGATCTGAACCAATTGAAAATTGGAAGCATAAAAAGGATTGATTTTACTCAGTCAATATTAAAAAAATCAAGGTTATAATGTTCTAGATTTTATATATAAAACTGTAAATCACACAAAAAAATACTTTGGCAGGGTTTTCACAGACTGGGTCACATTTTGCTTGAATAGTATTTGATTCTAGTCAATGAGACTGTGGACAGATGGTTCGAGTATTTGTGTCAGCGTGTACACGTCCAAAAGCGAATGATTTGGAGACAATGACGATAAAGAGCCTTCAGGGCTGAGCTCGGCACAGCTTCAGACGTCTCAATTAAACCAAGATCCTGGAGTTACTTACTGGACTAGATAAGCCACTTAGCAGTCAATGGGATTTAAGGGGAGTGTCATTTACAGCTTTCGGAGCGCTCCTCATACCTGAAATCTTCTTTGACGTAATGCATCCATACACAAATAGAGTTATGATCGTATTCGTAGAGTTGTTTTATTATAACCTGATATCCTTTTCGTAGGAGGTCATGCACAAAATACTGTTTCCTAGGTGAATTGATAAGTTAAATATATAACCTTGATATCTATAGGATTCCCTTTTTAAATGAGCCTCAATGCACACCACAAAATCTGATGTTATTTCAGCATGATTTGAGATGGTTTCAGGAGCATCTTGTGTTTCAGTGCATATGCAAGGTAATCTGACTTGATGTGACCCTGGAGCACAAAAGCAGTCATATAGGGTAATTATTTTTTTATTTAGATTTATGAATCATCTGAGAGATGAATAAATAAGCTTTGAACTATTTGAAGATCTGGAATCTGTGGCTGCAATAATATCAAAATATTGAGAAAAGTTGTTCTAATGAAGTCCTTAGCAACACATATTGCAAATGGTTAATCATTTTTGATACATTTACTTTAGAAAATGTACAAAATATCTTTAAGAATATGATCTTAACCTAATATCCTAATGATTTTTTGCATACAAATCAATAATTTTGACCTATACAGTGTATTGTTGGCAGTTGTTACAAATAATGTGCGACTGGTTTTGTGGTCCTCGATCACTTTAAAAATAGTTTTAAACATTTGTCACTCATTTTATATTATTATTATTATTATTATAACATTTCTTCTGTTATAATAATTTTCTGTAGACATTTAAATTGGATTTTAAAGTCATTTTCCTTCGCCATTACCACTTGAGGGGTGTTTTAAAGTTGTGTCCTAGACTTTAGGCCCCCTGGCAAAAACAACATAAAGAAATTCCCCAAGACCTTAAATGGATAGTTCACCCAAAAATTTAAGTTGTATTTCTTAGATTTAGATTTGCTGAACACAAAAAAAGATATTTGCAATCAGGCAGGAAACAGGAGCACCATTGACGTCTATAGTAGGAAAAATACAATGGAAGTCAATGGTCCCCAAAAACAGTTTGAGACTTTTTAAGCACACATACTAAACTGTTCGCTTTAAATGCTTATATCTTCTGTATGCGAATGTTGATTCAAAGCAAAATGCTTTTTTGCATAGTTGTGTTTGACACATGAAAACGTCTCGGGTTACCTAACTCTTGGTCCCTGAGAAGGGAACGAGACGCTGCGTCTCCCTTGCCATACTTCCTGCGTCCCTGTAATGCCGTCTTTGGCAATATTTCAGATAGCGATATACTTCCTGGCTCCCGCGTCACCCTGTCTTTGTCGTTAAGCCTCACCATTTGTTGAATTTGATATACACATTCAGACGCACTTGGAGGCGTCCCCAAAGTGTCACCGCAGTGACGCGGCAGCGCGAGTTCCCTCGAAAGGGAACTGTAACATGCTCTCACTTGAAATGTGTCCCCACAATTTAGTTCTTGAATTTGAGGGTATTGGACCTGGAAAGTCCTTGAAAGGTCCTTGAATTTGAAGTTAACCAAAGTGTGGGAACCCTGAAAATGATTTTTGGTGAACTATCCCTTTAAGCTCACATTACAATCACAAGGGAAACAGAGCATTGTGCTTATTGCAAATTTATGAGTAAATTCATCTGTAAGTGAAACAAAACACAAAGATATCTATTAGTATAATTGTGAACATATATATTTATAGATCCTCCAGCAACAGATGTGCTATCTTTACCTCCTCACACTCCTTCAGAAGCCTGCAGCGATGACTCACTTTATATTCCAACAAATCCTCACATTTTCATCTTCACATCTCTCATACACTAGAATAAATGTGTTGGGGTCGGAATAAAGGCAGATGATATGTAGCGCCTCTGCGTGTTTTTAATGTAACATCAAATAAAATCAAACCGCTTGTAATTTTTCTCACTCTGTAGTGGCGCCGGAGTCGCATCGTGGTCCATTAGGCAGGTTATGTCGAATCGATATATCGGCGCGGCGGCCCAAGTCGTATCAAGGCGGTGGGGAGCTCCTCATACGCTGGAGTGATTGTGTTTACTGCGGTAGTGGCCTGCAGGGCATCATGACACGTTCCTGCAAAGATTATGTTTTTGGGACGACAGCATGGTTCCCAAGAGACATACGGCTGTCTGCAGTGGGCTTATAAATAAATATCAGTATAAGTGTCATCTGACATTTTATAAGTGTGGTGTTAAGGCTAAAAAAAGCAGGTTAGTGTCTACGCGAGTTTTTTTGCATCAATGTAGTACCACACACATTATTATCTTTAAAATCTCTTATCTTTTAAAGGAGTAGTTTACCCAAAAGTGAAAATGATGTCATTATTTACTCATCTTACAGACATGTATACATTTCTTTGTTCTATAGAGGAAGATATCTGTAATCTATTTAAGCAGGAAGCAGGAGCACCATTGAATTCCACTGTAGGAAAAATATATATAATGGAAGTCAATGGTGCCCCAAATCTGTTTGTTTATAAACATTACTCAAATTGTCTTCCTTTGTGTTCAGAAGTACAAAGAAATGTATACATGTTTAGGGTGAGTAAATGATGACATAATTATTTTTTTTGGGTGACCTATCCCTTTAAACCCTGTTAAAGGTGACATGGCAGTGTCATTCATCTATCCAGATGATACAGGGCTTTAAAAATCCATCTATGATTGAAAATCACCAGCAGGCCCAATGAACACAATCAAATCCATCTGAAGTCACATCACATCCATAATTAACATAATGTAGACTTGTCTGTCAAGCCCTTTGAAAGATTTCTGTCTCTGTCAGGAGACACAGGAACGTGAGGGCCTAAAGGAGCTACACATGCTCACATTTATGACACGATGCCTACGGTTTTAAAGGCTGCCGAAAAGGTTGACTGCTTCCCGGGACAAAATTGGCATCGGAGGGCCAGAGGTCGGACAGCATCAGCCGAGACCTCCAAAGCCCTCCATTCTGGGACCCTTTAACTGGAGTGAAACGCTGTTTGTTACGTTGTGAATCTGTGCTGTGATCCGCATGTGATTTTAGCAGCCTGTTTCGCCCCGCCGTCATGTTTAATTCAGAGCGAAAGGCCATCTGTGCCCTCCTTCTCAGTCTCACATACATCTTTAAAATGAATTTCTGCAGTGAACGCCTCTCATGTCAATGAAAAGATTCCCACATCATCATCTGCATTTTTTTGGCTCACTCAGTATCTTATCCTGTCAACTTGTCCTATAAATAAAAAGTGCCTTCTCTTAGTTTTGTGTTGTGTGGTTAAAGTAAAGACAATCAGATTCATCCTGAATGATTTGAAGACTCATATAATTCCTAACACTTTCCTTAAGAATAGCATCCTTCACTTTTCTAAATTTGGAATTGCTGTTTTGGAAATGTATGTTTTACCTGGCAGTTCATACTGGTTATCAAAGTTTTGCAGCATTTATTTACCATAAATGCAGTTTTTTCTACTGTATTATATGGCTTTGCTATGTATCGCTTTACACTGTCAGTTATGGGGCGCCATCTGATACGGTCTCATTTATACATGCACTGCAGCTCCCCCTTGTGTTTTTTAAAGAGATGTGCAATCATTGCGGTGATCTAAATCATTTTTGTTTTCCTCGCTCGTCTCTCGCTCTCTCTGCTTTGAGCCACTAAGCTCACCTTTGGTCCGGGATCTAGCCAATTGTATAACAGTATAAGACCTACCGTGTGGGTATTTAGTAAGGCCCTTCTGATTGGTCTAATTTGGACAATCTAAGCATGCAACACACAAATGATAGACACTTTTAAGTAAATTTGAGTTGTTGCAACTCTCTGCGATATGGATATCGCATATACTGTTATCACAATATTTTTTTTCAATATATCGTGCAGCTCTAGTGTAAATCCAGCCTACAGTAAGTGTTGTCATAAGTGGGTCCTACTGTAGATACTGTAGTTTACTCAGTCCTGTAGATGTGCATTAGTCAGCAGGTAGGCTCTGTATAAAGCTAAAAAGGTCAAGTCAACTCCCTACATAATATAAAAAGCATCAGCTGCAGTTTTTTCCCATGCGCTGTTAAATTTTTCTTAAGCATATAGGCCCGGTTTCCCGAACAGGGTTATGTTAATCCAGGACTATGCCTTAGTTATTTTGGTACATTTAAATAGTTTTTACAAACATACCTTACAAAGAAACATTACTGGTGTGCATCTTGAGACAAAACAATGGCATTAATGTTTTTAAGTTATGTCAGTGCATGCTGTTAAGATATGCATTTTAGTCTTGACGACATATCATGAAAATCTGAATTTTTCCATGTTTAAGTGCTATATTTGGGTCACCAGTGCCTGTATCAACCTAGAAAATGTGAAAAAGATCAACCCAGTAACTTAGTTTTGGTAAACCATTCTCTGCACGCATGTGAAAAACTAGATAATTGAAATCTGACTCCCCCTGTGATGTCAGAAGGGGATAATACCTGACCCTAAGGGGCGGTTTACATTTCGCCTCTAAAACCGCGACCGTCGGTTGTTTCTTGTCACATGACCTGCGGTGCGCTTGCGGCATTCTGAAAAGTTGAGATGTTTTTAACTTGATGTGATGCAGGTGGAAAAAACGAGCGCGTCGCTTCCATTATGAGGGCGCATACCGCGCGCCTAAATTTGAAAGAACTAAATTGAGCGCACAAAAGACACGAAATATGAATTGCCCTTTAATCTGCACTGGCATTTAGTGCAGAGATCAGCTCATTTGCATTTAAAGCAACACTAAAGAGTTTTTGCTCTTTGCTCCCCCTACAGGTTAGAAGCGTAATTGACCATTACCACTGTCGTAAATTCTGCAGCAATGCTGGCTCTGATTGGATTGTAGGTCTGACGTAAAGCACGTTTTTGAAGTTTTCATTCGAATTACAGGACGTACAGGACACGACGTTTGGAAACTTCTTTAGTGCGGTTTTGGCCGATAGAGGGCTGCAAAGCGAATGTGAAAGTGCCGTTCACCATGTTTCGAGTGGATTAACGACCTAAACTTTTTTGTAAACGTTATTTTAAGGAAAAAAAACCTCTTTTGTGTTGCTTTAAGGGGACACACCCAAAAACGGCACATTTTTGCTCACACCTACAAAGTGGCAATTTTAACATGTTATAATAAATTATCTATATAATATTTTGAGTTAGAACGTCACATACGTTGTCTGGGGACACCAAAGGTTTATTTGACATCTTAAAAAAGTCCCCTTTAAGACCTGTCCAAGAAACCGCCCCATTTTGTATCCATTGCTCCCTCATAATTTAATATATAACTACCTTTATTGTGTGTTTAGCTGTCCATGCATGAAAAGGGGTGAACTGCTTTTTAACAAAATGATTTAATGATGTTTGTGTGCTCCTGCAGTGTTCGTCCACAGAGGCTTTAAAACCTCAAACTAAAGGGTGAAAGATTCCCTGCATTTTAGGTTTGACTGAAGGTCACTCGTGGCCCATGAGATTTTTGCTTACACGAATCGTCTTGGTGTGAAATGAATCGGAGGTCGGGCGTGAGCGAACGAACGTAAACTTTTCGATTTTTCTATGTTCAAATAAACCCCTCATTCTTTTGTCATATATACTACATGTCGTTTCTATAAACATGAACTGCTCTGTCAATATTTCCCCTAAGCTGGGGGTATTTAGCAGAATTTGTTTTGATGATTGATCACTTTGGGACTTCCCTACGCTCATCTTAAACATATCAACCAATCAGAGGTTCTTCCAAATCTTAGGTTGACACGAGGTTAGGAAGGATTGAGGAAAGGATTAAGTGCATTGTAGTTCTTATTATAGTAATGACAGTGTGGGAATGTTGACCTTTGAACCTTTCCATTAGCTACATGGGTGTTCTGGTTCAGACAGGCCTGCATTCCAAAGCACTGCTGTTGTTCAGAATAGCAGCGCATCGGGAATATCGTAATAAATGATTGACAGGTGCACGAGCTGTATAAACTCTTTGACGGGGCAAAATGACTTGGTATGCATCGAACCCATGACCTTTTTGCAATGCTTTACCATTTGAACCATTAAATTAAAGTTTTCATTTTCTTGCAACTCTTCTTATTTTAACTTTGAAAATATGTTCACTATGAAAGTTCATGCAATGTGGACAATAATACACAGCTTGGAGATTATCATGCGCTGACATGCTGCATGGTTGTCTTGGGTGATTCTCACGAAACCATTGAAACACCACGGCACTAATGATTTTAGCTTTAAAATGTCTAATATAGTAACATTAAAAAGCATCAGAATTAACACAATACTGTGTTCTACCTTGCAAAATGTGTGATTTCCACATAAGAATTTATCATTGTAAATTTTATCTCATTTTCTGCTGAAATTCTCATTACCGCAATGTGTCCGGCTGTGTTTGAAAATGCGTTATGTTGTAATTTAATTAAATTAACACAAAAAAATTAAGAAAAAAATAAATGGATGTTTTGTTAGACTACTTTAGATGACAGAAAAAATATTTACTGAATATTCAAGTATAATAATAATGAAGAAAAATTAGGAAAATGATGTGTCCATGCCTGATGTTCTCATCCTCCGCAACACTTTTTGAGAACAGTTTAAGCACACATACAGAATTTTAATAAAGTTTGATTTTGAGTGACCAAGCACATGGACCAGTTACTTCAAGATGGCTACCAGGTAACATTTTTTTACAGTTAATTTGAAATATTGTTTTGTCAGAATGCTTACACGACATTTGATTATCATTACCGCAACAGATGCTTATTAAATGTTAATTTAATTAATAGAAGCATAATACTTTGATTTTAAATGCATGTGCAGAATCTCCAAATTATGTTCTTTCAGGTTTTTCATGCCATTTTGAAAATATGTCAGTGTTGATGTTTTCTGACTGTTGCGGTAATGAGATTTTTTAGGACTAATGTTTTAAATTATGTTACAAAAAGTGTTAAATGATAAGTAAAAGTTTTTAAATTAATGTTCCCATTTACTCCAGACTTTGTTTTTCAATGTCTGGTGGGAAAAAAAGTAAATTTAAGCAATTTTTACATTTTCATGCTTGACATTTTTAAAACCAAGTTTTCGTGAGAATCACCCTCTTAGTCTGGCGTGGCTCGGAGAAAAAAGTGTGATGCACAAGAGATGGAAATAGATGCCGACTGCAGATGTTTGTAGGTAAGAATAAATGGAGAGCTTACAGATGTGATAAATGAAAAGAGAACGAGTTGAATTGAATCATGAGGGTATGTTTAGTGCCGCTGGGCAGAAGACAGATCGTTTAGGGAGACTCAGTATGGTGTGTGAGTTTGTTAGTTAGTTTGTGCGAGGTGTGAAACGCTTGACTCAGCTCTGTTCTGAATGCCTCCATCCAAATCAGAGTGAAAACGCAAGCGTTTATCACCATCAGCCTCCTAGAGGACCTTCAGTGAGTAGAGTTGAGTGTGATTGGACGGTGTGAAGCGTTTGCTCATAGCAGATGTCTGTGTTTTATCTTTTCTTTCTAAGAGAAGAGACCATATTGACATAAACTGGCAGTGCTGTGCTTCTAGAAAAGGCCTGAAGCATTTCATGCTCACATGACTACACAAGTCAGGGAGTTAAAGTTACATTTAGTTCTGTTTCTCTATCTACCCTGAAACAACCTTTCTTTTTATCTTTCTTTTCATCCATCCATATTTTCAACTTTCTTTCTATCTTTCTATTCATCTTTCCATTCATCCTTTCTTTCTTTCGTTTCCTCCTTCCATCCATTAATCCATACATACATACATAGATACATACTTTCTTTCCTTCTTCCTTTCTTCCTTCCTTTTATATGTCTGTCTGTCTGTCTATCTATCCTTCTTCCTTCCTTTTTCATTCATTCTTTCTTTCCTTCTTTCTTTTTCCATCCATCCATCCATCTCTTTTTTTATCTTTTCATCCATACATCCTTCCTTTCTTTCTTTTTTCTTTCTCTTTTTTTTCTTTATTCCATCCATTCATCTAGCCATTCACCCATCTTCATCTTTCTATCCTTCCTTCCTTTATTTCACCTATCTAGCCTTCTTTCTTTCTTTCTGTTGATTTGTTTCCTCCTTCCATCCATTAATTGATACATACATCCTTTCTTTCTTTCCTTCGTCCTTTCTTCCTTCCTTTTATATATCTGTCTGTATGTCTATCTATCCTTCTTCCTTCCTTTTCATTCATTCTTTCTTTCCTTTTTTCTTTTTCCATCCATCCATCTATCCATCTATTTTTTTCTATCTTTTCATCCATCCATCCATCCTTCCTTTCTTTCTTTTTTCTTTCTCTTTTTTCTTTATTCTAGCCATTCACCCATCTTCATCTTTCTATCATTCCTTCCTTTATTTCATCTTTTCATCTTTCTTTCTTTCTTTCTTTTGTCATTCCATCATACATCTATCCATCCATCTATCCTTCTTTTCTTCTTTCATATATCCATCTATCTTTTCTTTTTCTATGTTTCCAGCCATCTATCCTTCCTTTCTTTCTTTTTTCTTTTTCTTTTTCTTTTTTCTTTATTCCATCCATCAATCTATCCATTCACCCATCTTTTTTCTTTCTATCCATCCTTCCTCCCTTCCTTCCCTTCTTCCATCATCAATCTATACATTCACCCATCTTTTTTTCTTTCTATTGATCTTTCCTCCCTCCCTTCCCTTCTTCCATCCATCCATTCATCCATCCATTTAGCTTTTCTTTTTTCTATTTTTCCATCCATCCATCCTTCCATCCATCCATCCATCCATCCATCCATCCATCCATCCTTCCTTCATTCCTTCCTTTTCTTTCTTTCTTTCTTTCTTTCTTTCTTTCCATCCACCCGTCTTTTTTTTCTTTCTATCTTTCTGTCCATCATTCCATCCATCCATTCATTCATCACACATATTTTTTGCTTTCTATCTTGTCATGGCATGTTTTTCATTCATCATTTCTTTCTTTCTTTCCTTCCTTCTTTCTTTCTTCCTTTTTTCTTTGCTTTTGTCTGTCTGTCTGTCTGTCTTTCTTTGTTTCATTTTTCACTCATCCATCCATCCATTCGTTCATTCATCATCTATATTTTCTGCTTTCTATCTTTCTATCCACTCATCATTTCTTTCCTTCCTTCTTTCTTTCTTTCTTTCTTTCTTTCTTCCTTCCTACCCATCTGTCCGTCTGTCTGTCTTTCTTTCTTTCCTTATTTCTTTTTTCCATCCATCCATCCATCAATCCATCTATCTTTTCTTTTTTATCTTTCCATCCTTTTTTTTCTTTCTCTTTCTTTTTTTCTTTATTCCATCCATCCATCTATCCATTCAACAATATTTTCTTCTTTTTATCTTTCTATCCATCCTTTCTACCTTTATCCCTTCCTTCCATCTTTCTTTCTTCCTTCCTTCCATCCATCCTTCTTTACTTCTTTCTTTTTTCCATCCATCCATCTATCCATCCACCCATCTTATCTTTTTTCTGTCTTTCTATCCATCAGTTCTTCCTTCCTTTCTTTCTCCCTTCCTTCCTTTCTCCCATCTTTCTTTCTAATAAAGAATAATTTTATAAAAAATGTATTTCTCTCGCTTTCTCTCTTTTTCTTTCTCCTTCTCTCTCACGCACTTTCTCTGTCTTTAATTTTCTTTGTTTGTTTGTTTTTCTTTGTCTTTTCCTCTCTGGCATACAGAGACACGTCCCCTCTTACTTATTTCAAATATTTCCCCTTTGTGTGACACAGATAAAGTAACAGCTCATCCTTTGGAGCAACATAGGAGTGAGGAAATATAAACAGCTCTGGAAGTCTCTGTGCAGCAATGTTAAACGTCTCCCATTGCAACTCCCCACCTAGCACAGCATTTACCCTGCGTATGGCATTTTGCCCAAAAAAGTGTTATATTTTGAATTCCTGAGTAGGACAACAGGAAGCAGCGTGACTGCAGTGCATACAGAGGCAGACTAAGAGCTTGGCACGGGATCAGTGTTTAAGCCTGGCTTTTACTGCAGTGGTTTATCAGGAACTAATCTCAGGAGAGTCTCGCAGCTGGAAAACGTCCAAGATCTCCATAACGTACATGCAGAAACCATCACAACCTTATTACGGCATAACGCTTCACATTACAGCTCCTATTGTGAGCCACCAGATGGAATATTATAAAATACAGTGAATTAGGCATAATTACAGCATCTCCATACGGGGCAGTGGAAGTCTTAATTACAATGCACTTACCTCATGAATAATAATGGTTACTGTATTGTGAAGTTTCATATATTGGATAATCTTGGGTATCATTTTGACTCTCTTTGTGCATATTCATAAACCAGTGATGTTGTATATATTACTGCTTCTTTATCGTGGTTAGTAAGGAGACCCTAAAATTCAAACTCCGCCGAGGACAGTGGGGTGTAATTACAGGTACTACGATCACGTAGCTAATTAAAAACCCGCTGGCTGGTTTGTCTATTTTTTGCGTTTTCTGGAACAATAATGAGTCTGTTGAATGTGCATTGATTGCCTCAGGTGGCAGACAGATTGGATAAACAAGCTTGCGTCTCCAGACTGTAGGAGCTGCGAATTCCCAGGATGCGTCTTTCTCATGACACAGCATGTGTTTGCTAATCAGTAGACAATCAGGGTTATTTTAATAATTTCGTACTTTGCGTTTCCATCACCCTTTAAATTGCGCAAATTAAAATGGTGAATTGAAAATGCAGCCATTTCGCATAAACTCCCATATATTGCAAAAAAGTTTTCGCTCGGGTGAAGTGGTTTTTAAGGCAATTCAGAAAAAATATATCCCAAAACTTGTTTTTGCATTTACAGTAGTGCTGGGCAAAGATTAATCGCGATTAATCACATACAAAATAAAAGTGATTTTTGGCATAAAATATGAGTATGTGCTGTGTGTAATTATGATGTATAAATAAATACACACACATTCATGTATGTATTTAAGAAGCATTTACATGTTTATATATATTTCTTTATATTCTATATTAAATATAAATTTAAAAATGTATATATAAGTAAAACAATTCTGAAATGAATATATGAATGTGTGTGTGGTTAAATATACATAATAATTAGACACAGTACACGCACATATATTATGCCAAAAATCACTTTTATTTTGTATGCGATTAATCGCGATTAATCTTTGCCCAGCACTAATTTACAGGTTACCTGACATGCGCAAAAGTGACATTCTTTAAATATGCCGCAATATGTTTGGTTGGAGGACGAGACAGAAAAGGTGTTTGACTTCATGCGGCGTCACAAGAACCAACAAGCACATGACCAGTGTTGGGGGTAACGCATTACAAGTAACGTGCATTACGTAATAATATTACTTCTCTGAAGCAACGAGTAAAGAAATGCATTACTTTATAAATGTAACGCATTAATATTTGAGTTTACTTTAAAAAAAAGCACTTTTCAGTTTAATGAATACGCTAAAAAATACTGAATTAAACTGAACGTAGTCACATAGATTTACGCACTTGCGTGCCTGAGCAGGAACAGTTTGAGTCAGAAACAAAGATGGCAGGCCAGAGCTTGACAATTTTGTGATGGAAACATGCAATTTCTCATTCATAATAAACGCCTGCAAGTAAGAAAAAGTAACGCAAAAGTAACGCAAAAGTAACTTAAGTATTACTTTCCATGAAAAGTAACTTCCCCGGCTAAAATTCCGGGGTTTTTTTCTCCTAGGGGGTTTTTCAACCCGGGGAGGCAGCCTTTTTGGGCTTAACTTCTATACGTTACATTAGTAATACGTTTGCTTATAATGTTGATTTATAGCCATAGCAAATTTTACTGCTTGTGCTATCGTTTATTTTGTTGTGCTATCTGTCGATTTTCTGTGCTTTTCACTGCATCTATTATGTAAAGCTGCTTTGATACAATTACCAAATTGTGAAAAGCGCTATATAAATAAAATTGAATTGAATTGAATTGAATTAATGTTTTTTTGGGGAGTAACTTAATATTGAAATTAGGGCCGGGACTCGATTAAAAAAATTAATCTAATTAATTAGAGGCTTTGTAATTAATTAATCTAAATTAATCGCATTTTAATCGCATATAATTGAGGCTCGATGTGCCGCGGTGATATATGAATTCCTTGTTGCATAGCTTACACACAACCATGCTCTTATCAACGCTTACATCCGTTCGTTTTTATAAAAAAAAATTCCCATCCACGGGGCCAACCAAAGCGATCTCATCAGCCTCTTCATTCATGTTCACTGTGGTTTGTTGTGGTCTGAAGTCATGAACGCTAGTTGGTGCTCCAGTATAATCGGTCCGCCGAAACTCATGAGAAATGTTCTGCTGTGCAAAAATAAGTGCGATTAAAATGTGTTTAAAATGTTTAACGCGTTATTTTTGTGTAATTAATTAATCTTAATTAACGCGTTAAAGTCCCGGCCCTAATTGAAATGCATTACTTTTAAAAGTAACTTTCCCCAACTTTGCACATGACATCAAAATACCTCGAGAGCGATTCGGGCTCTGTGTGCTTTGGGGTCGCTCTTGCATCGCATGTCGGTCTACGTGGTAACGTATGAACTTGAACAGACCCATTACCATGTTTTTTGGAAAGACTTATCGTGAGACAAAATTACGTTTTAGTCGCATAACATTAATTAATAAACGCCTGCAAGAAAGAAAAAGTAACGCAAAAGTAACTTTAAAGTAACTTAAGAAGTACTTTCCATGAAAAGTAACTAAGTAACGTTTTTTTGGGGAGTAACTTAAAGGAATAGTCTACTCATTTTCAATATTAAAATATGTTATTACCTTAACTAAGAACTGTTGATACCATACATATCTATGGTTGATACATCCCTCTATCATCTGTGTGCGTGCACGTAAGCGCTGGAGCGCGCTGCGACGCCTCAATAGCATTTAGCTTAGCCCCATTCATTCAATGGTACCAATCAGAGATAAAGTTAGAAGTGACCAAACACATCAATGTTTTTCCTATTTAAGACGAGTAGTTATACGAGCAAGTTTGGTGGTACAAAATAAAACGTATCGCTTTTCTAAGCGGATTTAAAAGAGGAACTATATTTTATGGCGTAATAGCACTTTTGGGAGTACTTCGACTTGGCGCAGTAACACCCTCCCTCTCCCATTATGAGAGTGAGAAGGGGAGCGGACTTTTCAGGCGAGTCGAAGTACTCCCAAAAGTGCTAATACGCCATAAAATATAGTTCCTCTTTTAAATCCGCTTAGAAAAGCGCTACGTTTTATTTTGTACCACCAAACTTGCTGGTATAACTACTCGTCTTAAATAGGAAAAACGTTGATGTGTTTGGTCACTTCTAACTTTATCTCTAAATGGTATAATTGAATGAATGGGGCTAAGCTAAATGCTATCGAAGCGTTGCAGCGCGCTCCGGCACAGATGATAGAGGGATGTATCAACAATTCTTAGTTAAGGTAATAACATATTTTAATATTGAAAATGAGTAGACTATTCCTTTAATATTGAAATGCATTACTTTTAAAAGTAACTTTCCCCAACACTGCACATGATATCAAAATACCTCGAGAGCGATTCGGGCTCTGTGTGGTTTCGGGTCGCTCTTGCAGTAATTTGATGTCAATCGCATGTCGGTCTACGCGGTACCGGATGAACTTGAACAGACCCATTACCATGTTTTTTGGAAAGACTTGTCGTGGGACAAAATTACGTTTTAGTCGCATAACATTAATTAATGTAAAACGCTATCATTTCGCAATCGTTTTAGTTTAACGTTTAGAAAATTTAGAGCTTTAAGTTTTGAGCAAATCTTTAATGAAAACAATGCTTTGTGGTGGATTAAGGGGTTTCTGTGGATTTCCTGTTGTCCGAGTTAGAAAGAAAAACGAACAAAAAAGGCAGTGCACGTGTGTGGCGTGCGTCATCACTTGTGTGTGCGCAGCGTGGAAATACCAGAGCGAAGATGGATGCAGAGGAGATTGACAGTGATCTGGTAGCTAAAAAAAACTCTACGTCTGTTGTATGGCGGTATTTTGGATTGATGATTACTGACACTGAGCAGTTGCTACATCACGTGGCAATTCGAAAACATTTCTAGTTTTACAAATACACATTTTAGCATTATCACTAAACTGCGTGTGGATTTTCCTTAAAACCCATCAAGTTGACTCATGATACCATTTATTATAATCGCAACAGCACATCGCAATATGAGCATCAATAATCGCAATGGGAAAAATTACCCAAATCGTGCAGCCCCAATTAAAATTTATTTGACACAATAACAGCATGTCTGCATTTAAAGAAATGTAAAAGTAAAGTAGCAGCTGATGGGTGACTGTCTTCCCCCAGCAACATCTGCATTTATTTGATCTGCTTCTGGAGAGCTTTGAAACTGTGGCATGAGGTTTGAGATTTTGTCTGTTTCTCTCTCACCTCTTTATATAAGTGAAGGAGAAAGTGTGTCCGTCTCTCGCCATCACCTCAGTTTCTCCTTTGGAAGTCTCTCTGGTCACAAACCAAAGAGGTCAACACCATAACATGCGAATAGTAATCATTGCTCTGTATGTTATTAGCCACAAACTAAAAAAATCATGCAACAAATGAAGTAATCCAAAACGGCAGGATTAAACTCGCCGACAAACTCGCTTCTCTGTGCTTTTGCGTGTGGCAGACCTCGAACAAAGAGCAGCCCCCCGCTTCCATGCACAAAGGAGAAGAGTCAAAATCAGCACGCTTCTGCTTTCAGGCTCGCCATCAAAAGAAAAATCGCTCACACGGTAGTATGTGGGTCTTCTGTGAAGGGTTGTTTTGTCTGTGCCATGTTTTAAATGATTGCAGTACAGGCTTGACACCCCCAACCTCACGCAGCCAATCACAGATACCTAGGTGCTTGTAGGCAAACAGCAAGGGTGTTATCACATAGGTTGAGCAAATTATAGGGTGTTATTGGTTGATAAATCCATCTAGAGTACTGTAAAGAAAAAATGAGGTTTTAAATAATGTTTTCTGCTTTTTTCTTTTCATTTTTGGCTGTGGTTCTGTTACCCTGGTGTGGTGTTGCGTACGCCCCTTCTGAATGAATAGGTCATGAGACATGTCTGGGTGGTATCACTAGCCAGTGACTTAATTACCAAATCCTCTCCCCCATTAATGCTATTAGCCAACGATCCGGGCGGCTTTTAGCTTTTTGTCTTTTAGCACCACACATTCCCACACTGCCCCCTCCGTTTTTCTCTCAATGAAATAGCAGGAAAGCCCCTTGAGGATTTCAATCCACACCCCTCTGGCGCTGTCTTTATCTGTCATTCGTACTGAGATAAATACACGCTCATGCCCCCTTTAAAACAGCACTCGCTCCCCCACCCCGTTCCTGCTGAGGAATGAGACTCAAGGATTCCTCTCGTGCCAGTTCCTTTGAACTTTGCATCTCTTTTTTTCTGTGAGAAAGAGTTCCATGCATCGGTTCTTACCAGATCTTTGTCATGGACTTACCTGCACACGCATGCAGATTCATTCAGCTATGAACATACACATACGATTCTCTTAAAGGGACAGTTCACACAAAGATGTAAGAGATATTTCGACACAAAACCTGTGTTAATTTCTTTTAAGAAATACTAATGGAAACATTTTGAATACTGTGGTGAATTTTTTGTGTGCACTTGAACACGTACATGCAACTCATGCATGACTAACGGGGCGTTCACACCAAATGTGAATTCAACGTTTTGCGCAAGTCAATGCAAAGACACGAATAGACGTAAACTAGCGCAGGGCGAATGACGCAAATTGGGCGTTGCGATTGTTGCAAAAACGTGCTCTATTTGCCTCATTGTGCATATGTACACAATTCTTGCATGACTTATGGGGCATACACACCAAACGTGAATTCAACGTTTTGTGCAAGTAGATTAAACACGGTGTCAGTGCAACGACACAAATAGACTTGAACTAGCGCGGGGCAAATGACACAAATTGGGCGTCGTGATTTGCCGCGGAAAAACGTGTGCTATTCGCGCATATGTATGCAATTCATGCATGACTAATTGGGCGTATACACCAACTGTGAATTCAAGGTTTTGCACAAGTAGATTACATACAAAGTCATTGCAAAGACACGAATAGACGCGAACAAGCGCGAGGCAAATGACGCAAATTGGGTGTCGTGATTGCCACGAAAACGTATGCTATTTGCCTCTTCATGTATATGTACGCAATTCATGCATGACTAATGGGGCATACAGACCAAACGTAAATTCAACTTTTTGCGAAAGTAGATTACATACAAAGTCAATGCAAAGACACGAATAGACGTGAACTAGCGCAGGGCGAATGATGCAAATTAGGCATTGAATTTGCTGCAAAAATGTGCGCTATTTGCCTCTTCATGCATATGTATGCAATTCATGCATGACTAATGGGGAGTACACACCAAACGTGAATTCAACTTTTTGCAAAAGTAGATTACATACAAAGTCAATGCAAAGACACGAATAGACGCGAACAAGTGCGGGAGAATGACGCAAATTGGGGGTCGTGATTGCTAAGAAAACGTGTGCTATTTGCCTCTTCATGTATATGTACGCAATTCATGCATGACTAATGGGGCATACAGACCAAACCTAAATTCAAAGTTTTGCACAAGTAGATTACATACAAAGTCAATGCAAAGACACGAATAGACGTGAACTAGCGCAGGGCGAATGACGCAAATTGGGTGTTGCGATTGCCACAAAAACATGCACTGTTCCCCTCTTTGCGCATATGTACACAATTCATGCATGACTAATGGGGCGTACACACCAAATGTAAATTCAACGTTCTGCGCAAGTAGATTACATACAAAGTCAATGCAAAGACATGAATAGACGTAAACTAGCAAGGGGGCGAATGACCAAATTGGGCGTTGGGGTTGTTGCAAAAACGTGCTCTATTTGCCTCATCGTGCATACGTACACAATACTTGCATATAACTAATGGGGCATACACACCAAACGGGAATTCAACGTTTTGCGCAAGTAGATTACATACAAAGTTAATGCAAAGACACGAATAGATGTAAACTAGCGCAGGGCGAATGACGCAAATTGGGTGTTGCGATTGCCACAAAAACATGCACTGTTCCCCTCTTTGCGCATATGTACACAATTCATGCATGACTAATGGGGCGTACACACCAAACGTAAATTCAACGTTCTGCGCAAGTAGATTACATACAAAGTCAATGCAAAGACACGAATAGACGCAAACAAGCGTGGTGCAAATGACGCGAATTGGCCGTTGCGATTGCCACAAAAACATGCACTATTTCCCTCTGCATGCATATGTACACAATTCATGCATGACTAATGGGGCGTACACACCAAACGTTAATTTAAGGTTTTGCGTAAGTAAATTACATACAAAGTCAATGCAAAGACATGAATAGACATGAACGCTCTTCGCGCAATTTGAAGATATTCAACTCAAGCAAAACATTTGCATGAAACAAAGTTAAATCGCGCAAGTAATCTAGAGCAGGAACGCGATGCTATGCACTTAAAAGTGTACAGAGCATAAGTCTTGGACAATCTCTGCCAAGGAGAGCTATGTAGACCTACAGTAAATAAATAAATATATGTGACCCCGTCTATGAAAACGAATTCCATATTTTGTAATTTTATGTTTTTAACCTAAAACATACAACCTACATAATGTTAAGACCATTCAATCTTGAAATCTTTAATTAATGCCAAAGATTGAAATCAAACTTTGATGCTCGTAATCTCATAATTAGGGTGAATAAATATTGACAGATTTTGTGTGAACTATTTCTTTAAAAGAAACACGTCCACTGTTGATATTTGACCCAGTCTCTCCTCTTCAGCTGACTGCGATCTGTCGCTCCCACCCTCCTCCTCTCCCCTCCTTCTCTCTCCCAGCCTCTGTCTCGCTCCGTCTCTTTGAGATCTCGGAGCTGTGCTCTTTGTGAAGCCGAGCACACGCCTTCACACGCTCACCGGCTTAGCGCAGCGGTCTGCGCCCACATCACAAGGACTGCGCGCGCCGGCCGAGCATGGATCGCTTTCTGGGTTTTGTCAAGCAGATC
This sequence comes from Misgurnus anguillicaudatus, assembly GCF_027580225.2. Taxonomy (NCBI): domain Eukaryota; kingdom Metazoa; phylum Chordata; class Actinopteri; order Cypriniformes; family Cobitidae; genus Misgurnus; species Misgurnus anguillicaudatus. The sequence goes on from NC_073337.2 coordinate 26,123,250, forward strand.
CGGAGGTCCAGGAGACGCAAGGGGAAAAAATACCGTCCGGAAGAGGATTATCACGAGGGTTACGAAGACGTGTATTACTACGCTTCCGAGCACCTGCACCGTAAGTGCTCCTGCTGCTTGGTTCAAAGGAGGCATGCGAGGCATTGTTTCACAAATGCGTGAATCATTAACCTGATGGTGGGAGGGAGCAGACAAACCCCGCTTCACGGCTCTTTTGGGGGGGTTTGAATTTATAATCTGTAGCTTGTAAACTCTTGGACTTGCTTACTTGTGTATTTATAAGGATGTGCTTCTCTGATGGATTGACCCTATTTGTTTTAATTGCATTGAAATTTGGACATTTATGATGACCATACTCATGTGCACACGCTGTTATTCGAGTCCTACTCGGTATGTTTGGATTGCTTGTGTTTTATCACAGGTGAGAAGTTTAAGTGTGCGCGCGTGCCTGTGCGAAGACACCGGGCATCATTTTCAACAGCTTGCCGGGTTCAGGTTACCGTAGTGCTTAGGTTTCAAATAATGTTGTCTACCATCTCTTCCATGCATGCCAAGGGTGACCAGACGCCCGGTTCACCCGGGATAGTCTTGGTTTCACAATAAAAAAAATTTTTTTAGGAAATGTTAACACTATACCAGGTTTTAGCTGTTTGTTGAATTGACTTTTTTAAACATAACATACTCATTGTCCATATAGCTGTCATCTTTAAACTCAGTAGCATTCAAAATACCCACGTAGCCTAAAGAAGTACCACACAATACGGTGTTGTTTTCTTTGTACATTTTCATTCTGAATCTGGTCATCATACTGTATGCATCCCACACATTTTAGGCTCGTGTACCCTGTTGTATATCTGAGCTGAAGTTGTTTTGGAGAGTTTTCGTGCGTAGGAGTTTAATTAGTATTGTGCACCCAATGGTACTTGCGTGTTTTGCGATTTGGGCAGGCTTCTGTTCTGTAATGACCCCAGGGCACCATGGGTAATAATAACAGGAAAGAGACCGGTCGTCCTGTAATCCTCATTCCACAGCTTTCCAGGTGAGAGACGGGCGGTCTGATAGTGGCTTAAAGCAGGTGTTAGCCAGACCTTTGTTGTGTGCATGTTGAGATAATTGAGGATGTCAAATGCATGGTGGTCTAGGAAAGCTTAGAAGCAATCATGGGAAAATTGCAGGGATTCAGAATCATAATTATTTTGATTAAAAAAGTGAAATAAGCTGTATAAGCATGCATATGCTTGTGTGAGGCTTTGTGCATATCAGGTTTATCTGCAAAGTCCTCACAAGGTTAGCTAATATCCGCTACTTGGTACAGTGCATACAGGCACAACATTGCATTGCTGTAATTATACAAGCCTTTGGCGCATAAGTATATTTACAAAAAAACATGATTTTTTGGTTATTTATTGGATTATTATTAGGGGTGTACAGGTTACATGTATTTGTACCGAACTGTTTTGGTACAAGATGGAAATATTAAGTTCATTTAGCAAAGCCGCTAAAAGCTAACCCTTTTTTTTTCCATCTTACTGCACTACTTTTCCAGTGCTTTTCTATGTAAAGACGCTCTCAACGGATGTGGTTTGAACGCTACCTGTATGTGCATGTGCTCGTGCCTATTGCAATGTTTAGCACACGAGCGGCGAGTCTTGAGAATTTGCAGGCAACTTTTGTAGGCAGCGCAGCTCAATGTCCGAATCTAGTATTTAGTTACTTCCTAAACTTCCTTTAGTTACTAAAATATACTTCCTGTCTCCTGAGATACCTTCATTGCCTTGTCCCATGATTCTATGTGTGAGTGTGTGCTGGGAATGTGATTGGTCGAGTCTGGTTAAGTTCGAAAACATAAGAGGACGACCAAGAAAGCGGCTGGAGCACAAACTTAAAGGAACAGTATGTAGGATTGTGGCCAAAAGTGGTATTGCAATCACAAAACGTGTGGCTAAAACTGGTACTGCAATCACACAACTGGTGGCCAATACACAAAATGACAACATAAACATCAGTTGAGGGCTGCAACTCCACTTTTTAAATGACTATATCCTGGCCAGACCACTGTTGTCAGTGATATAAGTATTTGAAATGAGAATTATTTCTTAATGTCTAGTGATATATCAGGGCCATTTTATGATTCATTGATATACATTTCTTACATACTGTTCCTTTAAATAAGGTTATATTTTTAGTTTTTACACCTTTTCATTACATTTCTATTGAGAAATTAGTATTGTAGTTTAAAGGATTCGTTATTACAAATTATAAAACGGCTGGTTCCAATCCTTGATTCTGATTGGTCAACAGGTGTGCTTTATTCACAATAAAACACTGCTATGACCGCTTCACCCAACGGTTCTATTTAATATCACTGCGCCCTTAGCAACACCCTTAGCAACACATAAACATATAATGAGACAAAGTCTGAGAACAGTTTGTTGTTTTTATTTGAGCTTTCATGTTGTTGTTCGCAGTCAGGGACTATTTTTTCTAGCGGGAGGAATGCTTTTATTGATTTAACTTCATGAAAGTTGCACTAATATTTTTTTTACTTTAATATTGTGTGGTAACCGTTTTATAAAAGCAATAAGGTACTCGAGGCAAGTGCTGTATCGTGAATAAGTAACGGCTGAAGGGCGTTGTTAGGCACGACGCGAAGCGGAGTTACTTATTCACGATACAGCACAGCCTCTCGTACCTTATTGCTTACTAACGTGTTTATATATTTTTTAACTAAATTCCGCTACGCTGCCTATAAATGCTGTCCCAATTCGTTTCCCAGAGCTGCCTAACCTTTCGGACCATAGACTGTAAAAAAATATGGACGTAGTGTCCGTGACTTCACCCATAGGTTTCTGAAGATCATTTTTTAAGCTTAAAGTAGGCGTTGCCTGCCGTCGCCATCGTAACCTCGCGTCACCACGAATCACTCACGGATATCCGAAAATGTGTAAAAAGGTGGGATGCGGGTGAAGCTGAGGTGACTGGATGCTGAAACCACGCCCGTCTAGCTCGACTCTAGTGACAACAGTGGCTGTTCAACGGTCACTCAAGTGGCCACACCCTTAATTATGCATAACTTTAAGGCTTAATATCATTTAAACGGATGAGTTACGAAAAAATTCGTGATTGCAATTTTTGTACCAGGCTGTAAACATAATATATTTTACTGTAAAGTTGGCCATTTTAATATGGAGGTTTATGGGGATTGACTCCCTTTTGAAGCCAGCCTCTAGCTGCCAGTCATTGAATTGCAGTTTAAATCACTTCCGTATGGGCTTCATCACGGAGATATCGGAAGGTTTCCCCTCGTTTCAGACACAGCCAATGTCAGGTCCAGAACAGTGGACCAATGAGGAAACCCTGAAGGTGGGACATGCGTTACAAAGTTTTGTTTACAGTAGCGTGCAACTTTCCGCTGTTCCCTCATGTTTTATTTTATTCTTATTTACTATTTTTAAATCAAGCACGTGTTTTTTAAATCAGTTTTGAAATGATTTTTTTAGTATATACAAACTGTTCATGTTTACAAATAAATAATAAACGACAAGTAATTTTATGTTTCGCATTACTTCCCTCTAACTGTACCAAAACTGAACCGAACCGTGAAAAAACTGAGGTATGTAGCGAACCGTGAATCTGTGTACCGGAGATTCTAATAATAAAAGTCAAAAGAAGTCTTTATCATGATGAAACCACCATGTGTTTTCTCCAGTAAAAATGTCAGGGATTGTTTTAGACTACTGAATCAGTCACGGAGAGCTTAATCAGACCAAGCACTACCCAATATGTATTCATTTATCACAGTTGATTAGCAATGTTAATGTAACCGTCAGCACTGTGAAAGAAAAGACAAATCTGCAAACAACTTAACCTACTTGCTAAGCTGCAGCATTGTTAACTTTAATTGAAAATGACCAATTAAACAAATTGCACAGTTGAACCCATTTACGTTCCACTTTTGTTTGGTTTCGTTTCACTTTGCATTAATCGTACTAAATTAATCTTGATCAACATGTTGCGCTGCTTATGATGCTAGCCAAAAGCTGCAACCTGTTCTCTAAACGGCTTCTCCTTTTGCAAGTGCGAGTTTTAATGTCAGGTGTTCGCTTTGATATGCGGCGGTGAAAGGCTCGGTACGGAAACATGAAATTAGATGCATAATTGGCCCAGCTGGAGGCCAAGAGAGTCATGTGGAGAAAGTGAAGGAATAATTGGCGTTTGAAATATTTTTAGATTGTTGGGTAGATGTGGGGATGTCGGTTTGGCTTAAAGGTGCCAAAGAATGCATTTAAATAATATGTTAAATTGTTCTCTGATATCTGCAAAAATTACCCAGAGATGGTTTTACATGTCTATTTACAACCCTGGGATTTGGACTTAAATGGTCTGTTATTACCTTATTTGGAATGGTCATGAATAATAATGTTGACCTCTGCTCTGATTGGCTGTTTCAGAGAGTAGCTCATTTCAGTAGCTCTTTGTGTGTAAACAGACCTTATGTTTGAGCCTGTATCAGACAAAAATACCAAATTTTAAGAATAATCAATTGTTTGGAAAGTATGGACCTGCAACGCATAACTGTAATGCCAATAGTAGAACTTCAGCCTAAACGTTAGCATATAGCATTAACTAGCATATAGTGCTAACTCCGCAGTCACAACGTCATTGTAACAACATTGTACTTAATTTAATGCTGGGGCGTACATTCGACTGTAATGTCACAGTCGGTGTTATGTTGAGATTGGCCTGTTTTCTAGCGCTCATTTGCATGCACAAGGTTAACATAAGAATGAGGAAACAATTGCATTTGATGCTCACGATATGTCATTACCATGTACAGAATTATTCATCTATGCCTAGGTTAACACAGTTTTACATTCTATGGCACCTTTAATGCTTTAGGTGTGGGTTAAATCTAATTGGAAAGTAAACTAGCGATGCTGATTTTTAAATCAAAAAGGCTCGGCTGAGTCCGCTCGATGGGTGCAAATGGATCAGCCGCTAATTAACCCACGACAAAACCGTGGAAATGTCGCACTTGGACTCCCTCCCCTAAGCCCAGCCCACCCCAGGATCCCTTGTATCGCTTCTGTCTCTTTTTTTTTGTATAATTCACTAAAATATTTCCTTCGCATTTATCAAATTCCCTGTTGCTGTTATTTTTTGATTCAGTTAATTCTGGTACCGGTGGGCTACACTTTGGGGGTGTCTGCAGTTTGATAAATGGCCCATATCATCGTAACAAAGGTATAGCAGAAAGACTGAATATGTTAGTTGTTGTATTCATGAGCTTAGAGATGACAGAACAGGGCGTCCTAGTAGAGGTGACCTAGTGTTGTTTGGCATTTCCATTTATTTCAAGCGAAATTTGTTTCGCACTCGTTTTCCAATTCACGCACCTAGTTTGCAGCTTTGAAGTGAAATTAGTTTCTGCACCTCGCTTGCAAACGTCTCCACTTTACCTCGGAGCAATGTTACCCAGCACGTGTAAACATTTTATATATTAGTTTTTTTAAACTCTGTTGTTGTTTTTCAAGAGAGCGAATCCTGAAATGAAACATAAGCCCTGTTCTTTCAGGGTTCAGGGTTAGTGTCCTTTCCCTGCTGCGTGGTTCCCAGAAACCTAATGCTCAGCATTCATTTTGCTTGTTTGTTTTTTCCTTTGTTCACAGGATAGTCAAGTCTATTGGTTTTGCAAGGATGCTCGACTTCATGGTTAAAGTAAATGTCGACACAGTCAGTTAATCAAGTATAATATATGAGTCGATTAATATGTTTATTTATTCATTTACATTCTGTTTATGCATTTGACAGACACTTTTACTTGCAGTGCAAGATTTTTTCTCAATATGGAGATCAAACCCATGGTTTTTGTGTTGAAAACAATTGAGCTACAGGAACCAATCAGTGTCTGTGGTACATTTGAAGAGTTAAGATGCAAAACCCTCTAAGTGCGTCTGACATGTTTTCTTGTAAATGAGCATTTTAATCAGGCTATTATGTTTAGGTTCAGTATTTTCACTTTAAAGGTTCAGTGTGTAATTTTAAGAAGGATCTTTTGACAGAAATGCAAAATAATATACAAAACTATATTATCAGGGGTGTATAAAGACCTTTCATAATGAACCGTTATGTGTTTATTACCTTAGAACGAGACCTTTTTATCTCCATACACAGAGGGTCCCCTTACATGGAAGTCGCCATTTTTCGTTGCCATTTTTCTACAGAAGCCCTTAACGGACAATTTCTTTTTATAAGTTGTCTCTGACGATGACATTTTTGTCCGGTGGTGGCTACCGTAGCTTCTCTATGTGTTTCACAAGCGAGGGGTGAGCCATGGACTAAGCCGTTGGTTGCAATTCGCAACCTCACCACTAGATGGCGCTAACATTTACACACTGCACCTTTAATGGCTACGTAAAGGTTATTAGTCAGTTATTGAAAATACTTATTTTTTTTTACAAAAGTCACTTTGGTCATTTAATTTCATTTAACTGTCTTTCGCTGCAAAACCCTCTAAGTCCATGTACGTTTTTTGGAAAAATCTCCACTTTGACCCCCCCCACACTTTGGACAAGACACAGTTGTGTTCAGGTCCAAGTATTCACAAGGGACCCGAGTTTAAATATGATAAAATATTTCAAATAATGAAAAAGGTAAAAATTAAGAAACTGAAGCACACATTAGGGGGCACTGTGATGCATGTGACTGCCACATTATTCGAGTTGTCCCTCAAAAGTGGACCCAAGTTTAAAGGAAATATTTTACTATGTCCTTACCTCAGATTAGATGAATTAATACATCCCTATCTTTTTTCAATGTGTGCACTTACTTTTTGTACAGCGCGTCGTGAAAGTGTTAGCATTTAGCCTAGCCCCATTCATTCCTTAGGATCCACACAGCGATGAATTTAGAAGCCACCAAACACTTTCATGTTTTCCCTATTTAAAGACTGTTACATGAGTAGTTACACGAGTAAGTATGGTGGCACAAAATAAAACGTGGGGATTTTTTAAGCAGATAAAATGAGAACTATATTGTATAGCGGAAGAGCGCACTCATTTTTAATCCACTTAAAAATCACCCCGTTTTATTTTGTGCCACCATACTTACTTGTGTAACTACTCATGTAACAGTCTTTAAATAGGGAAAACATGGAAGTGTTTAGTGGCTGCTAAATTCATCCCTGTTTGGATCCTAAGGAATGAATGGGGCTAGGCTAAATGCTAACACATTCACGACACGCTGTACAAAGATTAAGTGCATACATTGAAAAAATATAGGGATGTATTAATTCATCTAAGTTGAGGTAAGAACATAGTAAAATATTGAAAATTGTGGTGTTTTCCTTTAAATTTGATCCACCGTCATTTCACATTCGTCGTCTTTGAGGACTTTGCTGAAAAATTAATGTGGCTTTCAACAAATTTTGACAACAAAACAGTATTTCTGAATGAACTGAGTCTGGGATTAAGCAGAAAAAGTATTTAATTAACATATAATACGTGCCGAGAGCTTTTAGTTAATGTGATTATTTCATTTTTGACAAAGGTGGCCTTTTAGCAGCTTTTGTATCTGAGCTCTACATTTGTTTGTTTGTTTCAACTTACATTATAAAACTTTGTTTAAAAAATCACTGATTTATAGCAATAATGCTGTGTCTGTGTTATATAATGTGTACTGTACACAAGCGTTGTCCTTGCAGTTTATGTTGTATAGCCAAAACCCCCTTATCTTGCGCTAATCCTTAGTGAGTTTGCATTGGTGAGTTACCCGCAAAGACTGCTGCGGCAGACCGCATTTGCATCCTAAAAGAGAGAGGCAGCACTTTTAACAGAAATCTCAAAGGAGCTGAGAGCAAAACAAGTAAATGGCATATCAAAGCAGACGTTTCACTAGTAGGTCACATGAAACCCTGAAGAAAATAAATAAAAACATGATTTTGACAGTAAACAGAAACAAAACGTTTCCTTCTGATAAAATGTTAATTTGTTCCATCCAATATGAATTCTGACAGCTCGACTATTTAATTTCTATTAGCAGCAGACAGCTGAAAAGGCAACAAAGGATTTTTTCCCCTACCAAACAATACAGTGAAAGCTTTCTGTTGGTGTTGCTGAATCACTACTGTATTGTTCTCGCAACTCCTTTACAGATTAAGCGTCACACCATTGCTCTTTCCAAAAATGCAATTTAAGCAGCCACAAATGAACATCTTCCCATAACGCCCTCCAAATCCTTCTGGAACAATGGCAGCGTTTCCTGAAATATTGTTATGGGGCTCTGCTGTTACGCGGTAGCAGCTGTTTCAGGACCGCGTTTGCTAAAGATGGACAAAGTTTGGCATTTTAACAGCCTGCTCGCACCTTGTAGGTGATAACAAGGGCTGACGGTCCCTCCTCAGTTGTCCGCAGTCACCGTTCACACGTCAGCTGATGTTTCTGCACGCAATTAATGTAATTAATGCAAGTTTACTTCTTTTAAACAGCGGTGGGGTATTGTGTTGTCACCATGGTATAAAATGTCGTTGGCACACTTTTAAAGTTAATCTTTTGTCTATTTGTCTTTTGCATTAAGTTAAGGGCAACTTTTCTTAGACGTCCACAGTATCAATAACAACAGAGTCCTTTTACTGTACTTTGTGATAACAAAGAAAATAAATCACATGTAAATTATCTCTTTGTTCATATATCATATCTAACATTATTGAACTGAACTAACGTTATTTGTATAAAATGAATGTCTCAATGTTTGTCTGGCTGACAAACCTCTCCACACAGTTGTGATCCATGCTCGCCGTCTCCCTTCGTGTTTAGCATGCCGAAAAAAAATTATTTTCTACAAGGTATTTGTTTCAGAGATCACTTTAGCCAATAGCCAGACCAATAAATGAATACAGACCGGAAGTTCACGTCGCTTCAGGCATGTAACAGCGACAATGCGCATGTGTCAGATTAAATCGTTTATAGACGATAACTAGAAATATAGTTGTTAATTAAATGAAATCGTTATTAATTAAAAAGAATAGCGGACTTCACACCACAACTAAAACAATAAAGATACAAGGAACAATATCGTTGGTATCACTTTTGGGGGCATAATTTTTTTCTAGTGGATGAACAATAACTGTTTACAGCCGATCAAATCTATATGAATTTAAAGTGCTTGCGTATTTGAAAAACAACAGCATATATACACATTTAAAGACAAGCAAACAGATGCAAATGTTTTTATTAGTAGAAATCTAGAAAATTACTTGCCATTAACAGTAAATGATTTGCGCTAATGCTGTGGTGCGCAAGCAAATTAATATAATATTATCGCCTGGTGGTGTGGACTCTGATACAGTTATCATTATAGTCAACGTTATTACTATTGTTAAAATGTGAACGGCCCTTTTGTCATTGCGCACTTTTGATAAACCGTGCCTTGTTGAATAAATTACATTAGCCTAACTTAGAACTACGTTAAATTACATATACGTTACGTTACATATACGTTACATATTTACTCCGCTCACTTATTCGCTGCTACTTTGTTGTCCTATGATTTTTCTGTTTTCTCTGGTTTTTATTAATGTAAAGCTGCTTTGGAACAATTAAACAATTGTGAAATCGCTATATAAATAAAATTTAATTGAATGTCTCAGTGTTAGCTACAGTTCCTTGAGTCCTTGCCTGGCTGACGAACCTCTCCGCACAGTTGTGATCCATGCTCGCCGTCTCCCTTCGTCTTTAGCATACCGAAAATTTTATTTTCTACAAGGTATTCATTTCAGAGATCACTTTAGCCAATAGTCAGACCAATAAATAAATACAGACCGGAAGTTCACGTCGCTTCAGGCATGTAACAGCGGCAATGCACGTGCGTCCGATGAAACCGTCTATAGACGATAACTATAAGTATCGTTTTTAAAAATTGTTATAAATAAAAAAATAGCGGAGTACACACCACAACTAAAACAATAAAGAACGATATCGTTGGTATCAGTTTCGGAGGGTTATTTTTTCTAGCTGATGAGCAATAAAGCCAATCAAATCTATATAAATTGATATAATAAAATCTATATAAAAGTGCTTGCGTATTTGAAATTACAGACGACGTGGTGGAGAACAGAATTTATACATGTTCAATGTACACACATGCAAACGTTTTTATTATTAGAAATCTAGAAAATTAGTTACCAGTCAATGATTTGTGCTAATGCTGTAGTGCGCAAGCGAGTTAATATAATGTCACTAATCACTATTGTTAAAATGTGAACGGCCCTTTTGTCATTGCGCACTTTTGATAAACTGTGCCTTGTTGAATAAATTACATTAACTTAACTTAGAACTACGTTAAATTACATATACGTTACGTTACATATACGTTACGTTACATATGCATAACATTGTTACTCGGCTCACGAATTTGCTGCTACTTTGTTGTCCTACGATTTTTCGTTTTTTCCCTCTTTTTATTAATGTAAAGCTGCTTTGGAACAATTAAACAAATGTAAAAAGCGCTATATAAATAAAATGTAATTGAATGTCTCTTGAAAAAGGCATTTCTCAAAATTAAGTTGTAACGCAAGTACATACAGAAATGTTCAAGTCTCGTCAGCCCACTCCAATTCACAATGGTAAGATTATAATAATGATTTATAATTTGAGCTGTTAGACTGGTTTTTATTGGAAACATGTGAGTTTGACGTCTTTTGATTTCAACGCACATAAAGATAAATAATGTAGGCTGCCATGTTGAGATCACATGATCAGCTACACACTACTACGAAATGTCCTAAAGTGACTTCAATGAAGATATGTGGCTTTCTGTTTCTGTCTTTAATTTTTAAGGCAAATTGTGCAAACTCAGCTGTCACGCTGCCACACTGCCCCATTTACTGGGCCTGTGCAGTGTGTACTGTAAGTCGACCTCCTCATCATCCTGGAAATGTCCTTTTTGAAGCAAAGGCGTAACCTATTATCTCCCCCATTTCTCTGCGTGTGATAGAGCCTTTAGCACCAAAATGACATGATGAATTCTGATGTGCTGTGTAAGAGCCATTAGGAATGCATTAAGTATTCATTTTCAATGGCAGCTGTATGTAATCTGTTGGGTGAGTCTGCGTCCCAGGCCTTCAGAGTAACCGAATCTATCTTTTGGCGAATTGATGGTTTCTCTCTTCACCGTTCTCTCTTCAAACTGACATTTTCGGATAAGCAGAGTAAACAACAGCAATATTAACTTCGGCTGATGGCATCTTAACCCTGCAATCACGCCGCAGGCCCCTGAGAAATTATACTTCCTATTGCTGTCAGGTGGGCTATCGTTGTTATTTTTCAATTTGCTTTTCACAAGTGTATCTCCGAAGCTTATCTCGCACCAAAAAGCTGTGGTTCATAACCTGCTAAGTCTTGTTTTAGGAGGGGGCAAACATTTTCACAGGTATTTTAGGCTTATGTATATTACATTACCACCCGTAAAGACTGTATGCTTACATCTGATTTACAGATACATTCAGCAGCTGGTAGGGAATGGGAATTATGCTATTCCCATTTGCTACCAGTGTATCATGAGGAATATGGGCTTAGAACCTAGATTTAGGAATTCCTGTGTAGCACTTCCCATTCCGTACACTGGTAGGGAATGGGAATTATGCTATTCCCATTCGCTACCAGTGTATCATGAGGAATATGGGCTTAGAACCTAGATTTAGGAATTCCTGTGTAGCACTTCCCATTCCGTACACTGGTAGGGAATGGGAATTATGCTATTCCCATTCCCTACCAATGTATCATGAGGAACATGGGCTTAGAACCTAGATTTAGGAATTCCTGTGTAGCACTTCCAATTCCGTACACTGGTAGGGAATGGGAATTATGCTATTCCCATTCGCTACCAGTGTATCGTGAGAAACATGGGCTTATAACCTAGATTTAGGAATTCCTGTGTAGCACTTCCCATTCCGTACACTGGTAGGGAATAGGAATTATGCTATTCCCATTCTGTACCAGTGTATCATGAGGAATATGGGGTTAGAACCTAGATTTAGGAATTCTTGTGTAGCACTTCTCATTCCATACACTGGTAGGGAATTGGAATTATGCTATTCCCATTCCCTACCAGCACATCATGAGGAATATGGGCTTAGAACCTAGATTTAGGAATTCCTGTGTAGCACTTCCCATTCCGTACACTGGTAGGGAATGGGAATTATGCTATTCCCATTCGCTACCAGTGTATCATGAGGAATATGGGCTTAGAACCTAGATTTAGGAATTCCTGTGTAGCACTTCCCATTCCGTACACTGGTAGGGAATGGGAATTATGCTATTCCCATTCCCTACCAGTGTATCATGAGGAACATGGGCTTAGAACCTAGATTTAGGAATTCCTGTGTAGCACTTCCAATTCCGTACACTGGTAGGGAATGGGAATTATGCTATTCCCATTCGCTACCAGTGTATCATGAGAAACATGGGCTTATAACCTAGATTTAGGAATTCCTGTGTAGCACTTCCCATTCCGTACACTGGTAGGGAATGGGAATTATGCTATTCCCATTCCGTACCAGTGTATCATGAGGAATATGGGGTTAGAACCTAGATTTAGGAATTCTTGTGTAGCACTTCTCATTCCATACACTGGTAGGGAATTGGAATTATGCTATTCCCATTCCCTACCAGCACATCATGAGGAATATGGGCTTAGAACCTAGATTTAGGAATTCCTGTGTAGCACTTCCCATTCCGTACACTGGTAGGGAATGGGAATTATGCTATTCCCATTCCCTTACCAGTGTATCATAAGGAATATGGGCTTAAAACCTAGATTTAGGAATTCCTGTGTAGCAGTTCTCCTTCCATACACTGGTAGGGAATAGGAATTATGCTATTCCCCTTCCCTACCAGCGTATCATGAGGAATATGGGCTTAGAACCTAGATTTAGGAATTCCTGTGTAGCACTTCCCATTCTGTACACTGGTAGGGAATGGGAATTATGCTACTCCCATTCCCTACCAGTGTATCATGAGAAACATGGGCTCATAACCTAGATTTAAGAATTCCTGTGTAGCACTTCCCATTCCATACACTGGTAGGGAATGGGAATTATGCAATTCCCATTCCCTACCAGTGTATCATAAGGAATATGGGCTTAAAACCTAGATTTAGGAATTCCCTTGTAGCACTTAGACAAATGGATTTGCACTTCGCATCTAATGGTCCACTATTCCTGCCCGGAGCCTTTAAGAAGTACACAAATGCGAGTTTTCTCCTGCACTCCCTTTCGCTTGATCAAATCCCTCTTTTATTTTCATCTCGTTCCCTTTCCATTTCTCTGATTTCACTATCGGCATGATCCATCAACTCGGATAAGTCTAATAAATGCCTTGTGTGTACGGCACAGCACTGTAGGCGGTACTTTGGTTGTAGCTATTTCTCTGTCTGCATGAACGGTTTTGTCAGCGGTGATGATCTTCAAATCGGATTTCGTTGTAGGCGTGCAGGCAATGACGTTTTTGCAAATTTGTCTGAATAGGTTTTAAAGGTAGTGGTTACCCAAAAATGAATCTTCTAATTATTTACACACCCTTATATCATTACAAAACTATATGACTTTTATGTCTTCTGTGGGACCTGTAAGGTGGAAGTTTTTTGGAGCGTCTGGGCTGCTCTCATCCGTGTAATAAAAGTGGATGGGTACCGAGGGTCAGAACATAAAAGCACTATAAAAGCATCATAAATGTAAGTCATATACAAACTACACAGGTATGTTTAAATTCATCTGAACCTATATGTTTTATTTAAGGAATCTTTCATGAAAGCATCGGTCACAATTTAACTTAGACATTCTGCTATGAATAAACTCCTATTCATGTATGCGACAAGAGAAAGTCATAAAGGTTTGGAGATGAATGCGCTTGAATAAATGATGACACAAATTTAATATCTGGTTGAACTGATCTTTTTAAACCAGTCACTTTGACATGGTTTTAATTTAGTGTGTGGCTTCTTCCATAGGGACTTAGAGTATTAGTTGAGCCTTAGGTTGTTTGAAATTGCTTTAGTGAAAGTCTTGAGAAATCTGTTAAGCCCTGCTTAGCCCTGAATGCTTGTAGGCAATGGATAAGCATCATACACTTGTATTATTGGATATGAATGCGCATCATTTCATGACAATACCCTGTGTTTTGGTGACCCATGCAGTGGGGCTGCGTAACCCTAGTATACAGGCAATTAGAGTTGCAACGGGGTGGTATTTCCGGACACTTTCCATGGGAACTTAATCTGGAAAATTTTGGAACTATTCCAATTGGAAACTTAGCAGGAATGTCTGGGAATTTAGGGAAGTTTATATAAACTATATCATAAGCATTTTGTTTGGTCAAAAGCAGACATGCATGCAAATTAATAACAATTTTGAAAAATCCTGATGCTTGCGCTCACCAAGCCTGGATTTATTTGATCAAAATCCTTTTGAAATCATATGAATGATTTTCATCAAATAAATGCAGGCTTGATGAGCATAAGAGACTTATTTCAAAAACATTAAAAACAGTAATGTGTCCAAACTTTTGGGTGGGTTTTGGGTACTTTTTAAATTATCTCACACCTAAATGTTTTCTCAGTCAATGTATTTGTCTTTACTGTTGTATAATGTTGTTGGACACTAGATTTTTAAAACTATTTTTAAGTTCCCTCTTATAGGAAACTCTGCAGTTTTTTCAAATTCCCAGATTATTCCCATTAATTCCCAGTGCTTAGCCTTGAATGCTTGTATGCAATGGATAAGCATCATACACTTGTATTATTGAATATGAATGCACATCATTTCATGACAATACCATGAGGTTTGGTGACCCATGCAGTGGGGCTGTGTAACCCTAGTATACAGGCAATTAGGGTTGCAAAGGGGTGGAATTTCCGCACACTTTCCATTTGAACTTAATCTGGAAAATTTTGGAAATATTCCAAATTGGAAACTAAACGGGAATTTATGGGACTTAAAGATGCAGTGTGTAAATTTTAGCGGCATCTAGTGGTGAGGATACGAATTTCAACCAACGTTTCAGTCCACTGTTTACCGTAATGCATAGAGAAGCTACGGTAGCCGCCACCAGACAAACATGTCATTGTTGGAGACAACTTGGTAAAAAAAGTTTGTCCGTTAATGGCTTCTGTAGAAACAAAATGGCGACTTCCATGTAAGGGGACCCTTGGTGTATGTAGATAAAAGCATCTCTTCTAAGGTAATAAAAACATAACAGTTCATTATGAAAGGTGTTTATACACCACTGAAAATATAGTTATGTATTTTATATTGCATTTCTGTCAAAAGATACACAAATACATGTTACACACTGCACCTTTAACAGGAATTTATGGGAATTATTTGGAAATTTATATATAAACTATATCATACAAACATAAGCATTTTGTTTGGGCAAAAGCAGACATGGTACCCGGTTCGAGCGCCGGCTAGGTCAGGTGGCCTTTCTGTTTGGAGTTTGCATGTTCTCCCTGTGTCAGCGTAGGTTTACTCCGGGTACTCCGGTTTCTTCCAACAGCCCAAAAACATGCAATTTTGGCAAATTGGAGATGCCAAATTGTCCCTCCCGCAACCTGATTAACTATAAAACTTGTGTATGAATTAGCCAGTTCTCGCCATGAATATAGCCATAGATGCTGGAATAGTGTAAAGAATAAAGAAAGAAAGAAAGAAAGAAAAGCAGACATGCATGGTCATTTTTAAAAATTTTAACGAATCCTGATGCTTACGCTCATCAAGCCTGGATTTATTTGATCAAAAATCCTTCAGAAATCATTCTTATATGAGTGATTCTAAAGGATTTTTGATCAAATAAATACAGGCTTGATGAAAGACTTCTTTCAGAAACATTAAAAACAGTAATGTTTCGAAACGTTTGGGTGGGATTTGGGTACTTTTTTAATTATCTTACCTGAATGTTTGCTCAGTCGGTGTATTTGACTTTACAGTGAGTGGTATAATGTTTTTGGACACTAGCTTACACTCAGCCCAAGGAAGTTTTTCAGAATTTATGTAATTACATGCAAATTTGACATTATTTTGTGCACAGGATTCAAGAAATGATCTGTGCATGTTATGGAAGAATACAAGTACATGCAGGGGGTGTAGCCTTAATGGCCTTTTAATAAGCAATGTGCTGTGTGCATGTGACCGAAGAATGTGCAGGGTAGAAATTCAACTGAAATTGCATTAAATCTTGTTATCAGTCCTTCCAGAAAAACGCTGAGTTTTTTTGTGATTGTTGCGGGCAAAAATCCTCGATTTTGCGGCACGTTTTCTTAAGAAATGCGATGGAATATGCGGGATATGTATGCAATTTATGCGATGGAATTGCGGGAATTTGCGAAAATTGCGGAACTTGCAAAAACTGCGGAAACTTGCAAAAGCTGCAATGATGTTCACGTCACATAATCACGTCACTTCATAACGTTCCCATGGCAATAGGGGACATGGCTGCGCTTTTGGGAAGTAAATGCAACATTTTTCAACTTTCTGCTAATATATATGTGACTTTTTGCTATGAAAATGCGGAGATTATGAAATCATGCAAGCCCCGCATATTTTGTGCGCGGAAATATCTAAATAATGCGGCGAAAGTGCGTCGTATTTGGAAAAAATGCAGCCCCGCATAATTATGAGGACTTTGTCTAATTATGCAATATATCGCACAATCGCGTTTTTCTGGAGGGACTATGTTATGTTAAACATAATAATGATGCAAGATTTTTTTTACTATTTTTAAGTTTCTTGTTGTAGGAAACTCTGCAGCTTTTCAAAGTTTCCAGATTTTTCCCATTTATTCCTCTTAATTCCAATATATTCCCGATAATTCCCATGAAAAGTTTCCAGCCTTAAATAATTCCCAGAATTTTGCAACCCTACAGGAAATATATTTGCCTTTATATAATTACATAATGGGGCAGTTTCCTTTACATTTCTTTTTAGTCCCAGATTAAAATGCATGTTTGAGAACATCTTGCACTGAAGTCTTAACATATTAATGCCATTGTTTTGCCTCAAGATGCACACTAGTATTGTTTTTTGTAAGGTTTGTTTGTAAAAACTACTTAAATGTCCTAATATAACTAAGGCCAAGTCCTGAATTAACCTAATCCCTGTCAGGGAATGTCAGTTAATAGCTCCTGTTTCTGACACGTCAGGCTGTTTTATAAGCATCTCGTCATTCTATGCCCACATTTGCAGTTCAGGTGGCAGCTGCAAAAATGATTGAATTGAGTACAGTTTAGTAAAAGTGTTTGGTTTTTGAACAGTATAGCCATTAGTGTCACACTACATCAGACCACGATCAGCACTTTCGGTCTATTACAGTTTCTGTTGGCTGTTACTCGCAGGCCGCATTTGCGAAGGTAGTCGAGTTGTCTGAGTCAGCGCCTCAACAAACTCAAAGTCTCACCCACCTAACATGATTAATCAGTGCAACTGCATATCAACTGCTTGATATGCTGGCTTTAAGCCAAGGCAGATGTTTGAAAAACCAAGAGTGAGGAATAGAGAAAATTATTGAAAGAGATGCAATCGAATTGCAAATAAGACTTGGCAGGATTGACCTGAGGGGGTTTTATTAAGGATCTCTAAGGGTGTGCATTTATAATATGGTTGCCAATCGTGTTGGGATGATAAATACAGTAATGAATAATAAATGAGCCGGATTTATAACCTCCGAAATGGCTTAGAATTTGTTTACATATATCCTACATAGCTCAGTGAGTATTGAGCATTGCGTTATAATCGCAAAGGTTGTGGGTTCTGACCTAGGAAACACTTTGCAGTGCACTGTCGCTTTGGATAAAAGCGTCTGCCAAATGCAATGCATAAATGTAATTTTTAAGAGTGAGTTTGGTTAATATGTGGATAGGGCTGGGCGATTTGACCTAAAATCAAAACCTCGGTTAATCTAACATTTGACATCGGTTACGATTAATAAACGATTATTTTTTTGCCTCATAGTTCACTGACAAGGTTGGAAAGTTTAGGGCACACCTTAAATCAGCCTGCAATGCAATTATTCACATTTTTCCCAAAATAACTGCATTACTGAAAAATATTAAATAGACTTAACTCTATGCAGATGTTGCATGTCATTATGTACAATTGATGAAACTTTCAGAATGGGAAGTTATGAACCAAAGAATCATACAACCCCCATGACTAATTATAGACATAAGATACATACATAATAAGTTGTATCCAGATAGCATATTGTAATGAGATGAGTGTGGCAAAATACATACTTGGACTGTATCCTTTACACGTTTCTTGTATTCAATCAATTTTTTCTTAACTGGGCACTGATGTCTAAGCCATTTATTCTCATCTGTAATGCCTTTGGTGTTAATGTAGACTAGAAGTTCTCCCGTTCTCTCTCTCCGTCATCTCTGAAGTGTCTAATTAAACTCACGCGGGCGCGTCTTTTCGCGGTTTTGAGTGAGTGAGATGTGATGACATTACCCGGGCTGCTTAGAGACCCATCGGTAGATTAAACTGAGCGCGTGTGCGGTAAAAACCCGACCGCGCATTCCGTATTTTTGTCACAGGTGCCTGCACATTCGCGAGTACTTCTTTAAAAAAGTACTGTGCCTCTTTTGGGCACTAGATGATCCTGCTGCTCAGTTAAACAGTGTTTGAGTTCTCCTCCATGTTTCGCTGTGCCACTGACAGGACGGGGCGGAGTTACGCAACATCACACGCAGCAGTTTGTTTTTAAAGGGAAAGTATTAACAGGATTAAAAACCGAAATAACCGACATGATAAAATAATGTCGGTTAGAGGTTCTGAATTTCGGTTTTGGTTATTTTTCGATTAATCGCCCAGCCCTATATGTGGAGAATGAATAGTCTTGACTAGTCTTTCAGGTTAATCATCTATTTTTCTTTCAAAAATGGTCAGAACTTCTCTTAAAGTTACATATAAAGCTACAGTAGTCTACTTTAAATCCAAAAAGTGAGACTGGTTAGACCTAACTAACTGCTAAGGTTTGGTTGCCTGGTTTTAGCTGGGTAGGCTGGTTTTGCCCTACTGAAAAATCCACCTGGTTCTAGCTGGTCTCCCAGCTTGGTTTTAGCTGGCATTTCTGGTGTAGCAAGCTAGTTGAGCTGTGTTGTGGTCACTTTAAGATGGTCGAGATGGACAAAGCTGGTCAGGCTGGAAGACCAGCTCATGCTGGTCTTGGCTGGATTTTTCAGTGAGGAGCAGGCCTCTACTTAAAAATCCAGCAAAGACCAGCATAAGCTGGTAGCTGGTTTTAGCTGGTTTAAGGTGGCAGTAGCTGGTCTAAGCTGGTCATCCCAGCCTGGCAAAGCTGGTCAAACTTGTGGGTCAGCTGGTCTTCCAGCCTGACCAGCTAAGTCCAGCTTAAAAAGTGACCAAAACACAGCTACTGTAGACCAGCTTTAAAAGTGACCAAACACAGCTGTACCAGCTTGCAATACCAGCTAAAACCAAGCTGGGAGACCAGCTAAAACCAGCTCACCTGTTTATGCTGGTCTTAGCTAGATTTTTCAGTAGGGGCTGGTTTTAGAGGGGTTTTGGAACTCTTTAAACTGGTCTGAGCTGGAAGACCAGCTGACCCACCATCCTAAACCAACTTGACCAGGCTGGAAGCTTGGCTAAGCTCGTTGGCTGATCTTAGCTGGTTTAAGAAGGAAGTAGCTGGTTTAAGATGTTTTTTTTTAGATGTAAACCCCTCTAAAACCAGCCTGCTTAACCAGCTAAAACCAGGATGGAAGACTAGCTTTAACCAGCCAACCAGCTTAGGCTGGTTTTAGCAGGTCTTTTCAATAGGTTTAGGACAGTCTTAGTGGCTTTGTTTTTGCAACTGGTCACAGGGCTTCAGGCAAAAAAGTTTCTGAAAGTGACAGATATGCTATAAAAATTTAAAATGTGGTTGCTTGCAACGTTGATGCATTTCATTTTTTTCGTTATTTGCATGCTAATTATATTTTTAGCACGTGTTAAGTGCTGTTGCATTATTTACCAACTACTGCTGTATTTCATGTTGAATTTTTTAGTTTACAGATTATTTCTGTGACTCAATCGTAAAGCATTTCGTTAGCGGGCAAAAGGTTGTGAGTTCAATCCTAGGAAAAACGCTACGGTGGACACAGGGCCTAAGATCACAGTTGCCTATGAGAGCTTGTGCAAGTGTTAGTGTTTGTCTAAAGGTAGCTTACAGTTTGAATTTTGCCCTCGAGTCAGTGCAAACTTATTTATCTGTGAGATTCCCAAAACCGAAATGAAAAATCATGAATGACCCATTTGAAACTCTGTACGTAAACAGGAACTCCCTTAATAGTCACTGACGTGAATCACTAAAATAGCACAGGGAGTGCATGAGAGGTAATCGAGTGCAATGAAGTTTGCCGTTGGCATCATGGTGGTAAGCTAATAATGCGATACTTAAAATATACACAGCACACAGAAATATTGACAGAAGTACATGCAGTTTTAATTAGAGCCAAAGTACTTTTCGGTTTTGAATGAAATATTCATGAGATCTTAAAAAGAGACACAACTTTGCTCTGCTATGAGCCAGGTTCAAACTCACACAGCTTGCATGAGCACCATGCCTCGACACATTGAACAATATGCATTAACCCTGTGGTCACAGTGTTATCCATGTAGCAACCTTTTACTATTTTTCGGATATTTTAAGCACCAGTAGATATGTGTATTTTGCAATAACTTGTAGGACATTGGCTCTCATTCACTAACCATGCGTACGCACGAATTTCTGCGTGAGATGTGCGTACAGATGTTTTCATGAACAAATCATGATTCAACAAAGACTTTCGTATCAAAATGTATTTGAAATGTACGAAATATTACAACTAATACATCATGTACACAATAATTATATAAAGCAGTGCCCGAAAATAGTCCCAAGCTATTGAAAGTAACCTAGGGGACTATATTCAGGCGTTGCGTAATATTGCGCCTGCTGCACCCATGCTATGGCAGCAAAGTCGTAATGAGACTATAGTTCTAGAAAAAATTGCAACGTTTAATTTTGCATTGTTCTTAGTACACGATGAAACTACAGAAGAGTCAAGTTTTAAATAGATAAAAATTTTGAAACTCTTTGGTTATTTCTGAGCGCGATGCTAATGGTCTAATCAGATTCAATAGATTATGCTAAGCTACGCTAAAAGTGGAACCACCAGACCCGGAAATCGACTGAATGGTATTTCAAAACGGTAAAACTCAAATGTGTAACTATAGTTGAGCTGGAAAATGAGTATTTTTTTAAAAAATGTGGAGTGTCCCTTTAAAGTGTTTACATGCAACGCAAAATCGGGGTAAGGAGCAAAAAACTACCTGTGCCGATCATTTTTTGCTTACGCCTTTTATGGGCTTTCCGTGATTAAAGAAAACCATTTTAACTGTTTACATGACCTCACAGTTTTTTAAGGATAATGGCCGTAAGCGTCTCTTAAAATAAATAAATAATATTTAGCAAATTTCCTTGAAGATTGTAAATAGATTTGACTGCAAAGCTTTTCCGTCTGAAGCTACATTGATCGGCATTATAATCCATATCGATTGTAAGGACCACTTTACTCCTGAGAAAAGCAAGTCTCTGGATGTTTTTGTATAGCATTACAGCACCGTGATGCAACACTAATATCTATTCCTATAGCGTACGCATATGCTAAATCTGAACCGAGCAGCCTGACCGTGATGCATCGCTGCTTCAAAGTTCCCAACTTGAATAACTATTATGTCACGACGTTCAAGTGAGCCATTCATCCAGCCAGAATAATATAATACACGCTCTCTTCAGATCTCTCTGTACTTTTTAATCATCCAAGAGTTCATTAAAGAAAATTAGCTCGGAGGAAAAACGGCACAGGAGTCAGCCGAGCCTAAAAGCACTGCAGCGTGTGGTGTAGTGGTTAAAAGCTGGCACGATACCCGGCCGTGTTTGGTTTACCTCTCTCTAATCCACATCCAAGATAACATCCCGGTCACAACCACAGACAAATATCTCTCACTTACCTTTCTCTTAATTCTCCATCCCTGTCTTGTATACACTGTTAAGTGTCAAGCTGTCTGTGAGGTAGTACCCTTTAAAAATTTCCTAATATGTACCATTAGATACAGATATGTACATTTGAGGTCCAAAAAAGCTCTCTTTGGTACCAATGTATACCTTTGAGGTAAAAATGTGATCTTTTTAGGTACAAAGGTGTACTTTTTGAGAGGGTACAGCCCCAGTGACAGCTAGGGTACCATTTTTTCTGAGAGCGTAGGTGGATGTTAGCGTTGCGTGCATGCACTTTTGTTAAGTGCCGTGGGCTCTGCAGAAAACTGCCTGGGAAAACCGTTGTCAATGTCATGACTTCACTTCCCCATCAGAAATCACATCCTTTTGTCGAGAGTGCCGGGATGTAAACGGACAGCCGAGAAAGAGAGCGGCGAGTGCACTACTATATAAAAACAACACTTCTTTTCGCTCTAGTGGACTTCTGAAAGCTATTGTAGTCGTGCCTTGGGCACTCGGTGATGGCGGAGTAATGCTAGTACAGCTTTCAAAAGTGCTTAGCAAGTTCGGCTTGTCTTTTCTAACTCTTGCACTGTGGGAACAAAGAAAGGACGCGGGCTATAAATTAGGCTTGTGAGATGCCTGGGGTCCGGTCCAGCATGAGATGGCAAGTGATTGGAATTAGAAGCTTCACTGCTCTGTGTACAGTATAATAGTGTGGGCTTTATTACAGGGCACTGTGAGTGTGTGTATGTGTTCATTGCAGTTTTGCTTGTGTATCTCTCTCTTAAAGGGATAGTTCACCCAAAAATGAAAATTCTGTCATTGTTTTTTTATCCTTATGTTGTTTCAAACCTGTATGAATTTCTTTTTACTGATGAACACAAAAGAAGATATTTTGATAAATGATGGTAAGCAGACAGCTGATTGTAATCATTGACTTTTATAGTAGGAAAAACATATACAATGGAATTCAATGGGTAACGTCAACTGTGCTTACCATCATTCATCAAAAGATCTTGTTCTTCAAATATCACAATTCTTCCATAATATTTGTCAATCGGAAAAAAGAAATTCATACAGGTTTAGAACAACATGAGGATTAAAAAATTGATGACACAATTTTTTATTTTTGGGTAAACTGTCCCTTTAAAGGAAAACACCACAGTTTTTCAATATTTTACTATGTTCTTACCTCAACTTAGACGAATTAATACATACCTATCTTTTATCAATGCGTGCACTTAATCTTTGTACAGTGCGTCGTGAATGTGTTAGCATTTAGCATAGCCCCATTCATTCCTTAGGATCCAAACAGGGATGAATTAAAAACCACCAAACACTTCCATGTTTTCTCTATTTAAAGACTGTTACATGAGTAGTTACAGGAGTAAGTATAGTGGCACAAAATAAAACGTGCCGATTTTTTAAGCTGATAAAAAATTAAAACTTTATTGTATGGCGGAAGAGCACTTAGTTTGCAGCACTTCGACCTTGGGCGCAGTAACATCTTCACTCCTGACTATAGAGTAAGATGCCAAACAGCAGCTGCACTCCGTTCAAGCCTGCACCATAAATTTGTTCTTAACTCTTTCGCCGCCAGCATTTTTCATGATTTTCACAAAACTTTAATGCCTTCCAGAAAATGCTCCTTTTTAAATATATAAACATACAATATATGAAATAAAAGAACAGACCCTCCGCTTTCAAACAAAAAAATCAGTTTCATCCTACCTTCATGTGTTCTGTTTTTACAGCCCAGTCTCCTGAAAATGCGTATAAATAGCACGAAGTGTAAAACTCGTGCAATACATACGCCAAATTCCACTTTGGCGTGCATATGATACGCATGTCCTTCCCATTCACTTAAACGGAGCATCTTTTTTTGTCGTTTTATTTATTGGTTTCTCAATTTTTTTGCTATTTTTTTACCATTTTTGCTTGGGTTTAGGGTTAGAACAACTTTTTGTTATATAAAAATGACATCCTAACCCAAACCCCAACTCTAACCCCAACTCCAAGCGACCATGGCTTAAATATGGACAAAAACATTGAGAAACCTGTACATTAAATAACCTCATTAAGCAAATCTAAAATCTAACCCTAAACCCAAGCGAAAATGGTTTAAAAAACAGAAAAAATTGAGAAACCAATAAATAAAACGACAAAAAAGATGCCCCGTTTGGGTGAATGGGAAGGACTTGCGTATCGTGTGCACGCCAGGGTGGAGTTTGGCGTGTGTGTTGCGCGGGTTTTACACTTCGTGCTGTTTGTACGCAGTTTCAGGAGACTGGGTAGGTTTTTATCACCTCTCAAATATGTGTAGGTTTCATCAAAAACACCAAATTTTAAGCAAAAAGCTGAGATAATTAAATTTTTGTGAAGGACTTTTGATAGAGATCCGTTGCAGAGCGATCTTTAAAACATACACGGACATACAGCTGTTTGCCCTAGGGCAGTGTTTCCCAATCCTGGTCCTCGGGCACCCCCTCCCAGAAAGTTTTAGATGTCTCCTTATTTAACCCACCTGATTCGACTCATCAGCCTCCTTCCAAAATGGTAAACATGTGTCCCTAACAAGCTGATGAGTTAAATCAGGTGTGTTAAATAAGGAGACATCTAAAACTTTCTGGGAGGGGGTGCCCGAGGACCAGGGTTGGGAAACACTGCCCTAGGGCAATACTTCCGGGTTTTATAAGTTGCGGAAGAGCGCCACCCGGTGGATAATAGCGGTATTGCAGATTGACGAGATGACGAGAATACTTAAAGAGTAACTAAACCCTTAACCAACTTTTTTTAGTTAATGATCTGTAAGAATGATGGTTTATTAGTGCTGTTCATTGATTTTAGTAAGTTTTTTGATATTTGAGTAGAAAGTGTTTCAATACAATATATGGTGTAAAAACGTCTGAGTGCTGCCCTCTTCAGGTTGAACGGTGGCTACTGCAGTTGAATTTTCCTATTGGATGTTGGGTCCAAAAAGCAACTCGTGACGTAAGCAGGTTCAAGCTTACCACGCCCTTGTTACGATCTCACCACATGCTTGGTACAAGCTTAGTTCGTCCCCTCTATCTCCGTTGGGATCTGCCCACTTTTCTTGCATTTTTCAAATATTGCCAGTGGGTGGAGTCAGGCTCTGACCAGGGGTTTAGTTACGCTTTAAAAGAATTGCGTTGTGACACAGTTAACAATGTACTATCATATCGCCAGGTGCTGATTCCCACAACCACTGGGCAATTACAGTATAATGTGGTATAACACTTAATAGACTATAACCACTACAACAATGAGCCATTCTTTAATGATGAAGATTAACAGTGAGCCTTGGAGGCTTTAGAGGGCTACAGAGAGCCAACGCTCTTCGTCTTTGTACCATTGAAGTTCATTACAAACTATACATTAGTAGAGCGAGTAACAGGGTGTTTTCTGGTACTGGTTTCATTGCTGTTGTCACCTTTCCCTACAGTTATCATGCATCCCAGTAACAGTCGCAGCTACTGAAAAATCCTAAATGCATTTATGATACAAAGGTCCCCGTTTGTTTAATCTCCTAAGTGCATTCTGGGTATTGTTGTCCTGTCAGCTACAGGCACTGGGAAAAGAGCCCAGCATCGTGATTCATCCTCACAGGATCCGGCTTTCATCCCCAGCCCGTAATTACTCCGTAAACTTGTCTCTCCGGATTCACAGTCGATATAAAAAACGCACAAGCTGTCAGATTCAAAAGCTCCATAGGAAATATATGTTTGCAGACATAAATATAAGTCACAAAGTTAAACTGCGCCTTTAACTATCTAGTTTCTGCTTATCCCTTCCCAGTTTTCCATTATTCCTTTGCTTGATCATCTATTCGACAAGTTGCATATACGTTTTTGCAATTTGCACATTTATTCAAAGTGACATGAACAATATCCTGTCCAATACTTTCCATATAATGAAAAAAAATGGGGCGCTGTGACTGTCACGTTCCAAAATTCAGAACAAAGCAACATGAATGTATCATAAATGTGGTACAAATGACTCTTTGTAAGCTTTCTTAAAGCAATACTCCAGCCGAATATCAAAATTACCCTGTCTCCATGATTTACTAACCATCAAGCAATCCGAGACAAGTATGTCCATCATCTTTCAGAGTTATTTTAGTAAATGTGCGGGTTATCAATGCAATATTGTAAGAAAATATCCACAACTTGATATAATAACTAGGTTATCACATTGATTACCCAAGAAGACTTTTATTAACCCATTGGAGCTGTGTGGATACCTCTGTGAAAGATTAATGCACTTTTGGGGATTTATAGCAGTTGTTGTTCCCAGATTCCTGTTTTCTACCATTATAAAGCTTGGAAGAGCAATGACATT
Source organism: Misgurnus anguillicaudatus (assembly GCF_027580225.2). Classification (NCBI taxonomy): domain Eukaryota; kingdom Metazoa; phylum Chordata; class Actinopteri; order Cypriniformes; family Cobitidae; genus Misgurnus; species Misgurnus anguillicaudatus. Next base: position 26,149,646 of record NC_073337.2, read on the forward strand.
TAATAGAATAAACCAAATTTTGTGTCACTCAGCATGAATTCCTATAAATAGTTTTTCGTGTCCCTTTCTTTTTCGTGTCATATTATGTATTGTTTTTTCTTTTTTTTCTAGTTTTAAAGGGCCATTTCATCGATAGGAACTAATCTTTATTGAAAGTGGGTCATATTTATAGTCGAAATGTAACATAAATTTAGAATTTTGTGCCTATTTGACCGAGAAAAGACAGAACCTGACTTTAGAGCACATTTGTATGAAAAACTACAACTCCCACTATGCACCACAATGCACAGCTCTGCAAGCCACTCCCATTAATCGGAACACGGCTTAGATATGATGTTGTGTACATAAATGCCACGACGTTAGTTTAACAAAGAAAATAGCCACCACCACTGTGTCTGACAGACACCAATCATGACTTACTTTTAAATGTGATGTTACTTTGTGTTACACACAATAACACTCTGCCCTGGTGTGTAGCAAAGTGTTATTCGAACAGTAACGTGCGGTTTCAGATCCGCAGTACAAATGTCTTTCCAAGTACTTATAAAAGGGTATGCATATTAAATGTTTATTTAGTTTTACCAATTTTCTTTTTGTCTCTTGTTTACTGTAATTACATCTGCGTAATATCAGCCTCATTGCTTTCACATAGACATATAAAACATCGCTCAGATATGCTATTGTGTACATAAACGCCAGTATAACAAAGAAAATAGAAAAGACATCCGTTTATCCCTGCATCCTGCACACAAACGCGTCCCCTGCACAATATCTCCGCAGACGCGCTGCCTCAGCTCTGTGCTCGTAAGCCGAAACACGTCTTTGAAATAAGCACGCGCAAACATTCACAAAACAAACGTTCATATCCTTATCTGATGCAGAAATGTTAACAGAAGCAGACAGCGAGAGTCCATCCAAGCTCATATACTCCACAACGCGTCTGCTCGTAAGCCGAAACACGTCTGTGAAAGTAACATGTCCAAACACTCGCAAAGTTGCTCTCTTGCCTGGAAACATTCACCAAACAAACGTCCATATCCTTATCTGATGCACAAATGTTATAAAGAAAGTGCACAGCGAGAGCACTATAAGTCCGGGCTTCTCTAAGCAGAAGAGGCCGATGGTTGCGGCGTCTTCCCCGGGCTCCTCTCCGCAGCCGAAGCCCAGGCTCCGGCCTACTCCTCGGGCTTCTGTTCCTCCATCTGCCTCAGCTCTTTGCTGTATTGTGGCTCATAAAGGTGCAATGAACAGCGGATTAGAGCATCACGCTTGCGAAATCACCCTCTTCCATATAATATTGACTAACTTCCGCTGTTATTGTAACATGAAGTCTGGCGTCACAACGTCTAGCTTAGCTTAGCATAAAGATGGCGGCTGATCGTTTTTTTTTCCGTCTGTGTTCGTATATTTTTGTAAGTCCCACCCACTGATCTGTAATAGGTCTTTAGCGTGAGTGGGTCCCACCCATAGCCCCCACCTTGGAAAAATGAGGAATTAGTGTCTGTAGTCTTTCACTCTCAACAGAGATACAGCATTTCCTTCTTTAAATGACACAAAATTATGATTTTTACATCATTGAAAGACGAAGTGCCTCACTAAAATGAGTATTTCTCCCGTCTCAGGTGAAACTGAGGAAATGATGCACGACCATTCAAAAAAATTACGGGTTCTAACGATACAAAGCTTAATGCAAATGGGTGAAGTTTCCCTTTAAATCATTGTCGCTTGGGGTTAGATTAGGGCAGTGGTTCCCAAACTTTTTCAGCATGCGGCCCCCCTTGTGTATGGTGCATTCCTTAGCGGCCCCCCAAAGAAAATTTGTGACAAAAACTATTCTAAAACTCAACATTTTAATAAAAAAAAAATAATTAAATTATACTAAAAAGTAGTGGTTTTGGTTAGTAGCCTTATTTTTTAGGTTTAATTACACAAAAAATGTAAAGACTTATTTCTATACTCTTGCTTTTGATTGATATTTTAACTGTGTTTTTTCTCTCCTTTTCTCTTTTTTTTTTTGCTACTATACATATTTACATTTTATCTGTATTTTTTATTCAATGTTTTTTCACTTTAAACTTGCTGTTTTTAATGCAACCTTCTGTAAAGCACCTTGGATCAACTGTAGTTGTGTTAATGTTGTGCTATATAAATAAATTTGACTTGACTTGACTTGACACAGAATTCATGATAAATTAATGTATTTTATAAAATGTCATAAAACTGGGGCCCCCCTGGCACCATCTCGCCCCGGCCCCCAGTTTGAAAACCACTGGATTAGGGGATTGGGTAATTGTATGTATTGGTTTCTACATGCTTTTCTTCAGATATTTTCGCTTGGGGTTTGTGTTAGGGTTGGGGTTAGGATGTCTGAAATGTAACAAAGTTACATGTAAAAAATGTAAAAAAGAAAAAATATATAAAAAAGAAAAAAATAACATACATAAAATGACACAAAAAAAGAAAGTCGTGCTAGGGACACGAAAAACTATTTATAGAAATTTGTGCTCAATGACACAAAAAAGCAGAAAATCGTGCTATAAACACTGGGTTGGTTTTGCACTACAAGCCATTTGTCTTGAGGCTGAGTTTTGGAAATTTTTCAAACTTTGGCAGCTCAGCAGCTGTTGTTGTACAAACTTTACCATGTACACTTGAACATACACAAATTAACTGATAAAAAGACATTCAAACAGCTCCAATTATGAAAGCATCACTTACTATGTAATTACCAACCAACGCTGTTTCTGAGTAAGACTCACTTTGTTTTGTTTTTAAGTTTATTTTTCTCTGAACATGTAGCATTGATTTGCCTTCCAGCCAGCTCATTAATGCATTTCTCTCCTGAATGGCACGGCACCCCCTGAGTTATGTGCCCAAAAATGTTGTAAATTTAGAAATGTTGAAAACACTAGTAATGTTTTACGAAGAATGCCCTTTGCTTTTGATCAAGAATGGTTCATGCTGCCAAAAATCGGGTGTTTATTTGGAAAAAAGATTGTCTGTTGCCAGTTTTTACCACTGCAGTTTAAAGCTCGCTGCCACCATGAAAACCTCCCCATAGGCGTTTGCACGTGTGCGGTAGACAGGTACTCTCAATGCTGTATGGCGATGTGATTAATTGCATTGCATTACTTAAAGTCCCAGAGTCAAAATCAATCATTTCTTGCTTAGCAGTTGAAGGTGCATTGCAGCAACAGAGCGAATGGAGGAAAGCTGGCACACGTTGAAAAGGATAAACATGGTCTGTTCACCACAGGGGGCTGCGTGTGCTCCGTGCAAACCGCTGCTCCTGAAAATGAGCCCTCCCTTTACGCGACTGTCACATTACATTTCCTGGGACTGCTAGCTTTTCCTCTAATGGATTTCATCTTTTTGTCAGGTGTCTTGTCAAGACGAATCAAAGACCCACTCAAACCCATATTTTTGGGATACCTTGAAGTGTTTTGATGCTAGGTGTTGACGCCACGCTTGCATCACATTGTCCTGACGGAACCAGAGGGTTTTGCATCTAAGTGCCGAAAACCTGTCTCTGGTGTTTTAACGAACATGCCACAGGGAATCTAGTTTAATATTCACCCTTTAGCATTTTCAAGCTACGCTTGCCAAAGTGTAGTAATCTCACGTTTTTTTTTTGACCTACATAAGTCGTTTTCGCCTACGTTTATTTGAAAGGTTATAAACACAATGCATACCATTCGGAGGGTTGAAGGTCCGTGGCATTTGGTGGTCGTGCCAGGGGCGTGGAGCGGAAAACGAATTGTTCATTTCTGCACCAAAGTTAATTAGCACAGACAACTTTATTGCCATTTAATCTATTCATTAATTATCATTAGTGTTGTTAAAGGACGTTTTTTCGCTGACCAAACGCCGCATTTGGAGGGTGAACAAAACTTCGACGGCGTCCTTGGGGTTTTGCGGGGCCCACTTTTGTGCAAGCACCTTGTAATTTTCATCATTGATTTTACGGAGCGGACGTGCACATCATGTTGTTAAATGCTTGGCCAGTCACACCGAGATTTGTCTAAATCAAGGACAGACCTTTAGATTTGGCCTGATCAAATGCATTCACCTGCACACAGTGTTACTTAAAGGGATACTAGACCAAAAAAAAGAAAATTATGTCGTCATTAACACTGTAAAAAGTTGAATCAACTTAAAAAATTATTTCAATTGGTAACACCCAAAAAAGTAAGTTTATTAAACCTAAAAATTCTAGTTGAAAAATTAAAATTTTTAGGCTTTTACTAATTGAAATGAAGTTGATACAACTTTTTACTTTTTACAGTTTACTTCTTCCAGACCTGCACAAATTTCTTTGTTCTTCTCAACACAAAGGAAGATATTTAGGGCCCGAGCACACCGGGGTGTGAGGACCCTATTGTTCTTCAAGGAGTTATTATTAGGGCCCGAGCACACCGGGGTGTGAGGACCCTATTGTTTTTGCTCCGTTTATTATTATTAGGGCCCGAGCACCGAGGAGCAGGCCAGAATGGCCTGCACCGTGGGTGCAAAGCCCTATTGTTTTTGCTTCGTTTATTATTATTATTATTATTATTATATTCCGAAATGAATCGCATTTTTGAAGGCCTAAACATACCCGAAAACTCATGAAAATTTGCACACGCGTCAGAAGTGGCGAAAATTTACATGTAGTATAGGCGTCAGAAGTGGGCGTGTAGAAACGGCTCGATAGCGCCACCTGCAAAATTTCAAGAGAACAGCCCCCCCACTACGAAAAACGTACAGATACGAAATTTGGTAGGATCATCTAGCACCCCAAGACCTACAAAAAAGTCTCTTGGAGCGAAGCTCTAAACCCCACAGGAAGTCGGCCATTTTGAATTTTTTCTGTCATTTTTTGACATTTCCAAGCGTCGGACTTTAACGAACTCCTCCTAGAGATTTAATCCGATCATCATCATATTTGGTCAGTCTCATCTAAAGGCCTTTGCGATGCTAAATTGCGGAGATCTTGACTTTTCGCTGGAGGGTGTGTCCGTGGCGGCCTGCCAAAGTTCGGCATTTTCGCCATGAAACAGGAAGTTGTTATAACTCAGGCATACAATGTCCAATCTGCCACACACTTCACATGTTTGATAAGAGTCTTGGCCTGAACACATTTTAATGCCAATATTCAACATCAGTCATAGCGCCACCTAGAGGTAGCAGGAAATGCCATGTTTTACTCTGTGATTTACTGCTCTTAGAGATTTAATCAAATCATCATCATATTTGGTCAGACTGATGTTAAGCCCTTTGGGGTGATAAATTGCGAAGATCTTGACTTTTCGTTGAAGGGCGTGTCCGTGGCAGCCTGGCAAAGTGTGATATTTCGCCATGAAACAGGAAGCTGTTGCAATTCAGGCATACATTATCCAATCTGCCCGCGACTTCACAAGTTTCATAAGGGTCCCGGCCTGAACACATCAACATGGCATAATTCAGTATCAGTCTTAGCGCCACCTAGAGGCAGCAGGAAATACCACCTTTTATGCTGTGACTTACTGCTCTTAGAGATTTAACCATATCAACATCATATTTCATCAGTCTAATCTCAAGACCTTGTGTGATGATAAATAGCAATGACCTTGACTTTTCGTTAAAGGGAGTGTCCGTTGCGGCCTCGCAAAGTATCGCTAAAGGAATCCCATTTTTGACAGCCTAAAAGAGCTCAAAAAGTCATGAAACGTTGCACACGTGTCAAAAGTGGCGAATATTTTCATGTGATATAGGCTTCAGAACTTGGGGTGTTAAAATGGCTCTATAGCGCCACCTACAAAAATTCAAAAGAGCAGCCCCCCCGCTACGTTAATCACACAGATACGAAATGCGGTAGGATCATGTATCACCCCAAGACTTACAAAAAAGTATTTTGGAGCAAAGCTCTAAACCCCATAGAAAGTCAGCCATTTTGAATTTTCTCTGTAATTTGAGTGCAAATTTTGCCATTTCTGGCCTTCGTATTTTAACGAACTCCTCCTAGAAATTTATTCAGATAATCATCATATTTGGTCTGTGTCATCTAAAGGACTTTGCAATGCTACATTGCGTAGATCTTGACATTTCAATAGAGGGTGTGTCCGTGGCGGCCGGCCAAATCTCTGTGTTTCTCAATGAAAGAGGAAGTTGTTCTAACTCAGGTTTAAAATGTCCAATCTGACCCACGCTTCACAAGTTTGATAAGTGTCCTGGCCTGAACACATCAACATGCCAATATTCAGTAAAAGTTATAGCGCCACCTGCTGGAAGCAAGAAATGACATGTTTTACACTGTAATTTACTGCTCGTAGAAATTTATTCACATCATCATTATATTTGGTCAGTCTGAACTTAAGGACTTCACAATGATAAATTGGGAAGATCTTGACATTTCGTTATAGGGGCGTGTCTGTTGTGGCCTGGCAAAGTTTGATGTTTCGCCATGGAAAAGCTGTTGTAACTCAGGCATGCAATGTCCGACCTGTCACAGACATCATACGTTTGACAAGGGTCCTGGCCTCAACACATCAATGTTACAACAATCAATTACATTCATAGCGCCACCTGCTGCACAAAGGAGGTGTGGCACTTCAAAGTTTCTTTGAATATCCACCTATATTTACTCACTGAAATTTCAATCCCCCTGGTTCATTGCTTTACTAAGACCATAGATTGGCGGTGCACATGCGTGCGAGGGCCCTTCCATCACTGCTTGCAGTTTTAATTAGGGCCCGAGCACACCGGGGTGCGAGGACCCTATTGTTTTTGCTCGGTTTATTATTATTATTATTATTATTATTATTATTATTATTATTATTATTTATTCTTCTTCTTCTCCAAAGTGAATCGCATTTTTGAGGGGCGAAACATGCTCGAAAACTCATGAAATTTTGCACACATGTCAGAAGTGGCGAAAATTTACATGTGGCATAGGCGCCAGAAGTGGGCGTGTAGAAATGGCTCGATAGCGCCACCTGCAAAATTTCAAGAGAACAGCCCCCCCGCTATGAAAAACGTACAGATACGAAATTTGGTAGGATCATCTATCACCCCAAGACCTACAAAAAAGTCTCTTGGAGCGAAGCTCTAAACCCAACAGGAAGTCGGCCATTTTTAATTTTTGCCTTGATTTTTGTGCAAATTTGCTCATTTCCAGGCTTCATACTTTAACGAACTCCTCCTACAGATTTAATCCGATCATCGTCATATTTGGTCAATCTCATCTAAAGGCCTTTGCGATGTTAAATTGCGGAGATCTTGACTTTTCGTCAGAGGGTGTGTCCGTGGCGGCCTGACAAATTTCTGCATTTTCGCCATGAAACAGGAAGGGGCTCTAACTCAGGCATACAATGTCCAATCTGCCCCACGCTTCATACGTTTGATAAGTGTCTTGGCCTGAACACATTTCAATGCCAATATTCAACTTCACTCATAGCGCCACCTAGAGGTAGGAGGAAATGCCATGTTTTACGCTGTGATTTACTGCTCTTAGAGATTTAATCAAATCATCATCATATTTGGTCAGACTGATGTTAAGCCCTTTGCCGTGATAAATTGCGAAGATCTTGACTTTTCGTTGAAGGGCGTGTCCGTGGCAGCCTGGCAAAGTGTGATATTTCGCCATGAAACAGGAAGCTGTTGTAATTCAGACATACATAGTCCGATCTGCCCCCAACTTCACACGTTTCATAAGAGTCTTGGCCTGAACACATTTCAATGCCAATATTCAGCTTCAGTCCTAGCGCCACCTAGAGGTAGCAGGAAATGCCTTGTTTTACGCTGTGATTCACTGTTCTCAGAGATTTAATCAAATCATTATCATATCAGGTGAGACTGATCTTAAGCCCTTTGCCATGATAAATTGCGAAGATCTTGACTTTTCGTTGAAGGGCGTGTCCGTGGCGGCCTCACAAAGAGTGATGTTTCTCCATGAGAAAGCTGTTGTAACTCAGGCATGCAATGTCCGACCTGTCACAGACATCATACGTTTGACAAGGGTCCTGGCCTCAACACATCAATTTTACAACAATCAAATACAATCATAGCGCCACCTGCTGCACAAAGGAGGTGTGGCACTTCAAAGTTCCTTTGAATATCCGCCTATATTTACCCACTGAAATTTCAATCCCCCTTGTTCATTGCTTTACTAAGGCCATAGAGTGGCGGTGCACATGCGTGCGAGGGCCCTTCCATCACTGCTTGCAGTTTTAATTATTATTTATTCTTCTTCTTCTCCAAAGTGAATCGCATTTTTGAGGGGCGAAACATGCTCGAAAACTCATGAAATTTTGCACACATGTCAGGAGTGGCAAAAATTTACATGTGGCATAGGCGCCAGAAGTGGGCGTGTAGAAATGGCTCGATAGCGCCACCTGCAAAATTTCAAGAGAACAGCCCCCCCACTACGAAAAACGTACAGATACGAAATTTGGTAGGATCATCTATCACCCCAAGACCTACAAAAAAGTCTCTTGGAGCGAAGCTCTAAACCCAACAGGAAGTCGGCCATTTTGAATTTTTGCCTTGATTTTTGTGCAAATTTGGTCATTTCCAGCCTTCATACTTTAACGAACTCCTCCTACAGATTTATTCCGATCATCGTCATATTTGGTCAATCTCATCTAAAGGCCTTTGCGATGTTAAATTGCGGAGATCTTGACTTTTCGTCAGAGGGTGTGTCCGTGGCGGCCTGCCAAATTTCGGCGTTTTCACCATGAAACAGGAAGTGGCTCTAACTCAGGTATACAATGTCCAATCTGCCCCACGCTTCACATGTTTGATAAGGGTCTTGGCCTGAACACATTTCAATGCCAATATTCAGCTTCAGTCATAGCGCCACCTAGAGGTAGCAGGAAATACCATGTTTTACGCTATGATTTACTGCTCTTAGAGATTTAATCAAATCATCATCATATTTGGTTAGATTGATGGTAAGCCCTTTGCGGTGATAAATTGTGAAGATCTTGACTTTTCGTTGAAGGGCGTGTCCGTGGCGGCCTGGCAAAGTGTGATGTTTCACCATGAAACAGGAAGCTGTTGTAATTCAGACATACATTGTTCGATCTGCCCCAGACTTCACACGTTTGTTAAGGGTCCCGGCCTGAACACGTCAATATAACAATAATCAGGTACAGTCATAGCGCCACCTGCTGCACACAGGCGGTGTGGCACATACATTTTTCTTTGAATATCCACCTGTATTTACCCACTTTAATTCATATCCCCCTGGTTCACTGCTTTACTAATGCCATAGGGCAGCGGTGCACATGCGTGCGAGGGCCCTTCCATCGCTGCTTGCAGCTTTAATTAGGGCCCGAGCACCGAGGAGCAGGCCAGAATGGCCTGCACCGTGGGTGCAAAGCCCTATTGTTTTTGCTTCGTTTATTATTATTATTATTATTATTATTTTCCGAAATGAATCGCATTTTTGAAGGCCTAAACATGCTCAAAAACTCATGAAATTTTGCACACGCGCCAGAAGTGGTGAAAATTTACATGTGGTATAGGCGTCAGAAGTGGGCGTGTAGAAATGGCTCGATAGCGCCACCTGCAAAATTTCAAGAGAACAGCCCCCCCGCTACGAAAAACGTACAGATACGAATTTTGGTAGGATCATCTATCACCCCAAGACCTACAAAAAAGTCTCTTGGAACTAAGCTCTAAACCCCACAGGAAGTCAGCCATTTTGAATTTTCTCTGTCATTTTTTTACATTTCCAAGCGTCGTACTTTAACGAACTCCTCCTAGAGATTTAATCCGATCATCATCATATTTGGTCAATCTCATCTAAAGGCCTTTGCGATGTTAAATTGCGGAGATCTTGACTTTTCGTTGGAGGGTGTGTCCGTGGCGGCCTGACAAAGTTAGGCATTTTCGCGATGAAACAGGAAGTTGTTATAACTCAGGCATACAATGTCCAATCTGCCCCACGCTTCACATGTTTGATAAGAGTCTCGACCTGAACACATTTTAATGCCAATATTCAGCTTCAGTCATAGCGCCACCTAGAGGTAGCAGGAAATGCCATGTTTTACGCTGTGATTTACTGCTCTTAGAGATTTAATCAAATCATCATCATATTTGGTCAGACTGATGTTAAGCCCTTTGCCGTGATAAATTGCGAAGATCTTGACTTTTCTTTGAAGGGCGTGTCCGTGGCGGCCTGGCAAAGTGTGATGTTTTGACATGAAACAGGAAGCTGTTGTAATTCAGGCATACATTATCCGATCTGCTCCAGACTTCACACGTTTGATAAGGGTCCCGGCCTGAACACGTCAATTTAACAATAATCAGGTACCATCATAGCGCCACCTGCTGCACACAGGCGGTGTGGCACATCAGTTTCCCTTTGAATATCCACCTATATTTACCCACTTTAATTTATACCCCCCTGGTTCACTGCTTTACTAATGCCATAGGGTAGCGGTGCACATGCGTGCGAGGGCCCTTCCATCGCTGCTTGCAGCTTTAATTAGGGCCCGAGCACCGAGGAGCAGGCCAGAATGGCCTGCACCGTGGGTGCAAAGCCCTATTGTTTTTGCTTCGTTTATTATTATTATTATTTTTCTTCTTCTTCTTCTTCTTCTTCTTCTTCTTCTTCTTCTTCTCCGAAATGGATCGCATTTTTGAGGGCCTAAACATACCCAAAAACTCATGAAAATTTGCACACGCGTCAGAAGTGGCGAAAATTTACATGTAGTATAGGCGTCAGAAGTGGGCGTGTAAAAATGGCTCGATAGCGCCACCTGCAAAATTTCAAGAGAACAGCCCCCCCACTACGAAAAACGTACAGATACGAAATTTGGTAGGATCATCTATCACTCCAAGACCTACAAAAAAGTCTCTTGGAGCGAACCTCTAAACCCCACAGGAAGTCGGCCATTTTGAATTTTCTCTGTCATTTTTGGACATTTCCAAGCGTCGTACTTTAACGAACTCCTCCTAGAGATTTACTCTGATCATCATCATATTTGGTCAGTATCATCTAAAGGCCTTTGCGATGCTAAATTGCGGAGCTTTTGACTTTTCGTTGGAGGGCGTGTCCTTGGCGGCCTGGGAAAGTTTGATGTTTCGCCATGAAACAGGAAGCTGATGTAATTCAGGCATACGTTGTCCGATCTGCCCCTGACTTCACACGTTTGATAAGGGTCCAGGCCTGAACACATCAACATGGCATAATTCAGTAACACTCATAGCGCCACCTAGAGGCAGCAGGAAATACCATGTTTTATGCTGTGTCTTACTGCTCTTAGAGATTTAAACATATCAACATCATATTTCACCAGTGTAATCTCAAGACCTTGTGTGATGATAAAGAGCAACGGCCTTGACTTTTCATTAAAGGGCGTGTCCGTGGCAGCCTCGCAAAGTATCGCTAAATGAATCGCATTTTTGACAGGCTAAACAAGCTCAAAAAGTCATAAAACGTTGCACACACGTCAGAAGTGGCAAAAATTTACACGTGGCATAGGCGCCAGAAGTGGGCGTGTAGAAATGGCTCAATAGCGCCACCTGCAAAATTTCAAGAGAACAGCCCCCCCACTACGAAAAACCTACAGATACGAAATTTGGTAGGGTCATCTATCACCCCAAGACCTACCAAAAAGTCTCTTGGAGCGAAGCTCTAAACCCCACAGGAAGTCGTCCATTTTGAATTTTTGCTGTAATTTATGTGCAAATTTTGTCATTTCCAGGCTTCGTACTTTAACGAACTCCTCCTAGAGATTTTAATAGATCGTCATCATATTTGGTCAATCTCATCTAAAGGCCTTTGCGATGTTAAATTGCGGAGCTTTTGACTTTTCGTTGGAGGGTGTGTCCGTGGCGACCTGCCAAATATCAGCGTTTTCGCCATGAAACAGGACGTTTTTATAACTAAGGCATACAATGTCCAATCTGCCCCACGCTTCACATGTTTGATAAGGGTCTTGGCCTGAACACATTTCAATGCCAATATTCAGCTTCAGTCCTAGCGCCACCTAAAGGTAGCAGGAAATGCCTTGTTTTACACTGTGATTTACTGTTCTCAGAGATTTAATCAAATCATTATCATATCAGGTGAGACTGATCTTAAGCCCTTTGCGATGAAAAATTACGAAGATCTTGACTTTTCGTTGAAGGGCGTGTCCGTGACGGCCTGGCAAAGAGTGATGTTTCGCCATGAAACAGGAATCTGTTGCAATTCAGGCATACATTATCCGATCTGCCCTATACTTCACACTTTTGATAAGGGTCCCGGCCTGAACACATTAATATAACAACAATCAGTTACAGTCACAGCGCCACCTGCTGCACACAGGCGGTGTGGCACATCAGTTTCCCTTTGAATATCCACCTATATTTGCCCACTATAATTAAGATCCCCCTGGTTAACTGCTTTACTAATAGCATAGGGTAGCGGTGCACATGCGTGCGAGGGCCCTTCCATCGCTGCTTGCAGCTTTAATTATTATTATTATTATTATTATTCCGTTTCTTCTCCAAAGTGAATCGCATTTTTGAGGGGCGAAACATGCTCGAAAACTCATGAAATTCTGCACACACGTCAGAAGTGGCGAAAATTTACATGTGGTATAGGCGCCAGAAGCGGGCGTGTAGAAATGGCTCGATAGCGCCACCTGCAAAATTTCAAAAGAACAGCCCCCCCACTACGAAAAACGTACAGATACGAAATTTGGTAGGATCATGTATCACCCCAAAACCTACAAAAAAGTCTCTTGGAGCAAAGCTCTAAACGCCACAGGAAGTCGGCCATTTTGATTTTTCGCTGTGATTTCTGTGCAAATTTTGTCATTTCCAGCCTTCGTACTTTAACGAACTCCTCCTAGAGATTTTATTAGATCGTCATCATATTTGGTCAATCTCATCTAAAGTCCTTTGCGATGTTAAATTGCGGAGCTTTTGACTTTTTGTTGGAGGGTGTGTCCGTGGCGGCCTGACAAAGTTCAGCTTTTTCGCCATGAAACAGGAAGTTGTTATAACTAAGGCATACAATGTCCAATCTGCCACACACTTCACATGTTTGATAAGTGTTCTGGCCTGAACACATTTCAATGCCAATATTCAGCTTCAGTCATAGCGCCACCTAGAGGTAGCAGGAAATGTCATGTTTTACGCCGTGATTTACTGCTCTTAGAGATTTAATAAAATCATCATTATATTTGGTCAGACTGATTTTAAGCCCTTTGCGATGATAAATTGCGAAGATCTTGACTTTTCGTTGAAGGGCGTGTCCGTGGCAGCCTAGCAAAATGTGATGTTTCACCATGAAACAGGAAGCTGTTGTAATTCAGGCATACATTGTTTGATCTGCTCCAGACTTCACATGTTTGATAAGGGTCCCGGCCTGAACACATCAATATAACAATAATCAGGTACCGTCATAGCGCCACCTGCTGCACACAGGCGGTGTGGCACATAAATTTTTCTTTGAATATCCACCTATATTTACCCACTTTAATTCATATCCCCCTGGTTCACTTCTTTACTTATGCCATAGGGTGGCGGTGCACATGCGTGCGAGGGCCCTTCCATCGCTGCTTGCAGCTTTAATTATTATTTATTCTTCTTCTTCTCCAAAGTGAATCGCATTTTTGGGGGGCGAAACATGCTCGAAAACTCATGAAATTTTGCACACATGTCAGAAGTGGCGAAAATTTACATGTGGTATAGGCGCCAGAAGTGGGCGTGTAGAAATGGCTCGATAGCGCCACCTGCAAAATTTCAAGAGAACAGCCCCCCCGCTACGAAAAACGTACAGATACGAAATTTGGTAGGATCATCTATCACCCCAAGACCTACAAAAAAGTCTCTTGGAGCGAAGCTCTAAACCCAACAGGAAGTCCGCCATTTTGAATTTTTGCCTTGATTTTTGTGCAAATTTGGTCATTTCCAGGCTTCATACTTTAACGAACTCCTCCTACAGATTTAATCCGATCATCGTCATATTTGGTCAATCTCATCTAAAGGCCTTTGCGATGTTAAATTGCGGAGATCTTGACTTTTCGTCAGAGGGTGTGTCCGTGGCGGCCTGACAAATTTCTGCATTTTCGCCATGAAACAGGAAGTGGCTCTAACTCAGGCATACAATGTCCAATCTGCCCCACGCTTCATACGTTTGATAAGGGTCTTGGCCTGAACACATTTCAATGCCAATATTCAACTTCACTCATAGCGCCACCTAGAGGTAGGAGGAAATACCATGTTTTACGCTGTGATTTACTGCTCTTAGAGATTTAATCAAATCATCATCATATTTGGTCTGACTGATGTTAAGCCTGTTGCAGTGATAAATTGCGAAGATCTTGACTTTTCGTTGAAGGGCGTGTCCGTGGCGGCCTGGCAAAGTGTGATGTTTCACCATGAAACAGGAAGCTGTTGTAATTCAGACATACATAGTCCGATCTGCCCCCAACTTCACACGTTTCATAAGGGTCCTGGCCTGAACACATCAACATGGCATAATTTAGTATCAGTCATAGCGCCACCTAGAGGCAGCAGGTAATACCACCTGTTTATGCTGTGACTTATTGCTCTTAGAGATTTAACCATATCAACATCATATTTCATCAGTCTAATCTCAAGACCTTGTGTGATGATAAATAGCAACGACCTTGACTTTTCGTTAAAGGGCGTGTCCGTTGCGGCCTCGCAAAGTATCGCTAAATGAATCCCATTTTTGACAGCCTAAAGGAGCTCAAAAAGTCATGAAACATTGCACACGTGTCAAAAGTTGCGAATATTTTCATGTGATATAGGCTTCAGAACTTGGGGTGTTAAAATGGCTCTATAGCGCCACCTACAAAAATTCAATAGAGCAGCCCCCCCGCTACGTTAATCGCACAGATACGAAATGCGGTAGGATCATGTATCACCCCAAGACCTACAAAAAAGTCTCTTGGAGCAAAGCTCTAAACCCCACAGGAAGTCAGCCATTTTGAATTTTCTCTGTAATTTGAGTGCAAATTTTGCCATTTCTGGCCTTCGTATTTTAACAAACTCCTCCTATAAATTTAATCAGATAATCATCATATTTGGTGAGTGTCATCTAAAGGGCTTTGCAATGCTAAATTGCGGAGATCTTGACATTTCAATGGAGGGTGTGTATGTGGCGGCTTGCCAAATTTCTGTGTTTCTCAATGAAACAGGAAGTTGTTCTAACTCAGGTTTAAAATGTCCAATCTGACCCACGCTTCACAAGTTTGATAATTGTCCTGTCCTGAACACATCAACATGGCAATATTCAGTAAAAGTTATAGCGCCACCTGCTGGAAGCAGGAAATGACATGTTTTACACTGTGATTTACTGCTCATTGAAAATGTATTCAGATCATCATCATATTTGGTCAGTCTGAACTTAGGGACTTCACAATGATAAATTGTGAAGATCTTGACATTTCGTTAAAGGGGCGTGTCCGTTGTGGCCTGTCAAAGTTTGATTTTTCGCCATGAGAAAGCTGTTGTAACTCAGACATGCAATGTCCGACCTGTCACAGACATCATACGTTTGACAAGGGTCCTGGCCTCAACACATCAATGTTACAACAATCAATTACAATCATAGCGCCACCTGCTGCATAAAGGAGTAGTGGCACTTCAAAGTTCCTTTTGAATATCCACCTATATTTATCCACGGAAATTTCAATCCCCCTGGTTCATTGCTTTACTAAGGCCATAGAGTGGCGGTGCACATGCGTGCGAGGGCCCTTCCATCACTGCTTGCAGTTTTAATTATTATTATTATTATTATTTTCCGAAATGAATCGCATTTTTGAAGGCCTAAACATGCTCAAAAACTCATGAAATTTTGCACACGCGTCAGAAGTGGTGAAAATTTACATGTGGTATAGGCGTCAGAAGTGGGCGTGTAGAAATGGCTCGATAGCGCCACCTGCAAAATTTCAAGAGAACAGCCCCCCCGCTACGAAAAACGTACAGATACGAATTTTGGTAGGATCATCTATCACCCCAAGACCTACAAAAAAGTCTCTTGGAACTAAGCTCTAAACCCCACAGGAAGTCAGCCATTTTGAATTTTCTCTGTCATTTTTTTACATTTCCAAGCGTCGTACTTTAACGAACTCCTCCTAGAGATTTAATCCGATCATCATCATATTTGGTCAATCTCATCTAAAGGCCTTTGCGATGCTAAATTGCGGAGATCTTGACTTTTCGTTGGAGGGTGTGTCCGTGGCGGCCTGACAAAGTTCTGCATTTTCGCGATGAAACAGGAAGTTGTTATAACTCAGGCATACAATGTCCAATCTGCCCCACGCTTCACATGTTTGATAAGAGTCTCGACCTGAACACATTTTAATGCCAATATTCAGCTTCAGTCATAGCGCCACCTAGAGGTATCAGGAAATGCCATGTTTTACGCTGTGATTTACTGCTCTTAGAGATTTAATCAAATCATCATCATATTTGGTCAGACTGATGTTAAGCCCTTTGCCGTGATAAATTGCGAAGATCTTGACTTTTCGTTGAAGGGCGTGTCCGTGGCGGCCTGGCAAAGTGTGATGTTTTGACATGAAACAGGAAGCTATTGTAATTCAGGCATACATTATCCGATCTGCTCCAGACTTCACACGTTTGATAAGGGTCCCGGCCTGAACACGTCAATATAACAATAATCAGGTACAGTTATAGCGCCACCTGCTGCACACAGGCGGTGTGGCACATTTTTTGTCCTTTGAATATCAACCTATATTTACCCACTTTAATTCATATCCCCCTGGTTCACTGCTTAACTAATGCCATAGGGTGGCGGTGCACATGCGTGCGAGGGCCCTTCCATCGCTGCTTGCAGCTTTAATTATTATTATTATTATTATTTTCCGAAATGAATCGCATTTTTGAAGGCCTAACCATGCTCAAAAACTCATGAAATTTTGCACACGCGTCAGAAGTGGTGAAAATTTACATGTGGTATAGGCGTCAGAAGTGGGCGTGTAGAAATGGCTCGATAGCGCCACCTGCAAAATTTCAAAAGAACAGCCCCCCCACTACGAAAAACGTACAGATACGAAATTTGGTAGGATCATCTATCACCCCAAGACCTACAAAAAAGTCTCTTGGAACTAAGCTCTAAACCCCACAGGAAGTCAGCCATTTTGAATTTTCTCTGTCATTTTTTGACATTTCCAAGCGTCATACTTTAACGAACTCCTCCCAGATATGTAATCCGATCATCATCATATTTGGTCAGTATCATCTAAAGGCCTTTGCGATGCTAAATTGCGGAGCTTTTGACTTTTCGTTGGAGGGTGTGTCCGTGGCGGCCTGACAAATTTCAGCATTTTCGCCATGAAACAGGAAGTTGTTCTAACTCAGGCATACAATGGCCAATCTGCCCCACGCTTCACATGTTTGATAAGGGTCTTGGCCTGAACACATTTCAATGCCAATATTTAGCTTCAGTCATAGCGCCACCTAGAGCTAGCAGGAAATGCCATGTTTTACGCTGTGATTTACTGCTCGTAGAGATTTAATCCAATCATCATCATATTTGGTCAGACTGATCTTAAGCCCTTTGCAATGATAAATTGCGAAGATCTTGACTTTTCGTTAGAGGGTGTGTCCGTGGCGGCCTGGCAAAGTGTGATGTTTCGCCATGAAACAGGAAGCTGTTGTAATTCAGGCATACATTGTCCGATCTGCCCCCGACTTCACACGTTTGATCAGGGTCCCAGCCTGAACACATCAACATGGCATAATTCAGTAACAGTCATAGCGCCACCTAGAGGCAGCAGGAAATGCCATGTTTAACGCTGTGACTTACTGCTCTTACAGATTTAACCATATTAACATCATATTTCATCAGTCTAATATCAAGACCTTGTGTGATGATAAATAGCAACGACCTTGACTTTTCGTTAAAGGGCGTGTCCGTTGCGGCCTCGCAAAGTATTGCTAAATGAATCGCATTTTTGACAGCCTAAACAAGCTCAAAAAGTCATGAAACGTTGCACACGTGTCAAAGGTGGCGAAAATGTTCATGTGATATAGACTTCAGAACTTGGGGTGTTAAAATGGCTCTATAGCGCCACCTACAAAAATTTAATAGAGCAGCCCCCCCGCTACGTTAATCGTACAGATACGAAATGCGGTAGGATCATTTATCACCCCAAGACCTACAAAAAAGTCTCTTGGAGCAAAGCTCTAAACCCCACAGGAAGTCAGCCATTTTGAATTTTCTCTGTAATTTGAGGGCAAATTTTGGCATTTCTGGCCTTCGTATTTTAACGAACTCCTCCTAGAAATTTAATCAGATAATCATCATATTTGGTGTGTGTCATCTAAAGGGCTTTGCAATGCTATATTGCGGAGATCTTGACATTTCAATGGAGGGTGTGTACGTAGCGGCTTGCCAAATTTCTGTGTTTCTCAAAGAAACAGGAAGTTGTTCTAACTCAGGTTTAAAATGTCCAATCTGACCCACGCTTCATAGGCTTGATAAGTGTCCTTTCCTGAACACATCAACATGACAATATTCAGAAAAAGTTATAGCGCCACCTGCTGGCAGCAGGAAATGCCATGTTTTACACAGTGATTTGTTGCTCATTGAAATGTATTCAGATCATCATCATATTTGATCAGTCGGAACTTATGGACTTCACAATGATAAATTGTGAAGATCTTGACTTTTCGGTAAAGGGGCGTGTCCGTGGTGGCCTATCAAAGTTTGATGTTTCGCCATGAGAAAGCTGTTGTAACTCAGGCATGCAATGTCCGATTTGTCACAGACATCATACGTTTGACAAGGGTCCTGGCCTCAACACATCAATGTTACAACAATCAATTACAATCATAGCGCGACCTGCTGCACAAAGGAGGTGTGGCACTTCAAAGTTCCTTTGAATATCCACCTATATTTACCCACTGAAATTTCAATCCCCCTGGTTCATTGCTTTACTAAGGCCATAGAGTGGCGGTGCACATGCGTGCGAGGGCCCTTCCATCACTGCTTGCAGTTTTAATTATTATTATTTTTCTTCTTCTTCTTCTTCTTCTCCGAAATGAATCGCATTTTTGAGGGCCTAAACATACCCGAAAACTCATGAAAATTTGCACACGCGTCAGAAGTGGCGAAAATTTACATGTAGTATAGGCGTCAAAAGTGGGCGTGTAGAAATGGCTCGATAGCGCCACCTGCAAAATTTCAAGAGAACAGCCCCCCCACTACGAAAAACGTACAGATACGAAATTTGGTAGGATCATCTAGCACCCCAAGACCTACAAAAAAGTCTCTTGGAGCTAAGCTCTAAACCCCACAGGAAGTCGGCCATTTTGAATTTTCTCTGTCAATTTTTGACATTTCCAAGCGTCGTACTTTAACGAACTCCTCCTAGAGATTTAATCCGATCATTATCATATTTGGTAGGTATCATCTAAAGGCCTTTGCGATTTTAAATTGCGGAGATCTTGACTTTTCGTCAGAGGGTGTGTCCGTGGCGGCCTGACAAATTTCTGCATTTTCGCCATGAAACAGGAAGTGGCTCTAACTCAGGTATACAATGTCCAATCTGCCCCACGCTTCACATGTTTGATAAGGGTCTTGGCCTGAACACATTTCAATGCCAATATTCAACTTCACTCATAGCGCCACCTAGAGGTAGGAGGAAATGCCATGTTTTACCCTGTGATTTACTGCTCTTAGAGATTTAATCAAATCATCATCATATTTGGTCAGACTGATGTTAAGCCCTTTGCCGTGATAAATTGCGAAGATCTTGACTTTTCGTTGAAGGGCGTGTCCGTGGCAGCCTGGCAAAGTGTGATATTTCGCCATGAAACAGGAAGCTGTTGTAATTCAGACATACATAGTCCGATCTGCCCCCAACTTCACACGTTTCATAAGGGTCCCGGCCTGAACACATCAACATGGCATAATTCAGTATCAGTCATAGCGCCACCTAGAGGCAGCAGGAAATACCACCTTTTATGCTGTGACTTACTGCTCTTAGAGATTTAACCATATCAACATCATATTTCATCAGTCTAATCTCAAGACCTTGTGTGATGATAAATAGCAAGGACCTTGATTTTTCCTTAAAGGGCGTGTCCGTTGCGCCCTCGCAAAGTATCGATAAATGAATCCCATTTTTGACAGCCTAAACGAGCTCAAAAAGTCATGAAACGTTGCACACGTGTCAAAAGTGGCGAATATTTTCATGTGATATAGGCCTCAGAACTGGGGGTGTTAAAATGGCTCTATAGCGCCACCTACAAAAATTCAATAGAGCAGCCCCCCGCTACGTTAATCGCACAGATACGAAATGCGGTAGGATCATGTATCACCCCAAGACCTACAAAAAAGTCTCTTGGAGCAAAGCTCTAAACCCCACAGGAAGTCAGCCATTTTGAATTTTCTCTGTAATTTGAGTGCAAATTTTGCCATTTCTGGCCTTCGTATTTTAACAAACTCCTCCTATAAATTTAATCAGATAATCATCATATTTGGTGAGTGTCATCTTAAGGGCTTTGCAATGCTAAATTGCGGAGATCTTGACATTTCAATGAAGGGTGTGTATGTGGCGGCTTGCCAAATTTCTGTGTTTCTCAATGAAACAGGAAGTTGTTCTAACTCAGGTTTAAAATGTCCAATCTGACCCACGCTTCACAAGTTTGATAATTGTCCTGTCCTGAACACATCAACATGGCAATATTCAGTAAAAGTTATAGCGCCACCTGCTGGAAGCAGGAAATGACATGTTTTACACTGTGATTTACTGCTCATTGAAATGTATTCAGATCATCATCATATTTGGTCAGTCTGAACTTAGGGACTTCACAATGATAAATTGTGAAGATCTTGACATTTCGTTAAAGGGGCGTGTCCGTTGTGGCCTGTCAAAGTTTGATTTTTCGCCATGAGAAAGCTGTTGTAACTCAGACATGCAATGTCCGACCTGTCACAGACATCATACGTTTGACAAGGGTCCTGGCCTCAACACATCAATGTTACAACAATCAATTACAATCATAGAGCCACCTGCTGCATAAAGGAGTAGTGGCACTTCAAAGTTCCTTTGAATATCCACCTATATTTATCCACGGAAATTTCAATCCCCTGGTTTATTGCTTTACTAAGGCCATAGAGTGGCGGTGCACATGCGTGCGAGGGCCCTTCCATCACTGCTTGCAGTTTTAATTAGGGCCCGAGCACACCGGGGTGTGAGGACCCTATTGTTTTTGCTCGGTTTATTATTATTATTATTATTATTATTATTATTATTATTATTATTATTTATTCTTCTTCTTCTCCAAAGTGAATCGCATTTTTGAGGGGCGAAACATGCTCGAAAACTCATGAAATTTTGCACACATGTCAGAAGTGGCGAAAATTTACATGTGGCATAGGCGCCAGAAGTGGGCGTGTAGAAATGACTCGATAGCGCCACCTGCAAAATTTTAAGAGAACAGCCCCCCCGCTACGAAAAACGTACAGATACGAAATTTGGTAGGATCATCTATCACCCCAAGACCTACAAAAAAGTCTCTTGGAGCGAAGCTCTAAACCCAACAGGAAGTCTGCCATTTTGAATTTTTGCCTTGATTTTTGTGCAAATTTGGTCATTTCCAGGCTTCATACTTTAACGAACTCCTCCTACAGATTTAATCCGATCATCGTCATATTTGGTCAATCTCATCTAAAGGCCTTTGCGATAGTAAATTGCGGAGATCTTGACTTTTCGTCTGAGGGTGTGTACGTGGCGGCCTGACAAATTTTGGCATTTTCGCCATGAAACAGGAAGTGGCTCTAACTCAGGCATACAATGTCCAATCTGCCCCACGCTTTATACGTTTGATAAGGGTCTTAGCCTGAACACATTTCATTGCCAATATTCAACTTCACTCATAGCGCCATCTAGAGGTAGGAGGAAATACCATGTTTTACGCTGTGATTTACTGCTCTTAGAGATTTAATCAAATCATCATCATATTTGGTCTGACTGATGTTAAGCCCGTTGCGGTGATAAATTGCAAAGATCTTGACTTTTCGTTGAAGGGCGTGTCCGTGGCGGCCTGGCAAAATGTGATGTTTCACCATGAAACAGGAAACTGTTGTAATTCAGACATACATTGTCCGATCTGCCCCTGACTTCACACATTTGATAAGGGTCCTGGCCTGAACATATCAACATGGCATAATTCAGTATCAGTCGTAGCGCCACCTAGAGGCAGCAGGAAATACCACCTTTTATGCTGTGACTTACTGCTCTTAGAGATTTAACCATATCAACATCATATTTCATCAGTCTAATCTCAAGACCTTGTGTGATGATCAATAGCAACGACCTTGACTTTTCATTAAAGGGCGTGTCCGTTGCGGCCTCGCAAAGTATCGCTAAATGAATCCCATTTTTGACAGCCTAAACAAGCTCAAAAAGTCATGAAACGTTGCACACGTGTCAAAAGTTGCGAATATTTTCATGTGATATAGGCTTCAGAACTTGGGGTGTTAAAATGGCTCTATAGCGCCACCTACAAAAATTCAATAGAGCAGCCCCCCGCTACGTTAATCGCACAGATACGAAATGCGGTAGGATCATGTATCACCCCAAGACCTACAAAAAAGTCTCTTGGAGCAAAGCTCTAAACCCCACAGGAAGTCAGCCATTTTGAATTTTCTCTGTAATTTGAGTGCAAATTTTGCCATTTCTGGCCTTCGTATTTTAACAAACTCCTCCTATAAATTTAATCAGATAATCATCATATTTGGTGAGTGTCATCTAAAGGGCTTTGTAATGCTATATTGCGGAGATCTTGACATTTCAATGGAGGGTGTGTACGTGGCGGCTTGCCAAAATTCTGTGTTTCTCAATGAAACAGGAAGTTGTTCTAACTCAGGTTTAAAATGTCCAATCTGACCCACGCTTCACAAGTTTGATAATTGTCCTTTCCTGAACACATCAACATGGCAATATTCAGTAAAAGTTATAGCGCCACCTGCTGGAAGCAGGAAATGACATTTTTTACACTGTGATGTACTGCTCATTGAAATGTATTCAGATCATCATCATATTTGGTCAATCTGAACTTAGGGACTTCACAATGATAAATTGTGAAGATCTTGACATTTCGTTAAAGGGGCGTGTCCGTGGTGGCCTGTCAAAGTTTGATTTATTGCCATGAGAAAGCTGTTGTAACTCAGACATGCAATGTCCGACCTGTCACAGACATCATACGTTTGACAAGGGTCCTGGCCTCAACACATCAATGTTACAACAATCAATTACAATCATAGCGCCACCTGCTGCATAAAGGAGTAGTGGCATTTCAAAGTTCCTTTGAATATCCACCTATATTTATCCACGGAAATTTCAATCCCCCTGGTTTATTGCTTTACTAAGGCCATAGAGTGGCGGTGCACATGCGTGCGAGGGCCCTTCCATCACTGCTTGCAGTTTTATTATTATTATTAGGGCCCGAGCACCGAGGAGCAGGCCAGAATGGCCTGCACCGAAAGGTGCGAAGCCCTATTGGTTTTGCTCGAATTTATTAGGGCCCGAGCACCGAGGAGCAGGCCAGAATGGCCTGCACCGAAAGGTGCGAAGCCCTATTGTTTTTGCTCGGATTATTATTAGGGCCCGAGCACCGAGGAGCAGGCCAGAATGGCCTGCACCGAAAGGTGCGAAGCCCTATTGGTTTTGCTCGAATTTATTGTTTTTTTTTTTTTTTTTTTTTTTTATTTTTTTTATTTTTATTTTTTTTAACACTTTTGGGGATTTTGGGTGCCTTAACATACTCGAAAACTCTTGAAATTTGGCACAGACGTCAGAGTCGTCCGTCATTGCAGAAAACCAAAGGCTGGACAACGGGCGTGGCACAGGGGCTCTGTAGCGCCCCCTGTAATGCAGAAGAAACCATTGATGCACAGATCGGGCAAAAATTTACGCACATGTACGAGAATTGGTACGCTTATAGATCTCATCAACCCGAACAACTTTCGCCCTCTAACATTTAAGCTCCGCCCAACAGGAAGTCGGCTATTTTGCATTGTTTAAAAAATGCATGCGGTGAACTTTTAAATACTCCTCCTAGGGGATTCATGCGAATGACACCAAACGTGGTGATCATGATGTCGAGACATTGTACTTGCTAAATTGCGAAGGGATTTTTGATATCTCGAACGGTCCTGCCATGGCGAGGCGACAAAGTTGTGGCGAAATCAGCGAAACATGAAGTGTCTAATATCTAAGGCAAAAAAATTCTTATTGTTATGCCAAGCGGAGCGTTTGTTCGTCTGAAGATTCCGATCGCATCGATGTGCCTATTGTGAGTCTCAGGTATAGCGCCACCACCAGGCGCCAGGAAGTGTGTCAGTCATGAACTTTTAAATACTTCTCCTAGGGAATTCATACGATTGACACCAAACGTGGTGAACATGATGCTGAGACATTGGACTTGATAAATTGCGAAGGGATTTTTGATATCTCGAACGGTGTTGCCATGGCGAGGCGACAAATTTATGGCGAATTCAGAGAAACAGGAAGTGTCTAATATCTAAAGCAAAAAAATTTCTTATCGGGATGAAACGCAGTGTGTATGTTCGGCCAAGGATTCCGATCGCATCGATGTCCCTATTGTGAGTCTCGGGTATAGCGCCACCAACAGGCACCAGGAAGTGTGGCAGTCACAAAAGGTGGATTTTTTGACAGTTCCATGCAATGTTCTTTTAAATACTCCTCCTAGGATTTTCATGCGATTGACACCGAAAGTGCTCAACATGATGCTGAGACATTGGACTTGATAAATTGCGAAGGGATTTTTGATATCTCGAACGGTGTTGCCATGGCGAAGCGGCGAAGTCATGGCGAAATCAGAGAAACAGGAAGTGTCTAATATCTAAGGCAAAAAATGTCTTATAGTGATGACACGCGGGGTGTTTGTTCGACTGAAGATTCCGATCGCATCGATGTGCCTATTGTGAGTCTGGGGTATAGCGCCACCACCAGACGCCAGGAAGTGTTGCAGTCACAAAGGTTGATTTTTTTGACAGTTCCATGTGATGTTCTTTTAAATACTCCTCCTAGAATGTTTATGCGATTGACACCAAAAGTGGTCAACGTGATGCCAAGACATAGTAGATGATAAATTGCGAAGGGATTTTTGACATCTCGAACGTTGTTCCCATGACAACGCGTCAAACTTTACTTTCATTTTAAAGGCAAATTTAAGCCCTTCAGTTGCATGCAGTGAACTTTTCAATACTCCTTCTAAGATATTCATGCGATTGACACCAAACGTGGTCAACATGATGCTGAGACAATGGAGATGATAAAATGCGAAGGGATTTTTGACATCTCGAACGCTGTTGCCATGGCAACGCATCAAAGTTTACTATTATTTCAGGAATATTTAAGCCTCTTGGCATGCTTAGATTAACTTCAAATTTGGCACACACATCGAGTTGTCAACTGTTAAGTGTTGACAAACAGGTCAGACATAGGTGTGCCTCTTAAGTTGCTCACTAGCGCCCCCGTTTGTCCAAAATGTGGGGTTTCTTTTACCTACAGTCCCCAATTGGGTCAGTAACAACATAAATAGTCCACTGATATTTACCCACTTGATGCACATGCCCACCGTGCATCGTTTTCTCGGAGGCACCGTGTAGCGGTAAATAAACGTGCGAGGGCCCGCCATCGCTGCTTGTTTTTATTATTATTTTTTTTATTTTTTTTAACACTTTTGGACATTTTGGGGGCCTTACCATACTCGAAAACTCTTGAAATTTGGCACAGACGTCAGAGTCGTCCGTCATCGCCGAAAGCCAAAGGCTGGAACACGGGCGTCGCACGGGGGCTCTGTAGCGCCCCCTGTAATGGAAAAACAAACAGTAGTGCACAGATCGGGCAAAAATTTACGCACATGTACGAAAGTTGGTACACATATAGATCTCATCAACCCGAACAACTTTCGCACTCTAACCTATTAGCTCCGCCCAACAGGAAGTCGGCCATTTTGGATTGTTTAAAAAATGCATGCGGTGAACTTTTGAATACTCCTCCAAGGGGATACATGGGATTGACACCAAACGTGGTGATCATGATGCCGAGACATTGTACTTGCTAAATTGCGAAGGGATTTTTGATATCTCGAACGGTTCTGTCATGGCGAGGCGACAAACTTATGGCGAAATCAGAGAAACAGGAAGTGTTTAATATCTAAGGCAAAAAATGTCTTATTGTGACGACACATGGGGTGTTTGTTCGTCTGAAGATTCCGATCGCATCTATGTGCCTATTGTGAGGCTCGGGTATAGCGCCACCACCAGGCGCCAGAAAGTGTTGCAGTCACAAAGGTTGATTTTTTTTACAGTTCCATGTGATGTTCTTTTAAATACTCCTCCTAGAATGTTTATGCGATTTGACACCAAAAGTGGTCAACATGATGCCAAGACATTGTAGATGATAAATTGCGAAGGGATTTTTGATATCTCGAACGTTGTTCCCATGACAACGCGTCAAACTTTACTTTCATTTTAAAGGCATATTTAAGCCCTTCAGTTGCATGCAGTGAACTTTTGAATACTCCTTCTAGGATATTCATGCGATTGACACCAAAAGTGGTCAACATGATGCTGAGACATTGGAGATGATAAAATGTGAAGGGATTTTTGACATCTCGAATGCTGTTGCCATGGCAACGCATCAAAGTTTACTATTATTTCAGGAATATTTAAGCCTCTTGGCATGCTTAGATTAACTTTAAATTTGGCACACGCATCAGAGTTGTCAACTGTTAAGTGTTGACAAACAGGTCAGACATAGGTGTGCCTCTTAAGTCGCTCCCTAGTGCCCCCGTTTGTCCAAAATGTGGGGTTTCTTTTACCTACAGTCCCCAAATGGGTCAATAACAACATAAATAGTCCACCGATATTTACCCACTTGATGCACTTGCCCACCGTGCATCGTTTTCTCGGAGGCACAGTGTAGCGGTAAAAATACGTGCGAGGGCCCGCCATCGCTGCTTGCAGCTATATTTATTATTATTTTTCTTCTTCTTCTTCTTCTTCTCCGAAATGGATCGCGTTTTTGAGGGCCTAAACATACCCGAAAACTCATGAAAATTTGCACACGCGTCAGAAGTGGCGAAAATTTACATGTAATATAGGCGTCAGAAGTGGGTGTGTAGAAATGGCTCGATAGCGCCACCTGCAAAATTTCAAGAGAACAGCCCCCCCACTACGAAAAACGTACAGATACGAAATTTGGTAGGATCATCTAGCACCCCAAGACCTACAAAAAAGTCTCTTGGAGCTAAGCTCTAAACCCCACAGGAAGTCGGCCATTTTGAATTTTCTCTGTCATTTTTTGACATTTCCAAGCGTCGTACTTTAACGAACTCCTCCTAGCGATTTAATCCGATCATTATCATATTTGGTCTGTCTCATCTAAAGGCCTTTGCGATGCTAAATTGCGGAGATCTTGACTTTTCGTTGGAGGGTGTGTCCGTGGCGGCCTGACAAAATTCGGCATTTTCGCCATGAAACAGGAAGTTGTTATAACTAAGGCATACAATGTCCAATCTGCCCCACGCTTCACATGTTTGATAAGAGTCTTGACCTGAACACATTTTAATGCCAATATTCAGCTTCAGTCATAGCGCCACCTAGAGGTAGCAGGAAATGCCATGTTTTACGCTGTGATTTACTGCTCTTACAGATTTAATCAAATCATCATAATATTTGGTCAGACTGATGTTAAGCCCTTTGCCGTAATAAATTGCAAAGATCTTGACTTTTCGTTGAAGGGCGTGTCCGTGGCAGCCTGGCAAAGTGTGATGTTTCACCATGAAACAGGAAGTTGTTGTAATTCAGACATACATTGTTCGATCTGCCCCAGACTTCACACGTTTGTTAAGGGTCCCGGCCTGAACACGTCAATATAATAAAAATCAGGTACAGTCATAGCGCCACCTGCTGCACACAGGTGGTGTGGCACATACATTTTCCTTTGAATATCCACCTAAATTTACCCATTTTAATTCATATCCCCCTGGTTCACTGCTTTACTAATGCCATAGGGTAGCGGTGCACATGCGTGCGAGGGCCCTTCCATCGCTGCTTGCAGCTTTAATTATTATTATGTTTCTTCTCCAAAGTGAATTGCATTTTTGAGGGGCGAAACATGCTCGAAAACTCATGAAATTTTGCACACATGCCAGGAGTGGCGAAAATTTACATGTGGCATAGGCGCCAGAAGTGGGCGTGTAGAAATGGCTCGATAGCGCCACCTGCAAAATTTCAAGAGATCAGCCCCCCCGCTACGAAAAACGTACAGATACGAAATTTGGTAGGATCATCTAACACCCCAAGACCTACAAAAAAGTCTCTTGGAGCTAAGCTCTAAACCCAACAGGAAGTCGACCATTTTGATTTTTCGCTGTGATTTCTGTGCAAATTTTGTCATTTCCAGGCTTCGTACTTTAACGAACTCCTCCTACAGATTTTATCAGATCGTCATCATATTTGGTCAATCTCATTCAAAGGCCTTTGCGATGTTAAATTGCGGAGCTTTTGACTTTTCGTTGGAGGGTGTGTCCGTGGCGGCCTGACAAAGTTCAGCGTTTTCGCCATGAAACAGGAAGTTGTTATAACTAAGGCATACAATGTCCAATCTGCCCCACACTTCACATGTTTGATAAGAGTCTTGGCCTGAACACATTTCAATGCCAATATTCAGCTTCAGTCATAGCGCCACCTAGAGGTAGCAGGAAATGCCATGTTTTACGCTGTGATTTACTGCTCATATAGATTTGATCAAATCATCATCATATTTGGTCAGACTGATGTTAAGCCCTTTGCGGTGATAAATTGCGAAGATCTTGACTTTTCGTTGAAGGGCGTGTCCGTGGCGGCCTGGCAAAGTGTGATATTTCGCCATGATACAGGAAGCTGTTGTAATTCAGGCATACATTATCCGATCTGCCCCCTACTTCACACGTTTGATAAGGGTCCCGGCCTGAACACGTCAATATAACAATAATCAGGTACAGTCATAGCGCCACCTGCTGCACACAGGCGGTGTGGCACATCAATTTTCCTTTGAATATCCACCTATATTTACCCACTTTAATTCATATCCCCCTGGTTCACTGCTTTACTAATGCCATAGGGTGGCGGTGCACATGCGTGCGAGGGCCCTACCATCGCTGCTTGCAGCTTTAATTAGGGCCCGAGCACCGAGGAGCAGGCCAGAATGGCCTGCACCGAAAGGTGCGAAGCCCTATTGTTTTCCTTAGGATTATTAGGGCCCGAGCACCGAGGAGCAGGCCAGAATGGCCTGCACCGAAAGGTGCGAAGCCCTATTGTTTTCCTTAGGATTATTATTTTTATTTTTTTTTTTTTTATTTTTTTCAACACTTGACCTAATTTGGGTCCCTTAACATACTCGAAAACTCTTGAAATTTGGCACACATGTCAGAGTCCCGTACCACTAGGCTCATGCAAAGGCTGAAACACGGGCGTGGCACAGGGGCTCTGTAGCGCCCCCTGTAATGCAAAAACAAACATTGGTGCACAGATTGGGCAAGCATGTACGCACATGTACGAAAGTTGGTACGCATATAGATCTCATCGACCCGAACAACTTTCGCCCTCTAACATTTTAGCTCCGCCCAACAGGAAGTCCACCATTTTGGATTGTTTAAAAAATGCATGCGGTGAACTTTTGAATACTCCTCCTAGGGGATTCATGCAAATGACACCAAAAGTGGTGATCATGATGTCAAGACATTGGACTTGCTAAATTGCGAAGGGATTTTTGATATCTCGAACGGTGTTGCCATGGCGAAGCGGCAAAGTCATGGCGAAATCAGAGAAACAGGAAGTGTCTAATATCTATGGCAAAAAATGTCTTATTGTAATGACAAGCGGGGTGTTTGTTCATCTGAAGATTCCGATCGCATCGATGCGCCTATTGTGACTCCCGGGTATAGCGCCACCACCAGGCGGCAGGAAGTGTGTCAGTTACAAAGCTGGATTTTTTTGACAGTTCCATGCAATGTTCTTTTAAATACTCCTTCTAGAAAAATCATGCAATTGACACCAAAAGTGGTCAACATGATGACGAGACATTGTAGATGATAAATTGCGAAGGGATTTTTGATATCTCGAACGCTGTTCCCATGGCAACGTGTCAAACTTTACTTTCATTTTAAAGGCATATTTAAGCCTTACAGTTTCATGCAGTGAACTTTTAAATACTCCTTCTAGGATATTCATGCGATTGACACCAAAAGTGGTCAACATGATGCTGAGACATTGTAGATGATAAATTGCGAAGGGATTTTTGATATCTCGAATGTTGTTCCTATGGCAACGCGACAAATTTTACTTTCATTTTAAAGGCTTATTTAAGCATTACAGTTGCATGTGATGTTCTTTTAAATACTCCTTCTAGGTAAATAATGTTATTGACACCAGAAGTGGTCAACATGATGCTGAGACATTGTAGATGCTAAAATGCGAAGGAATTTTTGACATCTCGAACGCTGTTCCCATGGCAATGCATCAAAGTTTACTATTATTTCAGGCATATTTAAGGCTCTTGGCGTGCTTAGATTAAATTTAAATTTGGCAAACACATCAGAGTTGTCGGCTGTTAAGTGTTGACAAAAACGTCAGATAAAGGCGTGTCTATTTAGTGTCTCACTAGCACCTCCATTTGTCTAAAATGTGGGGTTTCTTTTACCTACAGTACCTAAATGGATCAGTAGCAACATGAAATATTCCACTGATATTTACCCACTTGATGCACATGCCCACCGTGCATCGTTTTCTCGGAGGCACCGTGTAGCGGTAAATAAACGTGCGAGGGCCCGCCATCGCTGCTTGCAGCTATAGTTATTTATTTTTTTTTTATTTTTTTCAACACTTGACCTAATTTGGGTCCCTTAACATACTCGAAAACTCTTGAAACTTGGCACCCATGTCCGAGTCCCGCACCACTCGGCTCTTGCAAAGGCTGAAACACGGGCGTGGCACTGGGGCTCTGTAGCGCCCCCTGTAATGCAAAAACAAACATTGGTGCACAGATTGGGCAAGCATGTACGCACATGTACGAAAGTTGGTACGCATATAGATCTCATCGACCCGAACAACTTTCGCCCTCTAACATTTTAGCTCCGCCCAACAGGAAGTCCGCCATTTTGGATTGTTTAAAAAATGCATGCGGTGAACTTTTGAATACTCCTCCTAGGGGATTCATGCAAATGACACCAAAAGTGGTGATCATGATGTCAAGACATTGGACTTGCTAAATTGCGAAGGGATTTTTGATATCTCGAACGGTGTTGCCATGGCGAAGCGGCAAAGTCATGGCGAAATCATAGAAACAGGAAGTGTCTTATATCTATGGCAAAAAATGTCTTATTGTAATGACAAGCGGGGTGTTTGTTCATCTGAAGATTCCGATCGCATCGATGCGCCTATTGTGACTCCCGGGTATAGCGCCACCACCAAGCGGCAGGAAGTGTGTCAGTTACAAAGCTGGATTTTTTTGACAGTTCCATGCAATGTTCTTTTAAATACTCCTTCTAGAAAAATCATGCAATTGACACCAAAAGTGGTCAACATGATGACGAGACATTGTAGATGATAAATTGCGAAGGGATTTTTGATATCTCGAACGCTGTTCCCATGGCAACGTGTCAAACTTTACTTTCATTTTAAAGGCATATTTAAGCCTTACAGTTTCATGCAGTGAACTTTTAAATACTCCTTCTAGGATATTCATGCGATTGACACCAAAAGTGGTCAACATGATGCTGAGACATTGTAGATGATAAATTGCGAAGGGATTTTTGATATCTCGAATGTTGTTCCTATGGCAACGCGACAAATTTTACTTTCATTTTAAAGGCTTATTTAAGCATTACAGTTGCATGCGATGTTCTTTTAAATACTCTTTCTAGGTAAATAATGTTATTGACACCAGAAGTGGTCAACATGATGCTGAGACATTGTAGATGCTAAAATGCGAAGGGATTTTTGATATCTCGAACGCTGTTCCCATGGCAACACGTCAAACTTTACTTTTATTTCAGGCATATTTAAGGCTCTTGGCGTGCTTAGATTAAATTTAAATTTGGCAAACACATCAGAGTTGTCGGCTGTTAAGTGTTGACAAAAACGTCAGATAAAGGCGTGTCTATTTAGTGTCTCACTAGCGCCCCCATTTGTCTAAAATGTGGGGTTTCTTTTACCTACAGTACCTAAATGGATCAGTAGCAACATGAAATATTCCACTGATATTTACCCACTTGATGCACATGCCCACCGTGCATCGTTTTCTCGGAGGCACCGTGTAGCGGTAAAAAAACGTGCGAGGGCCCGCCATCGCTGCTTGCAGCTATATTTATTATTTTTTTTCTTTTTCTCCGACTTCAGCGGGACTTTAGAGGGCCTAAACATACTCGAAAACTCATGAAATTTTGCACAGATGTCAAGAGTGATGAAAATTTACATGTGGTGTAGGCTTTAGAATTATGCGTTAGAAAATGGCTCTATAGCGCCACCTACAAATTTTCAACGAAGCAGCCCTCGGACTGTGTTTGACGTACAATTACGAAATTTGGTATGCGTCTGTAGCATGACAAGACCTACAAAAAAGTCTCTTGGAGCGAAGCCGTAAACCAAACAGGAAGTCAGCTATTCGGAGTTATTTTTGTGATTTGGGCGCAGTTTTTGTCATTTCCAGACGTCATACTTTAACTAACTCCTCCTACAGTTTTCGTTGGATCATCTTCATATTTGGTGAGTGTCATCTTAAGGCCTTTGTGATGCTAAATTGCGAAGGATTTGACTCTACGTAAAAATTTGTGTCGGTTCTGGCCCGACAAATTTGATGTTTTCCAATGAAACAGGAAGTTGCTGGAACTCATGCATACAATGTCCGATCTGTCCCAAATTTCACATGATTGCTGAGAGTCCTGACCTGAACACATCTACATAACAATTTTCATTTATAGCCATAGCGCCACCAGCTGGCAACCTGAAGGAACATGTTTTAGCGCCACTTTCAAATATTGAATGAAGCAGCCCTTGGACTGTGTTTAACTTACATGTACGAATTTCGGTATGCTCATGTATTATTACAAGCCCTACAAAAAAGTCTCTTGGAGCAACACCCTAAACCAAACAGTAAGTCAGCTATTTTGAATTATTTCTCAGATTTTGGCTCAGTTTTTCTCATTTCCAGCAGTCATACTTTAACTAACTCCTCCTACAGTTTTCGTCGGATCATCATCATATTTGGCGGGTCTCATCTTAAGGCCTTTGTGATGCTAAATTGCGAAGGATTTGATTCTATATTAAAATTTGTGTCTATTTCGGCCAGCCAAAGTTTGATGTTTCGCTATGAAACAGGTTGCTGGAACTCAGGCATACAGTGTCCGATCTGTCCCAAACTTCACATGATTGCTAAGATTCATGACCTGAACACATCTACATGTCAATAGTCACTTATGGTTATAGCGCCACCAGCTGGCAACAGGAAGTGACATGTTTACAATGATTATCCAATGTCTGATTTGTCCCAAACTTCACATGATTAATAAGAGTCCTGGACTGAACACATCTACATGTCAATAGTCACTTATGGTTATAGCGCCACCAGCTGGCAACAGGAAGTGACATGTTTACACTGATTATGCAATGTCCGATCTTTCCCTTACTTCACATTATTAATAAGAGTCCTGGACTGAACACATCTACATGTCAATAGTCACTTATGGTTATAGCGCCACCAGCTGGCAACAGGAAGTGACATGTTTACACTGATTATGCAATGTCTGATCTTTCCCTTACTTCACATTATTAATAAGAGTCCTGGACTGAACACATCTACATGTCAATAGTCACTTATGGTTATAGCGCCACCAGCTGGCAACAGGAAGTGACAAGTTTACACTGATTATGCAATGTCTGATCTTTCCCTTACTTCACATTATTAATAAGAGTCCTGGACTGAACACATCTACATGTCAATAGTCACTTATGGTTATAGCTCCACCAGCTGACAACAGGAAGTGACATGTTTACACTGATTATGCAATGTCTGATCTGTCCCAAACTTCACATGATTAATAAGAGTCCTGGACTGAACACATCTACATGTCAATAGTCACCAGTGTTGGGCAAGTTACTAAAAAATTAGTAATTCGTTACAGTTACTAATTACTTCTTTTAAAAGTAACTGAATTACTCTACCGGTTACTGTATATCAAAAGTAATTAGTTACTTAGAAAAGTAACTTTTAAGTTACTTTTATGTCTGCTTTTTAAATGTAAATATGAACAGTACTGAACAGTCAAACAGTAAAATGATATGGATGGGCTATTTTACACGTAAGACTCTAATATATCACATACTGTAGGAGCCTATTTTGCTTTAGATTCAACCTTTGAATATTTTTGTTAGAAATTATCTTAATATGTAAACTTAGTTTATTTATGTATATCATTTAGACCATTTAGACAAATATTCTGCATGTTTACAAAAATATAAAATGTGTTAAAATTGTGTAGTGTCTCTTTAAAAATTTGGAGACAATTGTGTCAACATGTCAAATTTTGTAAAATAAATTAGAATTTTTCTGATTTCATATTTATTTTATTAAGTTAGAAACGTCTCCGCTGTGTCCTGCTGACAGGCACGATGCGCGTGCAGCAGATGAGGCAAATTATGGGTCCTCCGAAGGTTAGACCATCTCATTTCAGTTCTCTTCGCGAACTTCTGAGCGCCTTGAATGGCCGAGTGCTCACCTTTTATTGCATGCTTAGTAGGGTGCAGCCCTTGAATTGGAACACAGCTTGTGAAGCTTGCCGCAGGGACTGCGCTCTTTGGTCATATATTGTTTGTTTTCTGTTGGATTTAAATGATACACAGGATTAAAGGAAGATATTTATTCAGAAAACGGAGTAGGCTACGTGGATTGTTTTGTCGGACGGACACAGAGCGAGTGGATTGTTTTGTCAGACGGACACAGAGCGAGTGGATTTTTTGTTCGGATACGGAGAGACTGAAACTAAAACTAAAAGCGAGCTCACACATACTATGGAGTTTTAACACGGGTGTACAGCGCAGTGTGAATATTTTAGTGGAAACAACAATCGCGGATCGTTCTCTTCCATGAAGCCGATGTAAACATCTAAGAATATATGAACATTTCTTAGATTTATTACCTTTGTGGACTACAAATGCAAGTTGATGTCATACTGCGATTGCTTGGTGAAGATAATTTACAAACATGAGGATTATGACTTGCGCACAATTTTTAAACAAAGGTATGTTGTCCCGTTTAGATTTTTCATGTTCATTCTATATGCACTGTCAGCTATGATGAAGTGTAATTAATCATTGCGCCGCCAACTACGGTCCTGCGACGTCAGATATGTCTTGTCTATTTTTTACAAAATAGAGTAACGCGAGTAACGAACTCATTTAAATTTCAGTAATTGTAATTGCGTTACTTGATTTTAAAAAATAGTGGAGTTACAGTAACGCGTTACTCCCATCACTGATAGTCACTTATGATGCCAATAGTCAGTTACGGTCATAGCGCCACCAGCTGGTAACAGGAAGTAACATGTTTACAATGATAATGCAATGTCGGATTTGTCCCAAACTTCACATGATTGATAAGAGTCCTGGACAGAACACATCTACGTGCCAATATTTACATGTAGTCACTCATACTCACACACACTCGCTCACTCACTCTCTCTCTCTCTCTCTCTCTCATGCTATCTTAAACGATTCTACCTCGCTGTCATTTTTAATTAGCAACAGGAAATGTGGCACATTATACTACACTTTCAAATGGTTCACCTATGTTTACATGCTTAAATGCCTATTTACTACTGTTCCCTTTAATTCTTATGCCACGGCGTGGCGGTGTCAGGTGTGCGAGGGCCCTTCCATCACTGCTTGCAGTTTTAATTTTAAATATGTTTGCAACATAGCAGATCTGGGGCACCATTCACTTCTATTGTACAATTTTTTCCTTCTATAGAAGTCAGTGGTGCCCCAGATCTGCTATCGTGCAAACATATTTCAAAATATCTTCCTTTGTGTTCAGCAGAACAAAGACGTGTATACAAGTTTGGAACAACTTGAAGGTGAATAAACAATGACAGAATTCAAATTTTTGGGTGAACGATCCGTTTAATTACTTTGTTAATTGTCCACGGGCATTTTATCACACATTTTCCAGCTACCATATAGGCCCTGTCCCAAATGGCACACTTCCTCAGAGTCTACACGTTGATATCATCATGTAGCGCAGCATTTGCACCGGAGTCGTATTTAGGGACACACTCGAGTGGCAATCGGCTTCTGGGTTGGTAAAGTGCATGGAGCCTTCAGTAGGCCGTATCAAGGGTGCAAAGGGGGCGCTGATGAGCAAACTTTAGAGCATAAAAATGACAGATGAGACACCCTATGGACTCGTAGACTTAGGCCCAATCCCATTTCTCTCATGTCTTACCCCTTACGGTGCATTCACACGGGGTGTAAGCATTGACGCTTCCCATTCACTTTCAATGGGTGACGTCATGCGCTGCCAAACTGAGTTGTGGATCCGTCGGCACTGCGTCAGTGCCGTTGGTCGCGGCAGAAGTTGAACATTTCTCAACTTTTCAAGCGGCAACGCGTGCGTCAGCCAATCAGATTGCCTTATGCAAATAACATATGCAGAGCCAGCCAATTACATTTATGGAAGACCGGAGCATGTGCTGCGGCCGCTGTGATTGGCTATTTGCTTCAAACAAGCCTTCCGTCAAGCGTTAACGTTTTCGCCGGTGTGAATGTACGGTTAGTTTTGCACGTTCACGTGTGAGTAAGGGCTATCCCAATTGGGCCTTATTCTAACCTGAACATGCAAAACTAAGGGGTAAGGGGTAAGACAGAGAAATGGGATTGGGCCTAAGCGAGCACGTGCAATTTAAGGGCCACAAGACCGAGTGCGCTATTTGGGACAGGGCCATAGCTGATAATTCTGGATCAGTGTTCCTGTCATCTGTATCAAATCTTTATCAAATAGTGATAATAGATGCATACACTAGCATGCACATACAATAAAAGCTAGACTAGCAAAGCATCTTGACCAAGCTAGAACCAGCTGCAAACTGGCTTTGCTTTTTTAAAACATTTACACAATTTATAATTCGGGTTCAATCTATGAGGCCGTCATGTGCACGGCGATGCTCTTCCCCATAGTTTTTGTTGTTGTTTGCTCCATAAGACTGGATTTTGCCTTTTTTCCCAAGACATTAAAGTGTAAAGACGTTGCATCTTGAAAAACAAATACTGCAAAGCATTATGGGGCTTTTGTTGTGTCTTTATTAAAATCTCAGCCGCCTCAAGTCCCTTGATGATTAAAACAAACGCAGACAAAGCTGTGGATTTGAATACAAATGATCAAGATGTGAGAACGACGATAAAAATGGCTACGCTTTACAAACATGATTTATGTCAGCTTTGTTGTTGAAATCGATATTTTACAGGTCATCTCAAAACATGGACAAGATAAAGAGCTCAATAATTTTACTGCTTAATAACTGTAAATGATGACAGCTCAATAGGAAAGCTAAATGATTTGAAATAATGTTGATATACCGTATCACCCCATTCTGACAGTTTCTACACCATTATATGTGTTCTGTAATGGTCTGATAAGTAATTAAAAGTGTCCATGCGTTCTCTAAAGCCATCTCTAGTTTCCACTGCCAAAGCCGCTCTCTTCTCTCCGTTTCAGCTCTTCATTGTTCCAGTAGATTGTGAAGGCCCTCAGGCAGTGGCCTCATTTTTCTTTCTTATCTCCTCTCTCTTGTTTGGTCCTCCGAGAGCCACGTTCCTCTCGGGAAACTCACGGCTACATCTGGTTTTTCCTTCACCTCTTATTTCCGAGTGACTGTCGAATTCATCTGTCATTACCGTTGCTGGCCCAGCGCGCAGGTGCGTTGCATCCATTCAAGTAAACATGGCATTCATTCATTACTTTTACCGGCATTCGCTTTCAAAAGAACCATAAGAACACGTGAGAAATTTGGTTCATGATATTTTATTGATTCCTGAAATTTGTCCTGTAATGTTTTAACAGCAACTTGTATCATTTTTCTTTTTTTAAGCGTTTGTATGCAAATGTAGATTTTGTAAGTTATGATAATATTTAATTTGTATATCAAAGATCCTCAGACTTTTTTAGGCCAAGGACCCATTAATGGATAGAGAGGAGGAGCAGGAACCCCTGATTTGCATACTTTATGATAGCTATTTTAAAGGTGCTGTGTGTAAATTTTATCGGCATCTAGTGGTGAGATTGTAAATTGCAACACACATTTCAGTCTCTTGAAACGCATAGTGAAGCTACGCTAGCCACCACAGGACAAACATGTCATCGTCTTAGACAACGTAGTGAAGAAATGTGCTCAATAGAACAGTTTGTCCGTTTCGGGCTACTGTAGAAACATGGCGGCGCAAAATGGCGTCTTACATGTGAGGGGACCCGCGGTGTATGTAGATAAAAACGGCTTTGCGTCGTGCCGCAATACCACCTAAGCTGTGCGTTATTTTTGAATAATTGAACAGCCCGTCTTCAATTATTTCTTATGTATATTCTATTGCATTTCAAAATATCTTTCTAAAAGTTACATAGTGCACCTTTAACTGAATAGATTTTATTTTCAATTGTTATTATTAGCCTATTATGCATTATTTATTTGTTTGCCTATAATTTCATTTTTTACAAAAAAATATTTAGAATTTAAATAATACTTGAATGACCGCTGGTAATACCACCACTAACCCCAAGGGTCCCCGGACCCCCCTGTTAGGGCTGGGTATTGGCAAGGGCCTCACGATACGATGCATATCACGATACAATACGCTGCATGTTGTGATAAATTGCAATACGTTTTCTTTTTTTATCAAAAATGTAAAAAAATGTAGCAATTTTTTTTACTTTTTTTAAAGCCAAAGTGCTTCCACAAGTCGGCTTTGAAAGCTGCAGGCGTTTTTACATTTTCTGCCATTTTCTCACTTCCACTAACTTCTGAGACATTGGCCGAATGCGACAACTAC
The DNA here is from genome assembly GCF_027580225.2 of Misgurnus anguillicaudatus. Taxonomy (NCBI): domain Eukaryota; kingdom Metazoa; phylum Chordata; class Actinopteri; order Cypriniformes; family Cobitidae; genus Misgurnus; species Misgurnus anguillicaudatus. The sequence goes on from NC_073337.2 coordinate 26,188,713, forward strand.
AGCAGGGGCGGAGGAGGTTGTTTGACACACACACAGAGGGATTTGATGGGGTCTTAAAATATCGATAGTAGAGATTAAAATATCGATACACTATCGTGGAAAAAATATCACAATAGTTAGCTGTATCGATATTTTTGCACATACCTATTAAAAACCCATATAATATATATCATGTAAAAGTACCTCTCTCGCAGAATATACAGTATTACGTTTCATTTTTATAACATGTAAATGCTTCACTGCATTTGCTTCACCGAACAAAATTCCACCGAAGCGACAGCCATGGTAATGAAAGAAACGAATACGTGAACATCAAAGTTGGCTGGAAATTACAACAGGAGCTGGAGCAAAGTCCTAACATTCATTTAGCAATTCCACCTCATTATTTTACTAATTCAATTGCATAGAGAAGCAGTGGCCGAAGAAAGATAATTACTGTGACTTTTACCACGCTTGAAACCCCCCGTTCCCGCTCGGGCGTTAAATGGGATTCATTCAGCCGTGGATTATTCAGAAAACCTGCACCAGACACCTTTGTGATTTCCCTTAGACTTTATAGAGTTCAAGACAGGAAATAAAGGGATTGGAAATTGTTTGATACACACTGTACTGTGGTTTGAGTCATTTTGTGTCCCATGGAAATAATTAATGCAGTGTTTTGGTGAGATTAGGCTCATAAAATGCTGTGTGCGGGTCTAACAATACCCATGGGATCATTTTAGGAGGCCAAATTAAAGGCATATGATAAAGTAAAGCCAATTTAAAGTGTAACTCCAGTCAACCTGCACAAAAAGTGTAAGTCAGGTGCACTGAACAGGGATGGGGGCCAAAGTAAGAAACAGATGGGGGTTAAAAGATGAGGAGAATTAGGAAGAACATGCTGTTTTCAATGAAGTCCGCTGTTCCTCATAAATAACATGCTTGGTGGTTCTTAGCAACACAGTGGGAAATTTTCTCAGGAAGTACTCCAGTCTGCTTGAATGCTAAAATTATTTTTAAAAAAAAAGACATTCAGCCCTAGACTGAAGTAGTGCATGCTGACTTTACTGCAGATCCCGGAAGTCCTTTGTCATTTGGTTTGTTTGCAGGCTGAGGATTAAATCAAAATAGTTGTGTGGGGTTTGCTTGAATTTTTTACGTTTTAAAGCGGTGACAAGTCCTTAATACGAAGTACACCGAGTGGTTGAAAGGGCCGGATAAGCTCTTCGAAAGCATGACATGAAGGAAATTGAGTCTGAAGGAGATGGCGAGCGTGAAACGATGCGACCGATAGAGGGAAGATGATACACCGAGTCTTGACATACAACAGTGAATTGGATCATTTTATCTTAATAGGAACCTCTGCATGCTCCTTCAGTCAGAGCTAAAATGTTTAAAGTCCCCCTGTAGTCAATAATGTTATCTCATCTTTGAGCATCAAAACAGCATATGTGAAAGTTTTTCCTGTGAAAATCTTTTCTTGATTCCTTAAAATTGCTTGAATGTTACACTACCCACTTGCCTCAGTAAGTATTCGTGAATCTGTGAATATGCAAATTAGACTACTTAATCACACTAGATCAGACTGTAGATTAAGGGTGGGTGATAAATCGCCTGCGATTCTCATGCGTATCTCATCAGTAAAACCGGTTTTGTGATTAGTAGTAAATCGCCATGACCTGCTTTGAGAGAGCGGCATTCATTACACAGAGCGGTATTTCACAGAGAAGATTGCGTTCATATTCGTGTACAAATCGTCTTGGATGTATGCAATTTTGCCTAGCTTCTTAGTGAAATACTGCTCTGTGTAGTAAATGCTGCTCTCTGAAAGCAAGTGATTACTATTTACTACTAATCACAAAACCTCCTTTACTGATGAGATACGCATGAGAATCGCAGCCGATTTATCGCCCACCCCTACCATGGATATACAGTAAGAAAAATAAGTATTTGAACACCCTGCTATGAGTATTCTGAAATTGTCATCGTAGGTGCATGTCCACTGTGAGAGACATAATCAAAGAAAAAAAATCCAGAAATCACAATATATGATTTTTTTTATACTTATTTGTAGCTGCAAATAAGTATTTGAACACCTGAACACCCTCAAATACCTGTTAGTCTCCTTTAAAGTGTCCACCTCCACCCCATTTATTATCCTAAATTAGATGCACCTGTTTGAGGTTGTTAGTTGCATAAAGACACCTGTCCACCCCATAAAATCAGTAAGACTCCAACTACTAACATGGCCAAGACCAAAAAGCTGTCCAAAGACACTAGAGACAATATTGTACACCTCCACAAGCCTGGAAAGGGCTACAGGAAAATTTTCAAGCAGCTTGGTGAAAAAAGGTGCACTGTTGGAGCAATCATAAGAAAATGGAAGAAGCTAAACATGACTGTCAATCTCCCTCGGACTGGGGCTCCATGCAAGATCTCACCTCGTGGGGTCTCAATGATCCTAATAAAGGTGAGAAATCAGCCCAGAACTACATGGGAGGAGCTGGTCAATGACCTGAAAAGAGTTGGGACCACCGTTTCCAAGGTTACTGTTGGTAATACACTAAGAGGTTCCCCTGCTTAAACCAGCACATGTCCAGGCCCGTCTTAAGTTTGTGATTTCTAAGTGGGAGAACTTGCAAAATAACAGGGTGTTCAAATACGTATTTTCCTCACTGTATATGTACATAGATGCTGTATTCGGCAGTTCCAGACACATTGATGGTTTCACAATGCATAATGAGTTGCATGTTTGCATCATGTACTGCATTTCATGATAGCATGTATGACGCTGATGTTAACAGGTTACCGGCGAGTCTATGTGGCATACAAATCTTTGGCTTGAACTACTGATCCATTCATGAACTGTGTTGACGTGATTGGTTGCATGTTTGTGATGTAGGAAACCGAGGCGATGTCAGACCGAGGTTTGGGGAAAATTCACAATTTTATTTAGAAAATACTCAGCAATGGTGCTGAATGATACATTTGCACTTGGTTTGCCTTAAAGCATATTTAAACAGCACATAGACATATAAACAACAATAAGACTTGATTTATTGTTGGGGGCTTTAACTACACACAGCGGATGTCTTAAATTTCTGTTAGCTTTGAAATATCCGTCCAGGTTTGCAACAAATGGCTCGTAACAAGGCCTTTTAACTTTAATCCACTGCATTCATTCGCCTGTTGATACGGTAGATGTGTGACGAAATGGTGAAAGATGTTTGAGGGCTCGCCGACGTGATGTTTCAGATGTTCATATTTGGCATGCTTTGTGTGTGTGTGTTTTGTAAGTGGATTGCACACCCAATACAACCGAAGGTGACAATTATAGTTAGACAGAGAGCTGTCGAATGTCTAGGTGAACTTACATATTGGCAAAACACAGTGTTGGCTGTAGTAGTCAGTCTAACTCGCCTCATTGATTCATTGATAATTTATTGGACTAGAGATATCAAGTTCTGGAGACCATTCATGTATAATTTCTTGAAAATAACACATACTTTCTACACACACACTATCTCTCTATTTCCTTTCTGTTCTCAGTTTCTTTGTCTCTTTTATGCACACGCACAGCTCACAATAAACCTGTGCTTTGCAATGCAGCAGTGCACCAGAATACAAAAATATGAGGCAGAAACAGCCCTATTACAAGGAATCATTGCTTACCTGAGGCCTAAACCTTTTTGTTTTTTACATCACATCCTATTTGTGACCCTCGCAGCCCTTACCTTCATGTATTACACGAGTCATTTCACAGCATGGCTGCTGGTTTATTGACACAGGCTTTTCAGAAAGTCTTACCGTGTGCTCAGCGGGTTTTATGTATGGATTTGCAGCCCACATGCATTTTAGGGGTCATGATTAATGCCTCTTCTGTCAGATTCTGGCTTTTTGGAGACAATATACTGTAGGGGTTTCCTGGAAATTGTGCAATCTGTTCTTGCTCTTCATTGCTACTACTTGGTTATCTCCCAGGTTTAGGTCTTTTCTACACTGTAAAAAATCCTTGTTGCACTTAAATGTTTAAGTTTAAACAACTTGAGTTAATAAGTCATTTTCATTGGGGCGTAGTTAGGGGAGGGGTCTTAATATAGTTTATTTTATTAATCGTACGTTTTGTCATTGCATCATACTGCATTGAATGACACCGTGTTGAACCGAATCGCACCACACTTCATCGTAAAGGGTTAAATTGCATCATATCGGCAGCTGCTTCATATGTACAGTTTTTTCAGACTATAAGCAGCGTTTTTGGCTGGTGCTGTGTCTTATAGTCAGGTGCACCTTGTAAGTCAGTATGAATTAATTTTGACATTTATGAGGCAAGAGACAACATTACCGTCTACAGCCACAAGAGTCTGCTATACGCTGCTCCAGTATTTATGTAAGTCAATGGATTCAGTGATGCGGAATGACGAGTCTGCGAACTTCACGCTAGTTGGCTTGTTCGGTTAATTTAGCCTATTTAACCTTCCAAGTAAGTTCTGTATGCTATGGTTTATCGTTTAAATAACTGATAATATTACTTTAACGTACAGACATCTATTCAGCCTGCTGTTCTGTCTGCTATTGTTTAGTTGAATAACTTGTCTTTCCAGATTAAATGTTCTTTGGCTTGGATTTTGTGAAATAATTTTCTAAATAAACGCGACGTATAGTCCACTGTGACTTATATATGTTATTTCGTCTTAACGACGCATGCGGTATCTTTTATGTATTATACCGATTGCATTGGCCTCAGTTATGGAGATGCACATCCCTAATGTTTATACTATTTTTCTTGTTTACCAGTATGTTTATACCAGAAAACAGTCAATGACTTTATGATTATATAGTTTATAAATATGACTTTAGCTTTGTAATTTTAGTGCCATTTCATTTTTGTTGTCATTTCCGCCACTCCTTTCTTTTGTCTCTCAAACTTTCAGCTCTTTCCCCTCGATCCGACTCCAGATCTTTCTTGATGTATTTCTGTCACGTATCTGGCCGTGCCGTCTCGATCTTTCTCATGTTCCAGCAGCGCTAGTGAAGCTGTCGCAGAACAACCCGTCACTCACTTCTCAAAAACGCTCTTCACCTCCAGCCGTTTTCTCTGTGCATGAACATCAAGGCTCGCTCGCTGGCTCACACTCCTTCCTTGTTCCTTTTCCTTCACTTTTCAGTCACTTTTAGTCCCTTTTGGCAGTGCTTTACCTCCTGTTGATGCTTCTGTCATTGCCGCTGCATCCCGGATTGATCTGACATTTCTCACTTCCAGGTTGTTTTCCACAGTAGATAATAGGATATGGTCATGATGATGTGGACTAATCTAACTTGTCCAGTAATGAGGTTTACTATTTTATCAAAACTTTTTTTTTAAATATATGATATTTTAGTTACTGTGCTTCAACTGGCACGCTATGTTGTCTTTTAGATAGTGTGTATGGTACCAAAGCTGTGCAAAGCTGTATTTTGCTCCTGTGTTATATTTACCACTGAGTATTTCTTTAAAGGGATAGTTCACCCAAAAATGAAAATAATGTCATAAATGACTAACCCTCATGTAACTCGTAAGACCTCCGTTCATCTTCAGAACACAGTTTAAAATGTTTTCGATTTAGTCTGCAAGCTTGTTGACCCTTCTTTGAAAATCTAAGTACGGTATACTGTCCATGTCCAGAAAGGTAATAAAAACATCAAGGTAGTCCATGTGACATCAGTGGGTCAGTTAGAATGTGTTGAAGCATCGAAAATACATTTTGGCCCAAAAAAAAAACGACTTTATTCAGCATTGTATTCTCTTCCGTGTCTGTTGTAGAGCGCATGAGCGAGACTAAAGTCACGTGACTGCAGTGACACGGATGACGTGTTATCCTCAGACATGTTTGCAACTTTTTTTTTCAAACTTACAGCGTGCATCTCCCTCAGACTGTAAACGAAGCTCGGGCGCACAAAAAATAACAACAACAGCTGGGGTGCACCATATAACACATCAGCCACGTCATACGTCATCACTGCAGTCACGTGACTTTAGTCTCGCGCATGCGCTTCACAACAGACGTGGAAGAGAAGATGATGCTGAATAAAGTCGTAATTTTTGTTATTTTTGGACCAAAATGTGCATTGCATTTTCGACATGAGGTTAATGACATTATTTTCATTTTTGGGTGAACTATCCCTTTAAATGTGCTGCCAGGAGCATTGCATTTTAAATTATGTTTAGCTTTTATACTTTCCCTTATGCTTAACCAACTGAGCTACAAAAATGCACAGATGCACTGATATATCAGCCAATAATCTATATCGGTCGATTAAAGCAATTTTTATGCTACCGGCTATCTTAAATATGAACTAGTGGTTATAGTTACTAGTTATAAAACGTGTACTTTCGCACAACTCAATTGTGTACGACTCCTCTGTCCATAAGTGGCATCCTACTCATCTAATTGAAAACTGCTGTGATATTTCTCTCTCTCTCCTGTTATTTGCACAGTAAACAGTCTCTTGTCTGTATCTGAACAGCTCTTGCTAGCAGCAGGCCCACATCTGTAATTATGCCAGCTTGTACAGAGGCATGAGGACGTGAGGGCGGCTTTTGATAAGTACTGTCAGCCGCTGCCCTTTAACTGCCTGTCAGAGACCATTAGAGGGTTAATCCAAACTAGGTTTCAGGTTGTTACCTGCTTAAGCAGCAGGGACAAGTCATGCTGTTAGTAACAACACAGATCGTTTTGTGGACCTGCCAGATTAGACTGTTGAATATATGCTTATTCACTCACTGCGGTAAGTGTGAGCCAATTTCCTAGAAACTGTAAATTTTGCAGGCTGTGACTCCGAGAAAATTATAAATTACATTATCCTCACCATCACGGGGAGCGCTGCTCATGGTTGCGTAGCAACAGAAGACGCCGTGGGAGTGCAACCTCCCCAGCGCTTTGGGAAGAAGTAAAAAGCTCTTGACCCGCGTTTAACACATGTTTTTAGACATGACATGTGAACCCCCCATAAACATTTCAATCAAAAATCAAATGAATTTGAAAACAAAGTACATACCAATCTTTCTGCTGGCCAGACTATGTTATATTTTTGACAGCAGGTGCGGGCCGCAGAGAGGGGGAGGGCGGGCCACGAATGGCCCGCGGGCTGGGAGTTTGAGACCCTTGCTCTACATCTATCTTTTCATTTGATTTTACTGTTATTTTCCAAGCACGTTAAGATGGAGCGAGCAAAATTTTAATTATTTTTTATCTTGCCATTGTAAGCATACACTGTAAAAAATACTTTGTTGCCTTAAAATTTTTTGATAAATCAACTCAGATTTACAAGTCATGTCAACAGAGATGAGTTGTCACAACTTATAAAATATAATTGAGAAAAGTCAACTTAATTTTATAAGTTATAACAACTCACCTGTAGTTATAACAACTCATCTCTAGTCAAGATAAATAATTGGTTGAAATGACTTGAAAAGGACAAAAATTTTAAGACAGCAAGTATGTTCTTACAGTGTATGATTTCTTTACATAAATATATATTTATATTTATTAACATAATTTAAAAATTTTGTTAATATTTTATGCATCTTTTCTAAGATCAAAGCATATCCAACTTGGGCATACACACCAAACACTAATTCAACGATTTACGCAAGATGTAAAAATTATTTTGTGGCTTAGTAAATTTAACTAAACAAAATGAGTAAATTCCATTAAAAATATTCTTGTTTTTTAACAAAATTTGAGTAAAAAATAACACAAAAAATGTGAGTAATTCTAAATGAACACATTATTAAGTAAATTCAACTAAATTATATCAGGTAAAATTTGTAAGAAGGAAATTAACTTAATAATTTTGTGTTGAAACTACTTGAATTATTTTAGTAAATATAACTAACTAGGCAGTGGACTTGTGTACTGTTAAAAATAATATGCTGGATTTACTTAAAAATATAGTCCACTTTTTTAAGTAAGTTTTGCATTGAATTTTAAGCAATTGCTTAAAAAAGCAAATCTTAAGCTTAAATTGCTTAAGATTCTATGTAAAACATCCTTAAAAAATTGCAATTGCTTAAATTGTTTAAAATTCCACGTAAAACTTACTTAAAAATTTTAATTGTTTAAATTGCTTAAAATTCCACATAAAACGTACTTAAAAAATTGCAGTTGCTTAAATTGCTTAAAATTCCACGTGAAACTTTCAATTTCAAAACTTTAAAAAAAAAAACATTTGCTTAAAACTTACCTAAAAAAAGTGGATGCAAAAATAATGCACTATATTGATTTTTTTGGAGTAAATCCAGCAGGAAAAAATGTCAGTGACAAAGTCAATTAATAGACATGAACTCACTGTGGCTGATGTAAATGACGCGAATTGGGCGGTGCAACTGCCGCGAAAACGCGCTACTTATCTCGAAAAGCGTCTTCCCGCAAGTTGAAAACATTCAACTCGCGCGAAAAACTTGCATGACATGAAGTTAAATCCCACGAGGAGCGCGATGCTTCGCGTTTGTTCTGTACGCAGCATAAGAGGGGCCCAGCTCCCAGGTTGGAATGGTTATATGTCAAAAAAATTACTTTAGCTGGGTTTTCGCAGGGTCACAATTCTTAGATTAATATAATGGCCTTTTGAAACAGATATATTTCTATGAAAAATGTGGGTTTGATCGTTAGTTACAGCAACGAATTTAACTTCTGTAGATTTAGTGACCAGTTAGACATCAGTGCTTTCTAGCCTAAACCATTACTTTTTTGCACTCTGTCTCCTCCTGTCCAATTCTCTCATTTTCCCAGCAGGCAATTGATGGAGTTGCCATGTTTGGTACATCTGCTTAATCTGTGAGTGTGTTGTGCTCTGGGCTTTAGATTACAGGCTCTGGAAAACTGTAGGAAGCCCTGATGAGTCGATGGCATGATAATTCTAGACCTTCAGCCAGGACCATGTCCTCTGGCGGCAGATGGGATTATAGACTGCTGTCGAAAGTGTCAAACCACAACCCAGATATCTGTACAAGTTGTTTACAGAGCGTCTTCCCAAATGTGTAAAGAAAACATTTGTAATGTCGTGCTCATTTGAATATTTCTGGGTTGCATCAATACATCTAACATTTATTATTAACAGCAGGCTACTTTAAAGGATTGTAGTTCTTCTAGTGCTGTTTTTAGAAAGACAATTGCATATAAAGCTCTTCTTTAGCATTTTATATGCAGTTCTATTTCTCATTGCGTGTTGTCTGTGGAAGATTTATTTAGGGCATTATAGTTTTCTCAAAAACAAATGTTTATGCTTTATCCCCTTATGGGATGTTGTTACCCAGTGTTTCACTTAAGTGTTAACATCACAAATGCAAATTTGACTTAATAAGTGCTCGCTGTAATATTTTGAATTGCTGTTTTGAAGATTTGTCTTTCTTTTCAAACATTTGTCATTCCCATCAATTGTAAGATTTAGCAACAATACTGTATTGTGCAAACCAGACGTATGCTGTGATTATTCAGTGGGTGTTTATTTTGAGAACAGAGACACCCCATCGGCCCTTTGAAGTTATCCTTGAGCATAGGATGGGTAATTTACCCAGCATGCATTTCACATTTTCCAACATGAGTGCTTTAGCGCTATATATACGGTACTTATATGAAGAAATGTCTAAATATTTTATATTTATTGACTAAACACGGGCTTAAAATAATTACATGCATTTTATAATGCCTATACTGATTTCGTTATATTTGTGTCTAGACTTCTCCGTTTTATGTTTTTGGGTGATTCTCGAGTATCAAAATAAGAAGCATACAGTTACAAACATCCCTTCATGTACTATTTTGCACATGATTCAAATGACGTCATACAAACCAATTTTGTTGTTTTTTCCACATTTAAGTGGAAAATTTTCATTACCGGAACATGTCCATGACTGGATTTGGGTTCTTTGACATGTAAACATTTATAATTAAAAAATCTAAAAAAATCAAAAAGTTTCAGTGCATGTTATACTATAAACATTTACAGTAAAGAAACATGTGGTATTTGGTGATCATTGGTAAAGGTAGAGAAAATAATAAAGAATATAAATGTGTCCAAGAAAATTTTTCTCATCTTCCACATTGTTTAAGCCCTCAAGGAACTAACATTTTCAAAAAAAAAAAAAATCTTATTTTTTTCTATCCAGATAAAAGTTGGAATTTTGTTTGTCATAGTACCTAGACAACTTTTTAGTTCTCATTACCGAAACAAAAGTTTGTAAATGCATATTTAATGTAATATCATGTTGCGGTAATGATAATTTTTCATAATGATAATCTAAAAAATGTTAAAATTTTAAAAGAAATATGTTTTAAATCCTCTAAAAATAATGATTATAGTAAGTTCAGACCTTAATTTTATATGTGCAAAAAAATAGGCTTCAAGGGCTTTTTAAAAATTCTGATGCTGGACACGGATTTTGTGAGAATCACCCTTATATTTAAATTGTTTGTCTGTTTCACTTTTAAATCCCCATTTCATTGGCAGTTGGCACCGTAGTAAGTAGTCATCCATCTACTCAATGATTTGTTTATCTGGTAGACCCACAACCGCCATAACCAGACCTCTTTACCACTCCTACAAGAAGAGTCAAACACATTTAGTCCTGGTTGAAAGATCCCCCATTGTTCCAAATCAGCATATATGGTATAATATTTGCACAGGGATGTGCAATACATGAAACAGGCGGTCATTGGCGTAATATCGCAGTGGATGAATGCAGCTACTGCTTGAAAGCAGATTTAATTAACATATAGCCTCCGGCATCTCTCCTGAGGATCCCTCAATGCTTTTTCACAAGCATTTGCGTTCTTTCGCAGTATTGGAGGATGGTTAACATGCTTTTGTCCTCACTGTTCATTTAAATACACCGCCACGTCACTTTTCTTAATCTCTCTCTCATACACGCGCTAATGCACGCAAGCATACAGCCAAACTAAAGTTACTGGCGCACATATAAGCATCTGTTTGTTGTGTATCACCCGCTTTCCCAAGAGTTATGTTTCTGTCCCTAGAGAAACTTAGGATGCAATGAATATCTCGTGATTGTACTTTATAAGTGTGACTCATTTGTGGGGAAACAAACTACTAATGCACACAAAAGTCTGGGACAACTTGTGTGCTTATCTTTTGTTTAAATCTTTTGTTTATGCTTATCTTTTGTTTAAGGAAACATGTCAGATGCACTTAGATGATTTTGCATCTGAACTTATTTGTTATGTTGCTTTTTTGCTTTAACAACAGCATAGACATGAGCTACTGTAGCATGGCCTTCACTCGTTTCTTTTATTTTTTGTTTATTTACATTTGTGACCCTGGACCAAAAAAAAGCAATTATAAGAATAATTTTTTTTTTAAATTGAGATTTATACATTGTCTTAAAGCTGAATAAATAAGCACTCCATTGATGCTGAGATACAACTTCTTGAAAATCTGGAGATGCAAAAATATCAAAATATTGAGAAAATTGCCTTTAACTCTTTCCCCGCCATTGATGAGTAAACGCTTCCCTGCCAATGATGAGTTTTTACGGCAATCCATATTTCCGCTATTATCCACCATTTGGTGCTTTTATCCAATTTTTAAAACCTGAAAGCATCCCCTTAAGTCAAACAGTTCAAACTCCGTGTACGGTATGTTTTGATAACCGTTCTGAATCTGATCTCTATCAAAAGTCCTTCACAAAAATGCAATTATCTCAGCTTTTTGCTCAAAACTTTTTTTGAAGAAACCTACCGTATTTAAGAGATGATAAAAAGAGGACGAATAAAGATAGGATGAAATTTTTTTTGAAAGCCGAGGGTGGTTTCTTTCATTTGATATATTTATATATGGGTATTTCTCAGATTAAGGGCCAAATTGGGTTGCTGCAATTTTGAAAATTAAAATTCCAAATTTGATTAATTGGTATACATCAAATTATCAATCCTTAAGTCAGTAGCAAAGTTATGAGCTCGGTTGAGACCATAAGATTATGGAATTTATGATTTTTTACCATTTTCTTAACTATGTCAAGTAAATGTGTCATTACCATCACATCATCAAATATATGTAAAAAAAACTTAAATGATAAATCAGTGCAAAATTAAAACATTTGGTGGTTTCACATGGAATCAAATTTATCTTGAACTTAATGAGATTTTTACTTGCAAGATGAATTATAGTCATTTACGCATCTAAATTTCTGATTTATCAATCTACCCTGGCTTGGAATATAAGCTTATTTTAAGTGAATGCCATGTATCAAAACTTTTTAATACAGTGATCATTTAGACTGTCCAACATGGTCAGAAATGTATAATTGTAGGATGCTTTTATACATAATTTATATGTAATAATATGTATGGTGCTGGTAATGACTGTGCTGGTAATGACATTTTTGTCAAAAAACCAGCCCTACTAGCTAAGATGATGACTTAGCAAGTGTAGCTAGCTTTCTACATGTAATGTACACCATTTTAACTATTAAAGTGATAAAAATATTTCAAAAATGTTTAAAAATACAGAAATACAACACATATGGTAATGACGCATAATAAGTGTACATGCCCAACACAACAAATAAAGAGTAGATTTACTTACTTTTCTGGACATCAAGGCATCAGTCTTGCAGCTTGAAATCCATGTGCTCCACTATGTCATTAGCTTACCATGACTACCAAATAAACTTTTGATGAAAAAACAGTGGGAAAGTCCCTTTATGCAGAGCGTGTTGGTAATGACAGCTAAACCATGGGACAGGTAGAAATTAAGCAAAATAAAGTACAAAGTGCATATATACGCTTAATCTGCATGTATGCATATATTTTTATTAATTTGTGATAAATGTTTGAGATATGGCACGACATGTGAAAACTCTGGTGAAGGGCAACACCAAAACAGATATTGTCACGGTGATCCGTGTCATGTTTTGTTTGTGTCTCCGATTACGTCACCTGGACAATTCACGAACTGATTCATCACACCTGTTCCGTGTTAAGTGCTGTGTATTTATACTGCTGTCTGTTTCTCACCTGTCGCCGGATCATTGTCATTGTCATTACGTTCATGTTTGTTCCTGTTCCTTCTGTTGGATGTTCCTGTGTTTTCCCGCCTGTTGTTTTATTTCCGTTCTGTTAATAAATGTTATTTATTTCATGGTGAACCCAGCACTTGCGTCCTCACTCCTGTTACCAGTCGTGACAGAATGATCCGGCCAGACTGGACGCAGCGGGTTCACGGAGGGCGGCTCCCCCAGGAGTTTCGTCGAGGGGGAGTAGTGACATCGGGGTTCATTCTCCATCAGCCCCGATGTCTCTTGGGGACCACCGTGGGCGATCGCTCGCTCCTGCGGGCCTGCGGGGGGAGGATCGGCCCAGGCGGTCCCCCAACGGTTGAGTCGTCGTCGTCGACGGTCCCTCGGAGGACCACCGTCCCGCTCGTAGGGGGATCCGGAACAGACCACGCCCGATCATTTCCCCAGGGTGGCTACCGAAGTGAGGGTCCCCATTTCCGCGAGGGGACGGGAGATGACTTCCGGGGGGCATCGGATCGTCGGCGATTCCCAGGAGGGGGGTAATTCGTCTGCCTCGGTTCTCGGAGCGATCGCTCTGGTTCTCCTGGCGCAGTCCGGCCCACCGTCCTGTTGGTTTCGTCCCGGCGGCTGCCGGCATCGCCAGGGTCCTCAAGCCCTCCACCCCTCCCTTGGACTTTTGCTACCAGACTTTTGTGTTTGTTTTGTTCATGTGAGTGTCTGGTAGCCACTCGTAGAGGGAGGGGTCATGTCACGGTGATCCGTGTCATGTTTTGTTTGTGTCTCCGATTACGTCACCTGGACAATTCACGAACTGATTCATCACACCTGTTCCGTGTTAAGTGCTGTGTATTTATACTGCTGTCTGTTTCTCACCTGTCGCCGGATCATTGTCATTGTCATTACGTTCATGTTTGTTCCTGTTCCTTCTGTTGGATGTTCCTGTGTTTTCCCGCCTGTTGTTTTATTTCCGTTCTGTTAATAAATGTTATTTATTTCATGGTGAACCCAGCACTTGCGTCCTCACTCCTGTTACCAGTCGTGACAGATATTGTACCACAAAACACCAATAAAATGTGATTATTAGTAAGAGCAGCCATAAAAAAGTCTAGGCTTGTTTTTGTTTATACTAATTAATGGTGCTAAAATATATTAGAATTAGAAGTTAGATAGTTTTTAATAAAATTACACCCTGTGGACATAAATAGGCCCGAATATATACACACACACACACACACACACACACACACACACACACACACACACACACACATATATATGTGTGTGTGTGTGTGTGTGTATATATATATATATATATATATATATATATATACACACACACACACACACATACATATATATATATATACACACACACACATATATATATATATATATATATATATATATATATATATATACACACACACACACACACACACACACACACACACACACACACACACACACACACACACACACACACACACACACACACACACACACACACACACACACACACACACACACACACACATATATACACACACACACATATATATATATGTTTGTGAAAATCATAAAAAATGCTGGCGCAGGGGTCACATTTATACTTTTATTCATTTTATATGTATGCATTTATTTTTATGCATTTGGCATTTATATTTATGCATGGTGACCTACTATGCATTTTCATCAGTATGTGTGGGGTTTCAAACCCATGACTTGTGATGCTCTACGTTTTACACAACATTTCTTCAAGATGAAGTAAATATCTCATGTGATCTCAAACCTCCACCGTACTGTATATGCATACAAAGCACATCAACAGTGTAGCGTGCCAGCGCATTTCAGACAAGCGTTGCTTATATCCAAGAGTAACTTTTGATTTTTCTGGACAGTAAAAGTTACCTGTGTTGGTTTAATCGCTCAGACGGGAGAGCCAGCCAGAGTTTACTGAAGGAGAAAATTAATTCAGTGCTTTTTGTCCAACGTCTCCAACTACAGTATACGTACTGGCAGAACAGTTTGCCTGGAAATAAACAACCGTCGACAGGACAACTTGGGATAAAACACCAAAAATGTTATGTTTTAGCATAGTTTAAAATACTGCGTTTAGCCAAGACGAGAAAATCGAGTAGCTGGAGCTTTGGATGACGTGGTTGCCGACTATACTGCATTATTTCCTTTGTGTCTCATTGCAGTCCAGCTAGCATCAGATTTTCTGAAGGTCGACAAGAGGATGGCGAAATCCATAAGACTTGAATAGGGTGGTAGTTGTGAGTAGTAGCTTTAGCTGTGAATTTTTAACTGCGGTTTTTCGACATAATGAATGTGATGGACAGATACTTTGGATTACGGCTGTGCATTTATTTATTTTTTGGTCCATGTTCCTTGGGTTCGATTGTTCCCTTTAAACTGAATTTGACCAAAATTCTTATTTTTATGCCCCATTGCATCGTTTAGAAAAAAAATCAAATCTCCTTGCATCCAACCAGTTACAGTCATATAAATAAATTCAGGGCAATTTTAAACTGCATGTGAACACACATCATTGACGTCATTCCCACCAGGATGAATCGAGGATGACATCGCCTGTAACACCTCGATACTGAGTCATCTTTTCCATCTTTAGCCATGAATGTCTCTTACAGTACTGTACCTCTCTGCAGCGTGTGTTAAGCTTCAGTTCAGTTGCGTCAGGCTGTGATTATGCAGTTTTATGAGGTCGGTGGTCATTAGAAAGGGCCGCATTACGGACAACCGGAGAGGCTGACCCAAAGCTAATTTTCTTCTCCGACTGCAACGCTGCGTTTGATTTGTCGGATGCAGATTGGAAAGATGCAAATGTGATCGTCGAATCATGTGCCATTTTTCCCTCACATCCCGAGGCGTTGGAGTCACTGGGGTAGAAAAAACATTTCGAAAGATTGTCATTCTTTTCCTTTGGGAAGGTAGATGACGGTGGAAAACCATTAGACGTAAGAGTCAGTTCAGCAGAAAGTTTTCTTTTATTTAAAGGGAGATGATGATAAAAACACACATCAGAGGTCACGCACGCGTTTTGCATATCGAGGATACGGATGTTTGCTTAGGGGATGATGTTGTTAGGATGCTTATCTGCTTGTCTAAGCAAAGCGTCGAGCATTGATCGTGTTTTCATAATCTATTTGCTTCAGGCGACTCAAACCAGAGAGACGTTTTATTGTTTGGAAGTGTCGGTTTAATAGCTCGAGACTGGTGTTAGCAGTCAAGTCTTGGATGTTTCTCCTTAAATTTTGGAGGAGAAATTAGAATAATACATTGTAATAAGACAATTGTTGATGTACAATAAATGCATTAACTCTTTCATCGTCAATGAAGAGAAAACATTGAACATGAGAATCTGTGGGAAATAATTCAAGGCCCTGGGAAGTTTTTGAAAATTTACATACATAGATACAGGTCAATGAAAATGCTTTTATGCAAGAATATTTCTGGGAAAAAATCCATATTATTTCCTGTGTAGTGTAGGATAATATCTTAAAAGTTCTAGACTTTTTAAGCACACGTGCTAAACTGTTCGCTTTAAATGCTTATATCTTCTGCATGTGAATGTTGATTCATACCAAAATGCTTTTTTGCATAGTTGTATTTGACACATGAAACGGGTATCGTGTTATGTATGTAACTGTTGTTTCCTGAGAAGGGAACTAGACGCTGCGTCTTCCTTGCCATACTTCCTGCATCCCTGTAACGCTGTCTTTGGCAATATTTCAGATAGCGATATACTTCCTGGTTTCCGGTTCACCCTGTCTTTGTCGTTAAGCCTCACCATTGGTTGAATTTGATATATACATTCAGACGCACTTAACCCTGGAGGTGTTCCCAAAGTGTCACCGCAGTGACACAGCGCGAGTTCCCTCGAAAGGGAATTGTAATAATGTATCTTAAAAAGTAACAGGATGTAACCTTGCCCTTACTTGAAATGTGTCCCCACATTTAGTCCTTGAATTTGAGGGTATTAGACCTGGAAAGTCATTGAATTTGAAGTTAACTAAGGTGTGGGAACCCTGGAATATGGGTGAAACTTCTTCGATACGTATGTCTTGAACGTTTGATTGCAGACTTTAACATCTTGCCAAATCCAAGCAAACTGTGGCCAAGACATTGTTAGTTTTATCTGAATCTGTAGAGGAGATACGTGAGGTTGCTGGAATCTTTTGCTCGGGACAAAATCTGAAAAGCAAGAGATTTGAGAAAAAAATCTTGTTACACTTTACAATAAGGTTGTTTTTGTTATGTATGTTTTTTCTAAATATATTTATCTATTTTCCTCTTAAGGGTACTGAGATATCCTTGGATTCAATTTTGTATATATATATATATACAGTATATATATATGTATATATTAAACGTGTATCATGTATTCTTTATCTAACATATTCTTTCTTTCTTTTTTTCTCTTGCTTGGTGCCTCTGCTGTACCCGTTTAGGTAAGCACATTTCTTTAATATTTTATGTGTGAGTCTGTCTTTGTTGTACAGTATGTCATTCAGCAGTCTCTCGTGTAGCAGTGTTATGAGCAGGAGTGAGCCCCGCCTCCCTCACTATGACCTGATGACATCATCCCCGTGATGCTTGTGCTTACAGGCATTTAAAGGTTATGAGGTGTCACGGATGTCAGCTGTTTGTTGGGTGACAGCTGCATGTGTGTCACGCATCACTACTATAAAGGAAAAGTTCACCGCAAACTTGTAGCTTTCAAATCTCAAAAAAGTGATTCACAACTTTTGACATATTTGCTATTAAAATATTTGAAAAAGATGCATTAATTTTTTCCCCGCCAGCATTTTTCATGATTTTCATGATTAATGCCTCCCAGAAAATGCTTTTCTTTAAATATATAAACATACAAAATATTAAATGAATAAACAGACCCTCTGCTTTTAAAAAAGCCTTGTCATCCTACCTTCATTAGTTCTCTTTTTATCACCTCTCAAATATGGGTAGGTTTCTTCAAAAACACAAAATTTTGAGCAAAAAGCTGAGATCATTAAATTTTTTGTAAAGGACTTTTGATAAAGATCAGATGCAGAGCGATCCTCAAAACTTAGACGGACATTCAGCTGTTTGCCTTATAGATACTTCTGGGTTTTATAAGTTGCACCTGGTGGATAATAGCGGTATTGCGGATTGACGAGATAACTCGTCAATGGCGGGGAAAGAGTTAAAATGTTCATGTTGCATTGGTTCAATAAATATTATTCACAGATAAAGTTGTTTTTTTAACTTTATTCAATTCTATTCAATTTTATTTATATAGCTCTTTTCACAAATGTTAATTGTTTCAAAGCAGCTTTACATGGATGTAGGGGAAAACACAGAAAATCAATAGATAATTTATAGAAGTAGAATATAGCGGCTTAGAATAACATGTACAAGCGAGCGTAGTAATAATGTAACGTACAGTAAAGTGCTAAGTTAAGCCAAAGTTGGTTGACGAAAAAACACCTAGGAGAAAAACCCAGTGGGAAAACTCCTAGAAGAACAAAAACCCTTAGGAGAGATTAATATATATTTATATATATAAACACGGTAGGGATAGGAAGCGTGTGTGAGGATTGGAGACGAGGAACAGTAGAACCCAAGCGCAGGAGATATCGGGGAGTGAACATAGAACATTTATTAAATATTAAACATGAAAACAAAAAGCCCACGAGGGGGCAACACAACATAAACACGAATTAACGATACTGACTTGACATGAAACACTCTAATGAAACATTAACTAAATGACCACGATAGACAGCAAAACATGACCTGATACAGAACAATGATCCAGCACAAGACAAGAGACAAGAGGAGATTAAATAGGGGAAACTAAACAAGATAACGAGGGCAACACAGGTGAGAGGGATGAACTGATAATGAATAAATAACAGGGAGAACAAGGGGCGGGGACTAGAGATGAGACACCAGAGGCACATGACACAATAAACAAGCCATGAGCCTCCAAACGAAACAAGAGACTTTCAGAACCCTGCCACCACTATAAAACATAAATATAAAACAGACTCTCGTGGCAGAGTCCTGACAGCGGGTAGGCGGATTAAACTGGTTCAGTCGGTGGTCGTATTGTAATGCAAGAGTCATACCGTCATACTGTAATCCGCTCGCTTCCAGACAGGCTAACTATTGCAGCAATA
Source organism: Misgurnus anguillicaudatus (assembly GCF_027580225.2). Classification (NCBI taxonomy): domain Eukaryota; kingdom Metazoa; phylum Chordata; class Actinopteri; order Cypriniformes; family Cobitidae; genus Misgurnus; species Misgurnus anguillicaudatus. The sequence continues at coordinate 26,207,895 of NC_073337.2, forward strand.
GTATATTACCCATATGAGGTTATTTGTTGTATCTTCAAATAAAACCCAGATTCTTGGATAGGCTGGTTTGCCTTTTTGTCAAATTATTTGTCCAGTTAATACATTAAAAGCTTAATGTTTTGTTCATTTTGTACCATATGCTTTATATTTTGATGGTTTAATCTAACCTACGGGTGCATTAAAAGCACATTTTGTACAATGTGTCCCCCTGACATACAATTTAAGCCATACTACTCTATTAAGGAAACGACAGTCTTTGCTTTGTAAAACTTTTTTAGTGCAGAATAAAATAAATCCTACGGGTTTGGAATGACATAACGGCTGTAAATAGTCATTAAGTTGTAGTTTTTGATTGCCTTTAAGGTTTTATTACTTACAGCACTTTACTGTAATTACACAGGCATAGGCAATGATTGCTTGGATTATCTGTACGTTTTGTCAGAAATGTCTAGAGAGCTCAGACCACCCAGAAAGAGTTTTAAATAGCATTGAGTTTTATATAGCGCTGTCTCTTTAAATGGCATGTGTGCCTTTATTGATCTTAGGAATCTGTTGTATTTCCAGCCACAGATTGATGGCGTTTTAAACTACTATGTAAATCTGGAGGTTTTTAATGTGAACTGTTTGAAATGTAAATGTTGCTTTTAAATTTTGATATCCTTATCAAACAATCCTTTCAGAAGTGCAGTCAAGTTCAAAATGATCCTGCTAGGAATTAATAAGGCCTAGGGATAGGAAAAGGCAAGAAACCGCGAAAATATCCGCTTCCTCGTCACACAGGAAGTGCCTATCAGCATTTCCCAGGATGGGTGATAGGGCTACATTACACAAGTCTTACTCTCCGCTTGGCTTCCCTGTCGTAGCCTGATGCTTTAAAGAAACCGAAATGGCAGGGGAGATGCTGACTCTACCCATAATGCACTATTTGCGATGTTTCCTCTGTTTTCTCACGCTAGGGCAGCTACTTTAAGAGATTGGTCATAACCAATCGGCATAACCAATAGAGATATGATTTCATTTACTGTTGCCGGAGGCCAACCAGCAATTACCAACAATCCTCAGGCTATGGAAGTGTTGTGAGCTACTGGCCGTAGACCTCAGGGTTTAGAGAAGATTTAGAGATTTTGAGTAGTAATGAAAAACATCTTCAGATCCAGGAAGATGCTGTAGAGGTCATGTGTTGTCAGGCTCTTATCACCATTGATGATCAAGGCTGTGCAGGGCTATTAAACATTGAGTCGCTCTCTCTTTCTCTCTCACACACTCACATAAACACGCAAACACACACACATAGACATGCACATGATGCTTTTCTACCCTCCGGCTGGCATTGGGTTTGATTAAACGCAGATACTGTGCTGATAGTCAGACAGTATTCAGTAATAACAGTGAGGAAGATTGATGGGGATGTCTGTCATTCCTCCATCACGATCGTGATTGTCTCTGATACCAGCTGCGTTTTATTCTCGCATATTATACCAGGACTGGGCAAAGTGTTGAATACTGACTCTATATTAACAATGATTTTACAAACAACATATGAAAATATGTTCATTTACAAGAAAACATGTCAGACGCACTTACAGGGTTTTCTGAGCTCTTAATATGCAAATGCTGTGTCTATTTTACTTTGACATTAGTATGGATCATTTCAAAAAGTATCATTTCCACAAATCAAGGATTTGATTCATAACTGTGTTGAATAATTTGTTTGCATTATTATTATCATCATGATCTCTGTGAACTGTAAATATTTTCCAAAGGGTGAAAAATGAAGATATGTGTCACAGCACACACACACACATGCATCATCACACAACACGAGTGCCTGCTAACATGTCAAAAATAATCAGATTATCACATATCACACATTGTCACAAGTGCATTTTATGAGCATATGATGCATGGTACTGCACTGCCTGTAGGAGAAGCACTCACCTGGTGAAACAGCGCCCTCTGCTGAGCAACATTACCTCTGTCTGTCATACAATATCTTATGATTTACAAAGCATCTCCTCCATTAAATATCAGTGAGACATCCCTGTGCTGCGGTGAACTCAACATCATTAAGAGCTCGATTGATCAAAGTCAACATTACACATTAACCAAACCTGCACTTTAGTTTCTCTCTCTCTCTCTCTCTCTCTCTCTCTCTCTCTCTCTCTCTATATATATATATATATATATATATATATACAGTGTTTCCCACAGGATTTTGAGAGACTGTGGTGGTGATGACGTCACCAGCTAATTAGCGTATATGTGATGTCATCATGTCGTGTTTGCGTTTGATCTAGTGTTGGCACCTGAAATATGTTTCACTTCTACTCTTTGATCTGTATCTGTATTTAATCTGTATTATATATCAAGTTATATTTTAAGCCGAATTAAGCTGTTTTAAATAGTGAAATAAAAACGTAAATGGGAATCATGAAAATTCTATTTGTGGGGGCCAGTGTTGATTCTGTGGTGGGCCACCACAAATAAATCAATGTATGGGAAACACTGCATATATATATATATATATATATATATATATATATATATATATATATATATATATATATATATATATATATATATATATATATATATATATATATATATATATATATATATATATATATATATATATATATCTTTCGTCCATCCACTGCAGTGGTTAATTGTGTTTTGGTATTGGCATATACTGGGTCAAATGACCTGTAAATGAAGTGCTTAGTTTAACAGTGGCTGGGTTTGATTGGTATAAAGGGTCAATAAACACACACACGCCCGCGCTTGTTTACTTATTTGGCTAAATGAGGACATTGCATAGACTTTGGTTGTTTTTTATAAAGCACTAGTTTAACCCTAACTTTCAGCATGCTTAATAAAAAAAACTTTATTTGCTATTTCACTAGTGCCGGAAAAAATTGCAGCTGGACGCGGAGGCCTGAAGGCTGCCTTATATACGCCCATGATGATGATGATAATTGAAATGTTTAGGGTCCTTCTGAACCTACGTTTAGAACTAAAATTTTTTATAGTATTTTTACAAATGAGGACGTCTCTAAAGGGAGGTTTTGCTCATGTTTGTCAAGTTTTGCTCACTTTTGGGTACAAATTTGCCCCCAATATCTTAAAATATAGTTAAGTAGACACACAAACACACAAAAAAACTTTATTTGCTATTTTTATAGTGTTTTTTACAAATGAGGACGTCTCTAAAGTGAGGTTTTGCTCATGTTTGTCAAGTTTTGCTCACTTTTGGGTACAAATTTACCCCCAATATCTTAAAATTTAGTAGGCACACACAAACTTTATTTGCCATCTTTTTATAGTATTTCTACAAATGAGGACGTTCATAAAGGGAGGTTTTGCTCAAGTTTGTCAAGTTTTGCTCACTTTTGGGTACAAATTGGACCCCAATATCTAAAAATTAGGGCTGTCAAAAGATTAATTGCGATTAATCGCATACAAAATTACAAATATTTGCTATTTTTTATAGTGTTTCTACAAATGAGAACATCCCTAAAGGGAGGTTTTGCTCAAGTTTTGCTCACTTTTGGGTACAAATTGGCCCCCAATATCTAAAAATGTAGTTTAATAGACACACACAAAAACTTTACTTGCCATCTTTTTATAGTATTTTTACGAATGAGGACATCCTTACAGTGAGGTTTTACTCAAGTTTGTGAAGTTTTGCTCCCTGTTGGGTACAAATTGGACCCCAATATATATAAAAATTAGTCTCTATTAATTGCATACAAAATAAAAGTTTTTTGCATAATTTGTGTGTGTGCGCATTGTGTTTATTTTATATATATATATATATATATATATATATATATATATATATATATATATATATATATATATATATATATATTTATATATTTTATATATTTTTTGTGATTAATCGCGATTAATCTTTTGACAGCCCTACTAAAAATACAGTTCAGTAGGCAAACACACACGCACACACAAACAAAAACAACAACTTTGTTTGCTATTTTTTATAGTGTTTTTACAAATGAGAACATCCCTAAAGGGAGGTTTTGCTCAAGTTTGTCAGGATTTGCTCACTTTTGGGTACAAATATGCCCCCAATATCTAAAAAAAAATGTTAAATAGACACACACACGCACAAAATCTTTATTTGCTATCTTTTTGTAGTATTTTGGTAAAGCTTTAGATTACAGCCCTTATAAAGACAGTACTTATAAAGTACGTACGTGTAATAAGGGAACAATTTATAATATTTGGGGAATAAAGGGGTAACAACCAGGAAAAATACAAATAATATATGCAGTAAAGTACTGCGTAAGTACAGCGAATTTACAGCATACATTTCTGTAATAGTATACTTATAAAGTAGATACGTGTAATGTTAAGGGAACAATTTATAATATTTTGGGAACAAACAATTATAATTACCTCCCTTATAATTACACGTACGTACTTCATAAGTATACTATAATAATTACAGAAACATACACTGTAATATTGCTGTACTTACACAGTACTTTACTGCATATATTATTTGTATTTTTCCTGGTTGTTACCCCTTTATTCCCCAAATATTATAAATTGTTCCCTTATGATTACACACATGTACTTCATAAGTGTACTATACTATAATTACAGAAACATACGCTGTAAATTCGCTATACTTACGCAGTACTTTCCGGGCTGTAATCTAAAGCGTTACCAGTATTTTTTTTACAAATAAGGACATCCCTAAAGGGAGGTTTTGCTTAAGTTTGTGAAATTTTGCTCACTTTTGGGTACAAATTTGCCCCCAAATTCTAAAAATACAGTTAAGTAGACAAACACACGCACACAAAAATACTTCATTTGCTATCTTTTTATAGTATTTTTCCAAATGAGGACGTCCTTAAAGGGAGGTTTTGCTCAAGTTTGTGAAGTTTTGCTCACATTTGCCCCCAATATCTAAATATATAGTTTAGTAGACACACACACACACACAAAAACTTTATTTGCTGTTGTCTTAGTATTTTTACAAATGAGGACGTCCCTAAAGGGAGGTTTTGCTCAAGTTTGTCGAGTTTTGTTCACTTTTGTGTACAAATTTGCCCCCAATATCTAAAAATATTGTTAAATAGACACACACACACACACACACACACACACACACACACACACAGTAGATTAGTAGATGTGCATTAGCAGCACTGAGTTTGCTGAGTCAGTTAAGCGACTTTGTGCTCGGCCACTTTCCCTCAGCTAAATCCATACGGTGCAAACAATACTGAGCCGCCCTGCAGAGAAAGCATTCACATTCGTAGTTTTCCTGACCTTCTTTACATACTGCTGCACTGTGCTTAGCATGCAGTGTCACGATCTACATCATTTACACCAGATATACATAAACACCTTCACACATACACGCTCACGTCCCCACATTTCGCCCGAGGCTCTCGTCCCACCTCCTGTCAAATCCTATAAACGCAGCCGCTCTCAGTTCCGCCCCCTTTCCGACTGCACTATTTCCATGGCAACCACTTTCACGTGCACGCACACTCGGGCTCAGAAATTCCCACACCTGCATCCGTGGAGCGCCGCTGCACCTGCCACTGCCCTCTAGTGGTGGAACAGAGGGATCGGATGATCAGGGTCAACAATTAGGGTTTGTTGTTAGAGACAGTTCGCTTGGGTCAGATGCAGGGATGGAGAGAGGCAGTATGCGAAAACTGATGAGGTGCTGGACTGCGGTCCCTCTCTTGTGTCCGTCCTGTTATACAGCCCGGATAGATGAGGAGGAAGAAGTTAAGCGAGGTGAGAGACTGTGAGTGGCTTTGGTTTGAATCTTAGATGTTGTGAAATAGTTTGGTGTATTTGTGACCCTGTCCAGGCTAAAATCTCACCTTATTAACCACAAATAAAGTCATTTTGAGGAATGTTTGAAACCAAACCGATCATGGGGCCCATTCACTTCTATAGTATTCGTTTTTCATAAGATGGAAGTCAATGGGGCTTCTGATCGGTTTGGTTTCAAACTTTGATCAAAATATCTTCCTTTGTGGTCATCCGAGCAAAAAAAATGTATACAGGTTTGTAACAACATAAGAGTGAGTAAATGATGACAGAATTTTCATTTTTGGGTGTACTGTCCCTTTAAGAGATCCTGTTTGATGTGGTCCTACTTCAAAGAGAATTAATGGTGGAAGTTGTGACAGTGATTGGTGGTCTCGTCTTCTCTTGGCACCCATCCTGAGCAGCTAATGGTCATAAGTACCAAGTTAATTCTGCAAGCTACCTCCATTGTTTCTCTGTTAACGTGGGTCGCATCATGCTCTGAAAGAGTCCAGTCATGCGTTGTTATGGGATGCCAGGGTGCCGTTTGGGTAAACTTGATAACTGCTGAGCTGTTTAAACACCTGGGCTGTGACACTTTTCTGTTGCTGAGAAAATCACATTTAGTGTTTGTTTTTTGGCTGATTTTATCTGCAATCTTTGTTTGAAAACATGCTTGCGATAACCTTTGACATTTACAAACTATTTTTCTGGAAGCCAAAATTACGGGTAAATTGTATCAACGTCCTGCTTTAGTCTAAAAAAAATTGCATAAACATAACAGATGCTGTTCTGTTACACAGCTCGGTTTAATGCCATTGCCCAGAGCCCGTTAAGTGCCAGTATGTTTTATTTTACTGAAAGATTTGTATTTCAGAGATGGCACAGATTAGAAAATCCTTGTACTTGCAGACTAACTACGTAATGTTCAATAAGACCCTTCAATTTGCTTCCATTAGTTTGAATCAATAGAGCTTTTGTCGACAACTAAAATGCATAGAGAGGGAGGAAGATGTCTGTTGTGCCTATATTGTAACTTAATTACGTGTTGATCAACCAAACATTAGAAAACACATTATTTAAATGACATGATGTGGCGTTTTAATAAACTTAAAGGAAAACACCACCGTTTTCAATATTTTACTATGTTCTTACCTTAACTTAGATTAATGAATACATTCCTATCTTTTTTCAATGCATGCACTTTTAATCTTTGTACAGCGCATCGTAAATGTGTTAGCATTTAGCCTAGCCCCATTCATTCCTTAGGATCCAAACAGGGATGAATTTAGAAGCCACCAAACACTTCCATGTTTTCCCTATTTTACATGAGTAGTTACACGAGTAAGTATGGTGGCACAAAATAAAACGTGCTGATTTTTTAAGAGGATAAAAATGAGAACTATATTGTATGGCGGAAGAGCACTTAGTTTGCAGCCCTTCGACTTCGGGCGCAGTAATATTGATGGAAGTTTGCGCGCCGAGGTCGAAGTGCTGCAAACTAAGTGCTCTTCCGCCCTTCAGACAATAGGTTGTTGCAGCAAGACATCCATAGATTGATAATCCACATTTGAGCTGAGAAAATGACACATAACACTAACGTCACTGGCTTAAAGGATTAGTCTATTTTCTTTAAAAAAATCTAGATAATTTACTCACCACCATGCCTTCCAAAATGTTGATGTCTTTCTTTGTTCAGTCAAGAAGAAATTATGTTTTTTGGAGGAAAACATTCCAGGATTTTACTAATTTTATCAGACTTTAATGGACCCCAACACTTAACGGTTTTAATGCAGTTTAAAATTGCAGTTTCAAAGGACTCTAAATGATCCCAAACGAGGCATAAGGGTCTTATCTAGAGATACGATTGTCATTTTTGACAAGAAAAATAAAAAAAATGCACTTTTAAACCATAACTTCTCGTATATCTCCGGTCCTGTGACGCGCCAGCACGACCTCACATAATACATCATCACGTCAAGAGGTCACGGATGACGTACACAAAACTATATTTTTTATTTTTCTTGTCAAAAATGACAATCTTTTCGCTAGATAAGACCCATATGCCTCGTTTGAGATCGTTTAGCATTCTTTGAAACTGCAATTTTAAACTGCATTAAAACTGTTAAGTGTTGGGGTCCATTAAAGTCCATTAAAATGAGAAAAATCCTGGAATGTTTTCCTCAAAAAACAAAATTTCTTCTTGACTGAACAAAGAAAGACATCAACATTTTGGATGACATGGTGGTGAGTAAATTATCTGTTTTTTTTTTAAGAAAATTGACTAATCCTTTAACTTTACAAAAGGCCTTGGCAGGTTCAGTTTATCTATTCATTTATAATAATATTTTCGTTTATATTTTATCTTTTATATTAAAAATAATATACAATACACCAATATCTGCAAAAGCCTTCTTAAATTTGAACTCTTATATTGAAGTTGCTTTCTCAAAAGAATAAATATTAAGGGACGATTTTTATTTTTGGCACATTTTTAATGCCCTTCCATTCTGCTGTTTTGCTTTGATTTCTGGATGACTTTGTGCATAAAATTGAGAAACTGTTGCCAGATCCATATACTTTCCAGCTGGGTTATGCACATTGTCACTTAGCACACATCATTTTTTTTAAGATGCTACAATGAGCATAACAGGGACATCTGGTTAGTAAAATGGCCTACGACCCCAAATCTCAGCCCAATATATTGCCTGTGAGATGGGTTAAAAGAAAGAATGTATGGATGATCATTTTATTAGTCACACATGTGCATGTACACATATGTGACCCTGGATGACAAAACCATAAGCAGCATGAGTATATTTGTAGCAATAGCCAAAAATACATCATATGGGTCAACATTACTGATTTTTTATGCCTAAAATCTTTAGGATATTAAGTAAAGATCATGTTATCATAGATATTTTGTAAATATATACAAAAAATATTTAACATTAGTAATATGTGTTGCCAAGAACTTCATTTGGACAACTTAAAAGACGATTTTTTTATATTTTGATTTTTTGCACCTTTAGATTCCAGATTTTCAAATAGTTATATCTTCAAACTATTTGATCAAATAGTTTCAGCCAAATGTTGTCCTTGTCCTATACTTATTTATTCAGCGTTCAGATGATGTATAAATCACAAAATGAATGGGTTTGCAGTCCAGGGCCACATATAAGTATGCATACAGACAGAATTATCTATTTGTCAGATGCATTTTAATACCAAGATAAGGCTGTTTGAGGATTTTGAGGATTTTTCGTTCATTGTGATCTACGTGTTGCACATGTTTGATCATGCCTGTGATATAAGGAGCATCAAAGGTTAATTTCAATTTTTGACACCCCCTTACTCGGTAAATATTAAAAATATTAAGGTTACATTTTCACAGAATGATCTTTACATTATGCAGGATTATTTTATATATAAATATATAAAAAAACTTTGGTAGGGTCACATTTGCCTGCATCAGCCTTTTACTGTATGTTAAAATCACAAATGTTCTTGTAGTTCATAATGTCCGCCACTAGAGGCTGCTAACGCCACGGCAACGCTGCTGTGATCTTCGCCATTTCAGCACCTGAGTTTGTGGACAGCTCCCCCTGCCATTGTCCCTAATGATCTTTACTTGCTAAAGGCCATCAGATTGTTTTTCCGTCCACTGCTCATTTATAACAGTTCACTGCCTTTTATTTTTTGGCCAGACTGCTCATTTTTTCTACATGCAAGCTACATATTTTCTGCAAGAAATGGTATCTCTATTTCTGAGAGAGCCATTATCACAATTCATCCTCCAGGATTTGAGGTATCCTTGTATTTTCCAGCACCAGGTGGTGAAAGAATCTCACGGGGGGAAATAAGACGCTCGGGTCTGAGTTACTTCAAGGTTATTGTGAAATATATTTTTTAGCTGCTTTTAGCATCTAATGACAGGGATTTGCAGCAGGACCCCAACCTGGCAAGTTCACATCTTTACAATTGACTTAATAGCAGACGGGTATGTCACATTGATGATCTGCCCATGCACAGGAACGCCCCTCAATTATTCACACACACACAGATGTGATTGCATGCATTCGAAAGCTAACAAAAACTTCCTATGGTCCTCAGAGCTGTTTTGACACAGATAAACGCACCCCGCTGTTTTGATTGCCATTCCAGCCATGCTTGTCCTGGGAGACCTGATTGCAGCATCCAAGGAGACAAAGATAAGATTTGATGCCTGTGATTATGAAATGTTTCGCTGTGTTTTTCTCTCACTTCGATTGAGGTAATCATCACATGCCTTTACATTGATGATAATGGTGTGTTTTATGCTCCAGATGTTCACGTACAGAAAATCAGATGCTTTTCTCAAGTCAAATTCAGATTTAATGGAGATGTTCATTTTTGCACTTTGGCACATCCACATTTTTCGGTCCATTGAGATGGTTTGATGAGAGTGTCCCTTGCTGTAATACCACCTGCTATTAACTAGCATTTGTAAGTGGTGGTAATGTAACCAATGTCTACTAGCTCATAAAAAATGCCATGCACAAAACTCAACAGTCTTTCATCCAGTGTTGATCAAATGTTTTTTGCAAATGCAGAGCTCAAGCTGAGAACATTTGTTTTTTTTCGGGTATCTCACACGGCGGGATGCATAAATTAGAGCAAGCGGAGTTTGCATGGATTAAAGCTGGGTTTAAACTTTAATTTGTGTCTGTAAATTTTTCACATTTTAAAGTTTTTAATATTGAACACACTCGAATTGATTGTGGTGTACTCCATGCGTTTCTTTTCCTGGGCCAAATGGAGCTGCTTGTGTGAGAGTGTCCTGGTTCACTGACATCTCCATAAATTTTTTAAAGACCTGACATATCGCGCCCATCTCCTCCTGCACTACCAGACTAATGCACTTTCTCATTTCGACGGCACATTTCCTGTACAAAAGTACACAAAACAAATATATATATAATCTTCCCACATGTCAATTCTTCCTATGGTGCGTGTGCTGATGGGGCATTGGTGCGAAAGTATTCTGTGATTGTAGAGGATCTAAATCTATCCATCATCAGTCTATCAAAGTGCATCTCATTTTTACATAGTGGTGGTCCCACAGCATTATTTATACAAGTGCACAGACAAAACCCTGTTTGTGTGTAATCTGATCTGCACAATAATCCAAAAAACTGATTCAGGAGCATTGATCCCATCTGGTGAACCATCAACATGGATGCTTAAAAAAACAGGAGGGTTAGACCTCTGCGTTCACCAGTTGCAATCATATCAGAGACACTGAAGACCCTCAGCTCTTATCCCCAACTACTTCTTACAAATCTCATTGGAGGAACCGAGTACAGCGACAGTGACCTTAATACTTTCATTCACATTAAAGACTCATCCGGGCGTATTTGTACACTTTCACTCCGACAGACATGGATAGACCCCCATTTAATTCCACAGTTTCTTGTTGCCAGGCTTAATGCTCGTACAAACATCTGATAATACACAGAGATAAGATCACTGACCTAAATGCATGTTTTATGTGCTATTAAAAGGATGCTGCTCATCACTAAGACCAGCCTGTGCGTCACCCAGTCCACTTTCAACTGAAATGAAAAGGAAGGCATAAAAGGCTTTATGCAAATATTAGACTTAAGTAAACAGATGCTATTAGCTAATTATTCAAAATGCACCAGACACGTGCACTGTTTCTGCACTTACAGCACTCTGTAATGTTTATTTTAGTGTGATGAAAACATTTAATCTATGCATAATTAATTGTTTAGTTTAAACAAAATTAATTGCAAAAATGTGCTTGTGTGCCAGAGAAGGGTGAGAAATATTTCTCCATTGTCTGCACTACCGGGCACTACTGAATATAGTACGCGTGCAACTTTAAAAGCCCATTCACATCAGGCAGACTCTCACATGCGAGATACCAGCAGCGCTCTGCGCGTTCTCCGGATGCGCGCACCTTCACCATCCCAGGATTTTATATATGGGGGAAAATACGATTTGCCATTACAGCCCACGGATGATCTGCGTTCGGGCACGAAGTGCGTGATCGAAGTCTGGCTTTCTCCCGGTGGGACGCGGCGTCTGAGCTGTCCGCGCGGAATCCGGATGCCCATGTGTACCGTAGCATCGCTTTTCCACGGACGAGCACCCTCGGCTGCGCGCACTGAGCTAGTATGATAGCCGTCTCTTTCAAATGCCGATGCCAGATACTGCGGAGAGTGAACAAAGGTACAGTCTCAGCTATTTCAGCCTTTATTTTACCCTCTCCACCTAGTCCCCCGTTCTCTGTTTGCGCGTTATTGTGGTCGAATCAGGGCATTTAGACGCATAAGAGGGGTCATCGGACCTAATGGACGACATCTGATCGGTAATCAAGTGCGCGCTTTTGATTTGGAACCTCTCGCATGAAACCAGGGTAGAAAAAGACGCACTGAAGTAGCGCGCGTCCATATTAATATTTAACAGGAAGGAGTTGGTCCGAGCAGCAGTGCTTGTTAGTGCACTTACAGGGGATCCAAAGCTGCTCGCTGTGTTTTGCCTGTACGCGTGACGGTGCCCGACTCATCTCCCTTTTATTATTATTTAGCATACCTGGAGATGCATTGCTGTTTGTATGCTGGATGAGGCTCTAGGTGTCTGAATCATGCTGGGATAGCAGCTGTGTTTGTTTAATGCATGCATGAGGCTTTGGGATGATGGTTTTAAGCAAGACTATTTTTATTATAGTGGTCCTGTAGCTCAATTGGTAAGGTCAAGGGCTCACACCAGAGACCAGTACTGATAAAACATATGAAGTCCCCCTAAGTGTGCCAAATGCATAGATTTGTGTCATAGATTGTCCTTTTTCAATGCAAACTGGTAGTTTTCCCCTGACAGGTAATGGTTGTGCCAACTTGGCATTACATAAAAGATGTGGAATTGTGAAGTTATTATAAATACTGCAAGTCGTGATCTCTCTGAAGAACACTTGACCTCAATACCATGCATGTGTAAACACTCAGTTGGCTGTGAGAAAAAAACCCACATTGATTTTAACCAGAAAATAGATGCCTTTCATCAATGCACATATAGCTTGTATCTATAGTAACTGGATGGTACAGATTTCTGCATGTACAGTAGGGATTCAAAACTTTGATTTGCTTTTCTGTCCATGATGCTTTTGGGTTTTATAAGTGATGCCAGTGGTATATGTTTTATATATCATGCTGTGTGGACATTCATTAAAATAATTATCAATCAATCATTGTATGAAGGATTTTAAATAGAAATGTGTATATTTAATAGGCTTTTAATGTGAAAATAGAAGTTGCAATGCATACACCTTTATTGCTAATGCATATTATAGTCTAAAAGTGCAAAGTTCTTCCAACATGAATAAAAGTGATATTCATACATTACTTGGTGTTATGACAGACATGACGCATCGATGTCTAATATTAGCTCTATTTGAAAGATGCAACCCAAAAACAGAAATCACAGATCTGATTTTGTCACTTTCACTTGCGGTGTTGCTTAACGTATCACTTGGCGTTCGTGCGTGCGTGCGTGCATGCGTGTGTGTGTGTGCGACTCTTTGGTATTTACAGTATTTGGCTCATGATGAGTCAGTGAGTTGTCTACTATATGAATGAAATGAGAATGCATATTTGTATAACTTGTTCACTGCTGATATAGTGCACCAGCATAGCATTCATTACACCAGAGATGCTGCTAATGTTGTGTTTAGTGATATTTCATACACTGCAATATCAAAAATGAACATTAATAAACAGTATTTGTGCAAGAGAGGCATTAATATTGGTTTTAAGCTTGAATACAGAGTGTGATGTATGGTAATATATATATAATGCAATGTTTCCAATTCATAAATGTAATGTTCATCGCATATAAGATCACCTGGTGTTTCTGGCCCCAGCCATGTGCAGCATCTGTCTCTGTAGTGACATTTATGGCATCATGGCCTGGCGGTTTTATATCTCTGTTGCACATTTGCGGGCATTCGGTCAGAAAATGAAAACGTGGCCAAAGGTGTTGCATTTCATCTTCATTTCTTCATCACTGCTTTTACGAGGAGATTCTTTTTGGCACCATGAAGGGTGTGGCGGGTTGTTAATTAAATTAATTTATGCAAAGATTTCTCACCAACTCTAATAACAATGCACGGCTTCACCTCTGCAGGTGCTCTGCTTGCTGTGCCAATTATTTTTTAGTAGCCTTTATGGTAATGAGTTCCCTGAACTGCACTGCCATTCGCTGCTTCCTGGGCAGAAAAGATTGCGTCTTTTATATCGCTGTCATGTGTGTTTGTTTTCTAGACTGTTTTGGTGTGTGTCTGCTGCGTTGAAATAAAACGCTGGGTTGGGTCACATATGGGCAAATCCAACTGATGAGTTTAAATTAATTTATGCTGGATTGCTTCAACCCAAATAACTGGTTTGTTAAAACCCATGCTTTTTCCATGTTAATTTAAACCAGCTGTTTTGTTTGTCCATGTTTTATAAAAATAATAGGGCTGCATGGTATTGAAGGGGAAATGCCATATCTTGCTAAATTATTATTATATAAATTTGAAGAATAATAAAATATATTTAACTGAAAATTCTATAACAACATACATGTTTCACATTCTTTCTGCATGGCATAAAATAGTTTGCTGCCTTAATTTGTTTTAGTTGAATCAACTCAGATTTACAAGTCATGTCAACTTACTATTATTTATCTTGACAAGAGATGAGTTGTTATAACTTATAAAATATATTTGAAAGTCAGCTTTATTTTATAAGTTATAACAACTCATCTCAAGTCAAGATAAATAATAGTAAGTTGACATGACTTCGTTAATCGTAGTTGATTCAACTAAAAAATTGAAAGCAGCAAACCATTTTTAAAGTTTGTGTAAAAACATCACTCTCTGTCTCATCAGTCTTTCTGCCATTGACCTAAATCTCTTACTATGCATAACTTTTTGAAGTATTAAAATCAGGGGTGTCAAACTTAATTTTGTCTTGGGCCATATCAGCATTACGGTTGTTCTCAAAGGGCCGGTTGTATTAGTATATGAATGTATGTCTTTTATTACATTGCATATTTATCTCTGCAATTGATGGTTTTGTTAATAACTTAATTAATACCCCTGGCTTTAAAAGTGGAAGCCCAAGGGGATATTCAAGTGTGCAATTAATTCATTCATTAATAAATTAAAATAAAATATGAATTAAAATAAATGTACGGTATATAAATTATAACTAATAAATCACATTAAATTATCAAAAAAGACTTTGAGGCTTTGAAGCGGGAGGAATTATGATAATATTGGTCTTGTCTACATCACCAATCCTAGGAAGTAAACTCTTCTGCACTCAAAAAAATGATTCAAGCCCTTCTTAGAAATGACACATTAAAATTGTGTTCAATTAATTTAAAATACCTCATTAAGAGCAATAAGTATATATATTTAATTAGCATAACACAAAATAAATATGTACTATAATTTATTGATTTATTTTTAATTGCGTTAACACAATTATTTTGGGTTTGGGTTCTGGAAAAAGAATTTCCCAGCATGCTTTGCATGCAACTGCTTTTGGAGAGTAATTTTTTTAATTAAGTGTTATTTTATGAATTTTTAGGTAAAGAGAAAGACTTAATAGTGTTTAATGTCCATTTATCTTATTGATTTAGAAGCGTTTGTGTTATATTTTTTCAAATTGTTTGGTAACCATCATGCAGAAGAGTGGCGCTTGTGGTTAGGTTGTGGATCTGACGTAGTTCTCTCAATGAGCACTACTTATTAACTGTGTTAATGCCTGTTTGGAGATCAGTCTCTTCTCACATGCTCATCCAAAGTATCATATGTTATTATTGTTAGCATGCTAACATGTGCTTATGCCAATTAGTATGATATAAAAAACGTTTCATATAAAATAACAGAATTGAGTTCTTCAGACTACACTACATTGAGTTATTCAAACTACGCTAAATTGAGTTGAGGCAACTAATTGAGTACTGCCATCTACGTTAAATTCAGTTGGATAAACTCAATATATTTGTATTGTGTAAAGTCGTTTTTTTATGAGTTAGGGGTACACATTCATATTGGATGGAAATCCTGCCCACAATTTTATTGAGTTAATCCAATGAATAATTTTTTTGAGTGTGCGTGTTTTTGTTGTAGTCCAAGAAAAGAGATTACATTGGAGACGATAACTCGCGTCATCGTTTACTTTGGGGTTTGTACCTTTTGCATATCGTTAACGCAGGGTTTCCCGCACAAAATTTGTTAGTTAAGGTGGGGCGGGGGGCGTGACAATCAAAGGGGCGGGCTTACGCGTCATGATGAAAATGAAAATATTTTTATTTAAAACACTCAAATAAAACTTAGTTTTGAAGAAACTATGACAAAAAAGAAAACACACATTAGATTATTAATGAATTAAATGTTTTTTACATGTTTAGCTGCGTGGTGAAGTGAAACTAAAGGGTTAATAAGCACAAACTGAAGCAGATTTGTAGAACGTCTGGCGAACGATGATAGCGCGAAGATTGTAAAAACTGATTATGTCCCCTACCTAGTTAAGGCAGTAGGGTTTCCCAGCTTAGGCGGGCCGCCCGTACTGCAAAGTGCTGGTTAACATGTACTAATACACACTTACACACCAAAGGAAATGTAAAATCGTGAATCGGACCATAGGTGCTCTTTAAAAATAAACTTTTGAAAAAATAATAGTAGTATAAAGTGCTAGAATAACACTGCATATTT
The DNA here is from genome assembly GCF_027580225.2 of Misgurnus anguillicaudatus. Classification (NCBI taxonomy): domain Eukaryota; kingdom Metazoa; phylum Chordata; class Actinopteri; order Cypriniformes; family Cobitidae; genus Misgurnus; species Misgurnus anguillicaudatus. The sequence goes on from NC_073337.2 coordinate 26,224,459, forward strand.
CATAATGTTCTTCATTTGATATTAATAGATTTTTATATCTGCTCCGTTGTTTAAAGTGTCCATGCTCAGCATTAACAAAAATTTTTAAGCAACATCTGCAGTGTCAAATCATGCCTGCTGTTGTAATCGTTATGTCAATCTGTCCCTTGCTCTGATATAGTATCACTGCATGAAAAGAGGTGTATCCGTACTAGGAAACTCCTGTAAACACCACTGATTTTCGGAAGTATCTACTAGTTCCACTGAGGGTAAACTACTAATTCCACCAAGTTAGGAAACTCCCGTAATGATACCAATTCGGATGTATCTTGCTGAGGGGATATCCCCGTGGAATATGCAGCCATTTGTTGCCATGGCAAGTAATCCCATTGAAGATTTTGGCAGGGGCCACTTTCACACCTACAGAGGTACTGGAATTTCACACCTTTGCACAATTCTAGTGTCCCCATTGGTGTTTAATCTCAACACTGATTGGTTGCTTTTAAAACCCCCTCCCAAAACTCTGACAACTATTGGGACACAACTTTAAAACTTTCCAGTTGAGATGATTTGATTGGTTACACTTTGTTTTAAGCCCAACCCAAGCCCTCATAGCTTAGTGACTTGATTGGTTATTTGCCTGCTATGCAGATAGACTACAAACCCCCCCCCCCCCACTATATACTACTATACATCCCCAAAACCCTTTAAAAAAATAAAAACTTCAATTGAGTTTGAAACGTTTATTTAAAAAAAACCTGAACAATCCACAATTGTCACAATCACAAATTAATATAATACACAAATATTAAAAGTTGCATACATAAACAATACAATTTAAACTCATAAATATACAGACAGAGAAAGCAATATTAGAGTAAAATAAAACAAAATAAAAGCAACAATGAAAACTACATTCAAAGTAGTACAATGTAATGTAGCAGTGGCGGCTCGTGACTGCTCATCCGAGGGTTGCAAATTCAAAATAAGTGTTCGGAGTGTCATGTGTGTTGCTTGTGTTTTTAAAATATGTGTTTGTTGCTTCATGTAAACCACGTGCATCACGTGTTTAGTCAAACACGTGATGCACATACACGCACTCGACACGCAAAACACATATTTTGAAATTGGGAACCACACAAATGACAGGCTATATACATGTTGTGACAAACTTCGCATCAAGTGCTAACAAAAAAAGAAGTCACCAGCTGCCACTGTAATGTAGTAAATATCTAAATAAAATGAACAACAACTATATTGATCTTGCTTTTAAGAAATCAGTCCTGCACTGCAAAAAATTACTTTCTTACATAGTATTTTTTGTCTTGTTTTCAGTAGAAATATTATTTAAATTAAAATGCTTTTTCTTGAGGAACAAAATGACCCAAGAAAATAAGTCTAGTTTTAGACAAAATAAATAAATAAAATACACACACATTAAGTGAATTTGTGCTTAAAACAAGCAAAAATATCTGCCAATAGTGTGAGAAAAAATCTTAAGTTTTCTTTTTTCTTAAAAACTTAATTAAAACACAATTTTCTCACCCCATTGTTAGATATTTTTTCTTGTTTAGGCACAAATTATCTTAAATTGTATATTTTTGTCTAAAAACTAGACATACTTTCCAAGGTAATTCTGCTCATCAAGAAAATACATCTTGATTTAAGAATTTTTAGTTTTTCTACTGAAAACAAGACAAAAAGTGTTAGAAAGTGATGTTTTGCAGTGTAGAATCAATCACAGAGCTCTGTCTTGGAATTATTCAAACATTTCTCACTGTAACACTGTAATTTCTCACATTTAAGAAAACCAGCTGCATCAAACCATTCAAGTTTCAAAACACATAGACTTGAGTACTGTGAACTTAAACAAATTGAGTCACATGCAGTTAAGCACTTATATTTAAGTTCACACTACCTAAATATAAGTGCACAACTGCACAAGACTTAAGTTCACAGTACTCAAATGTATGTTTCCAAAAACCCAATGGTTCATGGCAACCGATTTCCTTAAATGGTTTGAGTTAAGTTAACTGCTAAAAGCATATACTTGTCAGCAAAGGTAACGTTGATGCACCCTCATCTGGACAGACATCTCTTTGGAGCCCTTTGGAAATATAAAAGTACATATAAGTATTTGGCATAATACTAATACACATATACATATACAGATACACACACACACACGACAAATCAAATGACATAAAGTTGTACATTTTAGAAAGTTTACATTAAACTGTACAAAGATACAACAATATATGATCAAATAACTTCATAGTGTACATCTTCTTACTAGATTTTCTGTGTTGATGTCCTCAGAGTCTCTGTGACGTTCTGCAGCTTCATTACAGTAGGCTACTCCAATATAGTTGTCTATCAAACACATAATAAAAATAGAGTCACATACATCATAACACATCTATTTACTATTTAACCTCTTTGATTTAATAATTTCATTATTAAACTTACATCATTTTGGCCAGATTGCAGTGACATCAATTTCTTCAGTGTCTGGATCAGTCTGATGTTTTAGCTTCCACTGTTACTTCATTATATTTCTCTGTCAAACAGAGAATTAAAAATCAAAATCACATACATCATAACACATCTGTTTACTATTTAACCTGTTTGATTTTAAAAATTGAATGAATAAACTTACATCATCTTTACCCAGAAACCTCTTCAGCGTCCACAAAGTTGACCACAGTGTACATGACCTCTGTAAACACCAACATGGATAGACTTTATTTAAAAAGATGAAAAACAGCAAACATATTACATTAAAATATATTATGACTCCAAGCTTCTTTACAATTAGCATCTAGGTTCTCTCAAAGTGAAGCTGGCTTTGTTACAAATCAATATAAAGCTATTAAAACCGTCTTGAAAAATAAGCAGCATCTACCAGCACTAAAGCAATGAGCTTTTAAACAACAAAAGATCGTCTGCGTATCATTTAAAATAGCAGAGAGACACTTGCTAGCTGCTAACATTTCCAACACACAAGTTACTGTTGTTTTGTTTGTTTTATGCAAAGAATGTCTCATCTTGGCTTCTTTAAAGTTTTGTTTTTTAATTTAAACATCGAATTGATTCTTTTAACAGTCCGGTTTGAATGTTACTTCGCGTATTTTTAACCTCATGTTTACCGCTGTGTACCATGTAGCTATACCCTTAATGTTTTGCTGTTTGTGCTTTAAATTCAAACAGTTCTAGTATAAAGACAAAAACGAATCATAGTAAATAACATAATATGAACAAATAGGCATCCGATCAGCGCGATGCAGACAAACTAATTAAATCAAACTTACCTTACTGTTGATGTGCAAGCAAACAAAGACACCGTCCAGGCTGTAACGGTTCGCGATTTTGAATTTTCCCGTCAAGCCCATAGGTCAAGCAGTCGCACCTGAAGGGTGGGGCAGATGAGTGGGTGCAGGTGCATTCTGGGAAATGTAGTCCTTTTCTTTGGCGTTGTCACTGCTGTAGCATATGCTGCTGTAGATGTAAACTACGATTTCCAAGGTGCATTGGATGCACTACAATCATTCCAGCCCAAGTTTGATTGATCCTCTGCTCGCACTTTATTATATACTTTTATATAATCCGCGTTTTCACACTATGCATTGTTCTTTATACTTGGTCATTAATAAAAAATAAAGAATATTTCTATAAAGTTTATAACGTTGACAAAACATGTTTAGTTGACAAACATGTTAACAGTTATTTTGAATGATGCTCAGATTTTCTTAAATATAAAATCTTTGTGAATCAGCACTTTCTTGATGAAATACAAAACTCTTTAAACATGCCTCAGGAATTATCTCTGGGTTTAGTGGATTACCTGCTCATCATTGGAAACATTGAACGTATACCTAAATGAATTCTTACTTAAATATAAGTAAATATAAACTAATGCTGAGTTAAGACATGTAACTTACTGAACTTACTTAATTACAACATGAACTCAAATTAATTTATTGTAAATGAATGCATTAACTAACAATGAAAAACATGTCATGTTAATGATGACTCCTCATTAGTTTATGATAGAATATGCCATAACTCAGCATTAGTTCATGTTAAAGTAAAAATACATGTATGTCTTTTATCACTGTGATATATGGACCCATATTATATTATAAAGTCCCCAGCTCTTTTATTTAAATTGATTGATTGAAGACAAACATGATAATATGTGGTCTGACTTTGTACAAGAATGCATTATCATATGCTAACAGTTACCTCCTCAGATAGACTACATTGATTGGTGCCCGAACTTTTTCCTTACAAGGGCCAAACCTGTCTGAGGGCCGTGGGCCAAAAGTAAATGGTGTTGTTTTATATTAAAATTAAAGTTGCTCTAGTAACCCCTAATTTATAATTTTCTAATATTTAAAAAATAAATAAGCAAACATTACTCTGTTTATGCATAACTAATGCAGTTTTATTTTCCAAGGCTTTTTGTAAAAAAAAGAAATCATTTTGCCAATAAATTTTAAATATCCTTTTCTCTGTGTGCCACTGCCAAAACCTCTTCATTTTTAGCCTGTAGTACCCGAGTTCATTAAGTTTTGTGGTGCATTTTATACACCTTAAAGTATGCATGAAACATAAAAAATTCACTTTAATCCCTTGCATTTAATATTAATTTACATTTTTGTAATGTAAAAATACAACAAAAAATTATACATTTTAGAAAATGTTTAATTAAAAATATGAACATCTGCGTCAAGACTTTTGTTTTCTTTTTCCTTATCTCACGTGGCATGATGGGCCAAATTAAAGATCTATTGTGGGCCAACTTTGGGCACCTCTGGATTAGAAGTACAGTAGCAGACAGGTATCTGCAGATATGTTTACCCAAGTTTGTCAGTCAGTATCACCCAACATGTTTTGCATTCACATGTGAAAGACTGTCTTTTAGATTATGGACCTGTCTATTGATATTTTTGTTTCTATTTTAAAAGATTTAATGAAATGTTAGGGTAGAATTATAATAACAATAGAAACAGTGAACTTCAAATCATGAGAGATCAGCAAAATCAAGCAGCTTAACATTTCACTGACTAATTTATCAACATCCTAGCTAGCAAAAATGTGTTACATGATGTCATTTGAACGGCTTCTTTTAAACGATGTATGCAGCATTGAGAGAAACGTGCACAATATTCTGACCTAGGGCAGTTCAAGACATGTTTTCAAAGTGTTGGAAATAAATATTCTGAAATAACATTTGTTGCATTTCTCTTGAGTCAGAGACATAATTGTCACACATTAAAATTGTAATTGTGTCCATTGAATTTTAGTTATTTTGAAGGATGCTAAGTTTCTTAAATAGACTAATTAAATTATATTAATAATAAACGTATTTAGAAAACAGTTTTTATGTACCACAATACTGTATGTGCTGTCTTAAAGAGACATGGTTAACCCCCCACCCCACCCCACTCCACTCAGCTCTGAAAACAAAGAAGACACCTCTACCTGTGGGTCATTAACATATAAAAAGCCCTTCACACCTCACACCCACCTCTCCTCACAACCAGCTGTAAGGATTCCTGGAAACTTCCACCAGTTCATATATACATCCACAAACGTAAAGTTTCTGGATGTTTCACAAGTTTACTTTGGTGTATTACCTTTCCAAGCACTCTGCCTCAAAAATCTGGCAAACCTAAAGTTTAGCAGGGATTTCCCATCCCGTATTTGTCCGTATACAGCTCTTTTCATGCAGTGTATTTCAAGCTTTCCATTGGGTACGCTGTAACCCTTTAACACTGAGCTTATGACCGGCACCACCTGCTTTCTCACTAAAAAACAATTTAGAGCTCAGTCTGTAGAACTGCATTAAGGAGACCCGCAGATAAGCTTGATTCACACCAGAAGAACAGAACGCATCCCAGCTGAGAAAAAGAAATTGCGCTGCAAAAATCCACAATAGACCCTGAAGTAAATAATGAGCTATCAAATATCCTGTTACCTGTAGCTTTGTAAATGGATCTGACCAGAAAAAAAAGAATTGCTTTTGTACAACCATACGGGCATCGCACCTTGTGCTTGTTCTATTCACACACGATAGGATCTGTCATGGATGGAGACGAACGTCTCCAAGCTGAGTTTCAAAAGAAAGCTGTCAGTTTCTGGAGACGTGAGATTCTGTCTTTCCTGCTTCTGGTTCTGCTGGTGCACGACTGACCTGATTTCTACAGATTTCCCTTTGAACAGCGGCCCGTATCAATCCTGTCCGTTTGGCTGACAGCTGGATTTAGCGCTTGGAAGATGCTGGAAGGAGCCGCTTTGGCCCCTCGTGTGGAGCGTTATGAGTGTTGGCTTGAAACTGCAAAACCCAAAGACGTTATGATTTGACAGCTCCCAATGAATGTCCTATATTTAAATCCCAGCATTCATAGCAAATGCAAAGGAAGGTACTAGAACAGACCTCGTTAAGTGTGAAGCTCAGTGTCCTGGAATATCAACCTTCAGTGACCAATAAAACCAACAGCTGTCATGGAAAGCCAGAGAAAACTTATTAAATAGACTTTTATGTTTTGGGAGAAAAAAATAAGTGCTGCTTGCCCATAAAACACTGTCAATGCCAAATTGTCGTGGGTGGTTGCCAGGGCATTGCTGTGCAATTGCATAGGTGTTTTGGTTTTTGGTGCCCCGCTATATGGTTGCTAAGGTGTTCTTAGTGGTGTTTAGTGCATCGCTATGTTGTTGCCGTGGTGTTTTGTGTGATGTTTAGTCCATTGCTGTGCAGTTGCTAAGGTGTTTTATGTGTTTTTTGGTGCATCACTATGTTGTTCCTAAGGTGTTCTTAGTGGTGTTTAGTGCATCGCTATGTTGTTGCGGTGGTGTTTTGAGTGATGTTTAGTCTATTGCTGTGCAGTTGCTAAGGTGTTTTGGGTGTTTTTTGGTGCATCACTATGTTGTTGCTAAGGTGTTCTTAGTGGTGTTTAGTGCATCGCTATGTTGTTGCGGTGGTGTTTTGAGTGATGTTTAGTCTATTGCTGTGCAGTTGCTAAGGTGTTTTGGGTGTTTTTGGGTGCATCACTATGTTGTTGCTAAGGTGTTCTTAGTGGTGTTTAGTGGATCACTTTTCTGTTCCTAAGGTGTTCTTAGTGGTGTTTAGTGCATCACTATGTTGTTGCCGTGGTGTTTTGTGTGATGTTTAGTCTATTGCTGTGCAGTTGCTAAGGTGTTTTGGGTATTTTTTGGTGCATCACTATGTTGTTGCTAAGGTGTTCTTAGTGGTGTTTAGTGGATCACTTTTCTGTTCCTAAGGTGTTCTTAGTGGTGTTTAGTGCATCACTATGTTGTTGCCGTGGTGTTTTGTGTGATGTTTAGTCCATTGCTGTGCAGTTGCTAAGGTGTTTTGGGTGTTTTTTGGTGCTTCACTATGTTGTTGCTAAGGTGCTCTTTGTGGTGTTTAGTGGATCGCTTTTCTATTCCTAAGGTGTTCTTAGTGGTGTTTAGTGCATCGCTATGTTGTTGCCGGGGTGTTTTGTGTGATGTTTAGTCCATTGCTGTGCAGTTGGTAAGGTGTTTGGGTGTTTTTTGGTGCTTCACTATGTTGTTGCTAAGGTGCTCTTAGTGGTGTTTTTTGGTGCATCGCTATGTTGTTGCAAAGGTGTTTTTAGTGGTGTTTAGTGCATCGCTATGTTGTCGCCGTGGTGTTTTGAGTGATGTTTAGTCCATTGCTGTGCAGTTGCTAAGGTGTTTTGGGTGTTTTTTGGTGCATCACTATGTTGTTGCTAAGGTGCTCTTAGTGGTGTTTAGTGGATCGCTTTTCTGTTCCTAAGGTGTTCTTAGTGGTGTTGAGTGCATCACTATGTTGTTGCCGTGGTGTTTTGTGTGATGTTTAGTCCATTGCTGTGCAGTTGCTAAGGTGTTTTGGGTGTTTTTTGGTGCTTCACTATGTTGTTGCTAAGGTGCTCTTTGTGGTGTTTAGTGGATCGCTTTTCTGTTCCTAAGGTGTTCTTAGTGGTGTTTAGTGCATCGCTATGTTGTTGCCGGGGTGTTTTGTGTGATGTTTAGTCCATTGCTGTGCAGTTTCTAAGGTGTTTTGGGTGTTTTTTGGTGCATCACTATGTTGTTCCTAAGGTGTTCTTAGTGGTGTTTAGTGCATCGCTATGTTGTTGCTAAGGTGTTTTTAGTGGTGTTTAGTGCATCGCTATGTTGTTGCCGTGGTGTTTTGTGTGATGTTTAGTCCATTGCTGTGCAGTTTCTAAGGTGTTTTGGGTGTTTTTTGGTGCTTCACTATGTTGTTGCTAAGGTGCTCTTAGTGGTGTTTTTGGTGCATCACTATGGTGTTCCAAAGGTGTTCTTAGGGGTGTTTAGTGCATCGCTATGTTGTTGCCGTGGTGTTTTTTTGTGATGTTTAGTCCATTGCTGTGCAGTTGGTAAGGTGTTTGGGTGTTTTTTGGTGCTTCACTATGTTGTTGCTAAGGTGCTCTTAGTGGTGTTTAGTGGATCGCTTTTCTGTTCCTAAGGTGTTCTTAGTGGTGTTTAGTGCATCGCTATGTTGTTGCCGGGGTGTTTTGTGTGATGTTTAGTCCATTGCTGTGCAGTTGGTAAGGTGTTTGGGTGTTTTTTGGTGCTTCACTATGTTGTTGCTAAGGTGCTCTTAGTGGTGTTTTTTGGTGCATCGCTATGTTGTTGCTAAGGTGTTTTTAGTGGTGTTTAGTGCATCGCTATGTTGTCGCCGTGGTGTTTTGAGTGATGTTTAGTCCATTGCTGTGCAGTTGCTAAGGTGTTTTGGGTGTTTTTTGGTGCATCACTATGTTGTTGCTAAGGTGCTCTTAGTGGTGTTTAGTGGATCGCTTTTCTGTTCCTAAGGTGTTCTTAGTGGTGTTTAGTGCATCGCTATGTTGTTGCCGGGGTGTTTTGTGTGATGTTTAGTCCATTGCTGTGAATTTGCTAAGGTGTTTTTTGGTGCTTCACTATGTTGTTGCTAAGGTGCTCTTAGTGGTGTTTAGTGCATCAATATGTTGTTGCTAAGGTGTTCTTCGTGGTGTTTGGTGCATCGCTATGTTGTTGTGGTGGTGTTATGGGTGGTGTTTAGTCCACTGCTGTGCAGTTCCTAAGGTGTTTTGAGTGTTTTTGGTGCATCACTATGTTGTTGCTAAGGTGTTCTTAGTGTTTTTTGTGAATTACAATCCTGTTGCTAGGGTGTTCTTACTGGTGTTTGATGCATTGCTGTGTAGTTGCGAAGGTGTTCTTAGTGGTGTTTTGTGAATTGCTATCCTGTTGCTATGGTGTTCTTACTGGTGTTTGGTGCATTGCTGTGTGGTTGCTATGGTGTTCTGAATGATGGTTAGTGCATCACTATGCTGTTGCTAAGGTGTTCTTAGTGGTGTCTAGTACATCGCCATGCTGTTGCTAGGGTGTTCTTACTGGTGTTTGGTGCATTGCTGTGTGGTTGCTAAGGTGTTCTGAATTATGTTTAGTGCATCACTATGATGTTGCTAAAGATTTCTAAAAGGTGTTTGGTGCATTTGCAGGCTGTTGCTAGGGGTTTTGGGTGGTGTTTAATACATCACTATGCTGTTGCTAATGTGTTCTAAGTGGTGTTTAAGTCATAACTATGCTGTTGTTACGGTGTTCTTGGCAGTGTTTAGTGCATTGTTATGCTGTTGCTTTTTTGTTCTTAGTAGTGTTTAGTGCATTGTTATGATGTTACTAATGTGTTCTCTGTGTGTATGTCATCACTATCCAGTTGTTAATGTGTTCTTTGTGATGTTTAGTGCATTGTTATGTTGTTGCTAAGGTTTTCTTGGTGTTTAGGTCATCACTATGCAGTTGTTAATGTGTTCTTGGTGGTGTTTAGTGCATTGCTATGCTGTTGCTAAGGTTTTCTTGGTGTTTAGGTCATCACTATGCAGTTGCTAATGTGTTCTTGGTGGTGTTTAGTGCATTGCTATGGTGTTGCTAAGGTGTTCTTGGTGTTTAGGTCATCACTACGCTGTTGCTTTTTTGTTCTAAGTGGTGTTTAGTGCATTATGATGTTGTTTATCAGATGTTCTCTGTGTTTAGGTAATCACTACTATGCAGTTGCTAATGTGTTCTCTGTGTTTAGGTCATCACTATGCAGTTGCTAATGTGTTCTTAGTAATGTTTAGTGCATTGTTATGTTGCTGCTAAGGTGTTATCGGTGTTTAGGTAATCACTATGCAGTTGCTAATATGTTCTTGGTGGTGTTTAGTGCATTGCTATGGTGTTGCTAATGTGTTCTTGGTGTTAGGTCATCACTGCTCTTGCTAATGTGTTTTTACTGGTGTTTAGTGCATTGCTATGCTGTTGCTAATGTGTTTTTACTGGTGTTTATTTAATCACTGCTGTTGCTATTGCATTCTTAGTGATATTTAGTGCCTCTCTGTGCTGTTGCTAAGACGTTCTTGGTGTTTAGTGCATAGTTATGCTGTTGTTAAGGTGTTCTGGGTTGTGTTCTGCTAAATTGTAGTGATCCTCAGATCCCCCGCTCAATTTAAGTCAACTGGATTTGCTTTATATGCTCTATTGTCCACCAATCAAAACTTTTTAAATAAAAAGTAATACCAATCCTCCAATAATTCTGCATCATTTGAGCAATAATATATATCCAAAGTACATATCATGGTTCAGTTCCATTATTCTTAGGGATAAGACCATTAAATGGCCATTTAATATTTAAAGTTGTCCTCCATTCTGCAATCTCGCATGAGCGGAGCAGACTGTGGTAGTTTAAAGTAAATAATTCCTGGCAGCTTCATGATGACATGGTCCCTACATCGCCCAATTAGGTGTCAGGACTTTAGTTCATTCTGCTGACGTGTGAGGCGATCAAATCAATGATTGCCTCTCAGACTCTGTTGGGTTTTCAATCAGCCTCGTCTGTTTCCCTAGAATAGCCTTTGTAACCAGAGGAAGTCTGTTATTTGAATGGTCAACACTTTGTCGCCATGCTCTGTAATTTTTCCTCTGGGAAATGAAGGTCAGAGAGTTTTTTTTAAAGGTTAAGTGTAAGTTTTTGTGCCGCTGTAAATGGAAAGAAGATAGGCACCCATTAGCCCTTGGTTCAAAGCGACAGCTCTCCCAAAAAAAAAAGGTCTGTGTTTACTTACAGTCATGTTGCTAAATCTTATCTTTTAAGCAATTATTTTCATTTTTTGCAGTTAACAGTAATTAGGGACTGGAACGTTCATGCTTCAAACAGTATGCAAGCTCATTGTACTGAATATGTTTTATTCTGAGAGCTCTGAAACCATCTGACAGCAATATTACAGATCGTAGTCATTAATTTTGATATCCACTTTATCTCTCTCTGGTAGAGTTCATATGACTTGGAATAAAACTTGGAATATAATGCATGAGTCATGTGGACCAATTTTATGCTGCTTTAAAATCATTATTAAAGTTAAAAAGTTCCAGTGCAACATATAATAGTTGCATAAGAAAGTAAAGAAAGTTAAATAATTTTAAAACAAGATAAAAAATATTTTTGGGGGGTTTAAATATCCATCTGTTCTATAAGGAATAAAGTATGCAAGCATGCTCGTCTTTTATCTGCAGCCTAATTAAGTCATTCCAACCCTTATACAGATTTTGGCAGGACTCATCTCTCAGCATAATGCTGCTTTGATATTATTTTCTGTTCTGACCAATTTAAGTCCCATAAACATTCACACGCACCAAACAGAACAGAACTCTTCATTATTAGTGTCATTACATGCAAGGCTTGCTCCGCCTCTGCTTGTGTCAGCTGGTCTACACGTGGCATCAACCGTCGGTAACTGCATGTTGTTAATTTCATCAAATCTGTGAGCTGCCCCAAAGCATCGACACACTCTCTCCGGTTTTCAGGCTTGCTAACTTTCGTAGCATCAGCGTTCTTTCAGACGCCCGACTCGACAGCTGGTGCAACGCGTCCGCCTCCCGGTCGTTGCCTGTTTTCTGATTGGTTAAGCTGCCTGCCGGGTGTAATCATCTTTCTCCATATGTCCGAAATGTAGAACGGGTGCCGAGTGGCATGCTGAATGTGGCCAAGCTGAAATCAAACCCAAACAGACGGTTCCTGCTTGGCTCCTGTAAATTTGGTGTCAATAGAAAAAGTCTATATGAATATAAACACTGGCAACACTTCATCTTGTGCCTGTTGGATTATGTATGCAGAAATTGTGCTGCATAATCGTTCTGTCATTTGCACATTTTCTAAAGTTTTGTACCATAATGGGCCAAATCATTACAGTGCAGGGGCACGGGGAGATGTTTCAGGTTGGGGTGCCGTGTATATGGCTGTAACAAGCTTTGACGTCACTGAGGTCTGGTCTACTGTAAATCTTCATCATCTCTGAATCAATAAAAATTAGTTTAAACTTTCTTTGGATGTCTGCGTATTTAAATCACTTTGCAGTATGCAATAACAAAATAGACTGTAAATGATTATATTTATTCAAATAATTAAATGTTTGCTGCATTATTGGGAGAATAAAAACATGAAGAGTTTCGTTGCAAAACGAGATAAATCTGTTTTTAACATTTTTGTCAAAACATGTTTAATATTATGTTATCATGTTGTTATTTTGTTTTATGGTGCTTCTTAGCTGTATCTTTTAAGTTATGAAGGTTTAAATCAAAACAAACCAACTGCAATTGAATTGATATTAATTGGAATGCACAACCAAAAAACGAGATTTCTGAAAAATAAAAAAATCGGAGTTATCTCGTTTTGCAACGAAACTCTTCAAATATAAATGAACCAAAAAATTTGTTGTATTTACAATCATGTGATATTAGGGGGTGCTGCACACCTGTCACAGTGTAACTGAAAACAAGGACTAAGCATACATCACTATACCATAGAAAAAACACTTTTGGCTTAATGCCTCCATGAAGAACCTTAAACATTCGAAACATCCGAACCTTAAAGATCTTCAGATTATGAAAAGGTCATAAAGAAATGGTTCTTCTATGGCATCCCACAAAATATTACACTGTTCAACTAATACCTTCATTTCTACTTACTGTGTGGGCTTCACTTAGGGGGAACATTTCCAATTGTAGGTTGGCCCTGCAGGGGAAAGCACAACATTCTGTATCGGTGGGTGGTAATGGGTCTCATGTTCAGTTCGACTGGGTAGTGAAAGGAGGAGAAGTGGGAGAACAGTAGATGTGTGTTTTCTGTCATTTGCAATCTTGTATCCTGGTTAGGATTCGCTCGGAAAGTGAAAGAGAGAAAAAAAACACTGTGTTCCTGTTGCCCAGAGAGAGAGCCCCCATGCCGCCATCTTTGCTTTGATGTATGTATTTATCTGCATTGAAGTTATGAAGAAATGTTAAAGCATGCCGCTCTAAGATTTATGCACAATGCATTTTCTGGTTTCTGGTTTTTGGCGAGCCTAGCAGGAGACTCCAAATATTTATAAGTACAGCCAAGAAAGGCAGACTCCAACCAGTTTTTCCAACCCCATGTCTTACTTAGATGTTTCCAGAATGCCCATATTGCTTTTTGTATACAATGAAGAGTGTAGTGACAGTGTCAAAAAGGAAAAAAATAGCAAGTTTAAACCATGTTATTCCTTATATGTGCCGTACCATCACATTGTTAAACAATATTGAAATGCTTGGCATAAATCGTCCATTATTGGAGGTCAGAGAAGTCACGTTCATTAGATTCATTCATTTGGATTTCATGAATTTCACAGATGTCTTGCAGTTGGAGTTTTAGCTTTTAAATCGCCTCGCAGACACTTCACGCAGCCAATTACCCTCGGCAGACGCTGAAGCACCTCTCACCTGTTCTGCAGATAAACTGCAGAGAAAGTAGGCAAACAGCGAGGGCTGAAATGAAAGGTTGAATCAATCTGAACAGTTAGCCACTTAGCTACGGGACGCAAGCTGCCGAAGGGCTTTCTGCTTGAAGTGGTTAGCGACACTGTTGGGAATCTCAGTGAATAAAATCCTATTCTTTTACTCGCTTTCGGATTAGGAAATTTTAGAAAATGCAACTCGGCACTAAAATGAAAGCTCTGTCGTCGTGTCAGCACGTTCTGCTTAATTGGCGCTGGAAGATCGCAGGTACGAATTGAACCATGAGGCACCTGTTCATTTATCTTTACATAATCTGTGTCTTCATCTGGCTCCCTACCAATTTATGCATCCAGCTAGGTGAACCCGTTATGAGATCATCTGCTGCTTTGGGTCCGCTGTGAACATTAATGAGCGCACTGGTGGACCTGAGGGTCAGGGTGTGAAATATGAGTGTTTGAATGTTCCCCGAGCCACCACGTGTAGCTTCAGCACAGGGGTAAAGATTACATACACTTCCCATCCAGAAGAATCCACTGTGGAGCAAAAGAAGCAGGTGCAGATCAGAAGATGAGCTATAGCCATGATGACATTGCGCTGCCCTGATGGCTTGTGTTATTTCAACACAAATGATGTAATGCGTGTGGTGAAATCTCTAAAGTTTTGCAATTTAAAGAAAGTTTGCAGTTTAAAGAACAAACTAGGGCTGCATAACAATGAATCACTACTAATCTTTTGCAAAATAAAAGTTTTTGTTTACATCATGTGTGTGTCTGTGTGTGTATAATAGTTATGTATATATGAAGAGTTTGGTCCCAAAACCCGATAAACACTATTTAAAAAAAAAAACGAGTTTCCGCCAAAATCAGTATTGTAACAGGTCAGTATTAAAAAGTAAATTCTTCATTTTAATGTTTTCTCAAAATAGTAAGTTCACGTAGATGTTCTAAGGAAGATCTTAAGAAATAGTCTACTAAAGACTGATTTTAGTATAATACCTACAAAAGTTGTGCACAAAATAATACAATTACTAGGTGTACTTAAAGTGTAGTTTAGTGCACAATTTTTCTCCTGGGATAGCATTTGTTAACTCCTAACATCCCTGGTCATCACTAATTTTTCGAAACCTGGCTACGGCCATGCTCGCACCACAGGATTTTGGAAACCCAATGTACATCGTATGTCTAGGTCGTGCATGCGCATACAGGAGAATATAGTATGTAGCCCAGGAGATGTATTGCATTTTGTCGCAATCGAACATATGTATACACGTACGAGTCAAATAACTACTTAGCAAGGCTTAGTGCACATACGTTTGCTTCCATGTAAAAAGATCTTACAGTATCACTAAAAGCATAAGCTGTGTCCTGCAAGTCTGAAAGACACTTATAAAATAACACTTAACTACCTTCTTTTTGTGAAATGTGCTATGTCTTTAAACGTCATTTGGTTTGGTATGTGACACAAAGACACTTTTTAGAGGCATTTTGTCTGTTTATCTTTTTCCAAATAGTTACATTTCAGTCCATTTAGCGTGTCCTTCACACAGTCGATCACATTAACTTGAATTACTGGCTGGTTGTTTTAAAGTAAATGCCCAATGCTGGACTTGTTAACTAACACTTACCTTAAGTCATTACTCTTGTTATGTTCTTTAGTAAATCCTGTCTACAATGACAGCAGCTTCCCATACAGAACCAGAAAAGGGCATTTGCTAACAAAGCAGAACCACAAGATAAAGTTTAAACTATAAACCATAAAGTTTGGTTAATCCTGTACCTGATACTTTTTTGGCAGACCATAATAAAGAAGGAAGGAAATTGTGTAGCAGCTGACCAATTAGATCACAGCTTATAGTTTAAAAAAGTTATTACCATTTTTTGTTAAAAACAGTCTGCAGACATGCTATCTGTGCTTTAAAACTGTACCTTTTATGTCACTGGGTTGTATTGCCCTAAGGGTTCATTTTTGTACCTTTATTGGTATACAATTGGTGTAGGCTATTGGCTCAGTCTCTTTAAACCCATCACCAAAAGTCTCATCTCCTTTATTCCCTCATCTCTCTTTCTTTTTATCCTCATATCTTCTCTCCATCTGAAATTCAACCCTCATTTCAACCCTAGTAGTTTCACCTCATATGAACCACCAGGGGTTGAGTGAGACATAAACTGACTTCTCACAGGCCACCAGGGTTAAACTTTAAGGGCTATTATTCTCAGGACATGGCTTGAGCTCAGGGGTGAATACGGGCAGATGCTTCTCTGCTCTACCCAAGAGGCTGCTGGGATTGTTACTCTCTTTATGTATGATGTAGTTCCACTCTCCTGCCCCGAGTGAGGGGGGCTGTGTGTCATCCCAATTTAAACAGTTTGAGATCATTGCTAAAATAAAAGAGCTGCTCCTTTCTCCCTAGGGGTAGCACCATGGTTGCTTTTGCCTCGTTTTAGCAAGGATAGATAGACTATGGTTGCTTATGCCTCAAAGATAGATACAGCATATAGATAGATAGATAGATAGATAGATAGATAGATAGACAGACAGACGGACGGACGGACGGACGGACGGACGGACGGGCGGGCGGACAGACAGACAGACAGACGGACGGACAGACAGACAGACGGATAGACAGACAGACGGATAGATAGATGGATAGATGGATAGATGGATAGGTAGATATTGTAGATACAGTGAATAGATGGATAGATGCAGCAGATGGATGGATGGTAGATAGGTGGATAGATGGATAGGTAGGTAGATAAATAGATACAGCAGACAGATACAGCAGTTAGATACTTTGGATGGATGGATAGGTAGATATTGTAGATACAGTGGATAGATGGAAAGATGCAGCAGATGGATAGGTAGATGTGTGGATGGGTGGATAGGTGGATAAATGGATAGGTAGATAGATGGATAGGTAGATGTTGTAGATACAGTGGAGAGATGCAACGGATGGATGGATGGATGGATGGGTAGATGTGTGGATGGGTGGATAGATAGATGGATAGCTAGATAGATGGATGGATGGATGGATAGATAGATAGATAGATAGATAGATAGATAGATAGATAGATAGATAGATAGATAGATAGATGGGTAGATGGGTAGGTAGATAGATAGGTAGATAGGTAGATGGATGGATGGATGGATGGATGGATGGATAGGCAGATAGATAGAGCAGATTGATAGATAGAGCAGATTGATAGATAGAGCAGATTGATAGATAGAGCAGATAGATAGATAGATAGATAGATAGATAGATAGATAGAGCAGATAGATAGATAGAGCAGATTGATAGATAGAGCAGATGGATAGATAGAGCAGATTGATAGATAGAGCAGATTGATAGATAGAGCAGATAGATAGATAGATAGATAGATAGATAGATAGATAGATAGAGCGGATAGAGCGGATAGAGCGGATAGATAGATAGAGCGGATAGATAGATAGAGCGGAGAGATAGATAGAGCGGAGAGATAGATAGAGCGGATAGATAGATAGAGCGGAGAGATAGATAGAGCGGATAGATAGATAGAGCGGATAGATAGATAGAGCGGATAGATAGATAGAGCGGATAGATAGATAGATAGATAGAGCGGATAGATAGATAGATAGATAGATAGATAGATAGATAGATAGATAGATAGATAGATAGATAGATAGATAGAGCGGATAGATAGAGCGGATAGAGCGGATAGATAGATAGAGCGGATAGATAGATAGAGCGGATAGATAGATAGAGCGGATAGATAGATAGAGCGGATAGATAGATAGATAGATAGATAGATAGAGCGGATAGATAGAGCGGATAGATAGAGCGGAGAGATAGAGCGGATGGGTGGATAGATGGATAGGTAGATAGAAGGATAGGTAGATAGATGGATAGGTAGATAGATGGATAGGTAGATAGATGGATAGGTAGATAAATGGATGGATGGATGGATGGATAGGTAGGTAGGTAGATGGATAGGTAGATATTGTAGATACAGTGGATAGATGGATAGATGCAGCAGATAGATGGATGGATGGATAGATGCAGCAGATAGATGGATGGATGGATAGATGCAGCAGATAGATGGATGGATGGATAGATAGGTTGGTAGGTAGATGGATAGGTAGATATTGTAGATACAGTGGATAGATGGATAGATGCAGCAGATAGATGGATGGATGGATGGATAGATAGGTTGGTAGGTAGATGGATAGGTAGATATTGTAGATACAGTGGATAGATGGATAGATGAAGCAGATAGATGGATGGATGGATAGATAGGTAGATATTGGTATTGGATAGATATATATTGGATCGGTATTGGCCGATACTCAGGAATTCAGGTATCGAAATTGGATTGGTAATGGAAAAAGTGTTATCGGTCCACCCCTAAAATTAATCATAATAATAAATTATCATAATCTAAAAAAATTGATTGAAGTCGCTATTTAAGAAATGTGTTAATAGATATAAATGTCATAAAAATTAAATGTATTACTCTATTGTACACATTTTTAAAATGTAATGTAAACATAAATCTTTAGTATTTTAATAGAACACAGAAATAGATATGTAGATACACCATGACTTGCATTCATACACCCTTCTCAATATTTGTGTTGCAAATGATTTAGTTCAACAGGCAGGGGTTGTCAGGATAAAAGTGCATGGACAAGTTCCAGTTTCTACTTGTTTTTTAGGAAGCTTTTAGGAAGTGTCGCTGTACCTTCATGTCATGTCTTCAGCTGTCCAAATGAGTGTACAGGTATGCATGAACAAGCACACTGTGACCTGACAGAATGACGGCCTCTCCGATTCCTTTCCCACACATCCACAGGCGCACAACCCCACCCTCTCTCTTAAATTTATCTTCATGCTGTTAAACCAGAAATCTGTTTCTTCTTCCCAGGCTAATGCATGCCGCCTTGAAATCCAGGGTTGTGTTAATTTATTCATTTCCACCTGTCTTCATGTCTGCTCGCAGACATCCAGCTGACCTGGATTGTCTTGGAATTTACCAAAAGGACACGTTGATCTCTTAAGAACTTTTCTAATGGCGTTCCTCGCCGTCGGCCTTTCTGTCTGTCAACCTTTGACTTCCGTCATCTCTAATCTAGAGTGCACAAGTTCCCTGGGGTTTTTCTCCAAATGAAAGGATGAAGAAAAATCAAATCGCTCTGGGTAGTCATCAGCACTTTTGAAGCGCACTTATCCAACCAACGTCTTGTTTGCTCAAGCTTGTGTGTGTATAAAAGCGGATTTATGTCTACGTTTGCTTGTGATGGAAAACGGGGCCAGGAACTATTCGTAAAACAGATGCAGGACAGCTGGTGAGGTTGAAGAAGATCTCTGGCTGTGCTTGTTTTGGTGTTCCCCTGGTTGAGACTTCTGGGTGTGTAGAAGGCGTTTAATCTCCGGAGCTGGCCATGACATTTCTGTGTGGTATCAGCAGGGCTTTCAGCATTGACATTGGTGAGTAGCACGAAGGATAGTGAGAGAACGAGAGATTGAATGCTGTAAATAGGCTTTGCATAATACGGGTAATTATCATCCCGCTGTGCGGCTTTGTTTTCTATAAATTGCTAAATCTATCAGAATCAAGATGACGTTTTGATGTAAAATTGCATGTAAAATGTGATTTTCAAGGCTCCAGATTGTGAGCCAATAAGTTTTCATTCTGAGCCTTTAAAGGAAATTATCATAAAGTCCCATATATATATATATATATATATATATATATATATATATATATATATATATGAGAGTATGGGTATTTGATCCTCATTAACATTTTCAAAATATATGTATGAATTATATATATATATATATATATATATATATATATATATATATATATATATATATATATATATATATATATATATATATATATATATATATATTAAGCCTAATTCATACATATATTTTGAAATCTAAATATGTTAACGAGGATCAAATATCCATTTCTTAAAGGGACACTTCACTTTTTGTTGAAAATAGGCTCATTTTCCAGCTCCCCTATAGTTAAACATGTCAATTTTACCGTTTTGGAATCCATTCAGCTGATCTCTGGGTCTGGCGGTACCACTTTTAGCATAGCTTAGCATAATCCATTGAATCTGATAGACCATTAGCATTGCGCTAAAAATAACCAAAGAGTTTTGATATTTTTCCTATGTAAAACCTGACTCTTCTGTTATTACATCGTGTACTAAGACCGAAGGAATATTTTCTATACACATATGGCTAGGACTATACTCTCATTGTGGCGTAATAATCAAGGACTTTGCTGCCGTAACATGGCTGCAGGAAGCGCAATGATATTACGTAGCAGCCGACAATAGTCCCTTAGTATCTTTCAATAGCAGGGGACTATTTTTGGGCACTGCGTAATATCATTGCGCCACCTGCAGCCATGCTACGGCAACAAAGTCTTTGATTATTACGCTAGAATGAGAGTTTAGTTCCTAGCAATATATGCCTAGAAGATTGCAACTTTTAATTTTCTGTCTGTCTTAGTACACGATGTACCTACAGAAGAGTCAAGTTTTTAAAAGGAAAAATATCGAAACTTTTTAGTTATTTTTTGTGCGATGCTAACGGTCTAATCAGATTCAATGGATTGTGCTAAGCTATGCTAAAAGTTGTATCGCCAGACCTGAAGATCAGCTGAATGGATTCCAAAATGGTAAGAATCAAATGTTTAACTCTAGGGTAGCTGGAAATTAAGGCGCAATTTTTTTTCGGTCGGGTGCTTAGGTTAGTTAGCAACGGCAGATACTCTGGAGCGTCCAAGTGTTTTGAGAAGAAGGAGGAAGAAGACGGAAAACGGCGGTCACGTTTTACGTGTGGTTTTAGACGCGAAATGTGTAGCAAGTGAGCATATGTGCTTGGACATTTCGGTGGGTGCTCGAGCCGAGCCCCAGGGGCACCCACGGGATCTGCGCCTATGTGTGTGTTTATTGTAGCACTTCAATCTGTAGAACTTTCACACTTCAAGTGAGGAACCTTATTGGGGTTATAATGTTTCCTGCTGCACTGAAAATGTGTTCGGGTCATCACTGATATCAGTTACCAGCAAGATTGTACTTAATATATTTATTTATAGTTTGTGACGTGCACTTCACCACTGCGGCATCTATGCACATGTATATCTATGGTCTGAACTGGTGCGATTGAGAAGAGGCAGAGGCTAATTTGCATATTATCTTGTAAATGTAAAATGTAACTCGGGTCCCTCCTTCAATGCAATTGGTTTTCATTTGTCATCAACCTTTGTGCCAAATTTGGATGTCAGTGACTTTTAAAGAAGTTTCTGTAGCACAAAATGTTTTTAACACTTATTATTAGGACTTTGTAGTGCTGTGTATGCGCAACATTAATAATGATGCTGTCCTTTGTAAGCAGCACAAATTAGAGCTTTCATTAGGAGGCTGTTAATTTCCATCCAGACGATGCTCTTTAGGGGCAATGGAGAGAAACCACACATTTTGGATAGCTGTAAATTGTCGGTAATCTGGACAACAACATAACACTCACATATACGCAGAAGAGATTTTTGTTGTTTTATTTATAGACCTGCATTAGAGAAAGGTTCGTGTTTTTTATGGCATACATTCACTTTTTTCCCATGGTTCACGTTACTCATTATTTTTCTGTGTTTGTGTGTGATCTGTACAACAGCAAGCGCTCAGGTTTAATTTGGAGAGCGTCTTGTCTTTATGTTTTGGTATAACCTACTCTTTGTACTACCTCTTTCTCTCTCTCTCTCTCTCTGTCTCCCTTGTAACCCAGATTCAGGAAGTGAGGCAAAATCGTTGAGACCCAGCAGCTTATGTACACCTCACATTTCGCAAGCACTGAAATTGATTTGCCTTTTTTCGAACACGATGACAATTTGCACTATAGACTGCTGAGAACAAAGAACGGTTTAAAATTCACTAGGGAAGCCAGATTGATAAAAGCGTTTTATTTCGCAGTGAAAACATTAAGCGGCATCTCATTCGCGATGACGCGCTTTGAAGAGGTAGGGAAGCCTTGGGCAACCGTATGGAAAACAACCCACATGCTGTTTTACACTTTGCGTAGCGGACGGCCTCGAAAATCTTCAAAACTTTCTCATGCAGGAGCCTTCTACGTACCATCGATGGATTATTCCTGTTTCTCTCCGCATGAAAACAAATAAATCTGCTCCCACGTGCTCGCCATGTTGATTTTTTGAATTTGAAATTGTGCCAGGAGCGTTTGAATGAGATGATGTTAAATGAAGATATAAGCTTACTTTTATTTTAGTAATCCCATCTCTTCATGGCTTTATATATCAGAACTAGTGACGAATCTCCTTGATGTCCCTGATGTGCCAGTAATCCATTCACTGACCCCCGTGTTGTTCGGAAGGTCGCCTGCTTTTTCTAAATGGCAGGAACATCTCAGATCTGATCAGGAGAAGCTTTTAGGGGAGCAGATTTGGCCCACATCATCTGCTCTTTTTTTTAAGGTGTACAGTAATTTACCTCCATTGGCTTGCATTAAAACACATCTCGGATACAGGCTATAATTTGCTATTGGTAAGGGGATGCTATCTTGAACTGTTTTATTCTGCGTGCTGGATCTCTTTGCATCTAACATTATAAAATGATGCTCTTTTTACAGACTAAAATCTGTTCATTTTTAATGTATAGTGCAATGAAAAATATATTAGAGCAAATGTAAAAATCGTGCAGAATTTATAACGAAAGCCGATAAAGCCCCAGCTAATAAATATTCACGAGATCAGCCTTTCTATAGTCATGTCACAACCATGCTTCGAATGGAGACTGCTGGCTCAGACCGGCTAGTTCACAGAAACTGAGGACTTATTGTACCGATCCGTGCATTTGAAATGAGTCTGTCTGCTCTGCTTCCTGTGGAGATACAAGCAGTTGTTGTCATACAAATACAGTAGAAATAGTGCAGTCAAGGCATTTTTTTTTGTTCGATTGGATTTTTTGTTTATGTAACTACACCCAATGGGTTTTATTACAATACGTATGCTTGCATGCATGCTTGGTGAGGGTTATATTTAGTAAATCTGTTTATTATTCATATTAAGATATTGCACCACAGTTAGGTTGTAAATAAATCTATGCTGGGTTATATAAAATGCAGGGTTATAACATATAAACATTATCTGGGTTAATTTAACCCAACAATTAGGTTTGTCCCTATTTGACCCCTTTTTGAGCCGTCTGATTGAGAAAAAAGCGTATTCGTATTTATGGCTCAATGGGATTGAAATGCCTTCGTGTAAACACTTTTATACAAATGGTTGAGGTCAATTGGATGCAAATTTCGATTGTATTTAAAGGGGTGGTGCAGTCCGATCTTTGAATCGGAGTAGGAATGTAACGTAAATTACGTAACGTAATTAAATAGTATTTTTCATAACATTGTGCACATGCTCAAAAGAATTGTGCTTAAGTTCACGTCTTATATTTACCTTATATTTAAGTATCACACAATTCTCGTCACAGAAGCAAGAGCTAGGTGATGGCAATGGTAATGGAGTCACGCACTGTACATTCTGCGGCGTTTATGTGTACTTTCATAGCAATAAAATAAGCGTTGTGCCTTTTCGAAAATTGTGTTTTCATTTCCTATATCTGAAAACTTCTTAAGAACAATGAGTCTCATTTACTAAGGAATGCGTATCATATTTTCCGTAGTATAAGCCACGTCATTCAAAAATGCGTCATTAAGATGAAATAAATATATAAGTCACACTGGACTATACGTTGCGTTTATTTAGAAAATTATTTCACAAAATCCAAGCCGAAGAACAGACATTTAATCTGGAAAGGCAAGTTATTCAACTAAACAACAGCAGACTGAATAGATGTCTGTACGTTAAAGTAATATTATCAGTTATTTAAACGATAAACCATAGCATACAGAATTTACGTAGAAGGTTGAATAGTCTAAATTAACCGAACAAGCCAACTAGCGTGAAGTTTGCAGACTCGTCATTCCGCATCACTGAATCCATTGAATTACATAAATACAGAAGCAGCATATAGCGAACTCTTGCGGCTGTAGACGGTAATGATGTCTTTTACCTCATAAATATCAAAATGAATTCATACTGACTTACAAGGCGCACCTGACTATAAGACGCAGGTCAGAAGTTATGAAAAAAACTAGGCTTATAGTCCGAAAAATACGGTACGAAAGTATTTGTTCGTGAAATATGCGTTCTGACGTTTTAACTAAAAAATCATGAATCAACAAAAACTTTTTTACTAAAATTTCCTCTTAATGTTTGCTATGACGTAAGAACAACTTACATCACAAGTACGCAATAATCATGAACAAGGAAAAAGAACCTTATAATATATATCTGTGTTATATATTTTATATATTTTTCCTTGTTCATGAGTATTGCGTATGTGTGGTCTAAGTTGTTCTTACATTTTTTCATACATTTAAAATAAATTTTAGTTGAATCATGATTTGTTAGTTAAAAGGCATGCTAAGTGAATGAGACCCAATTTTCTCCAACTCATTGTTAACTTTGTACATTTATCCAGAGATAAAGCATGTGATTTCGATGAGAGATGCTGTGCGCAGCGTAGCGTTGCCAAGTCCTCTGCTTTTTGGCGGAGTTCAGATTTTGGCTACGTTTCAACTGCAGGGTTTCCCACTGCTCCTTGAAATCTTTGAAATTTTGTGAATCTGGGGGAAAAATTCCGGGAAGTTTTTGAAAATATACATACAGGTCATTGAAAGTGCTTGAATCTGTTTTATGCAAGAAGTTTTCTGGAAAAAAATCCATATTATTCCCTGTGTAGTGTAGGATAATATCATAAAAATCTTTTTTTTTTAAAAAGACTTTTTAAGCACACATGCTAAACTGTTCGCTTTTAAATGCTTATATCTTCTGTATGTGAATGTTAATTTATTACAAAAATGCTTTTTTGCATAGTTGTGTTTGACACATAAAATGTCTCGAGTTACGTATGTAACTGTTGTTTCTTGAGAAGGGAATGAGACGCTGCGTCTCCCTTGCCATACTTTCTGCGTCCCTGTAACGACGTCTTTGTAATATTTTAGATAGCGATATACTTCCTGGCTCCCGCGTCGCCCTGTCTTTGTCATTAAGCCTCACCATTGGTTGAATTTGATATACACTTTCAGACGTACTTACCCCTGGATGCCCCCCCAAAGTGTCACCGCGAAAGGGAACTGTAACAATGTATCCTAAAAGGTAACACGATGTAACCTTGCTCTCACTTGAAATGTGTCCCCACATTTTGAAGGTATTGGACCTGGAAAGTCCTTGAAAGGTCCTTGAATTTGAAGTTAACTAAGGTGTGGGAACCCTAAAACTGTTTCCGCGAGTTGATGTTCTTCTGCGATAAAATGATTTCGTTCATTAGTTGTTGATATTTGGGCTGTGAATAATCATTGGGATGCTTTTGGGCTAGTTTTTGTGATATGTCTATCGGGCTGGTTTTGATATACGAATCTGGCATCCCTGGCTGTGCATTTGCGCAAACGATTGGTTGGGATTATATAGAATGTACATGTAAACGAACATTTTAATCAGATTGCAATGTTAAGGGTGCATGTAAACAGTATTGTCGTAACCTGCAATCTAATTAAATTCAGTCGTTTTGACAACATTTCCTGCATGTAAACATAGCTAATGAGAATTCATCGAGATTGACTAAACGTAAGGTGTACAGCCTTCAAACCCGCCCTCCATCAAGCGTTAACGCTTAAGCCCTGTGTGAATGTACCGTTATATGATGCGGCACAAAAGAAAATGTGATTGGTTGTTTTACCTGTCAGTCATATTGCCTCTTGGGCGGGCCATTGTGAAACGCAGGCTTTCTGCCGTCGGTCTGAAGTTCTGTCTACGTGTGACTAAGCAGAAATGGACTTCTTATATGTCCTATCATTTCTTAATTTTGCATAACATGACCACTTTAGCGTAGAGAGCAGTCATTCATTCAGTAATTTGGCGCTTTTGATTTGACACAAAATGCCTTAGGAGTTCCTATGAGCCGAATAACTGACTGGGAGAGAAAATGATATATTCGTCATCTCCTGTAGTCTTCAGACAAGTTCCTGTTCATTTGACCTTACCTCATTTCACGAGCGCTCCAGCTAAGAAATGATTTATTAATGAGAGAGTATTTTTAATACAGGCGGATTCTTGAGGTTGAAAAAAGCAAAATATTGCTTCTATTGTTACTCTCATAAGTTCATTGATTTGTATCCAAGTCAATCAGATCGTGACTGATGATAAAAAGCCTAAATTACCCATCAGCCAGTTGCTTTAATTCCTGGTGACACCAGAACTGTCAGTGTACTGGATTATATATCGCTCTCATTATATTCCTCCCACTAGGCGGTGTAGGTTTGACAGGTGAGCGTGGCCTTATTAACCCCTGCTGCTAGATGTCGTATGTACACCAGGTTTAAAATAAATGTTATTCATAAACACAATATACATCATAAAAATCATGTTACAGTGGATGTGGTTATTGTTATACTGGAGACCTCTTTACCTCCCACTCTTGCTTTTAAAAGTCATGAAGATGGAAAGCGTGCATTCGCTTATTGGAATAGAATTGATTTGTTTTATCATCACATGACCATGGGTGCAATTTTTAATTAACTTACAGTACATTTATTACAGGCAGAATCTCCCTGGAGCAACATAGATGGTTATTATGCATGCCCTAATCTGCATCCAATTTCCATATGCATATTGCAGTCCGCTGAAACGCATACCACTACAGATCTAAAATAAAAAAACGTGCTATGATACAGTCGATGATAAAGTTATTATATGATACAGATTACTGCATTTTTTACATCTGCTATAATGAAGTACAAAAAGTTGAATTCAGTTTATTACCTTGCCACTACCGTGATAAATGCAAGTTCAGCGTTATTGTCTTTCTCTACATTTATGCATTTTGCAGATGGGTGATTCTCACGAAATCCAGATTTAGAAGGTGTCCAGCATCAGAATATTTAAAAAGCCCTTGAAGCCAATTTTTTTGCACATATAAGATTAAGATCTGAACTGAAAATTTTTTTAGATTATCATTATCAAAAATTATCATTACCGCAACATGATATTACATTAAATATATGCATTTACAAACTCATGTTTTGGCAATGAGAACTAAAAAGTTTTCTAGGTACTATGACAAACAAAATTTTAACTTTTATCTGGAGAGAAAAAATAAGAACTGCTTACCTGGTAGCCATCTTGAGTGTCACAGTCAATTATGTCCCTTTTTGAACATGTAAGTTCCTTGAGGACTTAAGCAATGATTGAAAAATGTTGCGGAGGATGAGAAAATTGGTCTTTGACGCATTTATATTCCTTATTATTGTCTCTACATTTACCAACGATCACCAAATACCACATGTTTCTTTACTGTAAATGTTTATAGTATAACATGCACTGAAGCTTTTAATTTTTTAGATTTTTTAATTATAAATATTTCCATGTAAAGAACCCAAATCCAGTCATGGACACGTTGCGGTAATGAAAATTTTCCCATTAAATGTGGAAAAAACAACTAAATTGGTTTGTATGATGTCATTTGAAATCATTTGCAAAATAGTACATGTAAAGATATTTATAACTATGCTTCTTATTTTGATAGCATTTACTTTGTTTTTGATGTTATTTATGTTTCATGACACCTCATAAGTCTAATTTTGCAAGAATCACCCAGATGGTTCCAAAGCGACTTACTGTGCATTACAACGTATACATTTTATCATCATGTGTGTTGTCTGGAATCTGATCCATAACCTTTTGTGCTGTTAAAACAACACCGTAGCCTGTGCGCTGTATGAAATTTGACTGACGGTTATTTGTCTAAGAAATTGTGACAATTATGGCGATTAATTGTCTGTTTTATTGCTTTGACATTTAATTCTCATACATTTTTTCTTTGTATATGAAATTATTTTCACGCATTATTGTGATTATTTAAATTAAATCTTTTGCAAGGTTTACCTGGCAGTAAATATTAATACACATAACATATTTAAAAGTAATAAGCTGCAGCTCCCCCTTGTGTTTTTTAAAGAGATGTGCAATCATTGCGGTGATCCGAAATCATCACGATAAGGTCAAACAATCGCGATGAGCATTATTGTGTAGCATTTTGAAGAAACATCAACAGTGATGTAGGTAAACGGACTTTGTTACAACCTGAATTCAATTTAGCCCCCCATCTTGGTCCATCATTGTTTTTATCGTCACAAGCAGAATTGCATCGCAGATCATTTTGACCTGAGTGAGGGGTTCTAGCAGCAATCGCCGTGCTTAAAGACCACATAACATTGACACGTTGTTACATTTTGGGGGAGGTGCGCGTCAGGCTATTGCGTAGGGTTCACGTCTTTGCGTAGGCTACGTCGTACAATCAACTCGGAAGCATAAAGCCAACTTTATGGCAACATGCATATTGAAATAGTTTGTAATGATTTAATAATTTAAATCCTTTCAAAGGTTGTCCAATCACAGTGGAGGAGGGCGGGAGTCTTTGTTCCCACAGTCAAAGTAAACAGTGCTCGATGTCTGCGACCTGCTGTTTGATTATGATGGGGCTCCCGCTGTCTCGCTCTGTGTTGCACAGCTTTGAATCCGAGTGTGCAGAAGGCCAGATCGAGCGACCACAGCTGGAGCTCTAATGCACTCACCGTATATCACAGATGGGAGGACGCTGCCCTCTGTAGTATTAGCTGTTGAGAGAGACTGGGTCTGTCTTATGCTTACATGTAGGTGCGAAAAGCTGTCAGCTTCCACTTGGACGTTTTTTATGTGTGTGTTTTGTTGCGTTGAAAGCTTTTGCCACTTTTATAGCCATGCATACTTTACAGCTCTCAACCTCAAAGTCTCTTTGAGTTCATCCGAGTGTGTCTCACAAGAAAGCCTAACAGGCTCTTGCTAATGACCGCAATTTGAGTTTGTGCTTTTTAGTTGGTGGTTGTCAAATGTCTTTTCGTTTTTTTGTGTTTTACAGATGAGGGGCCTTACACTAAACACTCCAATCCCTCCAGGCCACCAGATGGAGCTCTGGCAATTAGGAGACAGAGTATTCCAGGTACGAAGCAAAATGGCTGCCCCCCATTTTTGACGTCTTTGGATGCGTCTGAAATCACATACATGTACTGTGACAGTAGGTACTGAATTAGATAAAGTTGTTGTCATAACAACAAGTTAGTCCTTAACCTGAATGACGTTAAACTAGCGCAATTTTACCACAAGAGACAGCTGTTAAATATACGTGTTTGCATTTGAATGGAGACGCGTTACCGCTTTGGACATTTTAAACAACACCTCTCCTTTTTCGTTGGATAACTCGTTTTCTGGGGACTCACAGGATATTTTTTAGCTTTTTTTTGAAGGAATTGACATTTTCAGACAATCTTTTATTCTTTCTGGCAACCACACACACACAGTATTGTAAGATACTGAACACTATGAAAGATAGAATTCGGGCTTCAAAAACCAAGCACAAGTCAGCTCAGTAGGCAGACTATGACATTGAACAAGATTAAATTCGTGCCTTGATGCCTCCTACAGCACCTTTACATTTTTCCTGATGCTTTAGTGTGTTATAAATTCTACATGCATAACATTCAAAGTCACACATAAAATTTTGCGGCTCATAATCTCGAGCATTCTGTTGTCTGATGCTTAGATTAAGAGATATTAAAAACATATTAAAGATATTAAAAACAATTGTTTTACCTGTCACTGCCCAAACATTTGCAAAGCAGGCTGTGTTATATTACTATGTTATATAATATGATTTATTATGCTATGTGTATAGTAGATATTTGTAGACATAACTTCACATACTGGCTGTTTCTATTAGATTTTGGAAGCCATTTAAAAGTGGTTGTTGTAATTGATGCAAGCTAAGCTTTCCAGTGCTTCAAGCTCTGTTAAAGCCTTGGGTTTTAAAACAGGATTATCATGATGTAACTACATCATTTGCATTTACATTACTTGGCATAATGACAAGTGTGCACTGAGCATAAAGTGCACTTATACATATAAAAAATGTTGACAACACTTTATTTTTCAGGTACAATATTGCACAAATTAAATAATTTGTCATTTTAAACACAAAATTTAAAGCAGAGTTTCTATTCCACTTATCTTCTATAGGCAGCTATGCCACGTATCCTATATATACTGTAGGCAGCTTTGCCACTTATCCTATATATACTGTAGGCAGCTATGCCACTTATCTTCTATAGGCAGATATGCCACGTCTCCTATATATACTGTAGGCAGCTATCCCACTTATCCTATATATACTGTAGGCAGCTATCCCACTTATCCTATATATACTGTTGGCAGCTATGCCACTTATCTTCTTTAGGCAGATATGCCACTTATCCTATATATACTGTAGGCAGCTATGCCACTTATCTTCAATAGGCAGATATGCCACTTCTCCTATATATACTGTAGGCAGCTATGCCACTTATTTTCTATAGGCAGATATGCCACGTATCCTATACTGTTGGCAGTTATGCCACTTATCTTCTATAAGCAGATATGCCACTTATCCTATATATACTGTAGGCACTATGCCACTTATCTTCTATAGGCAGATATGCCACTTCTCCTATATATACCGTAGGCAGCTATGCCACTTATTTTCTATAGGCAGATATGCCACTTATCCTATATATACTGTTGGCAGTTATGCCACTTATCTTCTATAAGCAGATATGCCACTTATCCTATATATACTGTAGGCAGCTATGCCACTTATCTTCTATAAGCAGATATGCCACTTATCCTATATATACACTGTAGGCAGCTATGCCACTTGTCCTATATATACTGTAGGCAGCTATGCCACTTATTTTCTATAGGCAGATATGCCACTTATCCTATATATACTGTAGGCAGCTATGCCACTTATCTTATATAGGCAGCCATGCCACTTATCCTATATATATACTGTAGGCAGCTATGCCACTTATTTTATATAGGCAGCCATGCCACTTATCCTATATAGCTTTCAAAAAGTGGGTACTTTGAAGAAACCAAAGTAAGTACCTCTAATATGAACTCTTTAGGTGCAAATGTATACTTTTTGAAAGGGTACCTCCCCAGTGACAGACATTTTTGACAATTTTTTCTGACATTTTGGACTATATTAACAATAGAAAACAAGTAGGTGTGTCCAAAGGTTTGACTGGCCGTTTGCATAATGAGTGCAAGTTTTACTAGTTATGTGATGTGGTGATGAATAAATCACGGTCCTCTTTTAATAGTAAAGTTTCTCTACATTATTCACATATTCATGACTCACTACGGAAACCCCTTGTGCTCCTCTTTGTTAGCGTAGGTCCTTTTTGAAGCAGCTCTCATTTCTATGTTAGATGTAAAAAAGGTCTCATAGGATGTTGAAATAAATTCCCTGCATAATCTTTCAGTTCAGAGAGCTAAGCACATCAAACCCATCTTTAGAAGCAGTTAGCGTAGCATGACGGCTTTTGGGGGCCCGTGCCCACGTTCAGATGTAGCTGCAATGCCGTAGGCACAGGGCTCTTTAGACTGGAGTATTAAACCATCTATCTGAAGACAGATTAGACGCAGGCTGCGACGCTCCAGCCGAGCTCAGGGAGTGTGATGGTTTTGCGGGCGTCCACATCAGCGATAGTGACACGTCTCAATGCTCCCTCACGAAATCGGTTTTCGCCAAGAGTGGTATTAAAGGGGGACTGTCACGAAATACTTAACATACATCAAACATAGAATGAGACAAAGGGGATTTGAACGAACATCGTAAGGGGTCGTTGGTAAAACACAAAGATGAGGGAGGTTACAAAATATAATTGGATTTGTTTCATTGGCTGCTTCATAACTTAAGGCCTGAGCACCTGAAAGGGACAGTGCACCCAAAAAATAAAAATGTTTTCATCATGTTGTCTCAAAAATAGTATGATGTTGTAAATTATATGTTGTTTCCGTGTGACAGGGGTTTTCAAACTTTTAGTCATCCGAACCCTGTTGACCTAAATTATTTACTTAATAGTACCCCCCGAAATCTGTAAGAAAATATGTCAATAATTATATAGCGCATTTACATCTTTTACCTCAAAATATTTTTTTAATCGGTTTAAATTTTTTTCTATTTGCATAGTTATTGTTATTATTGCCTGACTTTCATCTGCTGATTTTCTTTTATCGTTACATAAAACGTGAGGAACGTTACATAAATCTGTCCTCAGTTTTCAGATATATCGGTCCTGTCCCAAATGATGTCATCAAAGTTTGGAAAGTCAACAAGAGTGTGCCATTTGGGACAGAGCCATTGTAGTATTGTGTAATGGTCACGTGACTTTCGTTTGATCACGCGACAGTGATTTGTTTAATCACGTGACGGATTAAAAACAAAATATAAATATTTATTAGTAAGTGTTGTATTTAGATTTTTTTATTTAAAATGTTTTTTTTTTACATTTTATGACTTCAAATTTTTATTTTTCATCAACTCACAAACCCCCTGCAATTCCTCCGCGAACCACCAGGGGTTCATCTGCATGCACTTTTATCATCCATATGCGTCACATCTGATGCTTGAAAGGACCGCTATTTAACGGATAAGAGCAAGCACAATTCTTTAAAATTTCTCTGTTGGTGTTCACAAAGTCATGTGAATTTGAAGCGACACCTGGACTTTTATTTATTGGTGAACTATTTCATTCAGATGACTGTTCGCACTGTCTATAAATGATTCAGTACTGACGACCCATTGGATTTGTGCTATTTATATGATTTAATGGAATTGTAATAATTCATCACTCCGTGTGGAGCAAGATCATACTGAGGAAGAATTAACGTCCATGACATGTTTATGAATAATAAAATCTTTTCCCCTAAAGGAGTGCCTGCCTTAAACCTAAGTAATGTGCTTCACTAGATAAGACTGAAGAAGAAAATGGGAACAGTTTTATTTGCTTTGCTTTGCTTTTTAAAGACATGCATGTATCTGCTAAGTGATTTAAAAGAAATGTAAGTGCAGGTTAAAAATATATGCTTAAATGGATAGAAAAGAATCACTGTTTATTTTGTGCGATATATATTGTGACTTCAAAGTTAATAAAAGTTGTGTTAATCTGTAAAAAATGTAAGTGTAACTTTTGTTAAACACAGAGGTTATTTTTTGCGATTATTCAAAAGTGTATGGGAAAAATGAATGGGCTTTTTTGCGAGGTAACCCATGTCCCGATAACTTCCGGGTTAGCCTACAAAAATACGTCATCCCTGCCGCACTCTATTGAGATTTTGCAGTCTGGTCAGCTTTCTTAGACTATTCAAAGTAAAATGATAATATAATATAAAACAAATATAAAATACTGTAAAATACTAATACTATAAAAAGGTTGTATTTGTTAACATTAGTAAATGCATTAGCTGGCATGAACTAATAATTTTTATCACCTCTCAAATATGGGTAGGTTTCTTCAAAAACACCAAATTTTGAGCCAAAGGCTGAGATATTTTAATTTTTGTGAAGGACTTTTGATAGAGATCAAATTCAGAGCGATCCTCAAAACATACACGGACATTCAGCTGCTTACCCCAGGGTGATACTTCCAGGTTTTATAAGTTGTAGAAGAGCACCACCTGGGGGATAATAATGGTATTACAGATTGCCGGAAATACTCGTCATTGGCAGAAAAGTGTTTTCTCTTATTTGACGAGATATCTCGAGTTATCTCGGGGAAAGAGTTAACAGTTACAATTTTTTATTTTAAAAATTTATTATTAAATGAAAAAATTAAACTAAGATTAATAAATGTTGATAATGTAATAAATTGAAGTATTGTTCATTGTTAATTTGTTAGCTAATGCTAATAAATATTTAAAAGTACACTGTAAAAAATACTTTGCTGCCTTAAAATTTTTTGTTGAATCAACTCGGATTTACAAGTCAATTTAACTTACTATTATTTATCTTGACTAGAGGTGAGTTGTTATAACTACAGGTGAGTTGTTATAACTTATAAAATTAAGTTGACTTTTCTCAACTACATTTTATAAGTTGTGACAACTCATCTCTGTTGTAATAAAAAACAATAATAATAAAATAAGATACAAATACACGTAGTACTCTTCAATGTAAATAGAATGTAAACAAAGCTAATAATAAAATACAAAATAGCAAAATTAATAAAAAAAAGTTGGATAAAAACGTCACAGGGTGAATTAAATGTA
The DNA here is from genome assembly GCF_027580225.2 of Misgurnus anguillicaudatus. Taxonomy (NCBI): domain Eukaryota; kingdom Metazoa; phylum Chordata; class Actinopteri; order Cypriniformes; family Cobitidae; genus Misgurnus; species Misgurnus anguillicaudatus. The sequence continues at coordinate 26,258,484 of NC_073337.2, forward strand.
TATGCCAATTTAATTAAATTAATCCATGAACATGTTTTAATATAATATATTCATAAAATTATGTGTGATTAATAATGTCTGAAATGTAGCCAGTAATGTTTTAAGATTTTGGTTTCATTTTGTTGTTGAATTTTAACCCTGGAGAACCCACAGGGTCAAATTTGTTCAATAGAATAAATGGGTTTTTGGATTTTCATGGGTTCTCCAGGGTTAAACATTTTGTTGTCGAATTTTGATGGTTTGATGAATTGAATAAAGAAACATGTGATGTACATGTCAGGGTTAGCAACAAATATTCAAAATAATTATGTTATATTTCTGGCATATTTTATAGTGTTTATGTAAATTACTCCTGTCGTTCCAACTTACTATCCAAGTTCCAATTTTACGTTCCAATTTCTTTTCAATCCAGTCTCCAAAAACAAGCAAATTCCTAAATCCAGAAAACCTAGTGAAAAATCAAAACCAGAGAGGAAAATGATTGCTTGGATAGAACGCCGAGAAAACAGACACTTCATTTCGAATTCAACAGGTACCGTGCCTCTCTCCGAGATTACATCTCTGTACACAGAGAGCGAGCCACACGGGAGATTCACTCAATCATGTGACTCTCAAAGGGCCTTTAAATAAAGCCAACATCTCTCAACTCTCGCACTACAACTAGCCTCGCTCCACATTTAAAACCCACTGATTAGTCCTCCGCATTGTTATTAATATGCATGAGAGGATTAGCAAATTGCCTCTAATTACGTAAATGGATCCACCGGGGGTCGTGTTCTCTAACTAGTTACGTCTTAAGTGACATGTAGACCAGCTAAAGCCCACCGTGCACGAGCGTCCCCGATCTCATCGGCCCAAGCGTCCCAGATCATCATTCATCTACCTGTATGACCGCAGTTCCTCGCCACCTTATGCTTTCCTGGATGCAGGTCTCTTGGTAAACACATTTCTTTTAAAGTGCCATGTTAGCATTCATCGCCCTGACGTGTAATGAGAGAGAAATAGGCGGGTTGGTGACATATGAGTGCGCTTTGGACAGCACAGGGTGGCGGTTCGTGAGCTGAAAATGTTGTAGCGTCAAAGTGATTCAGCACTTTTAAGACCGAATGGAATGTAGGTTGTAGCCGCCGCTGCATCTATCAATTTCGCCTCGGGTCTGTCATCAAACTGTCGAAGGTGTGAAAGTTTAATGCTCATTAAACTGGTTCTTGCTTCTGGGCGGAGTTACTCTGGGAATTTCAGATGGGGGGTCTCTTGAAATGTTCTTTTGGAGCAGATGAAGCTCCTCTGAGGGGTTTTAATGTGTCAGAAACAGATGAGTAAAGAGATAGCAGGCAGATGTGCAGGCTGGCACTTCATAGCTGCGTAATCTTGATGATAAATGCTCGAAAACTTTTTTCTCCCAGAAGGCTTTGGTTGGTGCAGAAGCCAACAGATAGTGGTTTTCATTTAACTTCGTGTGTGTGTTGTGCGGAGGGGTCAGGCCAGCATACAAATAAGGTTTACTACTAAATCCTCTAATTCAGCATCTTTTGTATTGTTAAATATTAATCCCATTTTTGAAGCTCCTGATTCTTGCGTGACATGAAGCAAAAATTGTTACGTTACTCTTTTGTTCTTCCACCATTTTAAGGCTCTCTTAACCGTCTCTGTATGGGAATATTGATCCCACATTCAGCTCCAAAATGGTGTCTAACAAAGGGAAAATGGCCTTTGAGAACCACATTGGTCTATTAACTGAACATTTATTACATGCACAGAATGGGAGTTACAAAGTCTCTGTAATGAAGTCGAGCGTGTGCTTGACTGAACATCGCAAATAGACTCCGTTATTAAATTTAAACACCAGATTGCTTATTTTCTGATGGCAAATAACTCATTTTATTATTAATTTGATTAGTTGCATGCGTTTTTTTTTCGCCTTTGATTCTCAACGAGGTCTTGCCTTTCTTGTCCTTTTTATAATTGTAATTCTGTACTAATTTCGAAGTAATTGCAGCAATTGCTTCTGGATTAGTTTGTTGTTATAGTCATGCCTGGTTCCATATTGAATTATAGGCCAATTTGTCATTTTAACTGCTGAAGTCCCACTGGTGGAGAGCCAATTCAGTGCTGTGGCCACCTGCTGGTTCGCCCACAGCCTTCAAAGAGAGTTGCACAATGGGCATTTACCCAAATGTTTTCATTACACCTCCTAGCGACGTTATAGACGAAATCATTATCCGTTCCAGACTTCACAGCCCACGTGTGTGTTTTCCACCCAAATCAACAGCGGTTTACTAAATCATTGAGGTTTTGTTTTGCTGTTGGTGTTTATTGAATTAAAACTGAATTACACGATAAGACACATATCCCAATACATGTTCACGGTATGATGCACATTACAAAAACAGGCCAGTTTTTAATTGCTTATTGCTTGTGATTTGTCCTATGCAGCCGTTTAGGTTAAAGGGGACATTTCACAAGATTTTTTTTTAAAGATGTCAAATGAATCTTTGGTGTCCCCAGAGTACGTTGTAACTCAAAATACCATATAGTTAATTTATTAAAATTGCCACTTTGTACGTGTGAGCAAAAATGTACCGTTTTGGGGTGTGTCCTTAAAAATGCAAATTAGCTAATCTCTGCACTAAATGCAAGTGCCGTGGTTGGATAGTGCAGATTAAGGAGTGGTTTTATTATAATAAGATCCCCTTCTGACATCACAAGGGGAGCCACATTTCAATGACTTATTTTTTACATGCTTGCAGAGAATGGATTACCAAAACTGAGTTATTGGGTTGATCTTTTTCCAACCTGATCTCACGAATTTCCGTGGAATAGTCACAGAATTTTTTTGCTCATTTTCCGTGGCATTCTCACGGATCTCCGCATTTTTCTGTGGCCCATCACAGTTTTCTTTTCCGTGGCATTCTCACGGATTGGTTACTCAACTGTTTTGTCCTATTTTCTTACCATGTTCTATGACAATAAAATGACATCCTTACCCAAACCAAATTCTAACCCTAACACCAGGCGACAATTGTTTAAAGTTTAGAAAAAGAATAAAGCAGAAAAAATAGTATAAACCAATACTTAAAGTGACATACTAACGCAAACACCAAATCTAACCCTAAACCGAAGAGCAAAAAATTCAGTGACTATCTCAAGGAACTTTGTGAGATCATGTTGATCTTTTTCACATTTTCTAGGTTGATAGAAGCACTGGGGACCCAATAATAGCACTTAAACATCGAAAAGTCAGATTTTTGTGATATGTCCCCTTTAAGATATTTGCGAAATAATGCGCTTTTAAGCTAAACTCATTTAAAGAGACAGAGCGGGCACGCTTAAACTTTCACTCTATGGGGTGGTTTCCTGGACAGTGTTTAGATTAATCCAGGACTTAGTTATATTGGGACATTTAGGGGCTGTCCACACGGAGACGCGAATCACTGTATACGCATAAATTTGTTATCGTGTTGGCGTTTCATCCACACGGATCCGGCGATTTCAGAGAGTGAAACCGCTATTTTTTGAAACCTGGTCCTAAAGTGGATAAATCTGAAACCGACACCCTTGCGGTTTCGTCTGTACAGCCAATCCGTATATTTTGTGAAGCGAAAACGTCATCACATCACGTGTCGGAAGCGTCACTCGTAACAGCAACAACAATAACGGCGGACTATGTGATTGTGTTCGTGCTACAGAAGCAACTAAAGCCTACTAGCTTTATTACAGCAAAATCTATTGCTTCTATGCAATTGTGGTGACCAACAAGCGATAATGGACAACACCATACGTTGGTTATGCGCATGCTCAAAGTCTTCTTCTCCGTGTATAGTGTATATCTGTAGCAGAATTACAGCGCCCCATACTGGTCCGGCATATATACTACACCGGTTTCAGTCGGTTTCAGTGGTTTCGTGTTTACGGATTATTTTTTTAGAGCAAGGAAAAAAAATGATCGGATAGGGAATGCACCGGCTTCGTGTGGATATAGCCTTAAGCAGTTTTTAAAAACATGGCTTACAAAAAACAAAACTGGTGTGCAACTGGAGACAAAACAATGACACTGATATATGTTCAGATAGGTCAAGGCAAGATGTTTTTAAATTAAAGCAGCTCAAACATAGGATAAGCTCGGATAACTAGGATAGACTAGGATAAGCCCTTGTCCATGAAACCTCCCCTATGATATTAAATTTAATCCTCGGGTCATTCCTTATGGATTATGGGTCAATTATGATCCATCACACCACTAATGTTTTTGTTTTTTTTTGCATAATAATCAGCTACCTTCAAAAGTTTGATACAGAACCCTTTATGAAAATTAACCATGTTTTTTGTGGTAACAGTGTAGAAACCATGGTTTTTTGGTGTATTGGTTATTATATTAGCATAACCATGGTTTAACTTGTTGTCAAAAACATGTTTATTTTGTGGTTATGAAAATGACCCATGGCTTTACTACAGTAAAAAACATGTTTACTGTAGTAAAACCATGGTTAATTTTCGTAAGGGAGGTGCTGTATTGATGCGCACATCACCAGGAGGTCATGACGAAGTATCGCTGTATTGATTTTTTTAAACACAACACTTCTGTATTGTATATGCAAATCTGACTAGCTTGCGATCGTGCATAAATTTAAAAAATACTGGCTTGTTTCAACCTGTTTGGATTTAAATGTCGGTAAAATTTTAGGTTAATTTTAACTGAATGGTGGAGTTTTCCATATTTGACCCAACTATAAGTGTATATGTAGCCTACTAGGGCTCGGTAGTATATTGAGTTTTGTTAATATATCAGTATTTTCTCCCAGCGGGATACGGGATGAGATAAAACCATCTAAATTTGTATTGTCTGATATCACTTGATGCATTTGCTTGACCAGCTTCATTTTTAAAACGGTGAGGACCCTGTTAATAAAATTTTCATCATGTACCGTTTTAACTTTTTCCCCGCCAGCGTTTTTTTTTTAAAGGGGACAGAGAATAAAAAAACATGTTTACCTTGTCTTTGTTGAATAATGGTAGTCTACCCACATTCACAAACATACAAAAAGTGCTAAACATGCTAAACATCTCAGTCTCATAGAAATTCCTCTTTTAGAAATGTCAGTCAGAAAACAGCCCAATCTGAAAAACTGATGCTTATGACATCATAGGCATCTAACTGCCCCTCCACTTTAAAATAATTGGCTACATTTTTTGAGTGGTAGCAAAGTCAGCCAATCAGTTATGAGATTGCAAGTTAAGCCAGTAGGGGGAGCCAAATAGGTGCAAAACCACTTGTTTAAAATCCCCCACCCTAATAGAGCTATCTGAGAGAGGATTTTAGGAAGCTTCTAAGGCATTACAGACCCAAACAAAAAAATGTTGTCTACATGTCACATCAAAGAACAAGGATAAATACTCCGTTTAATCATTCTATGTCACCTTTAAAGTTGCTAGTCAGCGCCAGCATTTTTCATGATTTTCACAAAAGTTTAATGCCTTCCAGAAAATGTTCTTCTTTAAATATACAAACATACAATATATCAAATGAAAGAACAGGCCCTCTGCTTTCAAACCAAAAAAGATTTTATCATACTTTCATTTTTTTCTTTTTATCACCTCTCAAATATGGGTAGATTTCTTCAAAAACACAAAATTTTGAGAGATAAAATTTTTGTGAAGGCCTTTGGAAGAGATCAGATTCAAAGCGATCCTCAAAACATACACAGACATACAGCTGTTTGCCCTAGGGCGATACTTCCGGGTTTTATAAGTTGTGGAAGAGTGCCACCTGGTGGATAATAGCGGTAATGTGGAAAGACGGAAATACTTGTCATTGGCAGGGAAGCGTTTTCTCTTAATTGACGAGTTAACTCGCCAAAGGCAGGGAAAGAGTTAATAAAGGTGATTGTGACATCTTACATGAGGCTTTCACTTGCATGTAAACGTTAGTAGAAAATACCAAAATATGTATCATATACCGCCATCCATCCCAAAATTACCAAGGTATGAATTTCGGCCAGTATGACTGCCACAGTACATACTCCATCACTTCTTTTATCCCTATTCTGTATCTTTTTCTGTATCTGTTTCAAACTCTCAATACCTGTCTGACAGCCCCAGCAGTCTCCGCTATCTCTGATCGCACTTCTGAAATCTGTCGGCTTCACGTAACCTGATTGCCGACCATCACCGTGGAAACCTGCTAGCTCGGTCTACCTCGGTCAGAGACAAAAGGCGAGAGAGGGGACGAGGAATTAAATGGGACCACAAGTAATGGGATCAACTTATCAACCTCCACACCTGTCTCAGTGTAGTCCCCAATGAACAGCTCATTCGATCCCCGGGGTCCTTTTCTTTGCCCGGGGCCGAGATATTACACCGAACCCTCTGTGAACCATGTTTTCCCCAGACAGCTTAAGACTGAGCTTGTAATATGACCATAGCACACTGTGCCACAAATTGTTTGGATATTGGATGACCCCCTAGTTCAGCTGTGTAACCGGGTCCACAATGTATACTGGAGATGTAACAGAGTTTGGCTTTGATTGTGTTTTAACAATAAAAGAAAAACTCGAAGCTGTGAAATGAAGGCTATTGACCTTGCAACATAATTCATGCATGTACTGTTGGTAAATGCAATGCATTTTGTACGAGTATGTTTCTGGCCCTAGAAATCATGTTGTGTCAACAATGTACATTTCTTATGTAAGCCAAAGAAGTTAATTTAATGCTGTCACGAACCTCCGAAAACCCTGCAATTTATTCCTCATCTAGAGGCGATAAATGACAGGCAGCATTTATAATTCATCCCGCTGTAATTTTTCGCCCGTCAGTCGAATCCCCACGAAAGCAAAGTTCTTTTAATCAAAATTTTCGATGAAAGCCGAAGGCAAATCGAGCAGTTTTACTACAATTAATTATCAAAACAACACAAGGCTTGTTATAGATTAAACTCCCGTTTGAATATCCGGGTGATTCTCACGAAACCATTGAAACACCACGGCACTAATGATTTTAGCTTTAAAATGTGTAATATAGTAACATTAAAAAGCATCTGAATTAACACAATACTGTGTTCTACCTTGCACAACGTGTGATTTCAACATAAGAATTTATAATTGGAAATTTTATCTCATTTTCTGCTGAAATTCTCTTTACCGCAATGTGTCCGGGTGTGTTTGAACATGCATTATGTAGTAATTTAATCAAATTAACACAAAAATATTAAGAAAAAAATAAATGGATGTTTTGCTAGACTACTTCAGATGACAGAAAAAATATTTACTGAATATTCATGTATAATAATAATGAAGAAAAATTTGAAAAATGATGTGTCCATGCCTGATGTTCTCATCCTCCGCAACACTTTTTGAGAACAGTTACAGAATTTTAATAAAGTTTGATTTTGAGTGACAAAGCATATGGACCAGTTACTTCAAGATGGCTACCAGGTAAGATCATTTTTTTACAGTTAATTTGAAATATTGTCAGAATGCTTACACGACATTTTGATTATCATTACCGCAACAGATGCTTATTAAATGTTAATTTAATTAATAGAAGCATAATACTTTGATTTAAATGCATGTGCAGAATCTCCAAATTATGTTCTTTCAGGTTTGTCATGTCATTTTGAAAATATGTCAGTGTTGATGTTTTCTGACTGTTGTGGTATTGAGATTTTTTAGGACTAATTTTTTAATTATGTTACAAAAAGTGTTAAATGATAAGTAAAAGTTTTTAAATTAATGTTCCCATTTACTCCAGACTTTGTATTTCAATGTCTGGTGGGAAAAAAAAGTAAATTTAAGCAATTTTTACATTTTCATGCTTGACATTTTTTAAACCAAGTTTTCGTGAGAATCACCCATCCATTCCCATTTTTTCTCGACAAAATGGTGAGCCACTCATACTCGCGCTAAATTATTTAGCACGTTATAGGTTTAATTTCTCAATGCTGTCTGTATATTCGGAGAGCTTCTCCACTGACTTGCCTGGAGGTTCAAGTGCAAGCTTGATATTGAATGCCAAGCTAACCTCTCACTGTCCCGGGTCACATTTCGACTTCCTGTGTCAATATGGGAGCGCTATTGATTGTAGCCGGAGTGCAATGTCAAATCTGTTTCTTCCTTTGGGGAGGTCACTAAACTTGTGATTTGAATACAAATGTTTCGGCAGTAAAACAACGTGGATGGGTTTGTATCAGATATAAAGATTTTTCTGCAAGTCTAATCGTTTAAAGGTTGATAACATTTACAGTAAGTGTTGTGTGCAGGACCTTGCCGTTTTGGTGCCGTTTTGGTAATTTACTTGAATAGATTGGGGCTAATGGAGCGAGTTCAGTTGCACCTGCATTAGATTAGCCACAATTTTTATTAGGATGTCCGTCGTCTTGTACAGTTCGTGTAAATCTTTATAGTTGGTAAACTATTGCAAAGTTCACCCAATCAGTTTGTTTCAGTGATCAATGATTTCTAGCGGTTCCTAGTACTCGGTTTCTTCCAATCCCTTGTGTTTACCCAGAAAGCAAGTGTGTCTCACTCTAGCCTTCAATACTGAATAAAAACCTCATCTTTCTCACCCCGTGTCACTTTATTGCCATCTTCCTGCCGAGAGGAGCTCAGCGTGTCTGTTCTGTCAGTAGCCTTAGGGGGGTTGGAGCTCAGATTCCCCCCATGCTTTTTCCTGCGGTACCCGCCTGGAAAAGATGGAGCGGGTAAAACTGTGAGAGGATGTAAACATCCATCTTCCCTTCCTTCAGTGGGGGATTACAGATCTCTTGTTTTTATTTCTACTCGGGCAGATGACGTAGTGATAGTAGCTTATGTATGTGTGTTAGAGAGAGAGAGAGAGATCAGGGTGTCCTGCTTGCGCAGATATGCGTCACACTTAATGTGAATTTGATGATCTCGCTGAGGGATTGAATGACAGCCAGTCGATCGAGGAGGGAGAAATAGAGAGACGCGTCTGCTTCTCCAGCGATTCTGGGTGAGAGAGCGAGAGGCAGAAAAGCAAAGAAAGACAGGTTAAGATGGCATTTAAAGGGACAGTTCACACAGAATGAAAGTGATGTCATCATTAACATGAGTTTTTTTTGTTGCGGGCAAACATTCTTGATCTTGCTGCAAAATTTGATGGAATATGCGGGTTATTTATGCAATGAAACTGCGTGAACTTGCAAAAACTGTTTGCAGCTTTTTGTTGATGTTCACATCGCATAATTACGTCACTTCCTAACATTCCCATGACAACAGGGGACATGGCTGCGCATGTGTGAAGTAAATGCAAATTTCTTCAACTTTCTACTTAGATATAGACCATTTCAACCGTAACAACATAAACAAGGGGCTGTCGCGGTCCGCACGTAAATTCCGCCAAACTCCGCTAATAATAAATAACAACAAAGTTCTTTAAACGTAGTTTATTTGGGTGATTCTCACGAAAACTTGGTTTTAAAAATGTCAAGCATGAAAATGTAAAAATTGCTTACATTTACTTTTTTTCCCACCAGACATTGAAAAACAAAGTCTGGAGTAAATGGGAACATTAATTTAAAAACTTTTACTTATCATTTAAGACTTTTTGTAACATAATTTAAAAAATTAGTCCTAAAAAATCTCATTACCGCAACAGTCAGAAAACATAAACACTGACATATTTTCAAAATGGCATTGCGGTAATGATAATCAAAATGTCGTGTAAGCATTCTGACAAGACAATACTTCAAATTAACTGTAAAAATTGATCTTATCTGGAAGCCATCTTGAAGTAACTGGTTCATGTGCTTGGTCACTCAAAATCAAACTTTATTAAAATTCTGTATGTGTGCTTAAACTGTTCTCAAAAAGTGTTGCGGAGGATGAGAACATCAGGCATGGACACATCATTTTCCTAATTTTTCTTCATTATTATTATACATGAATATTCAGTAAATATTTTTTTCTGTCATCTAAAGTAGTCTAGCAAAACATCCATTTATTTTTTTTCTTAATATTTTTGTGTTAATTTGATTAAATTACAACATAACGCATGTTCAAACAAAGCCGGACACATTGCGGTAATGAGAATTTCAGCAGAAAATGAGATAAAATTTACAATTATAAATTCTTATGTTGAAATCACACATTGTGCAAGCTAGAACACAGTATTGTGTTAATTCTAATACTTTTTAATGTTACTATATTACACATTTTAAAGCTAAAATCATTAGTGCCGTGGTGTTTCAATGGTTTCGTGAGAATCACCCATTTATACAACAAGCACAAAAACAACACATAGATTACCTAGGAAACCAAAACATTTGTTATTTTCGACGATGCATTTGTTCAAGAGATCAGTTTAGCAACTAATCAGACCATTAAAAAACGAAACCGGAAGTAAAGTTCAGATCCAGACGTGTATCACGTGCGTTCGATGAAACCGTCTATATATTACTTTTTATATGATTATGAAGTCATGCAAGCCCCACATTTTGCAATCTGCAATTTATGCGGCGTAAGTGCGGCGTACTTACAAAATGCGGCCCCACATAAATATGCGTACTTTGGCTGATTGTATTGAATCATGCGATCACATAATCACGTTTTCTGGAGGGACTGACTTTATCTGTATGACTGAGTGCTGTTTACTCTCTTGATTTATGCATTTGCTGTAAATGGATACTGCTGGACAACTGCTTACCTGGTAGCCATCTTGAGTGTCACAGTCAATTATGTCCCTTCCAACAATTTTTTTGGAAAATGTTAATTCATTGAGGGCTTAAACAATGATTGGAAATTGTTGCAGAGGATGAGAAAATTGGTCTTGGACACATTTATATTCCTTATTATTGTCTCTGCATTTACCAATGATCACCAAATACCACATGTTTCTTTACTGTAAATGTTTATAGTATAACATGCACTGAAGCTTTTTATTTTTTAGATTTTTTAATTATAAATATTTCCAAGTCAAAGAACCCAAATCCAGTCATGGAGATGTTGCGGTAATGAACATTTTCCCCTTAAATGTGGAAAAAACAACAAAATTGGTTTGTATGTCATTGTACATGAAGAGATGTCTAATTTCGCAAGAATCACCCGTATGTTTGTAACAACATTAAGGTGAGTCAGTGTTGACTGTATATTCATCTTTGGATGAGCTTTTCCAGTAGAGAGAGAAACTGAGTGGTTACAGTCACTTTCGGTCTACTGTAACACACACACACACACACAAACAGAGCATTCTGGAGTTTACTGTATAAGTAATTACCAACCAGGGCACAGAGAGATCGAGAAAGAGATAAAGTGAGAGAGAATGAGAGAGAGAGACAGGCAGGCCCGAGACTCCCAATCGCAGTCCTTTAAGTTGAGAGGAGAGGTATGGCATCTTCTGGCCTCCTCTGCTCCTTCAAACCTCTGATCTCCTGCCTCTGCTCTTCCTCGCCAACCTCACCTCACCCTCCTCTTCATCCTGTCTTCCTCTTTACAGATGAATTTAAAGGCACAAGCACTGTGGAGCTAATTAAGAAGGAAGGAACCACCCTGGGCCTGACCGTATCAGGAGGCATCGACAAAGACGGCAAACCACGCGTCTCCAACCTGCGTCAGGGCGGCATTGCTGCCAGGTGAGTGTGTGGGGTTAAAAAGTGTGTAATGTATGCATAAATCATGCACTGTAAAGGGAAAAAATTGGAGACTATATAAATAAGAGTTGCATACTTATATTGTCATGCATTTGGTGGATGCTTTTATCTAAAGTCAGTGTTTATGTTTCATCAAATGTGTATTTGTGTTGCCTGGGATTCAAACCCATGACCTTTGCATTGCTAACACAGTGCTCTACCAATTGAGCCACAGGAACACCGTATTTATGCAAAGTCTATGCAAAGTTGCATCCGGTACTCATGTCATGAATATGTAAACCAGTAACCATGGCAACTGTGCATGTTGTATATGATATCCAAGGACACCGAAAGTGATGTATGCTGATCATTTTTGCACAAAACTCCGCCCACAACAGAGATGTCAGTACTGCATAACCAAAAGTTTACAACATTGGCCATTAAAGGGTAATATTGCTTAACAGGTTGATAAGCATCCTCCTTTGTATTAAAAAAATTTGATGTGTATAAGTGCTTTAACATTTATGCTTTTAAGTCTTCTGGAATGTTTTGCCTGTAGACTTGCGTTTATTAATCCATTAATGTAAATGCCGTTTTTGTTTGTGTTTGCAGATGCAAAGATGAAATTAAATCTTGCTGTAATCAGCAGTATTCCACAGATGTTGATTAAACCGGGAACGTTACTTAAAAATAGCTTCGGTCCTAATGTAATGCTTGGAGATAAATATTAGCTATGTAGTTCCTGCCAACACTCTTGCTTAATATTCTCTGCTTGTTTAAGCAGTCTGACATTGAACTTCTTGCTCAAACAATAGTGTAAGATTGGGACGGGACTTTCTGTTGATTAAACAATAGAAGACAAAGGAAACGTTTTTGGTTTTGCACCTTAGTTTTTTGTAAAATCTCAGCATGATTTAAAAGAATACATTTTAAATGCACAGATATGCCGCACATATGGCCGTATATATGTGACATCACGCAGCAAGTCGCTGTCTTTACAATCTAATTTTCAGAATATTTGTTAAAATGTACAATCAATTCCAGTATGCAGCGTCATTGTTATTCAGGCAGCTTTTTTGTATTTTATAATATTTCAAAGCAGTGTTGAACAAGACGGGATTGTTTGACACCGCTACTATGAATAATTCCTGGTTTTGGCTAGATGGGATACAGCTATGGCCTAAATCCTGTGAAATGTTTGGTTTGGTGGTAGGATTAGGATGAAAACTGCGTTTTTGGCTAGATGGGATACAGCTATAGCTAAAATCCTGTGAAATGTTGGGTTTGGAGTGGGATTAGGATGCAAACTGTGGTTTTGGCTAGATGGGATACAGCTATGGCCTAAATCCTGTGAAATGTTTGGTTTGGTGGTAGGATTAGGATGAAAACTGCGTTTTTGGCTAGATGGGACACATCTATAGCTAAAATCCTGTGAAATGTAAGGTTTGGAGTGGGATTAGGATGCAAACTGTGGTTTTGGCTAGATGGGATACAGCTATGGCCTAAATCCTGTGAAATGTTTGGTTTTGGGGGTAGGATTAGGATGAAAGATGTGGTTTTGACTAGATGGGATACAACTATGTCTTAAAACCTATAAAAAGTTTGGGTTTGGAGTGGGATTAGGATGAAAACTGTGGGTTTGGCTAGATGGGATACAGCTATGGCCTCATGTGAAATGTTTGGCTTGGGGGGTAGGATTAGGATGAAAACTGCGGTTTTGGCTAGATGGGATGCAGCTATGGCCTAAATCATGTGAAATGTTGGGTTTGGGGCTAGGTTTGGGGGTAAGATTAGGATGAAAACTGCAGTTTTGGCTAGATGGGATACAGCTATGGCCTTAATCCTGTGAAATGTTTGGTTTGGGGTGGGATTAGGATGAAAACTGCGGTTTTGCCTAGATCGGATACAGCTATGGCCTTGGGGCGGCAGTGGTTGATGTAGGTTGTCTACAAATTGGAAGGTTGGTTGTTCAATCCCCGGCTCCACCTGACCCAGTGTCGATGTGTCCTTGGGCAAGACATCTAACCCCAGCTGCTCCCTATGAGCTTGCATGGCTGACACTGCCGTTGGTGTATGAATGTTTGAGTGAATGTGAGGCAATATGTAAAGCGCTTTGAATGGCCATTGGTCTATAAAAGTGCTATATAAATGCAATCCATTTACTATTTACCAATCTTGTGAAATGTTGAGTTTGGGGTGTGATTAGGATGAAAACTGCAGTTTTGGCTAGATGGGATACAGGTATGGCTTAAATCCTGTGAAATGTTGGGTTTAGGGTGGGATTGGGATGAAAACTGTGGTTTTGGCTAGATGGGATACAGCTATGGCCTCATGTGAAATGTTTGGTTTGGGGGTAGGGTTAGGATGAAAACTGCGTTTTTGGCTAGATGGGATACAGCTATGGCCTAAATCCTGTGAAATGTTGGGTTTGGGGTTAGGTTTGGGGGTAAGATTAGGATGAAAACTGCAGTTTTGACTAGATGGGATACAGCTATGGCCTTGGGGCAGCAGTTGTTGAGTGGTTGGTGTAGGTTGTCTACAAATTGGAAGGTTGGTGGTTCAATCCCCGGCTCCACCTGACCCAGTGTCGAGGTGTCCTTGGGCAAGACACCTAACCCCAGCTGCTCCCGATGAGCTTGCATGGCTGACACTGCCGTCGGTGTATGAATTTGTGAGTGAATGTGAGGCAATATGTAAAGCGCTTTGAATGGCCATTGGTCTATAAAAGCGCTATATAAATGCAGTCCATTTACCATTTACCAATCTTGTGAAATGTTGGGTTTGGGGTAGAATTAGGATAAAAACTGTGGTTTTGGCTAGATGGGATACAGCTATGGTTTAAATCCTGTAAAATATTGGATTTGGGGTAGAATTAGGATAAAAACTGCGGTTTTGGCTAAATGGGATACAGCTATGGTTTAAATCCTGTGAAATGTTGGGTTTGGGGTGGGATTAGTATGAAAACTGTGGTTTTGGCTAGATGGGATACAGCTATGGCCTAAATCCTGTGAAATGTTAGGTTTAGGGTTAGGTTTGGGGGTAGGATTAGGGTAAAACCAGTTGTTCTGGCTAAATGGGATACAGCTATGGCCTTAATCCTGTGAAATGTTGGGTTTGGGGCGGGATTAGGATGAAAACTGCGGTTTTGGCTAGATGGGATACAGCTATGGCTTAAATTCGGTGAAATGTTGGGTATAGGGTTAGGTTTGTGTGTAGAATTGAAACAAAAACAGTGCTCATCCGGCAAGATTTCACAGGATTTTGGCAGTTTCTGTATCCCTTCTAGCCACAACCATAATTCCTCCATCTTGGATGTCATGAAAATGTCGATCTCATACTGGTTACGTGTCTTCGCGTGACGCAAATTCGCAGGTCGGAGTTTACTTTAACTTTGGTTTCTGGACTGCCTCATTCGCATAAGTATGAAACGAAGTCCAAACGAAAAGTCTAGTGTGACCCCAGCATTGGGGCTTGGTTATGTATGTTGTGAATGCAATTAAATTGTATTAAAGCAGTAGAAGGTTATTGTATGTATTGTATGTGTAGACACACAGTGCCTCTGCATATCATATGTGCATTAAAAAACATTTATTCAATACTGCATACAGCCAGAACCTTTCTTTTGTTTCCTCATTTTAAACCCATGTCACCCCCGAAAACATGCATACTCACAATCCTCAGAGTACACATCCTGATCCATTTCACAGAACAAAGGCAGCATATGCCTGTCATTCATATTTATATAGTAAAACACACACATGCACCTGCACACGTTCACACCCTTCACATTTTGATTCTTTGGTAAATCAATTTTTTAAATTGAATTTTTTCACTCTGTATGAAGTACTTTATTGACACAGAGACACTTAATCATTTTTCACAAGCTGAAATGAATGCCTGACATCACAGTCGTTCCTCTAGAAACTGTTGACAATCACTCCGCCTTGTAAAGCGTAAGAGCTTTCAGCTGCGAGTTTGTGCGTGTCAAAGCGAGAGACAGAGACCGGAGCCGCCTGTCGTCTTCTCTGAAGATGTTTCCTAAGAACAAAGTCTTTTCTTTATCTGCTCAGATCAGCTATCAAAGCACACAACCTACCACCACCTCTGGCTTATTTTTTACCTTTCTTTCTCTTATTTTGCTATTTTCCCTCCTTTCCTTGCCCATTCTTTCTTTTCCATTTCTTTTTCTTTTCATTTTTCTTCATTCTTTCTTTTCCCGTTTTTCATTTTCATTCTTTAGTTTCCATTCACTAACCTCATTTTTAGATACAGATATTCATATTTCCTTTTTTCAATTTCTTTGCTTTTTCTTCTTTTCCTTTCCTATCCTGACGTTTTTTTCTAAGCTTTAAAGTACCCAAAACTGACAATTCTTATTTTTAATGAAACATTGCAGTGTATATTATAAACAATTTATCCGTGTGGGTCATTTTTCTTTTAAATTCATGTGCCCTCATAAACTTTAGTCAAAATCTGAAAACTGTATTTCCGCCCTCTTGTGGAGATCCTTCTCTGATGACATCAGCTGGCTTATGACCTTATCTGATGACATCATCCCTTAACCCCGCCCCAACTGTCGATCTAAATTTAATTTCTGAATGACATGCACAAGCCATGCCCACTATTTTGTCAATGTGTTTGTATTTTCATTGTTTGTTATTTTGTTTCACTCGTAAATACGTCACAATACAGAAGTAAAGTCAATCGCAAGTTGTGATTACCTGTTCCTGATACCTCATATAATTGCTTTGAATGTGCAGATGTTTTTTGCTTTTCATGTCTTTGATTAGTCTGATGTTTTTACTTTGTAGACAATGCACTGTAAAAAAAATCATTTTTTTAAATTTAATCAACTTGGATTTATAAGTCATTTCAATTAAATTATTTTTTTATCTTGAATAGTGATGCAACACTGCAAAAATTATTTTCAAGAAAAAAATCTTTGTATTTCGTATTTCTATTTACTTGTTTTCAGTAAAAATATCTAAAAATTCAGTAAAAATTCTTACAAAACAACCCAAGAAAATAAGTCTAGATTTTAGCCCAAAAATATCAAATTTAAGTTATTTTGTGCATAAAACAAGCAAAAAAATCTGCCAATGGGGTAACATTTTTCTTAAACACTAAATTCAAGAAAAATTGGCAGATTTTTTTTGCTTGTTTTATGCACAAAATCACTTTAATTTGATATTTTTGGGCTAAAATCTAGACTTATTTTCTTGGGTCATTTTGCTCATCAAGAAAAATCATCTTAATTTAAGAATTTTTAGATATTTTTACTGAAAACTAATATAAAATACTATTTTTTTTTCTTGAAAATCTAATTTTTTTTGCAGTGTAACTTATAAAAATAAAGTAGAATTAGCTTAAAGGGGACATTTCACAAGACTTTTTAAAGATGTCAAATAAATCATTGGTTTCCCAGAGTACGTACTTGATTTTTTTAGCTTAAAATACCATATAGATCATTTATTATAACATGTTAAAATGTGCCATTTTTGGGTGTGTCCTTTTAAATGCAAATGAGTTTATCTCTGCACTAAATGGCAGTGCCATGGTTGGATAGTTTAGATTAAAGGGCAGTATTATTATAAAAAGATCCCCTTCTGACATCACAAGGGGAGCCGAATTTCAATGACCTACACGGCAAAAAATGACTTTCTTACTTAGTATTTTTGTCTTGTTTTCAGTAGAAATATCTAAAAATTCTTAAATTAAGATGCTTTTTCTTGATGAGCAAAATGACCTAACTAAATAAGTCTAGTTTTAAGACGAATAATATACAATTTAAGTGAAATTGTCCTTAAAATAAGCCAAATTAACTGCCAATGGGGTGAGAAAAAAATTGTGAAATAAGATTTCTATTTTCTTAAACACTTAATTCAAGTAAAATTTTCTCACCCCATTGGCAGATAATTTTGCTTGTTTTGGGCACGAATTCACTTGAATTGTATATTTGTCGTCTAAAAACTGGTATTGTTTACTAGGGTCATTTTGCTCGTCAAGAAAATACTTCTTGATTTAAGAATTTTTAGATATTTCTACTGAAAACAAGACAAAAATACTAAGTAAGAAAGTCATTTTTGTTTCCAGAGAATGGTTTACCAAAACTAAGTTACTGGCTTTTTTCACATTTTCTAGGTTGATAGAAACACTGGGGACCCAAATAATACTTAAACATGGACAAACCTTATTTAAGTTACAGCAACTACTACAGCAATACTAGTCAATATAAAAAATAAAAGTTGAATTGACTTGTTAGTCTAAATTGATTTATACTTAAAAATGTAAAAAATTACAATGTTGAAAACCCCATAGACTTGCACTGACGGTAATCACCTTCATTTCATATATCAATATCCAAGGACTATAATATGGTGGTGCCGTCCGAGAGGTCGTGGTATAATGCTATCAACAACTCTAAATGCAATAAACTCTAAGCAACAAACCAGCGACAACCCTTCTACAGTACATCTATTGCAGTAACTGATTTCATTGTTTCTGTACAGGAGCGACCAGCTGAACGTGGGTGACTACATAAAATCTGTAAACGGGATCAACCTGACAAAATTTCGTCATGATGAGATCATAAGTCTATTGAAGAATGTCGGGGAGAGGGTCGTGCTGGAGGTGGAGTACGAGCTACCGCCTGTCTGTAAGTGAAATTCGATCTACGATGTTACCAAATATCACGTGGCCATCTGAGATACTTATACTACAGTCAAAGATTTTTGTAAAACTGTAATTATATAGTTTAGTAGTTTCCAAACTGGGCTCAAGGGGGATCGAGATGATACCAGGGGGGCCCCAGTTTTATATTTTAGGAAATAGATTACTTTATCATAAATTCTGAATCTGTACCAACCAACAGCACTACATTGTATAATTTAAAATTCAAAATGTAAGTTTGAGATTGTTTAATGTCATGAATGGTCTTTGGTGGGGTGCATCTTACACAAAGAAGGTTGCTCACGAAAAGTTGGAGAACCACTGATTGACAGTTGATCATTGTCTTAGGCCAGGTTTCCACATGTCCCACATCTTGTAATAATCATCTTCTCAACTTAAATTAATATTTCAAGTCAATTTATATACCGGTATGTTGCAAAATAAAGCTGTGTTATTGTATTTATAAAACTTAAAAGATGAATGACTTTAATGACTCATGAATGTGATCACTTACTTGAGTCTGTGTTTTGATCATTGATATTATTATGATGGATGTTGATAAGGAAGAAGGTGGCTGATAAATATTTCTTACAGTACGTCACTTTGAATGTAAGTTACTTCGGATGAAAACATTTCCTCGAGCCCTAGATGTAAATGTGTAAATGTTAACTCTGCATAATTCGAACTGCAAATAAGGCTTGTGCATAAAAATATATTTAGAAACAGAAAATATAATAAGCAGGTATGTATACAGTTGAAAGAAAAAGTATGTGAACCATTTGGGCTTACTTGGATTTCTTCATAAATTGGTCATAAAATGTGTTCTGATCTTTATCTAAGTCACAACAATAGAGAAACACAGTCTGCTTAAACTAATACCGCACAAACATTATACGTTTTCAGGTTTTTATTGAACACAACATGTAAACATTCATAGTGCAGGGTGGATAAAGTATGTGAAACCCTAGTCTAATGACTTCTCCAAGAGCTATTTGGAGCCAGGAGTCAGCCAACCTGGGGTCCAATCAATGTGATGAGATTGGATGTGTTGATTAAAGCTGCCCTGTCCAATAAAAAACACAGTTGAGTTTGCTGTTCTGAAGAAGCATTGTCTGATGTCAACCATGCCTCTCACAAAAGAGCTCTCAGAAGACCTACGATCAAGAATTGTTGACTTACATAAAGCTGGAAAGGGCTACAAAAGTATATCTAAAAGCCTTGATGTCCATGTGTCCACGGTAAGACAGATTGTCTACAAATGGAGAAAGTTCAGCACTGTTGTTACACTCCCTAGGCGTGGGCGTCCTGTAAAGATGACTGCAAGAGCACAGCGCAGAATGCTCAATGAGGTGAAGAAGAATCCTAGAGTGCCAGCTAAAGACTTACAGAAATCTCTGGCACATGCTAACATTTATGTTGACAAATCTACAATAAGGAAAACATTAAACAAGAATGGACTTCATGGGAGGACACCACAGAGGACACCACAGCTGTCCAAAAAAACCATTGCAGCACGTTTGAAGTTTGCAAAAGAGCACCTGGATATTCCACAGCACTACTGGCAAAACATTCTGTCGACAGATGAAACCAAAATTGAGTTGTTTGGAAAGAACCCACAACGCTATGTGTGGAGAACAAAAGGCACAGCACACCAACATCAAAACCTCATCCCAACTGTGAAATATGGTGGAGAGGGCATCATGGTTTGGGGCTGCTTTGCTGCCTCAGGCCCTGGACGGAATACTGTCATCGATGGAAAAATGAATTCCAAAGTTTATCAAGACATTTTGCAGGAAAACTTAAGACCATCTGTCCGCCAACTGAAGCTTTACAGAGGATTGACGATGCAACAGGACAACGACCCAAAGCATAGAAGTAAATCAACAACAGAATGGCTTCAACAGAAGAAAATATGCCTTCTGGAGTGGCCCAGTCAGAGTCCTGACCTCAACCCGATTGAGATGCTGTGGCATGACCTCAAGAGAGCGATTCACACCAGACAACCCAAGAATATTGCTGAACTGAAACACTTTTGTAAAGAGGAATGGTCCAAATTTTCTCCTGACCGTTGTGCAGGTCTGATCTGCAACTATCGGTTGAGGTTATTGCTGCCAAAGGAGGGTCAACCAGTTATTAAACCCAAAGGTTCACATACTTTTTCCACCCTGCACCATGGATGCCCACATGCTGTGCTCAATAAAAACACGAAAACATATAATGTTTGTGCGGTAG
Organism: Misgurnus anguillicaudatus; assembly: GCF_027580225.2. Taxonomy (NCBI): domain Eukaryota; kingdom Metazoa; phylum Chordata; class Actinopteri; order Cypriniformes; family Cobitidae; genus Misgurnus; species Misgurnus anguillicaudatus. The sequence goes on from NC_073337.2 coordinate 26,278,966, forward strand.
TAGTTTAAGCAGACTGTGTTTCTCTATTGTTGTGACTAAGATGAAGATCAGAACACATTTTATGACCAATTTATGAAGAAATCCAAGTAAGCCCAAAGGGTTCACATACTTTTTCTTTCAACTGTATATAATATATATTTCCAAGCTGATGTGTTTTAGCTATAAAATAAAGGGAGTTTACACCGACTTTCCTCATGCTCGATGTAAGATCTGAACATGTATTTCAGTTGACGTTTGGTTAGATGTTCTGGTTGTCTATTGAAATCTTGGCAAAACTTTGATCTTTATTTCCTTCCTCCTTTAGCTGTTCAGGGCTCAGGGGTCATGTTCAAAAACGTGGAGGTGACGCTACATAAAGAAGGCAATACATTCGGTTTCGTCATCAGAGGTAGGTGTCTCTCTGAATTTCCGATGTCTCAAAGTCCACAGTGAAAGCAGACAGGAACCCACTGAGCTCTCATTCACGTTACTAACGCTCAATTTCCAGATATTTACCAAACTGCATTTTTAGACTTCATTAAAAAGAAAGAGGCCATTTTCCAGATCCATCGAGGTAGGAAGTCTTTTGAAGAGAGAAAAAGGTTTCCTGTCAAGGTCTTTTTTAGCGTAGCCATTTTTCTCATATTTTCTCGAAATGAATCAAAGAGACGTTTTGAGGACTTTCTTTTCATCTTTGAGATGAAACATTCTACCGTTTGTGAATGTGACTATAAGCAATTTTACAGCAAAGCGTGGCTTTAAAAATGCATGATCTTGCATTCGTGTATGGAAATACATCTGTGAGCAAATAGCCACAGTAAGTATTTGGAGCTACAGTATGTGATTTACTTGGTACACTAAACGTATGTTTGAATAAAAATTTATATATAAATGTGCAAATGTATCAAAATGATTGTTTTTTATGTAATAGGAGGTGCCCATGAAGACAGGAACAAATCTCGGCCAGTTACCATAACAACCATCAGGCCCGGCGGTCCGGCTGACAGGTGAGATTGTCCTGAAGTAAACAAAATTCAATAACACTGACATTACGCCTCTTTTCCAAAACCTTATGAGCTGCCTTGTTGTGATAAAATAATCCAATTCTTTTTCTCTCAATATTTTTCAGTCCTGAATATAATGTAATTACAATTTCCCTCTACGCATCCACCATCTTGGATTTATTTATTTTTTCCATTTGGTTCAGTCTCTTTTTTTCCCAATAATCTTCTATACAAAAGATGCATGCAATGCTAGACCAAAAATGTTCTTAGTTGGAAGTAGGGCTGTGCAATATTGAATCGCAATAATGATCAAAATACCGCAAATTTGCATATAGCGAACTAGTTTGCATTAACTGAATAAATTTAATTCTTATGTGTAATCTTATAGAAGATGATCAGTGATCAGAAAGAATGTGAAACATGTATGTTTGTTATGATTTTTTAGTATTTAACCATATTTTAATAGGTTCAAATTGATTTCACAACAGTCGTAGCGCATATCATTTATCGCATCATTCATCAAATTATTGCATTTCCCTTTAGTTTTGCGCAGCCCTAGTTGGTAGTATAGTCCCACTTAAATAATCACAAGTATGCGTTTGTAAAGCTGTTTATTACAAAAACTAATGGGGTGTTCACACCAAACGTGAATTTTAACGATTTGCACGAGTATAATACATACAAAGTCAAGGCAGAGACCCGAATTGACGCAAACCTGCGGGGGCGATGCAAATGACACAAGAATGCGCTGTGCGACCGCCTCTTTCACCTTTAGCTGTTCAGGGCTCAGGGGTCATGTTCAAAAACGTGGAGGTGACGTTACATAAAGAAGGCAATACATTCGGTTGTCGGTATCAGAGGTAGGTGTCTCTCCGGACTTACGATGTCCGACTCGGCGCTCTTTCATTCAGATCGACATCAAACGAAAAAGGGGAAATTTGATCGAAGATTTGCTGCCCTTGAGCACGATGACAGCAGACATGATCCCACTGAGTTCCTATTCACTCTACTAACGCTCAATTTCCAGATATTTACCGAACTGCATTTTAGTATAGTAGTATAGTCAAACTTAAATAATCACAAGTATGCATTTGTAAAGCTATATATTACAAAAACTAATGGGGTGTTCAAACCAAACGTGAATTCAACGGTTTGCACAAGTATAATATATACAAAGTCCATGCAGAGACCCGAATTGACGTAAACCTGCGTGATTGCCACGAAAACGCGCTGCGCTATTTGCCTCGAAAACGCGCTGCGCTATTTGCCTCGAAAACGCGCTGCGCTATTTGCCTCGAAAACGCGCTGCGCTATTTGCCTCGAAAACGCGCTGCGCTATTTGCCTCGAAAACGCGCTGCGCTATTTGCCTCGAAAACGCGCTGCGCTATTTGCCTCGAAAACGCGCTGCGCTATTTGCCTCGAAAACGCGCTGCGCTATTTGCCTCGAAAACGCGCTGCGCTATTTGCCTCGAAAACGCGCTGCGCTATTTGCCTCGAAAACGCGCTGCGCTATTTGCCTCGAAAACGCGCTGCGCTATTTGCCTCGAAAACGCGCTGCGCTATTTGCCTCGAAATGAACTATTTGCCTCGAAAACGCGCTGCGCTATTTGCCTCGAAAACGCGCTGCGCTATTTGCCTCGAAATGCACTATTTGCCTCAAACGTGTCTTCGCACAAGTTGAAAATATTCAACTCAAGCAAAAAATTTGCATAACACAAAGTTAAATCCTGCGAGTTTTCTAGAGCGAGGAACACGATGCTTTACATTTTGTTGTGTTCGCCGCATAAGTAATATAATTTCTCGCATCATTTAGTTATCGCATAATGCATTTTTTTTCTATATCATACACCTCTAGATAGCAGTATAGTCAAACTTACATTTTTAGTTTGAATGAGTTTTTAAAGTTGTTTATTACAAACAATAAGTACGTAGTGTATTTTTGTTTATTGTATATGTATCATTCATTTTACATTAGAGTACTTTATTGAACTCATGTACATGTGTGTACTATGTTTTCTCTCATGCATTTTTTCTTGTTACTTTTATGGTAACAAGTTTGGCATAGATCGAGCGAAGCCATTGCTGTGTTTTCAATTGGCAATTTTCAATTGCTTAATGAAAATAGTGTTGACCAGTCAGACCTCATATTCAGGAATACAGCTCTGCTCTCGTCAATGTTCGCTCGAGAATTGCAAATGGATCGGCATGATATTTTACTCGCTCTCGAGTCTGAACCGAGCCGCTGTTACCCTAGTTACGCTCCAGCCCTTTCTCTATCACCTGTGTCTCGACCCTTATCAATATTCATTTTGCACATTTGGTCATTTTATTTCTTACCGAAACCGCATTCTCATTTATTTTGTTCGATTGCATGGCTCCCATTTTTTGAGTAAATATCATGTTGTGTTTCCACCTCTGCAATTTGGTGTTGACTGAACCCCTGATATTCTGCAATCTGAGACTTGAACGGGTGATTTCATTCAGTATGTGGCAGTTTGTATCTGAATAAGACCGAGACAGAAAGCTTAAGTTCCAGACACCCGGAGATTCCAACATTCTTAAAGTGCATCAAATGGTGTTTGATTGTATTTTTATGCTTTGAGCTTCAGGAATGTGCCTGGTCTTAATTGTTCAGGAATTACTGTTGTTGTTTAATGTCCTTTATGTGCTAAAATGCAGACATTACTCAGTCAGAGATGAGAGAAGAGGGAATGATCAGAATTTTTCTTTGTATGCATTGTAAAGCCATTGTTTGCATTTCAAATGATTATTGTTACAAATAAACAAAAGGAAAACGCACAATTGTTTCGTAAACTGCACAAGTCTCCTGTACGGTTTAGTCTTATTGTTTTGTTTTGTTTTGCAGAGAAGGTACCATTAAACCAGGCGACAGGCTGCTCAGCATCGATGGGATTCGCTTGCATGGAGCATCTCACGCCGAGGCCATGAGCATTCTCAAACAGTGCGGCCAGGAAGCCACTCTCCTAATTGAGTACGACGTGTCAGTTATGGGTAAGGACACGCCCTTTTTTCAACTAACCCCACCCCCAGATACTTGCAGTCATTTTGATATTTTTTTGTCTTTTGCATCTCAAACAAAATAAAAAGGAGTAAAAAAATATAATACACACATATTGGGTGAAATAAACATTAATAATTTTGACAAATTTTTTAATTGTCAATATTTGTAGCTATCAATACTCTTTTTAAGCAACGCTTTTTATTATTGAATGTCATATACACTTTTACACTTTATAGACAGGCAAAGAGACAGAATGATAGAAAGACAGACTGATAGATGAACAGACATATAGACAGACAGATAGATAGACAAAGGGAAGGACGGACAGACAGATGGAAAGACAAACGGACGGACGGACATACAGACAGACAAATAGACAGACGGACGGATGAGCAGACATATGGACAGACAGACAGACAGACAGACAGACAGACAGACAGACAGACAGACAGACAGCTATAGATAGATAGATGGGTGGGTGGATGGATGGATGGATGGATAGATTGACAGACGGACAGATAGAAAGACAAATGTATGGACAGACAGATAGACAGATAGAAAGACGAATAGATAGAGATAGATACATGGATGTACGGACCGATAGAAATACAGACAGACAGCTTGAGATAGAAGGATGGATGATAGACGGACGGACAGACAGACAAGTAGATGGATGAACGGACAGAAGAGTAGACAGACAGATAGATAGGCGGATGGACGGACGGATAGAAAGACAGACAGAGGGCTGTCAGACAGTTAGAGATAGAAGGATGGATGGATGGATGGATGGATGGACGGACGGACGGACGGACGAACAGACAGATAGATAGATGAATGGATGGAACAGACAGGCAGACAGACAGACAGATAGATGGATGGATGGATGGATGGATAGACTGACGGACGGATGGACAGATAGAAAGACAAATAGACGGACGGCCAGACAGACAGATAGAAAGACAAACAGATAGAGATAGATAGATGGATGTACATACCGATAGAAAGACAGACAGACAGCTAGAGATGGATGGATGGAAAGAAGAGAAAACAGACAGACAGACAGACAGACAGATAGATAGACAGACGGATAGATAGATAGATAGACGGATAGACAGACGGATAGACAGACGGATAGATAGATGGATGGATGGATGGATGGATGGATGAATGGATGGATAGATAGATAGATAGACGGATAGAAAGACAGATAGAAAGACAGATGGAGGCTGACAGACAGCTAGAGATAGAAGGATGAATGGATGGACAGACGGACAGACAGACAGACAGACAGACAGACAGACAGACAGACGGATAGACAGATAGATGGATGGATGGATGGATAGATGGATGGATAGACAGATAGACAGATAGACAGATGGACAGATGGATAGATGGATGTACATACCGATAGAAAGACAGACAGATAGCTAGAGATGGATGGATAGATGGATGGATGGACATACAGCCATGTAGATGGATGGACGGACAGAAGAGAAAACAGACAGACAGACAGACAGACAGATAGACGGATAGATGGATGGATAGATGGATGGATAGACGGATAGACAGATGGACAGATGGATAGATGGATGTACATACCGATAGAAAGACAGACAGATAGCTAGAGATGGATGGATAGATGGATGGATGGACATACAGCCATGTAGATGGATGGACGGACAGAAGAGAAAACAGACAGACAGACAGACAGACAGATAGACGGATAGATGGATGGATAGATGGATGGATAGACGGATAGACGGATGGACAGACAGATAGAAAGACAGATGGATGGCTGACAGACAGCTAGAGATAGAAAGATGGATGGATAGATGGACAGACAGACAGACGGATGGATGGATGGATGGACGGACGGATATATAGACAGACAGACAGACAGACAGACAGACAGATAGATAGACAGATAGAAAAACAGACGAGTAGCTAGAGATAAAAGGATGGGTGGATAGACAGACAAACAGGCAAATCGATGGATGGACGGACAGACAGGCAGATATATAGACAGACAGATATATAGATAGATAGACGAATGGACGGACAGATAGAAAGACAGACAGAGGTCAGACAGACAGACAGACAGATAGTTTTGGAGGTTCATACGTTTATAAAATTGTTTCCAAAGAGTTAAAAACAATAAATGTGTTCTGGTATTGTTTTACCACAAACGCTGCATGCAGTTCTGTCTTAGTACACGACCAAAACAAGATGACAATTATGAGGCAGCATTATTCAATTCGCTACATTTAGAAAGAGGCTTTGCATCTCAGTAGCACTAATGATCTTTAAATGCTCCCTCTATAGGCAGCCTACTTCTGCAGGTTTTGGGTAAGAGAAATGACTCAGCAACCATTTTAGCATTTAAAAAAGCATCAGGCAATCATATCATTTGCTCAAACTCAGAAATATTGTATTTCTTAATGTCAGAGTAAACATGCAGTGTATGAAATGAATGAAAAAAGGAAACTCAGGGAGGAAAAAGGTTTGTAGTGGGCAAGGACTGAAACTCATCTCTCGTGATGTCTTTGTTAAGCTTTGACCCAGAAGTGATAGATTCTTCTGCCGTGTTGCTCTGTGGAAATCTCAGGACCGCTTCACTGCACTAATACACCCCTCAGCTGTGTAGTCTAGATGACATTAAATGCTAACAATCCCCATCCAGCGGTGTTTTTGGACATTGATGTTATGCTGAAATAGTTTCTTGTACCCCACATTAATATCCTAAAGTGTTTCTGTGCCTCTCCTTAGCATAAAGCATTGCATAACAATGAATGAACTGTGAGTCACTTTGGTAAAAAAAGCATCTGTATAATGCATAAATGTAAACTTCATACTGTGTGCAGAGACGACTGTAATTTATTTAAAATGTATTTCTATATTGCGCTTTTTACAATTTTGCATTGTAACAACTTGGTTTACAGTGCAGATAGAATAGACATTAACATGTATAGACAACAAGGTATCATTGCAGTTTTTCATAAGGTGTACATTAGAGGTCTTTACAGGTCCACTTAGATCCGAAAACCAGAGACTCGAGCGGGTTCGGGTCTAAAAGTTTCACATGTGCCGCGGACACGGGTCGAGTATATTGTTAGCGGTCTCGAGTAATTTAAAATGAATGTGTTTATACCGAAACCGACCAGAGAAAACTGAACTGTGTGTGCATCGAGTCCTTTTCCAACCCCTCAAGAGCGTTTGCAATATCGTGTGGCTGGCGTTAGGTTAATTTTTATTGAGGCAGACCTGTCAATCAATTTTGAATGCACAATTTAGCGGTTACCTTACGGTACATTCACACAGGGCGTGAGCGTTAACGCTTGACTGAACGCTTGTCTGAAGCGTGGCTAACAGCCAATCACAGTGGCCGCAACACATGCTCCGGACTTCTATTACTGTAATTCGTTGACTCTGTCTAGGTTATTTGCATAAGGCGATCTGATTGGCTGACGCACGTGTTGCCGCTTGAAAAGATGAGAAATGCTGCGAGCAACGGTAGTGACACGGCACCGACGGATCCACAATTCAGTTCGGCAACGCGTGACTTCACTCATTAAATGTGAATGGGAAGCATTAACGCTTACGCCCTGCGGGTACGGTTAGGTTAAAAAAAATTGGCACTGGGTCAGTTCGGACTCGGGTCTAATTTTCTCGGGTTTGTCTCGGGTCGGGTCTTTCTTTTAAAAAATATTTATGCATATCGGAATCAGGTAAAAAGTGATTCGGGTCATTTTGGGTCAGGTACATTTAGTTTGTCCTGAGAATACCTTTAGTGTACATTACGATAAACAAAAATTGTTTTGAATTCCCACTGTGATATTTGTAGTGCTACTTAGCAAGTGTATATCAAATTTTTTATAAGCTGTAAATGCTGTAAACACCGTTGCTCAAGACATTGCTCTGTCACAATTTCCGACACGTCGAACATTACAAGTTTGGGAGCGGGACCCTCGTTGGTTGCTGCCCGCCGTCCGGGAAACCAATTTCAACAATCATTATTTTGAAATTTCATTTGGTTTCACTAGTGGCACAGAAAGCACACCTGTCAGCTTTAAGGCTTGCCGTGTAGTCGATAAATCATTCTGCCCTGACTTCTGTCAAAAATACTGTGCTTTCTCCACACCTAAAGCAATTTAAAAAGTCTTTCTCCCGTCTCTGCCTTCCGCTTTCCTTTTCTTCCCATAAACTCTCCTGCACTAACAAGGCTATGATTAAAAAGACCCACCAGAGACCAAACATGCATTCGGTGTGCGTCACAATTTACAACTGTTGTCCAGGCCCCCACTTTCCCCTCGATGCTATACGTGCTCCTTCGGATCAGATACGCATTACTGTTAGTGAGCTCCGCTCGGCAAAGCTCCTCGTTCGAGCGCTCGGCATGAAGTGCTTAACAGCGGCACGTTAATCACAGAGCCTCTGTCACCCGGATGGCTTGCTCGTGATTAAACAATTTCCCCACCCCTAGCTTTATTAATAGACACCCCGTCCCTCCCTTTGTAGCTTAGTGTTTATCAGGAAGGTGGAGTTAAAATCAGGGGCCGGAAAATGGGGTTTGCTTCATCTATGGCTGTCGTCTTAATTCTCATTTATCATCTGCAAACTCGGCCACATTATAACCTCCAATGCAATTTATATCGTATGTTTCATAGCACGTTTAACATTTTAAACACGTCACCACAGGTTTGACTTCTCCGCAAGCCCTTTTCAAAACCGAAGCAAGTGACACGAGTGCTTTTTTCCTGCTTGTTGTAAAGTGGGTACAGTGGATACCTGTCGGGCGACTGCTGGAGTTTTCCCGTACCGTGGCATATTGTGTTGGCAGTAACTGTGTTTACTGTGAATACAGCGAGGAAGCTGACACACCTGACAGCCGACAGCTGTACGCCCGCTCTAACTAAAGACCGACTGCTCATCCTGTCTGTTTCACGCGCAACAGCGGGAGCTATTTCTCTTTGTAACGAGCAAAATTTGTCAGGTAAAATCGGCACTTAAAAACAGACGGAGAGTGGACGTGACGCACTTCTTTTGTGAGCCTGCGGGCATATATGGGATGATCAGGTCCTTTAGTGTGCCCATTATGAAACTGCACGTTCATATTACAGTCAAAAATGCATCCACTCGCCTTTATTTGCATCAATGTAAGTGTTTGCTTAAAGGCGGAGTGCACAATGTTTGAAAAAACGCTTTGGAAAAGGAGACGGGCCGACTAACAAAACACACTTATAGCCAATCAGCAGTAAGGAGCGTATCTACTAACCGACATCCTTGCCGGGTTGCGTATGTGTGGGGCGGGTCTTTTAAAAGAAGGTCCAGATTCTATTGGGGTAGGGGCGTGTTTGTTTAGGGGATTTCAAACATCAACATTGGCTTTCAAACATTGTGCACTCCGCCTTTAATGTATTCTTGTCTCTCCGCCGCAGATTCCGTAGCCACGGCATCCGGTCCGCTGCTTGTGGAAGTGGCCAAGTCCATGGGCTCCAGTTTGGGTCTGGCTCTCTCTACCTCCATGTACTGCAACAAGCAGGTCATCATCATCGATAAGGTCAAACCAGCCAGCATCGCCGATAGGTAATTACAGCCAAGACATTTCCCTAATGCAAAATGCGGCTACCGTTTTGAAGTCATCGCTCATCACTTGTCCATTGTTCTGCCAGGCCGATCAATGTGTCGAGCGGAGGGAAATGTACCTGATGGCTGCTTGTGAAATTTTCAAAAGTTTGTAATGCATAAAGCTTAGCAACTAATTATAGAAATTCAATAACTCATCTAGCCTTCATGCCTTCGGCAGAACAATAATAAAGGTGGTGGATTGCTGAGCAAGTGAAAACTTTTCCATCTGAGCTGATTAGCACTTGAGATGATTCCGGAGTTTGCATTTTGGGAGAAATATTGGAAGGAATTATTAATAAATCTAGGAATAATCAATATTCATGACCTTTATGTCCAAATGTGCAGGTTCTCCTACAGCACTGAGGAAAATTACATTTTGAAAATGCATGATTGTTTGAAGTGAAGGTGCTTTTAGGGTTGACCAAACAGGAATTGGTGTCAATCTTTGCAGGTGTGGCGCGCTGCACGCGGGCGATCACATCTTATCGGTGGATGGCACGAGTATGGAGTATTGCACACTGGCCGAAGCCACCCAGCTGCTAGCTAGTGCTTCAGAACATGTCAAAATGGAGATTTTGCCCCACCACCAAACAAGGCTGGCTCTCAAAGGCCCCGAACATGGTAAGAGACAATCACACATGACTCATACTATAGACTTTTCAGTTTGTAATGTACCAGATTTTTTGCATTTTTTTAATCAGAAAATTTAGGGTTCTCACGGGTCCTTAAAATCCTTGAAAGTTTGTGAATTTTGGGGAAAAAAATTCAAGGCCCTGGGAAGTTTTTGGAAACATACATACGTACATAGATACAGGTCATTGAAAGTGCTGAAAGTTTTCTGAAAAAAAATCCATATTATTCCCTGTGTAGTAAAGGATAATATAATTAAAATGATATTATTAATACTTTTAAGCACTCGTGCTAAACTGTTCACTTTAAATGCTTATATCTTCTGTATGCAAATGTTGATTCATACCGAAATGCATTTTTGCATAGTTGTGTTTGACACATGAAAACGTCTCGGGTTACGTATCTAACTGTTGTTTCTTGAGAAGGGAACGAGACGCTGTGTCTCCCTTGCCATACTTCCTGTGTCCCTGTAACGCCGTCTTTGGCAATATTTCAGATAACAATATACATCCTGGCACCCGCGTCACCCTGTCTTTGTCGTTAAGCCTCACCATTGGTTGGATTTGATATACACATTCAGACACACTTACCCCTGAAGGCGTCCCCAAAGTGTCAACGCAGTGACGCAGCGCGAGTTCCCTCGAAAGGGAACAGTAACAATGTACCTTAAAAAGTAACACGATGTAACCTTGCTCTCACTTAAAATGTGTCCCCACATTAGTCCTTGAATTTGAGGGTACTGGACCTGGAAAGTCCTTGAAGGTCCTTGAATTTGAAGATAACTAAGGTGTGGGAACTCTGAAAATTGGAGCTTTTGTTGAAACACACTCTGATTAAGGCATCTGTCAGCCAATGAGAATTTCACTTCATTTCAAACTTACCCGAATCTTTACGCACCTTCAAAACTTTTATCTTTTGCAACCCTGTCTATTAAGACTTCGGTAAAGAACAAAGAATCTCAAAACTTGGCTCATAATAAATGCATTTAGTTCAAAAAGTCCAATAGAATAGCTCAAAAGCAGTCAATGGGACTTGGGATGAACATTGGGAATATTGGCCATAACTGGTATCGGCAGACAAACGCAATTTATTTTTTGTTTAAAAACAATCAGTATCTATCGCTATTGGTAGATGACATTGTAAGTAGTGCTGTTAATTTAACACGTTATTTAGTTATGCATTAATGCATTTATTTTATGATAACAATCAATCCAGGGCAGCATTGTCACAAAAGTTTATAATTTCGTATGCTTCAAGCCTTGCCAATTTAAATATTTTAGCACAAGACGGAGAATGGATCTCAATGCAGTGCTCACGCGCTGTTTAATAAGAAATTAAGGGTTAAACACGTCTGAAAATGGCAGGCGGACGCCGACTGTAGGCGCTTGCTAGCTTTTTTCAGCTATGTGCTTTAGTTGCTGTGATACTTCTGATTTGCTTATCAGTCGTTGAATGATGTGCTGGTTGGTTGTTGTGATATTTGTCCCGCCCCTTCTCCACTGTGATTGGATGGCTGAGTAAGAAGTGGCATGAAGAATGTTCAACTCTTGGCACAGAAAAACAAAGAGTGCCGGCGTTCAGCACAGACAAAACCCTCCAGCTGCTGGCTTTTTTAGAAAAGCACCGAGCTTCCATTGAAAACATCCGCCGGCGTAAATGCTTTGGTGTGCACGCTACCTTAGTGTGTGTGTGTGTGTGTGTGTGTGATTGCACATATCAACAACAGTAAAGCCAGTGCCAAGAAATCTGCATGTCAAGGCTTCAGACAGCGCTCAAATGGGGATAACAAAACATTTCCTTGTATTTTGGTGCCTTTTAATTAAACAATTTCTTTTATAGCCTAAACGCTTACCTTGGCGTGTCGTGGGAGTACATGGGGGCAAATACAAAATGGAGTTTAAATTATATGGACTCAGAATAAGCCAAGTGAAATGTATTTGAGGAAGCAGCAGCGTAGAAATCAAGGCTGTAGCTGAAATGAGAAACGGAGTTTAATTTATTAGGGCATTCATCAAGTGGAGTGGATTTCACTGACGGCGATCTGACAGGTGTACATAAATTAGAGAAAAAGTGAGTGGGTCCAATATTATTGGTCTTAATAAGTCTTAATTTTATATCAGTGCATCCATAGTTCAAACGTTGGAAACACATACGTCAAAACGTCACATGATATAAACATTGTGCTTCCTGCAACTTCAGAGTAACACATCAGACCCCAAGACAGTGGAAACATTCCCTAAACAAATTAGTCAATATTGAATGTGATGTTGAAAGCATAATTAACATAATTCCCGCTTGTCTTCGAAATCAACCCTGTAGTTTTCACATACAATGTTGTCTTATCACACGGTTTGATATGCGAGTGCAAGGCCAGCTGCGTCCTGTCCACTGGGTGGTTATCTTTTTAAGCAATTTTAGCATCTCTCCCACTGCGATATCTTTACTGCAGTCAGGACCGTTCAAGGACGAAGCACAATGTTTTGTGTCTCGCCATGTGAGGGGTAACATGTTATTCAAAAGCTCCTTCTTATCACCTAACAGGTCTTTATTAAGCTGCACCACATGCTATGATAACAAGGGCTGGCAGCAAAAGTTTATAGGAACGATGATTCTCTTAGAAAGGGACGTAGACATCCAGTGTTTCCCTGTCATGTTTTATCGGGACACTCAACACGAGGAACAAAGGCTCCAACGCCGCTGTACTTCCAGATAGGGTTGGATTTATACGGCACAGATGTGGAAAGCCGGGCTGTTACGGAGTTTGAAAGAAAGGCATGGAGTAGTCCAACGATTTTCTGTATCGTCTGTCATCCGGGGCCTGAATTTACAGTGGAATCCCTGTGTCTTTTATTTCTGAGTAAAAAAAGGATAGAAGGGAATACTAAGGCTAAGGGTTGTATTTATGATGTGTAGCTCTGAGGTCTGGTAATGTCCTCTCAAGACATCTTGCTCTCTGAATGCAGTCAGATAGCACAGTGGGATGCTATAAAAGCCAACAGGAAATATTGCAGGATGGGGAAGCTCAGTTAAGCATCGCTGTTACAAATACTTACATTCAGGGTTAAGGGATTATAGCAAACTTATGTGTTTATTTCATCCTGCACCATTTGAGCTACGGACATGCCTTGTGTGGTTTGTGGTCTTTTAAAATGATTTGACGGATTAGTTTTACCTGATGAGCATTGCGATGACAATAAAAAGTGTTTAGGTTCGATCCCAGGGAACACGCATACTGATAAAATCTAGACCTTGAACGCACTGAACTGTAAGTCAAATTGAATAAAATCATCTTCCAAATGTTAATAAATATAATTTAAAATGAAAGGGCAAATTAGACCAGTGTCTAGCGACTGCTAGTCAATGCGTAATTTTAACTGTTGTTGTTGACTGTTAATTAGTGCATATTAGTACATCAGAGGAACATATTGGTACCAAATGGTGCGTATAAGTACCTCAGAGGTACATGTCATTGCATATTAGTACATCAGAGGTACATATCGGTACCAAAGAGTGCATACCTCTAACAAAGAGTGCATATCAGCACCTCAGAGGTACATATCTGTACCAAAAAGTGCATATTAGTACATCAGAGGTACTTATTGGTACCAAAGAGTGTATATTAGTATCTCAGAGGTACATATCAGTACCAAATTAGTGCATATTATTACCGCAGAGGAACATATCGGTACCAAAGAGCGAATATCAGTACCTCAGGGGTACATATCGGTATCAAAGAGTGCATATTAGTACCTCAGAGATGCATATTAGTACCAAAGAGTCCATATCAGTACATCAGAGTTACAAATTGGTACCAAAGAGTGCATATTAGGAACTCAGAGGTACATATCGGTACCAGAGAGTGCATATCAGAACCTCAGTGGTACAAATCGGTACCAAAGAGTGCATATTAGTACATTAGAGGTATAAATCGGTACCAAAAGGTGCATATAAGTACCTTAGAGGTACTTATCGGTACCAAAGAGTGCATATTAGTACATTAGAGGTATAAATCGGTACCAAAAGGTGCATATAAGTACCTTAGAGGTACTTATCGGTACCAAAGAGTGCATATTAGTACATCAGAGGTACTTATTGGTACCAAAGAGTGTATATTAGTATCTCAGAGGTACATATCAGTACCAAATTAGTGCATATTATTACCTCAGAGAAACATATCGGTACCAAAGAGTGCATATTAGTACCTCAGTGGTACAAATTGGTATCAAAGAGTGCATATTAGTACCTCAGAGGTACATATCAGTACCAAAGAGTGCATATCAGTTCATCAAAGTTACAAATTGCTACCAGAGAGTGCATATAAGTACCTTAGAGGTACAAATTGGTACCAAAGAGTGCATATTAGTACCTCAGAGGTACATATCGGTACTAAAGAGTGCATATTAGTAACTCATGGGTACATATCGTAACCAATGGGTGCATATTAGTACCTCAGGGGTACATATCGGTACCAATGGGTGCATATCTGTACCTCAGGGGTACATATCGGTACCAAAGAGTGCATATTAGTACCTCAGGGGTACATATCAGTACCAAGGAATGCATATCAGTACATCAGAAGTACAAATTGGTACCCAAGAGTGCATATTAGGAACTCAGAGGTAGATATTGGTACCAGAGAGTGCATATTGTACCTCAAAGGTACGTATCCGTACCAAATTAGTGCATATTAGTACCTGACAACTATATATCAGTATGAAATTAGTGCATATTAGTACCTCAGAGGTACACATTGATACCAAAGAGTGCATATTAGAACCTACAGGGAAACATATCGGTACCAGTGAGTGCATATTAGTACCTCAGAGGTTGATATTGGTACCAAAGAGTGCATATTAGAACCTCAAGGGTACATATCGGTACCAAAGAGTGCATATTAGTACCTCAGAGGTACAAATTGGCACCAAAGAGGGTATATTAGTACCTCAGAGGTACATATCGGTACTAGAGAGTGCTTATTAGTACCTCAAAGGTACACATTGGGACTATGTGACAAAGAGTGTGATCAAAGTTTAATGTTCCTAATCTCATGATGTTTAGACTTTAGCCTGGATCTCACACACAGTGTCACAAATATAAACTCACTCTTCAGTCACACTCATCCAGTCACACCCCTGGTTAAAATCTCACACACTTGCATTGAAAGGGACTGGAGCCACATCATGGAGACTTGAAAGTTGACATTTCAGGACTATAAGAAAGCACCCACACCATCAGAAGTAAGATGCTGGTGCATAGCAAAGGCTGACAGGTATCCACATCAGCCGGGTATTGTGGCATTGACAAATGCACAGTCATGTACTCCTTTTACATGTAAAATCAAATCTGATTAACGTATTATTAGTCTTTGCTGCTGAGCTGTTAAAATCAACCAAATGTGTCAAAGGTCTCAAACACATCCAGCGTGCCCCATAACTCTAGACAGTTGGTGGATGGAAAACCTTAATGACAAATATGAACTATTCAGCAGAATTTCCACAAGGTCAGCGCCTGTGCAACCTTTTAGCCATGTACCTAATAAGAATGTGGACTAAAGTCTAAGCCGGATAACATAAACAAGAACCTGCGCTGCATACTAATGCTCCCTGTAACTGTTGTAGGGGCCTTCAGAACCAATTAAAAACAATGAAGTGACCTGCAGGTCATCTGGTAGGAGGTGTCCTGATTGGCTCTTAAAAAAGGAAATTGAGTTAAGCACTCTGGCTGAACGCATTCACAGGAGGACATTCATACCATCCGTATGCGTCTGCTTCTGCCATTACTATGCCGTTTTGTGCATACTCGATCCCTTTATCTCGAGCAGATTTAGCGCAGTGAAGCGCTCTCAATACTAATATGGTTCTGAATGACAGACGAACATCTGACACCAAGCATATGCATTATACATACACACCAAACTTGCACACCAGCACTGCAGACTTGTCAACATCGGTTTGTGGGCTACTTTGTGTGGAAAGTCCTCAAAAGTACCTTGAGTTTCCATATGCTTGTATCATTTGTCATCTTGTTTTTATATACTTGTACTCACCTAGCTCAATGAATATTATATTTACATTTTATGCATCTGGGAAACTTGATCCAAAGTGACTTACGGTGCATTACAAGGAATTTATTTTTTGTATGTGTGACACCTGGGTTCGAACCCATGACCTTTTCTGCTGCTAACACAGTGGTCTACCAATGAGCTGTACCGGAGCACATATATGTTTTCAGTTTGTTTTGTTTTTGAGGTCATAACCTTATTCTGTTTCAATTACAAACAAGCTTTAAAAGGATGTAATTATTTTTACTGCAAAAACAAGACTTTTTTTCTAAGTATTTTTGTCTTGTTTTCAGTACAAATATCTAAAAAAATTAATCAACATGTATTTTCTTGATAAGCAAAATTACCTTAGAAAATAAGTCTAGTTTTTAGACAAAAATTATATAATTTAATTGAATTTGTGCTTAAAACAAGCAAAAAAATCTGCCAATGGCTAAAATGCACTCTTTGGTACCAATTTCTACCTTTGAGGTTCTGATATGCACTCTTTGGTGCCAATGTGTCCCACATGTGGTACTAATATACACTAATTTGGTACCGATATGTACCTCAGAGATACTAATATGCAATGACATGTACCTCTGAGGTACCAATGACAATTTTGTACCGATGTGTACCTCTGAGGTACTAATATACAACAATTTGATATCGATATGTACCTCTGAGATACTAATATTCAATGACATGTACTTCTGAGGTACTAATATGCACCATTTGGTACCGATATGTACCTCTGAGGTACTAATATACATTAATTTGGTACCGATATGTACCTCTGAGATAGTAATATTCAATGACATGTACCTCTGAGGTGCTAATATACACAAATTTGGTACCGAAATGTACCTCTGAGATACTAATATTCAATGACATGTACCTCTGAGGTACTAATATGCACCATTTGGTACCGTATGTACCTCTGAGGTACTAATATGCACCATTTGGTACCGATATGTACCATTAAGGTTCTAATATGCACTAATTTGGTACCGATATGTACCTCTGAGGTACTAATATACATTAATTTGGTACCGATATGTACCTCTGAGATAGTAATATTCAATGACATGTACCTCTGAGGTGCTAATATACACAAATTTGGTACCGAAATGTACCTCTGAGATACTAATATTCAATGATATGTACCTCTGAGGTACTAATATGCACCATTTGGTACCGATATGTACCATTAAGGTTCTAATATGCACTAATTTGGTACCGATATGTACCTCTGAGGTGCTAATATGCATCATTTGGTACCAATATGTAACTTTGAGGTAGTAATATGCACTAATTTGGTACTGATATGTACCTTTGAGATACTAAAATACACTAATTTGTTACAGATATGTACCTCTGAGGTACTAATATACACTAATTTGGTACCGATATGTACCTCTGAGATGGTAATATGCAATAACATTTACTTCTGAGGTGCTAATATGCACCATTTGGTACCAATTTTTAACTCTGAGGTAGTAATATGCACTAATTTGGTACTGATATGTACCTTTGAGATACTAAAATACACTAATTGGTTACCGATATGTACCTCTGAGGTACTAATATACACTAATTTGGTACCGATATGTACCTCTGAGATAGTAATATGCAATGACATGTACCTCTGAGGTACTAATAGGCACCATTTGGGACCGATATGTACCTCTGAGGTACGGATATACCCTTATTTGGTACCATCTAATTTCTTACCCCATTTGCTGATTTTTTAGCTTGTTTTAAACACACATTCACTTAAATTGTGTTTGTTTTTTGTCTATAAATTAGACTTATTTTCTTAGGTCATTTTGCCTCTTAAGAAAATGCATCTTAATTTAATAACTTTTAGATATTTGTACTGAAAACAAGACAAAAATACTAAGTAAGAAAGTCATTTTTGCAGTATTGAAAGCTAGTCGTATCGGCATACTCATTGTGACAACATGCCCCACTACTCTCCGCATGCATTCAGTGTATTTGGTGGATGTAAAATGTATTTAAAAAAAATGGCAGAATTTTTGGATTTTGTAAATGAACTGGCCTATACAAAAAATAACTCTTTAAAAATTAACCCTATTTAACCCTAACCTATTTAAAGGTGGAGTGCATGATTTTTGAAAAACACTTTGGAAAAGGGAGTCGGGCCGAGTACCAAAACATACTTGTAGCCAATCAACAGTAAGGTGCATGTATACTAACCGACATCGTTGCCTGCATTACGTATGTGTGGGGCAGGTCTATCAAAACAAGGTCCAGATTCTATTGGGTTAGGGGTGTATTTGTTTAGGTGATTTCAAATGTCAACATTGGCTTTCAGAGATTATGCACCCTGCCTTTATCCCTAATATTTACTGGAGTGCAAAGTGTGTCAGCCAGCCCTTGTTGGGTCCTTATTGAAAGGCCTAGTTCAGCAATTTACAATTGTAGATAATCATGTAAACAGCCAAAACATTATTTGTTATTATAGTAATCTATGAAAAGCCACAATAGAGCATGTTATATTGGATAAAACCCGGCAAAGAAATGTATCGGGCATTTATGTGAACCATCTCTTTTATTATAAACAATTATTGGGGTTTCTACCACACACACGCACGCATGCATGCACACGCGCGCACACACACGTAACAAGTAATGGTTCTCATCTGTCCAAGCTTGATTATCTTTAGCCTGAAAGGATTCCTCAATCTCTCAGGCGCGCGCTGATCTGTGCTGCTATCATGATGTTAGATCCGCTTACACAAAAACACATGCCTCCTTCACCCATCAATGTCTCTCTCCTTCTGTTTCACCGACCCCCTCCTTTTCCCCCAGCTTCTCTCTCTCTCTTTCTGTTTTTGTAATCTCTCTATCCAGACTGTGTGCTTTTGGTTTGAAAGCTAAGGTCACAGTGAACATGCTGCCAAAATTAACTCAACAAAAATAGAAAATATTCAGGATGCAGGTGCGCGTCTTCTGACGTCTACGAGAGATGCTGCTGGATGTTTAAGACCTTGCAGCACTTAACAAAAGCGAATGAACGCTTGTCTTGCGTGTTGTCAACTCGCGTGAATCCTGCAAGATGCGAAAGAGTCCGTGAAAAGAGGCAGATGTTTGCCGGCTACAAACTGATTTCTCAGAAAATGTTGTGATGTTGCTCACAGATGCGTCTTCGTCATGCGGCATTGTTTTGTTTTTTTGCTTGGCACACTGCAAAAAAAAATATTTTCAAGAAAAAAGTTTCTTAGTATTTTTGTCTTGTTTTCAGTAAAAATATCTAAAAATTCTTAAATTAAGATGCTTTTTCTTGATGAGCAAAATGACCTTAGTAAATAAGTCTAGTTTTAAGACAAATAATATACAATTTAAGTGAAATTTTCCTTAAAACAAGCAAAATTATCTGCCAATGGGGTGAGAAAAAGAACTGTAAAATAAGATTTCTTTTGTCTTAAACACTTAATTCAAGAAAAATTTTCTCACCACATTGGCAGATATTTTTGCTTGTTTTAAGCACAAATTCACTTAAATTGTATATTTTTTGTCTAAAAACTAGTATTATTTTCTTAGGTCATTTTGCTTATCAAGAAAATACATCTTTAAGAATTTTTTTTATATTTCTACTGAAAACAAGATAAAAATACTAAACAAGAAAGTCATTTTTTGCAGTGTAGTTTTTAGACCAAAAATATATATAAGAGATTTTGTGCATAAAAACAAGCAAACAAATCTGCCAATGAGGTAAGCAATTTTTCCTTAAATTTGTCTTGAATTTAATGTTTAAAAAAATTTTTCAAGATTTTTTGCTTACCCCATTGGCAGATTTTTTTGGTGCTTGTTTTATGCAGAAAATCACTTAAATTGTATTATTTTTGGTATAAAAACTAGACTTTTTTTCTTGGGTCGTTTTGCTCATCAAGAAAATACTTGTTGATTTAAGAATTTTTTTTATATTTCTACTGAAAACAAGACAAAAATACTAAATAAGAAAGTCATTTTTTGCAGTGTAGTTTTTAGACCAAAAATATATATATGTGATTTTGTGCATAAAAACAAGCAAACAAATCTGCCAATGAGGTAAGCAATTTTTCTTGAATTTAATGTTTAAAAAAAAATTTCATGATTTTTTTGTTTACCCCATTGGCAGATTTTTTTTGCTTGTTTTATGCAGAAAATCACTTAAATTTGATATTTTTGGTCTAAAAACTAGACTTATTTTCTTGGGTCGTTTTGCTCATCAAGAAAAAGCATCTTAATTTAAGATTTTGTTTTATCTAAATTTTTTGATATTTTTACTGAAAACAAAACAAAAATACTAAGAATTATTTTCTTGAAAATCATTTTTTGCAGTGCCTGTTTTTTGTTTTATTTATTTCAGTTTTTTTAAGCAATAAAGGTTGATCTAAAGCATCAGGTTTAAAGCAATGCAACCCCCCTTTCAAAATCTTTGTGTAAGTGTGAATAATTTGGTTAAAGGGACAGTTCACCCCAAAATAAACATTTTGTTATTGTTTACTCGACCTCAGGTTGTCCCAAACCTGTCTAAATTTCTTCATTCTGATGAAAACAAATAAAATTATTTTGAAGCAAATTTGGGGCACCACCGACTTCCATTGTAGAAAAAACAATACTGTGAAGGTCAATGGTGCCCCAGATCTCAAAATATACCTATTCACAATTTATCCAAGATAACAACTTAAATCATGACTGAAATCCCTGTTTTAAGTTTCTCTCCTTCTATGTATTATCCTATTGCAGCTGTTAAACTGTACATGTGTGATGTTGTATGTTTCACACCCGTCTTCTCTCTCTTTGCTCTCCATGTGTTCAGTCAAGGTGCAGAGGAGTAATCGGCCGCTACCCTGGGAATCCGGAACCAACAACAACAGCAACTTCCTCCCCTACCAGCACTATAACACCTACCACCCCGACCAGTCCCGCAGCCAGGCCAAGCAGAAAACCTCTCCGAACAACCCCCGTAATGCTCCCTCCTTCCTTCCTTTATCCTTAATCATCCTCGTCGTATTGTGTCCCTCGTTGTGTCTCTTTAATATCATCTCTAAACAGATTTATTTGTTTTATGGCTCTCGGTTTGTGACGTGACTGCATCATTACCGTAGCATAATCGATCATCACAGTCGCTGTTTAATAGCAAACTTTTTTTTTTGACCGTTGGCGTAGCGAGGAATCCCTCCACAGGAAATTGTTTCCCAAGTTATCTTAATAAAGATTGATGTCTACATCTGTCAAAAAATGGGCGGCACTTAGTGGCTCTGAGCGGTCGTTCGAGCGTCTCGTTTCTGCTATATTTTATAAAACTGTTTTGTTTTGCCTTTTGTCTTTTTTATTGTATTATATTTGATTTCTTCTGACAGAGCAGAACTAAATTGTTTTCAGGCTCTTTTTCTGAGCGTCTAAGGCTTATTTTCTCTTTCTTGTTTTCTTGTTTTAGATTTGGCTTTTATTCCCCAACTGTAGGCGTTGCTGAGCGCATTAAGGCAAAGAGCAAAGATGGAGTAGAAAGTCAGAAATGCATTGAGCCGTTCAGCCATTTGGAGACGGTGATATGAAACACAATACTTGTTAAGAATGTGACATTTGGCTATTGATATTCCAGTCATGTGACCACCTGATCGTTTCTTGCTGCAGTCATAACCCCAAGTGTATTGTGGGACATGTTGCCAATTGTAATTAACATACGAATATGCATTTAGCGCACTCTTGGATTCGAACACATGACCTTTGTGCTGCTTTACCAAAGGGGCTACATCGCTGTGACCCTGTTCTCTAATTGGCTGATAACATGAGATGAGATGGTGTGTTGCTAACAAGCTTGTCATACACAAAATTGCTCATCATTTCTACTTACGATGCGAGATTATATGCATTTGTTACTATCAATTCCAGCTGTCAGGCCTATATAGAGTGCCGCAGGGATGGCATATTTTTGAAGGCTAACTTAGAAGCTAGCAGGACACTGGTTCTCTTGCAAAAAAAGCCAATTAATTTACACACAGATCTTATTTTTTGCAATAATTAATTGGCTTTTTGCGAGAGAACCAGTGTACTGCTAGCTTCCAGGTTGACCTACAAAAATGCGTCATCCCTGCAGCACTTTATTGATCTTTTCAGCTAGCGCTCTCTACATTTTACAATATTATCCACCTGCTTTGAACTATTTGCCCTAAGGGGTTACTCATGGGTTTTGTAAGTAGGGTAAGAGCGCCACCTGTAGGTAATAGCGGAAATTTGGATTGACGGTTAAGCTCGTCATTGGCAGGGAAGCGTTTTTTTCAATTGACGAGTTAACTTGTCAAGGGCGGGGAAAGAGTCAATAATCATACCATCTAAGTCACTAAGTCAACACAAGCTTGCCAGTTATGCTAGTTTCGTTAAACTAATATGCTAACAATTCATAATGGCTACACTGCAAAAAATGACTTTCAAGAAAAAAAATTCTTAGTATTTTTGTCTTGTTTTCAGTAAAAATATCTAAAAATTCTTCAATTAAGATGCTTTTTCTTGATGAGCAAAACGACCCAAGAAAATAAGTCTAGTTTATAGACCAAAAATATCAAATTTAAGTGATTTTATGCATAAAACAAGCAAAAAAATCTGCCAAAGGGGGAAGCTAATTTTTCTTGAATTATTCTTGAATTTAGTGTTTAAGAAAAATGTTCAAGATTATTTTGCTTACCCCATTGGCAGAATTATTTGCTTGTTTTATGCACAAAATCACTTAAATTTTATATTTTTGGTCTAAAATCTAGACTTATTTTCTTGGGTCGTTTTGCTCATCAAGAAAAAGCATCTTAATTTAAGAATTTTTGATATTTTTACTGAAAACAAGACAAAAATACTCGGAACATTTTTTTCTTGAAAATTATTTTTTGCAGTGTAGCAACCTATGATAATTTTGGCTACCTTATTTTTCAATTACATTTTTACAATTGTTAATGTTTTTAATGTTAAACCAATAAAAGTTGATTTACATTCAATACTCACACAGAAACCTAGGGTCCTAGAATTGTGGTCCTGGGACTGCGGTTCCGAAAATGCAGCCTCTGGTTTTGCAGGCAGATGCTACTCACATTTCCAGAGCATGGCATTTGTGTTGATGATGTTCACGCTGACTAATTTGTCGCAAAGAAAACGAAAGTATTTTAATTTTAGTAAGACATTCACTGTATATATATATATGAAGAGTTTGGTTCCAAAACGCAATAAATCCATTTTGACAAATTTCGGTAAAAACGTGTTTTCTATACCAAGAAAGTGACAAGATGAAAACCACTATTTTCTGTTACAAACTTTCACATAGCATCTTTAGGTTATAAAAACATAAAAAATTCAAATCCATAACTTGATTTTCAAAGATTTATTATAAAAACGAATTCTTTTTTCCACAAAATGCAATAAATCCATGACAGTTTTTTATTTCAAAATGCTATAAATCTATTAAATCAATGTATAAATGTGCATTCATCTTTACCATTTTATATTTATTTAGTTGACTAGTGGTATACAATGATTAAAAAATAAACATTAATGGCATTAACCAAAACACTTACTTTGTTATATTAAGAACACAATGTTTTAGCATGAGAAGCTTGATGCTGTCTGGAGAACAAGCAACCGAGTGCCTCTCGCGAAAATTATTAGATGTTGATGGCGTACGTTTCTTTCCCGTCACAGAAAACCATCACAGGTTTGGCAATGCTATTAAAGTATTATTTTGTTTTGTTTGTTGATCACGAAGTACAAAGTAGATGAGGAAAATTAGGAGTCCGTGTACTCAGCGCGCCGCCATGTTTGTTTACATTGCGTGAATGGTCCGCTGTAATATCAGAAATGGATTTATTGCGTTCTGTAAAAAAGGATCAGTGGCGTTTGTCGCATTTTGGGAAAAAAGGGAGAAAAGATGACAGAATATCACGGCGGGTATTGGATTTTGCGTAAAATTAATTATTTACTTTTAACTACTGACCTGATATAATACTGATTTTGGCAGTAACTCATTTTTTTCAAAAATGGCGTTTATCGCGTTTTGGAACCAAACTCTTTATATATATAATAATATATATATATATATATGTGTGTATATTGGATTTAAAGCAAGCGCTCAAGAATTGGCTTTGAAGCTCTCTATCTGATCAGCATGAACTTGATTTGGTTGTTAGCCGTTGCTCTGTGATAAAAGCGGCTTTTAGGCGTTGGAAGTATTTTTAGACTATTGCTTTAATGAAGAGGTAACACGATCTGTTTGATGTCAAACAAGAGGGCATGTACTTCGGTGTTTTAATGAGCTGTTTTGTGCGTTTCTTCTGAAGGTGACAAACCACGGGTCTCTTTCTTACACCTGTTGTGAGACTGCTTAAAATATGAGACAATGTAAACATGTAATTTGGTACACATTGAAAATGCTGCAATAAAGTATTACATGTAAAAAGTATTTAATAAGTAAACTTTCAAACATGGAAAGAAAGTGTTTTAAAAAAATTACAACACATTATGACATAAAATAACACGTTTTTGTTGATGCACGGTTTATAGGTGACTTTTTAAAAGTGCAAAATTGTGAAATTTAATTTCATTTAAAGGAATAGTTCACCCAAAAATCATTTACTGATCTAAACCTGTATGAATTTCTTCTGATAAATGCAAAAAAGATATTTTGATTAATGATAGTAGTTGACTTCCACAGTATTTGTTTTACCTACTATTAAAGTCAGTGGGTACACTGTCAAAAATAAAGGTACAAAGCTGTCACTGGGGAAGTAGCCTTTAAAAAAGGTCCCAATATGTACCATTTAGGTATAAATATGTATCTTTTAACTGACAATATGTACCTTTGAAGTACTAATATGCTCTTTTCGGGGTACAAAGGTGTACCTGTTTGAAAAGATACTGTCCCAGTGACAACTTTTGTACCTTTATTTCTGAGAGTGTAGCGTCAACTGTGTTCTCACCTTTCTTTTGCATTCAACAGAAGAAACTCATACAGATTTAGATCAACATCAGGCTGTCTAGAGAAAGACAGGATTTTCATTTTTCCGTGAACTATTTCTTTAAAACATTAAAGTGCAAGGGTGTTTTCGACTGATTTTTTTGTTAATATATTTCAGTTATTGTTATACTTGTTATATGAATTTTGTTATAAAAAGTAGCATTTTAAGAACTTAAAGCCAACTCTATTTTGCTAAAATGTTTTGTGTCTGTCTCTCTTACAGCTCTGGGTTCTTCCTTTTCTCCGACCTCCATGAGCGCTTACAGTCTGAGCTCACTCAACATGAACACCCTGCCACGCACCATGTATCCCACGAGCCCCCGCGGCACCATGATGAGACGCAAACTTAAGAAGAAGGACTATAAGAGCTCAAGTACGTTTGACACCATCATGGAGATGTTTGCATGTCCTGTATGAGTTGCTTTTCATATGAAAGTGAATGGGGTCTATCACACAATTTGACAGTCCCCATTCACGACAGGATATTGTTTTATGAAGAGTCATATTACAAACGGTTTGAAACCACGATACGAGGATGATCGTTGTATAAATGATGTTTTAAAGGTCCACTGTGTAGATTTTTAGCAGCAACTAGCGGTGAGATTGTAAATTGCAACCAATGGCTCAGTCCACAGCTCACCCCTCCCTTTCGAAACGCATAGAGAAGCTACTGAGACAACTTAGGGACAAAACGCACTCTGTAGAGCTGTTTGTCCATTTAGGGCTAAAGTAGAGACATGACAGGGACTTCCATGGAAAGGGACGGCGGTGTATGTACATAAAAACGGCTCATTTTAATTGTGCGTTCACACCAGGCGCGAATAAAGCGTTAAGCGCGCTTATTGCTTATATTTATATTGAGACTACAAATTTAGCGTATTTGGTGCGTGTCCACTGTGAGAGACATAATCCGAAAAATATTCAGAAATCACAATGTATGATTTTTTGTAACTGTTTATTTGTATGATACAGCTGCAAATAAGTATTTGAACACCTGTCTATCACTAGAATTCTGACCCTCAAAGACCTGTTAGACTGCCTTTAAAGTGTCCACCTCCACTCCATTTATTATCTTAAATTAGATGCACCTGTTTGAGGTCGTTAGCTGCATAAAGACACCTGTCCACCCCATACAATCAGTAAGAATCCAAATACTAACATGGCCAAGACCAAAGAGCTGTCTAAAATTGTACACCTTCACAAGGCTGGAAAGGGCTACGGGGCAAGCTTGGTGAAAAAAGGTCCAATATTGAAGTAATAATTAGAAAATGGAAGAAGCTAAACATGACGGTCAATCTCCCTCGGACTGGGGCTCCGTGCAAGATCTCACTTCATGGGGTCTCAATGATCCTAAGAAAGGTGAGAAATCAGCCCAGAACTACACGGGAGGAGCTGGTCAATGACCTGAAAAGAGCTGGGACCACCGTTTGCAAGGTTACTGTTGGTAATACACTTAGACGTCATGGTTTGAAATCATGCACAGCGCGGAAGGTTCCCCTGCTTAAACCAGCACATGTCCAGGCCCGTCTTAAGTTTGCCAATGACCATTTGGATGATCCAGAGGAGTCATGGGAGAAAGTCATGTGGTCAGATGAGACCAAAATAGAACTTTTTAGTCATAATTCCACTAAACGTGTTTGGAGGAAGGAGAATGATGAGTACCATCCCAAGAACACCATCCCTACTGTGAAGCATGAGGGTGGTAGCATCATTGGGGGTGTTTTTCTGCACATGGGACAGGGCGACTGCACTGTATTAAGGAGAGGATGAACGGTGCCATGTATTGGGAGATTTTGGGGAACAACCTCCTTCCCTCAGTTAGAGCATTGTAGATTAGTCGAGGCTGGGTCTTCCAACATGACAATGACCCGAAGCACACAGCCAGGATAACCAAGGAGGGGCTCTGTAAGAAGCATATCAAGGTTCTGGCGTGGCCTAGCCAGTCTCCAGACCTAAACCCCCAATAGAGAATCTTTGGAGGGAGCTCAAACTCCGTGTTTCTCAGCGACAGACCAGAAACCTGACTGATCTAGAGAAGATCTGTGTGGAGGAGTGGGCCAAAATCCCTCCTGCAGTGTGTGCAAACCTGGTGAAAAACTACAGGAAACGTTTGAACTCTGTAATTGCAAAGGCTACAAAGGCTACTGTTCTCATGTGTTCAATGCTTATTTGCAGCTGTATCATACAAATTAATAGTTAAAAAATCATATTTTTTTAGATTATGTCTCTCACAGTGGACATGCCGATGACAATTTCAGACCCCTCCATGATTTCTAAGTGGGAGAACTTGCAAAATAGCAGCGTGTTCAAGTACTTATTTTCCTCACTGTATATTATATTGGCTTTCTGTCAAGAGATAAGTTACACAACGCACCTTTAATTGATAATATGAAATATTTTGCGGTAAACTTTCCCTTTAAAAGTAGTCTACCTGTGGTTTTCGCGCAGTTCTACTTATTCATTTTTTATAATCTGTCTTTTTATCAGAATGGCTGAAGGCAACAGAAAAGGCTTGGGTATTGATTTCCTGTAAAATTTATCAAAATGAATCAGAACCTCCATGCAGGCTTATATTTTGTGTCTGCCTCTTCCTTTCTTGCAACACAAAAGGTTCAAAGTGCCACCTACAGCATTCAGAAATGAACCTTTGTAAATGTCACATTATGTTAAACGCATGCAAGTTTGCATGCAAGGGCGTTAGTAAAGCCATTTTGAGCATCGACGCACCAACATAAAACCAAAACAGTCCGTTTGTATGATGGAAAGGCCGTACATCTGTAATTATCCATTTATAAATTTCGACCTCCTGCACATTGTTCACACCCCCCATTTTTTGGCTGTATAGGTGAAGGTTATGAATTTGAATGAGATCACAGAGCAGGATAACACTTACCTGGATAGAACAAGTTCAGCGTTCTCTGCTCCTATCTGAAGCCGCCAAGCGAAAGAGGGAAATTACACCTCTGGCTACCCAGTAATTAGATCCTGAGAGATATTTCATATCCTTCAGCTAAGCCGCGTCACTGGCGCTCGTCTCCTCCTCCGCCGCTGATAATTACCCAACCACACTTTCATATCGTGTGAAGGTAGTGGGCTTTATCTTCTGGTACTTGGAACAGGACCGATAAACAAACACTGGGACTTGAGAAATAGTTAATCAGCTGCCCACATCACTGGCTGCGTTCGCAATAACTTTCTTATTGTGCTGAAAAGTTAGTTTTTTCTTAGTTTTGTTTGTCGCAGTTGGTGTGTGGGGCTGTTTGCTATGGCTGTTAGATTGTGTTGATATATGATCAGGCGGTGGTTCGGACACCAGCTGTGGATGAACCGGCTTTTTAATTGCAGTGAAAGTGAATTTTGTGGCTGACGCAGGATGAGGGCGTTGTGCTGATATCATCAGTCTTCGTAGGTTCGGTCCAATGAAAAGTATTCTGCACTTTTTACATTTATATTCGTGCATTTGTCTGATGGTTTTATCCAAAGTGACTTATTGCAAAGATATTGGAACAAGATTGAGCACTCCTATTACAGTACTATGAATATGGGACAATGCAATGCGCAATATGGCCGCTCTGGGGACAAAGTCCCGCCTTCCTCTTAAAAAACCAATCATGAATCGACAAAGGCTGGTGATTTTCTGGGGGAGGGGCTACATACCGTTACGTGAGGCGCTTGCCAACCTGGGCTCATACGCACAACCGGCGCAACGTCATAGAATGTCTCTGAACAGGTTCACGCCCACTTTTGGGGGAAATCAGACTAGACCTTCCATTGGCTTCCATTCAAAATAGCGGAACAAAGCAACCTTCGTGCACAGCCGGCGGGCGTGGGTAACTTGTGAGGTCGCTCGGATTGAACATGTTGAGTGGTTGTCTGTCCACCCTGCCTGCCGTGGAGTGCGAGGGATGCATTGGCATATTTAGTTTGGTCAATGTGGAAGCATGTCTCTTTCATTCTCCCAGCGTCAAATTTGTGTAACAACGCTCCCTATTGGCCAGAGGTGTCTTACCCGGACATTTACTCGTATCTCATCGAGTCAACAGGGAAGCAAGTGAATGATTTTACTTCATATTTGACAGTAACTTCGTATTTATTTATTATGTCTTTATATATAGAGTAATGAGTGCACTTTTCCGTCCAGTCATACAACTAACTGGCTTAGCGATATTTCCAGCAATCACTGGATGGCGTTGTTACACAAAATTTGACGCTGTGAGAATGAAAGGGACATGTTTTTATATTGACCAAATTAAATGTGTTAATGTATCTTTCGGGGTCTATGGCAGGCAGGATGGACAGATAAATACTCAACATGTTTAATCTGAGTGATTTCATAAGTTATTTACGCCTGCCGGCTGTGTAAAAACGTTGCTTTGTTCCGCTATTTTGAATGGAAGCCAATGGAAGGTCTGCTTTTTTATCCCCCAAAAAGGGGCGGTGACGAAATTTACAGTTCCCGGATGTTCCGGTAGTCCGTATGTGCAGTAGCTGAAACGGCCCCAAAAAAGGTGTTTTAGCGCAATTTGGGTTTAATGCTACGTACACACCAAACGCGGGGCATCACGTTACTCGCTCTAGATTACTCGCGGGATTTAATTTTTCACTTGAATTTAATATTTTCAACTTGGGCGAAAACTCGTTTGAGACGATAAGCGCGTGTTTTTGCTGCAAACGCGCCACCCATATCGTGTCATTCGCATCGGCCCACGCGAGGACGTGTCTGATTGCATCTTTGCATTGACTTTGTATGTAATCTACTCGCGCAAATCGTTGAACTCGCGTCTGGTGTGAACCCACACTAAGAAACAGAAGTTATGGTACAATTGATGTTACGTTTAATTGTTGGTCAGAAATGTGTTCTTGTTATTTTAACACACAATTTTAGAAATCTGTGTTTCCCTATTCAAGTGGATAGGACTTTAGTCTTGCATAAATTAAATAACATTGCATTGCAAACATGGCCGCCTAGTGTCGTAACTTCCATAAAGGGACTTTGCTTTTAATCATCATGTAAACTTTGGGATTCGAACCCATGACCTTTTTCATGATTGGGCCATATGTTACTTATTTTTTCAACATCATTTCTAAAAAATGCTGTTTTTTTCAACCCAGTGTTGGGTCAAAAAGGGATGATGTTTATATTTGACCCGACAATGGCTTAAAACAACCCAGCATTTTGGGTTGAAATAATGCTGGGTCCCCTGCCGTCCACAGTTTCTGTTGTTGCAAATATACAAAAACAAAATATGAAACATTTCATCTAGTACACAAATGCATGTTCACTTTCACGCTCTGAACGTGAGCACGACCCCTCATACACACTGTTTGTTTATAAAAAAGATTTTTGTAATGGCTCTGCTCTAGCTGTATCAAGTCTTTTTTCAGCTTTGAATTTAATGTAACAAATGAAACATGTCCTAATTAATAACACAAGTTAAAATACCAGAGTAAATTATTTTATAAAAGCCAGTATTCTTCAGTTCTTCTCAAACAGACCCATATGGGATTTTTTTTTTTTCAAATATAATTTTAAATGAAAACCTAAATTTTTCATGTTTAAGTGCTATAATTGGGTCCCCAGTGCTTGTATCAACCTATAAAATGTAAAAAAGATCAACCCAGTAACTTAGTTTTGGTAAACCATTTTCTGCAAGCATGTTAAAAAGAGGTCATTGAAATTTGCCTCCCCTTGTGATGTCAGAAGGGGATAATACTGCCCCCTAATCTGCACCATCCAACCACGACACTGCCATTTATTGCAGAGATCAACTCATTTGCATTTCATTTTTGCTCACACCTACAAAGTGTCAATTTTAACATGTTATAATAAATTATCTATATGGTATTTTGAGCTAGAACTTCACATAAAGACTCTGGGGACACCAAAAATTTATTTGACATCTTTAAAAAGTCTTGTGAAATGTCCCCTTTAAAATATACAAAAAATATCAAAAAATATATGTGCTGAAATATATTTTTGAAATATGTTTACAATTTTGGCCATTTTTGTATATTTTAAAATCTAATTTAAAAATATATATCTTTTAAAGCATTTATAGTCACATTGCATTGGAAGAAAAACTTTGTATGTTACAAACCTGTAAACATACATAACAAGTTTATAAAGGTTAAAATTAAATATATTGTCAACTGCAAAAATATACTTATAATTTATATTTTATACATACGTATACATTTAATACAAACTTAAATAATTTGGCCCAGGAAAAATATATTTTTGCCTTATGGGTTGTAAAATTAGAAATGTATGTGTTGCCCCTAAAATACATTTTGAAATATATTCTCATACATGTAGGTTAAAACTAAATATATTTTTCAAATTCAAATGTATATTTTATTAAGCTTTAATTTTTCTAAACAATATATTTAGCACATATTAAAAAATATTTTTGGCTAGAGAAATGTATTTTTTTACGTATGGAGGGACAGGAACTTTTCCATTAATGAGGTCTATAATACCTGGAGAGAGCGATTTGCATAATGCCGTCGTGTGCTTCACAGATGATCAGATTCAGCACTGGACTTCATTTTTAGGGCCAATTACATGAGCCGCAAAATGAGGTCCAGAGAAAGCTGATGAACGACACCCCATCTTGTGCATTATTAAAAAGCTTTTAACAGTTTGACGCAATTCTTTTAAATAGAGGCGTATCTCATGTTGTTTGATGTTATAAAATCTTTTACATTAGTTTGCTAAAAGATTTCAATTTAACAGACTACACAGCAACCTTCATTGAAGAATTTAAGTTATCATTGGCTAATTTGGTTCACTACATTCATTGCCGCACCAAATGAACTCATTTTACAACGGGTGACTTTGGCGGTCAAATAAGAGATTTGTTCTGACAAGCTACATTGAGAAAAGAAATAAGATGCATCCACTGCATGCATTACTGCTGAATCATCAATTCCAGCCTTCGCATGGCAGACATTTCCTTGAATAAAAAATAACGTCTGTTTGTTAAAAATCCCTCCTGAGATCATCACTGTCGTAGACTTGCGTAGGCTGAATAAGCAGAAACTATTCAACATATTTGAAAGAAAGAGAGAGAGTAATGGGCAATAGCTGCAAGTACAGAAAAATGCTACTAGAGATACATACTGCAAAGTCACCCATCAGACATCAATGACACGTCTGAATGTGATGTCGACCCATCAGGACACATTGAGAGATAATACAGAAGGTCACAAAACTGCTGTCAGATCAAACACAGATTCAATGAAGCGGCGAAGGCGAATCTGTCTTGTCAACACATCCCATAAACAGACACACATTCTTGCACATTTCCATTCTTCCTCTGTCTCCTGCCGGGAATACTCTTAAAAGCCTTCACCGATGTCTTTTCTAAACCTTGTTTACCCTTGTTGAAGCTAGTGTCATGCTAATTTTAACATTTTCCCCTCTGTGCCTCTGTGGTCTGGAACAAACCGGTCTGCGTTTAATGTACTGTGACCGAACTAGCGCTGCGCCGTGAGAATATTAGCATAATTTAATTGTTTGCTAATGCCCACGGTCCTCATTTACGATGTCCATGCTGTCATCACTTGAGGTGCTAAATGCGTTCTGCTAGAGAGAAATGTAATTACATTAAAGGACAGAATTGAGACGCACGTATGTGAATCCAAACGCTTTTAGCTACGAAAATACATTTTGTATTAGGATTATTAGGAGCACCTGTTCAATTTCTCATTAATGCAATTATCTAATCAACCAATCACATGGCACTTGTTTCAATGCATTTAGGGGTGTGGTCCTGGTCAAGACAATCTCCTGAACTCCAAACTGAATGTCAGAATGGGAAAGAAAGGTGATTTCTGAAATTTTGAGCGTGGCATGGTTGTTGGTGACAGACCGGTCTGAGTATTTCACAATCTGCTCAGTTACTGGGATTTTCACGTACAACCATTTCTAGGGTTTACAAAGAATGGTGTGAAAAGGGAAAAACATCCAGTATGCGTCAGTCCTGTGATCGAAAATGCCTTGTTGATGCTAGAGGTCAGAGGAGAATGGACCGACTGATTTAAGCTGATAGAAGAGCAACTTTGACTGAAATAACCACTCGTTACAACCGAGGTATGCAGCAAAGCATTTGTGAAGCCACAACACGCACAACCTTGACGCGGATGGGCTAAAACAGCAGAAGACCCCACCAGGTACCACTCATCTTCACTACAAATAGGAAAAAGGGGCTACAATTTGCTCAAGCTCACCAAAATTGGACAGTTGAAGACTGGAAAAATGTTGCCTGGTCTGATGAGTCTCGATTTCTGTTGAGACATTCAGATGGAAGAGTCAGAATTTGGTTTAAACAGAATGAGAACATGGATCCATCATGCCTTCTTACCACTGTGCAGGCTAGTGGTGGTGGTGTAATGGTGTGGGGGATGTTTTCTTGGCACACTTTAGGCCCCTTAGTGCCAATTAGGCATCGTTTAAATGCCACGGCCTACCTGAGCATTGTTTCTGACCATTTCCATCCCTTTATGACCACCACGTACCCTTCCTCTGATGGCTACTTCCAGCAGGATAATGCACCATGTCACAAAGCTCGAAACATTTCAAATTAGTTTCTTGAACATGACGATGAGTTCATTGTACTAAAATGGCCCCCACAGTCACCAGATCTCAACCCAATAGAGCGTCTTTGGGATGTGGTGGAACGGGAGCTTCGTGCCCTGGATGTGCATCCCACAAATCTCCATCAACTGCAAGATGCTATCCTATCAATATGGGCCAACATTTCTAAAGAATGCTTTCAGCGAAAGGGGGTCAAACACAGTATTAGTATAATGTTCCTGATAATCCTTTAGGTGAGTGTATTTTCAAATTGCTAAATGCGTTCTGCTAGAAAGAAAAGTAATTACATTAAAGGACAGAATTGAGACACATGTATGTAAATGCAAACGCTTTTATATCTACGAAAATACATTTTGTGTATTGTTGCATTCTCAGCATTGCCACTAGGGGAGCTATAGTTTGTGATTGCATCACCGAATGCTTGCAATGCGTTGGCCTGGCATTTACATTTGCGCTTGCGTCCTTGACTAAAGTATTTGTCTAAAAGTACCAAATAACTTTTGCAATGCACGGATCAAGATGATTCACATCTGTAAAGTTCAATGCATGTGCGAATCTTAACTTGGATCAAAAAACTGCCT
The DNA here is from genome assembly GCF_027580225.2 of Misgurnus anguillicaudatus. Classification (NCBI taxonomy): domain Eukaryota; kingdom Metazoa; phylum Chordata; class Actinopteri; order Cypriniformes; family Cobitidae; genus Misgurnus; species Misgurnus anguillicaudatus. The sequence goes on from NC_073337.2 coordinate 26,313,451, forward strand.
TTCGGTCTGTGCTGAAGATTCTGACTCATTCTAAGATCTACAGCTTACTCATAGGACTGTGGGTTGCAGAAATGAACATTTCTTTTAAGAGTTAGTCAGTTGACTGGCAAAGATTTACCGAACATGACCCCTCGGGTGCTACTGTGTATATCAGAGCCTTTGAAGTCAACCAGAAATGGAGACTCCACTTAACCAAGACTGAGCCGCGACCCTAAAGCATAAAAGCCATTTCGAGTTATTTCATAGTCTGCAGCCCCCAGACAGTGCAGGCCATTTGCGGGAAAACAAACAAGTCTGTATCATTTTCCGTGCTACGGATGCAAGAAGTCCCAAACTGATGTTGATCGATGGGTCCTGCCGAACTGTCCCTGAAACGTTTCCGCATCCTTCTGGCACACAAAGAGACGTCCTATCCTCCTCTGCGTCACGTTAAACTCCCTTTCTCATCCTTCATTTCCAATAAAAATGGAAAGGTCACCGCATTTAAAACAATAAAGGTGTCTGGTGCGGTAAATCTAGCCCGTGAGCAGAGCCATCAATCTCAGACTGATGCACTCCGAAGTCACAGTACAGCGGTCCTGAGAGAATAAGGGAATGCGTCGTGTCTGGTTTGGTTGGGAAAATGTGCAAGATTCAGTTCCACCAGCAAAGTCCTATTCACCTTAGCCATTGTGTTGGTGTGAATAACTTTAAAGCACTCGATTTGGTGCCAAGTAGCCTGCAAGCCTATTTTATCAAACTTTTATCTAAAGTGATTTACTGTGCATTTAGTATGAGTGTTCACTGGGATCGAACCCATTACCTTTGTCGTTCCAGGCAATACTCTACCCATGAGCCACAGAAACACTTACTTTATATAAGACTTTACATGCAATCTTAATAAAAATGTATATTTTGCATATCCAGAACATGATTTGGTAGACGACTCCGGGCCAGATCTGCACCGGAGCTGCGACTTCGACTCGGATCTGGCCCGGAGTCGGCAGATCTGTTGTCTATGGTTATAGCGTAATATATATATTTAAACAGGCATTCCAGGCAGGCACTTATTTTGTGTCCATAGGGGGTTTTATGTAACATACTGCTGGAAAACAATCTTGTATGTGCTTGGAGAGGAAGAGAGTACACATCTCAGTGTTGTTTGCTTTCTGATGTTTGTTGTATGGTGGATCAAGCGTGGTCAGAGTTTGACAAGCGCTTATGTGTTTGATTACGTTTTCACTTGTTTTGTTGGAGGTGTACACAACACACAGATTTAACTTGCCCACATTTCTGGGCAACCACTTCTATCACTTTTTGTCACCCGGTTCTCCGGTTTTACAATTGAGATGCTTACCATGTGACTTTATAGAGATAGACAATTGTAAATGAAGTGCGGCGGGGTGTATAAATCAGATTGGTTATGTGGCTTTTTCTTCCTGAATGAAACCGTTTCAATCACTGCAGTGCAAACAGTTGGGTACAGTGGTCTCAAAAAGTATATGGGCCTTTTCTCCGAATCTGTGCCATTTGCATGTTGTAATTTTTTTAACACACATTTTACCTCTTCAAAATGATTATTGGTCAATCTCAGGTAACTTATTTATTTTTTCTTAATGGAGAATGGAGGCATTTTGGTAACAGTACTGAAAGTAACAGTACTGAGATTTTTGCATTAATTTAGCAAATACATGAAATATAGCTGCATTAAATATGTTCTAATAGCATGAAGACACTGAGCAAATTCTACCAATTTTTATATTTTTATATTTTTATATAATAACATCAAAAAGTTATAAAGGTTAACGGACTGAACATTAGGATTGACATTCACAGTTATAGCATCAATATCATAAAATATACAGAAAAGAAAATTAGAAAAAAAGTAACTTTTAATCTTCACATGGCCTTCAGAAGATCCAGGTGATGTAACTTAAGGACTATTCCTGGAATATTTCTATATTTTCAGAGGGCAGAACGGCAGGACTGAGTGAAATCCTGGGGACATGACTAAAATGTGAATTTAATAATATGACTTTTTCAATGGTAAAAATATTTTAAGCAAAGATGGGATATAGACCCACACAAAAATACAAACAAATGAAGATATCTAAAGAATTTTATGCTTTATATTTAAAGGGGACATATCATGAAAATCATACTTTTTCCATGTTTAACATCTCGACGAGCACTAATTCGTGGGCGGGTTGAAGTTAGTTTTTTTTAACGCTGCTAACACTATATAGCCTACTGTCTACAAACATTAATAGTATTAACATTACTATACATCGTTTAAAAGGTCTATGAGTTAAGCATCAGTGTATGGTCTCTGTTTTGAGATACAGATGCTCTAGCATCATAAATATAGTATGTTGTGACAGAAGTCTAGATGACAACATGCAAAATATAAACGGGACTTCTTACCTTTGTGTTGATATAACGATCGCGAATTGAATCCAGTCTGTTTCAGGTGTGTGAATAACCCATAAAAACTCAATAAAGTACATCCAATGACCATTTTTGTCCACAAATGCATATAATCCATGAAATATAGATAAGTATTCTGTTGTTTACATCAGATTTCACATGAACATCTTGTAATAGAATATAAAATACAATCTGAAGACTATTTACACCGTAACACTGTATGTGAGATTACACTTTAGGTTCTTGTAAACACGTAAACCCGCGTTCAAACTTTGTTTTTAAAAGTAGGCGGGAATATAATACATAATATCCAAACAGTGCTGTAAAAAATCGTGATGTCATTTGACTCGCTCGTTCATCCAATGACTTCAGGAAAATATTGATAGACAGAACGTGTAGTCAATTAGATAACAAATCCAAAGATCTTTATTTCCTGGTGTGGAAACTGCATTTTATATGCTAACATAAGGATAAATAATAATAAAAACAAAGGTTGTATGCATGTAAACAAAGACTTTTATTTTGGGGCTGACTGGCACTTAGAAAAGGCACTAGTCTTATAAAAACATTTTTGGGCCTATTGACCTCAAACGTGTAACATAACTTCTGTAGACTTGCAGCTTTGGGATCATTGCATTTCTAGGTTTCACACACATATTTATCATTAAGTTTTTTAGTAATAAAAAGGATGTTATTCTTCAGCCTCTCTAACTTTTTTAATTTTTAACTTAAAATAATGGAAAATGAACCTCAAAGTGTCTTCTCTCTAATGATACCATAGTTGCTTATACTCTAAATGGTTTAGTAAAAACAACCCTTTTAGTGAAAGTAGGTCTTTTCATGGTTTGGGCTAGAGTGGGGGTGCTTTTCAAGAGGTTAAATGCTATAATTGGGTCTTTTATCAACCTAGAAAATGTGAAAAAGATCAACCCAGTAACTTGGTTTTATTAAACCAAGCATGTGAAAAAAATAGGTAATTAAAATGTGGTTCCCTTTGTGATGTCAGAAGGGGATCTTATTATAATAATACCACTCCTTAATCTGCACTATCCAACCACGGCACTGACAATTAGTGCAGAGAGAAAGAGAAAATAGTTGACAGCAAGTTTCAATTTCAACAAACATTATGGTGATCAGTGTTTGCATTTCATCAGCGCATTTGCATTTTTAAGGACACACCCAAAAATGGCACATTTTTGCTCACACCTATAATGTTATAATTTTAACATGCTATAATAAATTATCTATATGGTATTTTGAGCTAAAACTTTACATATGTACTCTGGGGACACAAAAGATTTGACATCTTAAAAAAGTGTGATATGTCCTCTTTAAAGGAAAAGTATAGAGATAATAAGGAGGGTAGAATAAAAAAGCTATTTTTTGTGCTCTATGTAGTTTTTATGAATGTCTTATAGTTTGCATTTGGTGTTAGATTGACATGCAGGAAACTTTGCTTAATAATAAAATGTATTTTAGTGTTTTTTTTTTTTGCATTTTTATAAATATAATGTGTATATATGTATGATTCGGTTGGTTGTAAAATAATTCCTAAAGGCTGTATTGTCTTAAACAAAGTACACTAGCGTTTTTTTTTTTTGGGGGGGGGCAAAGATACTAGCACACACGCTGAATACTTATCAGCAATGACAGCGCAAATCTACATCAGCTGTGTCTAGTCTGAAAAGCTGCGTGTGCATTGAGATGAACACAAAACCATACATTTGTTGTTGAACACAAAAAGAGATCTTTTCTTTCACTGCATGCTTTCATTATATGGAAAACAAGCAGCTTGCCCATCACTCAGAAAAATCTCATTTTGTGTATCACAGAGGACAAAATCAAAGTGTTTTCATTGCTTTACGAGAGCTTTAAACATCTCAAGGGTTTTCTCAAGAGAAATCTGGACATTGTTTTGTTTGCCTTTAATCTTTTATTGTAAAAAAATGTTTATTTGATCTCTGTTTTTTCTCTCATAGTGTCTTTGGCATCAAGTACCGTAGGTCTGGCGGGTCAGGTAGTCCACACGGAAACAACAGAGGTGACCCTCATCAGTGACCCCATCATGGGTTTCGGTATTCAGCTCCAGGGAGGAGTCTTCGCTACGGAAACCCTGTCCTCCCCTCCGCTTATTGCTTACATAGATCCCGACAGCCCGGCAGAGCGGTAAGATCCCTCATTACCATTAATATTAACCTTCACTGCCTAGTTAAAACTCTGGGATTTAGTATTCCACGCGCCTTTCCGACGGCTTAATTGTTTGCGTTATCAGAGAAGTGTGAACTTCCCTTTGGGAATCTTTAATATTTAATCTCGAGTTTAATTTTGATTATCTCCACAGATCCCGAATCCCATTACACCGGTTCTCTCCGCACACAGATTTCCCGGTGATGTAATGCAGTGTTCGCACATGATGTATAGCCGGTTTGTTTCGGTTCTACGTGTGCTTTGATCGACTGCGTCGTTACGTGACAGAACGCTGCACTTAAGTGTAATTACGTGCACGTCGTCGCCGCAGCTGAAGGAACTTGCCCGTCGGATGAGAAGATTTAGGTCGCAATTTCGCTGTAATTACTGACCTGAGCAACCTGACTCGTAGCTGCCAGCTGAAGTTATAATTGCAGTTATGGACGTAAACCTTTAATGTCGGTGATTTGATGCCTTGTGGTCTTGCGAGAAGACAATCCTGCCAAAATAACCAGTTGGAGGCAGAATGAATTTCAATGTTTTTGCTGGTTTGGCGTTGGTGGACCTGAATAGCAATTAGAGCCGTGTTGATACAATCATATATAATGTATTGCTTTTCTTTTTCTTGTTTAATGTTGTGACGTATTGAATCGTGACATGCATCCCATACATCCCATGTTTTGAAAGGATACGGCATATGCCGGTAAACAGCTACGATTGATGTTTTAGGTATGGAAATCATCAAGTACAGTGTACAATTTTTGGTTTGCTCATGGCCTGTTTGGGCATTCAGTTGATGTTTTGTTCTCTCTGCTGTTGAAAAACTTTGCGCTTTATCTCTGACCTTGAGGCTGAAGCTAAGTGAGCGTTTGTACCTTTGGCTAAAATGTCACATTCACTCACTGATGTTTGTTCATTGGTGCCATCTGGCTGATACAGCTGTCTGTCTGGCTCCACATGACAAACGCGTCATCATCTGAGACAACGTAGTAATGAAACGCGGTCTATTGAGCAGTTTGTCCATTTAGGGCTACCATAGAAATATGACAACCCGCGAATGGTGACTTTCATGTAAAGGGACCTGTTTAGGTAATACAATCAATACAGTTCATTATGTAAGGTCTTTATACACCACTGATAACTGATAATATACACTCACCTAAAGGATTATTAGGAACACCATACTAATACTGTGTTTGACCCCGTTTCGCCTTCAGAGCTGCCTTAATTCTATGTGGCATTGATTCAACATGGTACTGAAAGCATTCTTTAGAAATGTTGGCCCATATTGATAGGATATCATTTAGCAGTTGATGAAGATTTGTGGGATGCACATCCAGGGCACGACCACCACATCCCAAAGATGCTCTATTGGGTTGAGATCTGGTGACTGTGGGGGCCATTTTAGTACTCGTTGTCATGTCCAAGAAACTAATTTGAAATGATTCGAGCTTTGTGACATGATGCATTATCCTGCTTGAAGTAGCCATCAGAGGATGAGTACATGGTGGTCATAAAAGGATGGACATGGTCAGAAACAATGCTCAGGTAGGCCGGGGCATTTAAATGATGCCCAATTGGCACTAAGGGGTCTAAAGTGTGCCAAGAAAACATCCTTCACACCATTACACCACCACCACCAGCCTACACAGTAGTAACAAGGCATGATGGATCCATGTTCTCATTCTGTTTACGCCAAATTCTGTCTCAACAGAAATTGAGACTCATCAGACCAGGCAACATTTTTCCAGCCTTCAACTGTCCAATTTTGGTGAACTTGTGCAAATAGTAGCCTCTTTTTCCTATTTGTAGTGGCGATGAGTTGGTCCCGGTGGGGTCTTCCGCTGTTGTAGCCCATCCCCCTCAAGGTTGTGCGTGTTGTAGCTTCACAAATGCTTTGCTGCATACCTCAGTTGTAACGAGTGGTTATTTCACTCAAAGTTGCTCTTCTTGAATCAGTCGGCCCATTCTCCTCTGACCTCTACCATCAACAAGGCATCTTCGCCCACAGGACTCTTGCATACTGGATGTTTTCCCCTTTTCACACCATTCTTTGTAAACCCTAGAAATGGTTGTGCCTGAAAATCCCAGTAACAGATTGTGAAATACTCAGACCGGCCCATCTGGCACCAACAACCATGCCACGCTCAAAATTGCTTAAATCACTGTTCTTTCCCATTCTGACATCCAGTTTGGAATTCAGGAGATTGTCTTGACCAAGACCACACCCCTAAATGCATTGAATTTACTGCCATGTGATTGGTTGATTAGATAATTACATTAATGAGAAATTGAACAGGTGTTCGTAATAATCCTTTAGGTGAGTGTATTGATGAGCAATAGTTAAATTGTCTCTTTAAACACTTCTAATGCTATTCTCTGGGTCATTATAATACAAATTTTGTTTGTGCTATTCTTGCACAGGTGTGGCACCCTGCAGATCGGCGATCGCATCCTGTCAATAAACGGCATCCCCACTGAGGACAGCACACTTGAGGAGACCAATCAGCTGCTGAGGGACTCCAGCATCACCAGCAGAGTCACACTGGAGATCGAGTTTGACGTAGCAGGTAAGCAAAGGACCAATATATAATTTCTGAACCTGTTCGGGGATGAATGGTCCATCTGGACTGCTCCTGTTTTTGTCCTAGTTGTTTGTTTTAAAAAGTTGCCCCATAATTCTGAGTGCCCGGCCATCTGGCGCACGTTTGATGTGTGAAAATGATTAGAACCACAAGACAAGCGCGTGTGATATAAAGGCTAGTGTTTCCAAACAGATATCTACATGAAAAATAGAGGCTCAACGTGGTGTTATATAACAAAAACCGGGAGCATATTTTCTGTCATGCTGTGCGTAGCAGTGTAATAACGCGGTAGATCAAGAGTCACTTGTCCTTGTCAGCAAGTGTTTGTGTGTTATTTAATTTGGTTTGATATTTAGTTCATTTCATTTAACTTGTCGGAAATCTTTTAATCTTCAAAGTGAAATTATTTAGGGTTTCTAAAGAACCATGTGGTGTGCTCACAAAATTGAGAAGCACTTTCTTGATGGCAAGATCCCTGCTGAAAAAACAGCATACCAGCAAGACCAGCATATGTTGTGTTTTGGTGCTTGTTTTCTGTTGACCACCAGTTAAACCAGCACCCACACCAGCTAAACCAGCACCAAACCAGCACCAGCTTCAAATGCTGGTAATACCAGCAAGACCAGCATATGTTGTGTTTTGGTGCTTGTTTTCTGTTGACCACCAGCTAAACCAGCACCAAACCAGCACCAGCTTCAAATGCTGGTAATACCAACAAGAACAGCATATCATGTGTTTTGGTGCTGGTTTTCTGGTGACCACCAGCTAAACCAGTACCAAACCAGCAACAGCTTCAAATGCTGGTTATACCAGCAAGTCCAGCATATGTTGTGTTTTGGTGCTTGTTTTCTGTTGACCACCAGCTAAACCAGTATCAAACCAGCAACAGCACCCACACCAGCTAAACCAGCACCAGCTTCAAATGCTGGTAATACCAGCAAGACCAGCATATGTTGTGTTTTGGTGCTGGTTTTCTGGTGACTTTTAGCTAAACCAGTATCAAACCAGCACCCACACCAGCTAAACCAGCACCAGCTTCAAATGCTGGTAATACCAGCAAGACCAGCATATGTTGTGTTTTGGTGCTGGTTTTCTGGTGACTTTTAGCTAAACCAGTATCAAACCAGCACCCACACCAGCTAAACCAGCACCAGCTTCAAATGCTGGTAATACCAGCAAGACCAGCATATGTTGTGTTTTGGTGCTTGTTTTCTGTTGACCACCAGCTAAACCAGCACCAATCCAGCACCCACACCAGCTAAACCAGCACCAAACCAGCACCAGCTTCAAATGCTGGTTATACCAGCAAGAACAGCATATGTTGTGTTTTGGTGCTTGTTTTCTGTTGACCACCAGCTAAACCAGCACCCACACCAGCTAAACCAGCTAAACCAGCACCAGTTTCAAATGCTGGTAATACCAGCAAGACCAGCATATGTTGTGTTTTGGTGCTGGTTTTCTGGTGACTTTTAGCTAAACCAGTATCAAACCGGCACCCACAACCAGCTAAACCAGCACCAGCTTCAAATGCTGGTAATACCAGCAAGACCAGCATATGTTGTGTTTTGGTGCTGGTATGCTGGTGACCACCAGCAAAACTTGCAAAAAAAACAACATGGAAGTTATGCTGGTCTATACTGTTTTTTCAGCAGGGATGTTATCTGATTGGTTGATTTTTTCAACATCCTACACTTTCGGAAAAAAGTACAAATGTTGTCACTGGGGGACAGTACCTTTAAAAGGTCCTATAATGTACCATTTTGGTACAGATATGTACCTTTGAGGAACCAGTATGTATCTGTTAGGTACCAATCCCTCACGGAAATTACTACAATTAAATCCAAAACACAATGGCTACTGTAGTAAAACCAAATCAATACACCAAAAAAACATGGTTACTACAATGAATTGTGTGGATTGTGTTCAGTATAGGACGATGTCCATAAACAGCACACAAAAAATATTTTCTACATGTCATTAGGTTTAAATGACCATCGAGTTTTTGGCCAGACTAATATGCCATATGGACCAGACCTTGTGTTTTATTAGGTCTGGCTATTCAAAACTGCTTTATGGTGTTGTCTGTATACCCAATGAATGTAAGTGCGTCACCATAATGTTTACTTTCAAACAAATTCTTTGGGAACAGATCAGCAGTGCTGTGTTTTTGCACTTAGTGCATTCGTCATCTCTTAGACCAGGTGGTTGTTTTGTGAGACTTTTTGTTGGTTTGGAGAAAATGAGCTCACTTGAATGATTGGATGATCGTTCCAAGAGCAGTGGCCTTTATATGTAATTGCTGGTCACTGGAGTGCGGTACATTTTCTTTGTTTGGACAGGTTTGGCACCACTTTCAATCTTTCGCACCTGAATCGCTGCCCAGAAGAGAGGGATGTTTCTCTATAGAAAGCCTGAGCTTTTGTGACTGATCTTTATCTGATTAAAAGGACTTGGCTATTGCTTCCTGAATTTTAACAATTACCAAGTACCTTTACCTAGGGTTTGTTTGGTATTGAATCTCCCTGATGTATAAGTCCTGGGTTTTTGTAAAACTAAGAAATGTTGCAGGATGGGCTTGTATTTGATACCCTCGAACCTCTTTGTTCCCTTTTGTCTTATTCAGAATCAGTCATACCAAGCAGTGGAACCTTCCATGTGAAGCTACCAAAGAAGCCAGGTGTGGAGCTGGGCATCACCATCAGCTGTAAGTATCTGTAACCTCTTCGGGTTGTAACATTTTCTTTGTAGTCGTGTTGGTGGTTCCTGTAGCTCAAATGGTATAGCATGCTAATTAAAAATGCTTACTTGAACTATAAGTTGCTTTGGACAGAAACATCTGTTGATCGTATGAATGTACTGTAAATGTATTGAAGTACACAGTGAGGGTATAATGTAATGTTACCACATTTCCTTGGAGTTTGATTTTGAAATTTTAATTGCGGTCTGTATGGCCTTATAAGATTTTGCCGTGGACAACTGGGTTCTCTGTCTTGGCTGACTGGCTAAATTATGTAGCTTATGATTATGTGGGATAATGTGAGATCAATCATTATTGCTCACAGGATGCATACACTTATCTGGAAACGTGAAGTTTTTTTAATGGATGAACCCAACCACTAGGTTAATTTTATCTAGAAAATGTTAATATTTGACCCAACCATGAATTGATACAAACCAGCATTTTTAGTTAAAACAACCACGCATAGGTTAATTTAAACCCAACAGTTGGGTTTGTCCATATCTACCCAACCATGGTGTGAAACAACCCATCATTTTTAGTTAAAACAACCCAGCATAAGTTTATTTTTTACCTAACAGTTGGTTTTGTCCATATTTACCCAACCAGGCTGTGAAACAACCCAGCATTTTTAGTTAAAACAACCCAACATAGATTAATTTACACCCAACAGTTGTGTTTGTACATGTTTACCCAACCATGGAGTGAAACAACCCATCATTTTTAGATAAAACAACCCAGCATAGGTTAATTCAAACCCAACAGTTGGGTTAGTCCATATTTACCCAACCATGGTGTGAAACAACCCAGGATTTTTAGTTAGAATAACCCAGCATAGGTTTATTTTAATATAACAGTTGGTTTTGTCCATATTTACCCAACCATGCTGTGAGACAACCCAGCATTTTAGTTAAAATAACCCAGCCTAGGTTTATTTTAATATAACCGTTGGTTTTGTCCATATTTACCCAACCATGCTGTGAAACAACCCAGCATTTTAGTTAAAATAACCCAGCATAGGATAATTTTAACCGTACAGTTGCTTTTGTCCATATTTACCCAACCATGCTGTGAAACAACCCAGAATTTTTAGTTAAAAACAACCCAGCATAGGTTTATTAAAACCCAACAGTTGGGTTAGTCCATATTTACCCAACCATGGTGTGAAACAACCCAGCATTTTTAGTTAAAATGACCCAGCATAGGTTTATTTTAATATAACAGTTGATTTTGTCCATATTTACCCAACCATGCTGTGAAACAACCCAGCATTTTAGTTAAAATAACCCAGCATAGGATAATTTTAACCTTACAGTTGCTTTTGTCCATATTTACCCAACCATGCTGTGAAAAAAACCCAGAATTTTTAGTTAAAAACAACCCAGCATAGGTTTATTTAGCAACCCAGCATTTTTAGTAAAACAACCCAGCGTAGGTAAATTTAAACCCAACAGTTGGGTTAGTCCATATTTACCCAACCATGGTGTGAAACAACCCAGCATTTTTAGTTAAAATGACCCAGCATAGGTTTATTTTAATATAACAGTTGGTTTTGTCCATATTTACCCAACCATGCTGTGAAACAACCCAGCATTTTAGTTAAAATAACCCAGCATAGGATAATTTTAACCTTACAGTTGCTTTTGTCCATATTTACCCAACCATGCTGTGAAAAAAACCCAGAATTTTTAGTTAAAAACAACCCAGCATAGGTTTATTTAGCAACCCAGCATTTTTAGTAAAACAACCCAGCGTAGGTAAATTTAAACCCAACAGTTGGGTTAGTCCATATTTACCCAACCATGGTGTGAAACAACCCAGCATTTTTAGTTAAAATAACCCAGCTTAGGTTTATTTTAATCTAACAGTTGGTTTTGTCCATATTTATCTAACGTTGGTGTGAAACAGCCCAGCATTATTAGTTAAAACAACCCAACGTAGGTTAATTTACTCCCAACAGTTGTTTGTACATGTTTACCCAACCATGGAGTGAAACAACCCAGCATTTTTAGTTAAAACAACCCAACGTAAGTTTATTTTAACCTAACAGTCTGTTTTGTCTATATTTACCCAACAATGCTTTGAAACAACCCAGCATTTTTAGTTAAAACAACCCAGCGTAAGTTTATTTTAAACCTAACAGTTGGTTTTGTCCATATTTACCCAATCATGCTGTGAAACAATCCAGCATTTTTTGTTAAAATAACCCAGCGTAGGATAATTTACACCCATCAATTGTGTTTGCTCATGTTTACCCAACCATGGTGTGAAACAACCGATCATTTTTAATTAAAACAACCCATTATAGGTTTATTTTAACCCAACAGTTGGTTTTGTCCATATTTACCCAACCATGCTGAAACATCCCAGCAATTTTGAGTGTTTGCATTTATGCATTTGGTAGTTGCCTTTATCCAAACCTGCAAGTTCCCTGGGAATTAAATGCATGACCCTGCCATTTTTTGTAATGCAACACAAAATTGATCTCCATAGGATGATGATGATCACCATGTTTATCATTCATTCAAGACATTTTGATGACCTCTTTTGTTATAAACGTTTGGCACAACATGAGGCTTTTTAATTGATGACCGGATTGAATCTTTGCGTGAATCATCCCATCAAACACCTTTTACTAGACCCTCTGCAACATCTAACCAGTGTTATATATCACTCTCTGCAGTAGACCATTTTTCCCTTGACCGTTTTTGAGCCTTTATTGTCTCTCCCCTGTCCTTTATAACCCGACTACCTTTAAACCATCATCTCCCAGAGGCTCGTAAACCAAGCTAGTTTTCATGGAAATAAATACCAGGCTATTCCCTTCTCACTCCGGGGAACACGCTGTGTCTTCTCTCTCGTTTTTCATTCGTTTATCATCGCCCGACTGTTTGGAAAGAATGTTAGATGTAGATCTGCCTGCAAACTCGATCAGTTTTCTGTCTCCAGTCTGGGTTCCCCAGAGCTCCATTGGTAAACCCCACATGCCCATTGCCAGCTGCTTCATCAATGCCACCCGCGTCGCCGAGCCAGAGTGATTCATCAACTCATCTGAGCTCAGTTTTGTCATATTGACTGTTTTCACCATTAAAGCATTATGATACAAACCTTCTGCTTTTAGTCAGTGAAAGCCTTGTCAAATGGTTTTGCATTCGTTGGCTCGCATGCAACAGCCCACCGGTAATTGCCTCTCTCTGAAGCCCAGAGTTGTTTACCTCCAAAGCAATTTCTGCCTGTCGCCCTCCACGCTTTCTAAATGAAAGTATTTATTACATTGTCGGTGCACATGTTGTGCACAGTCCTTGCGTTCGTTGTTAATTTGGTGGCGCAGTTCTCCAAGGATCTGCTGTTTTAAGATAATCGCAAACTATTCCTAGAAAAGCTTTTTGTTGGTTTTACAGCTGTCTGAACTTTTTTAATGAACTATTGAAATAACGGCATGGCTTCTTTTTCGGATCATTAGAAAAATTTGTCAAATGTTCTCCGGGGTCTCTTTCCACAGTGAAGGATGAATACTTCACCCAAAATTTCTGTCATTATTCACTTGTGTCATTTGTGTCACTTTTTGCTTTTTCAAGACGCACACACTGTAAACTTTTGAATAACGTGCAATACCTGTTGGGCTGTTTTATGCATTTGCAATGAATGGGAAAGAGTATGGATGCAGTGAAGCTTAAAGGCACTGTATGTACGTTTTTGACTTTTTAACTGCTGTAAATGTATTGTTATCCTACATAATCATTGTAATCTCATAAAATAATTTGCAAACATGCAAGAAAATGTTTGCACTCTAAAAATAATTTATTTGTAGCAAACAAGAAATAAAGAATTTACAAACGTGCGGCGAGCCGTTTCAGCACTCGGACACTGCCATGAGTGAAAAGCATTACTTAAAAATGTTTCTCATTTCACCATATCCACAGGTACAGAGTCATCATATACAATAAATCCATGGGGTAGCATTTAAAAAAACATTTAAAAATAGATGCATTTGTTTAAAGCAAAACATTTAATCACAAGGCTACAATTACTTAAGCAGCTTTTTACGCCTTCTAATGTCTCATAATCGGTCCTTATTTATGTCAAAGAGACTCAATAGTAATCTTTTACATTTTAATCCTTTAAGTTTTCATATCTAAAAGCTTTTTGTGCTGCTGAGCATCCTTGTGTGTGATAAGCAAACCCACGTTGTCGTCTTATTTATAGGCGCATATTACTAATGCCCTCTTTAAATAACAAAAACAACATTGCGCCATTGACTTTAGACTTTAGACCAGGTTTAAGTTTGTCAATGGCGTAGTCTTTTTAGTTAATTTAAAATAGCAACGCGCCAACAATGCGCCTGAACACAACACTGTTTTTAGACCAAAACACCCATGGGCGCAAAATTGGGGGCAAATGCATTTGCTATTTAAACAACGTGGCGCTAAACGTGAAAATGATCATTGCTCTGGGTTGAAACTAGCAAAAGACACTTGCGTTGCACATTGCGCTGCATTGCGCCGCGTGTATTTAAATTGAAAATTTGGTGTTACCAATTGTATTTTTTTAAGTTGATCCAACTTTTCACCTTTTACAGTGTAGCAGAACAATCACAGGGCTTGAGGTCAATGTAGAATTTACACTGTTATATTTTTTTTGAGAGGTGCGACTCAGGCTACACCGTAGGGTATGAGTCTATGCGTTGATGGTTTTTTTTTGCACTTACATTTTTAAGTATAATCAACTTGGAAAATAAAGTTGAATAAGGGTAACTTATTTTAACTTTATTTTATAAGTTACAGCAAGTGACTTGTAAATCCAAGTTGATTATACTTAACAATTTAAACACAAAGATAGTTTTACAATATATACATTGGACTTACACTGCAAAAAAAGATTTTCAAGAAAAAATTTTTTTAGTACTTTTGTCTTGTTTTCAGTAATTTTTAAAAACAATTCTTAAATTAAGATGCTTTTTCTTGATGAGCAAAACGACCCAAGAAATAGTTTTTAGACCAAAAATATCAAATGTAAGTAATTTTGCCATAAAACAAGCAAAAAAATCTGCCAATGGGGTAAGGACATTTTTCTTGAATTTTTCTTGAATTTATTGTTTAAGAAAAATGTTCAAGATTTTTTGCTTAACCCATTGGCAGATTTTTTTTGCTTGATTTATACACAAAATCACTTAAATTTGATATTTTTGGTCTAAAAACAAGACTTATTGTTTTGAGTAGTTTTACTCATCAAGAAAAAGCATCTTAATTTGAGAATTTTTTGATATTTTTACTGAAAACAAGACAAAAATACTAAGAATTTTTTTCTTGAAAATAATTGTTTGCAGTGTGATGTTTTTTATTTACTGCAAAAAATAAAGTGCTTTCTTACTTAGTATTTTTGTCTAGTTTTCAGTAGAAATATAAACAAATTCTTAAATCAAGATGTATTTTCTTGATGAGCAAATGACCTAAGAAAATTGGTCTAGTTTTTAGACCAAAAATATCAAATTTAAGTAATTTTGCGCATAAAACAAGCAAAAAAAATCTGCCAATGGGGTAAGGAAATTCTTCTTGAATTTTTCTTGAATTTAGTGTTTAAGAAAAATGTTCAAGGTTTTTTTGCTTAACCCATTGGCTTGATTTATACACAAAATCACTTAAATTTGATATTTTTGGTCTAAAAACAAGACTTATTTTTTGAGTAGTTTTACTCATCAAGAAAAAGCATCTTGATTTGAGAATTTTTTTGATGTTTTTGCTGAGAACAAGACAAAAATACTAAACATTTTTTTTCTTAAAAATCATTTTTTGCAGTGTGATGCTTTTTATTTACTGCAAAAAAATAAAGTGCTTTCTTACTTAGTATTTTTGTCTTGTTTTCAGTAGAAATATAAACAAATTCTTAAATCAAGATGTATTTTCTTGATGAGCAAATGACCTAAGAAAATAAGAAACAAAACATATAAAATTTAAGTGAATTTGTGCTTAAAACAAGCAAAAAAGTCTGCCAATTGAATAAGAATTTTTTTCTTGAATTTACTTAATACAAGAAAAATTCAGCAAAAAATTCTTATTGTTTTTTTGCTTGTTTTAAGCACAAATTTGCTTACATTTGATATGTTTTGTCTAAAAACTAGACTTATTTTGTAGGCATCGAGGACGGAAAAAACCTCTCCAATATTCTGAATTTGGACTGTGGTACGAATTTCAACTGCTAGCTGTCAATATCACATACAGCGCTTTTAAAACAGAAGTAAATATCATCCATACGAATTGCGCTTTAATTTAAAATTTTGGAATAGCTTCATATAAGAAACGAACTGAAACTTTTCTCTGATAAGTGTATCTAAATTTTTTATTCCCAATTTCTTGCATGAAAGCTGCAGTTCCCATTCGTTGCATTTAAATTAAACCATTAAAATCAAAATGCATTTTTTTCTTTGTACGATGAAGTCATATGGGATTGAAATTTTTGACTTTGAGTAAATGTTAACAGTATTTCCCATATTTGAGGTGAACTATTTCTTTAAGACTCCTCCAAAATCTTAAATTTAACATGTGGGCGGAGCTCTTGTTTTTTTTTTTACAAATGAAGACAAAGTGCTGTAGGAGAAGTGCCGAGTAATATCACAGGCACTTACAAAGCTATAAGAAATGCCACGCTATTAAAGTGGACCTCTCGTATCCCACCAGGCAATGCATCATATGCAGAGGAAGTCTGCTCAATTATGCCTGCGCTCGGCTCGGGGCCAGTAAAACGTCTGAGAAAGTCAACTTGTATGATTTAGGATTGGTGAGAGGAAGGTGTTGAAGAAGGCTGTCCTTATCCGTGCCTTGATTTATATATATGGGCTTTGCCAGGCTCTCGTGGCCTTCCTCAAGGGTTTAATGGCTTTCTGCTTTGTGCCTCCGTGTGGCCTGTATTTCACAGGTACTAATAAAGCCATAGAGGGACACCTTTATAGATGTCTTGTTTACTTCTCCTTAAAGATTACCTCGTCTTATTCTCCTGGTGGCAGCTCATTGTGAATTAAATAATGTAATATATAGTATCTATTTAAATATACCTGCATGTGTTCATGTCATGTTCCAATCCATCACGGTTGACTGTAGGCCAGAGCATATTACATTACGAAGAAACTGTCAGGATATTTTAATACTGAAACTATAAAACTAAATTAGAAAATAAAGTGTTATAGTCGGTGTAGTGGGCAGTGCTCGACATATGGTGCAGACGCACTTTCAGCGACCCGAATTCAAATCCCGGCTCGAGGTCCTTTACCCTGTCCTCTCCTTACGTAATAAATATAAAATATTAAAATTAAAGTGGTTATGTGGTTGCTACTGTGCTATGAGTGGCTGTAGGGATGTTGCTATTGTAGGTTTATCTGGGTGGTTGCTCGATAGGCTTACTGGTCCCAGTTGAGAACCCCAGAAAGGCTTTTGACACATCACCTACTCATCATCATCATTAAGAGAAACTGGATCAAACAATGCACACTGCAAAAGTTTACTTTTGGAGTTGCTTTAGTTTGACCCTTAGTTTCTGCAACAAACCTGTCCAGACCCGGTCATTTGACATACCTAACGTGACCAAGCGGATTCAGAGACAATGGGTAGGCCATACTATTTATCACAGTTAGGCCAAATAGCAGTGCAAGCGAAAGCTGAGACTATGACAAATCTGCTAACCAGCAGCTGGCACAAACCGGTTCTTGAGTTCTCGAGCTATAGAACCTCATAACACAAAATGTTCATTATTTTACATTACTAATTTAAATAAAACTAGATTGTTTATATATTTTACTAAATATATTTTTGCCAACAAAAGTCTTTATATTGTGCATTTTGTAAATGCTATCCAATCTGCTTTTGTGAGCTGTTGTGTAAACAAAAAGGTCAATTCTGGAGTCACATCACTGCAAAAATGACTTTCTTACTTAGTATTTTTGTCTTGTTTTCAGTAAACATATCTAAAAATTCTTAAATCAAGATATATTTTCTCGATGAGCAAAATGACCTAGGAAAATAAGTTTAGTTGTTAAACAAAAAATATCAACTAAGTAAATTAGTGCTTAAAACAAGCAAAAAATCTGCCAATGGAATCAGAAAAAAATTCTTGAAATAAGTCTACTTTTTTCATAAATACTTAAAGAAAATATGTCTTATTCCATTGGCCGATTTTATTTTACTTGTTTTAAGCACAAATTCCCTCAACTTTTATATTTTTTGTCTAAAAACTGACTTATTTTCCTAGGTCATTTTGCTCATCAAGAAAATACATCTTAATTTAAGAATATTTAGATATTGAAAACAAGACAAAAATACTAAGTAAAAAAGAAAGTCATTTTTTGCACTGCAAACACTAAATTCAAGAAAAAAATGTGCTTACCCTACACTGCAACAAAATGACTTTCTTAGTATTTTTCTCTTGCTTTCAGTACAAATATCTTAAAATTCTTAAATGAAGATGAATGTTCTTGATGAGCAAAATTACCTAAAAAAATAGGTCTAGTTTTTAGACAAAAAATATACAATTTAAGTGGATTTGAAACAAGCAACAACAAAAAAATCTGCCAATGCACTGCAAAGAATGATTTTCAAGAAAAAAAATCTTAGTATTTTTGTCTTGTTTTCAGTAAAAATAATTAAAAATTCTAAAATTAAGATGCTTTTCTTGATGGGCAAAACGACTCAAGAAAATATGTCTAGTTTTTAGACTAGAAATATCAAATGTAAGTGATTTTGTGCATAAAACAAGCAAAAAAATCTGCCAATGAGGTAAGCAAAAAATCTTGAACATTTTTCTTAAACACTAAATTCAAGAAAAATTTGCTTACTGTACCCCATTGGCAGATTTTTTTGCTTGTTTTATGCACAAAATCACTTAAATGTAATATTTTTTGTCTAAAAACTAGACTTTTTTCTTGGGTCGTTTGGCTCATCAAGAAAAAGCATCTTAATTTAAGAATGTTTAGACATTTTTACTTAAAACAAGACAAAATTAAAAAGAATTTTTCTTGAAAATCATTGATGCAGTGTGGGGTAAGAACATTTTTCAAAAAAAATTCTTGAATTAAGTGTTTTAGAAAAAAGTAAACTTATTTCAAGATTTTTTTCTTAACCAATTGGCAGATTATTTTTTGCTACTTTTTTCTTTTTTCTTCTTCAAATTGTATATTTTTTGTCTAAAAACAAGACGTATTTTCTTAGTTTTGCTCATCAAGAAAATTAATCTTGATTTAAGATATTTTAGATATTTGTACTGAAAACAAGACAAAAATATTAAGAAAGTCACACTGCAAAAAAATGACTTTCTTCATAAAACAAGCCAAAAAAACTGCCAATGGGCTAAGCAAAAAAATCTTTACAATTTATCTTAAACACTAAATTCAAGACAAATTTGCCTACCCCATTGGCAGATTTTTTGCTTGTTTTATGCACAAAATCACTTAATTTTGACATTTTTGGTCTAAAAACTAGACTTATTTTCTTGGGTCGTTTTGCTCATCAAGAAAAAGCATCTTAATTTAAGAAATTTTAGATCTTTTTACTGAAAACAAGACAAAAATACTAAGAATTTTTTTCTTGAAAATCATTTTTTGCAGTGTATTTTTTTATTTTGTTTTCAGTAAAAAAATCTAAAAATTCTTAAATTAAGATTAATTTTCTTGATGAGCAAAATGACCCAAGAAAATAAGTCTAGTTTTTAGGCAACAAATATCAAATTTAAGTGAATTTGTGCTTAAAACAAGCAAAAGAATGGAAATCTGCCAATGGAATAAGAAACATTTTTCTTGAATTAAGTGTTTATGAAAAAAAGTAAACTTATTTCAAGAATTTTTTTCTTATTCCATTGGCAGAATCCATTGTTTTGCTTGTTTTAAGCACTTATTTACTTAAAGTTGATATTTTTTGTATAAAAACTGACTTATTTTCCTAGGTAATGTTGCTCATTAAGAAAACACATCTTGATTTAAGAATTTTTAGATATTTTTACTGAAAACAAGAGAAAAATACTAAGTAAGAAAGTCATTTTTTGCAGTGTAGCCTTTCTCACACTTTTGAGTTGAGAGGTATCTGTTTATGTAGTTTTGCTTGTTTGTCAGTTTTTTTTCTGCAAACTTGCTGCGAGATTCATTCCAGGAGTTTGGTGAGTTTGGCAGGATTTTGTACAGTATCTGCATGTGACATCACACCTGGTGTGATGTCAACGCGACATATGGTGAGATGCCCTTATTATCAGCGGACGTCGCCCCCTTTCTTCACACCGAGCAAGAAACGTGTTTTTCTTCCGAGAACTCGCTAACATTTGGAGATTGAATTTTGTCAGAAACATCTCTGCACCCACGTTGCTGACACGATGATGATTTGTTCTCGGATAGCTTCAAAGTCAACCCTGATCGACAGCCCTGAAGTCATTTCTTTCTTCTTTTGCCTGAAGCTTTTGCTGTAGACTGAATATTTGACCTTTCTCATTAAAATCATTACATTGCAGAGTTGGCTGTGAAAACCGAAACAACTTTAGTTCTGTCTGCAGTTTGGACAAAAAAACTGGTGTCATTCGGGTCAAATTAACTAAATAAAATGTCTCTTTAGCCTTGTGTTGAGTGTTTTTCCAGCCACTGTACTTATACATATTTCTTATTTAACCCATCTGATTCAGTCATAATAGCTCTAGGAATTTAACCGAGCGTCTTAGAAACAATTAAAATGGATTAATAATCTCTGCCACCTCCACCAAATAAGCAAACAAACAAACAAACAAACATGTGACATTATTTATTACTCCTGGGGGGTCTCTTATTGTTTGAGTGGGATGCGTCCTTTGAGAAGTTTAATATCACACCCGCAGATGCTGCTGATGTGCAAGAGACCACATATGACAAATATGATTATACACTCGCATCTGTCCGCAATAGCAAACCGGCATATGACCGCCATGGCTGTTGAAAAGCTTTAATACAGAAAACCTACATAGCTGCCTATCTAGCATTATCATAGATATGCACCAAAATCTTAATGCAGCATCACATGCATTCTTTACTGATAATACAATCCCAAAATGCTTTGTGCAAATCTCAAATCTTTTATCTAAGATGGTGGGGGACATCGAGGAACATGCCCATGGGTTATTATATATATATATTAAGTAGTGGTAAATCACAAGACTTTATTGGAATCAAGTGTTTGCAATTTGTTTGTCAAGTGACCATTCATGTTGTTGGCCCATAGAATGTAAAAAGATGGACGATGACAGATGATCATCAGGTGATGATCTGGCTTTCTATGCCATTTTCACCTTGTTCTCTTCATGTATTAAATACTTATTCCCTGTGTCATTTCACTTTATTTATTATGACTCAACTTGTATACTTAAATGTTCTAATTTCTTTGTATGAATTCAGTATTTGGCTTGATGGCTACATCTGGTGTTAATTTTGTGTCAATGCCAACTTAGAAATCCCCTTACTGATAAAAATGCTGTTGTGTCAAATACTTATTTTCCTCGCTGTATGTACTCTATAACCAGCAAGGCATCTTACTACACGTTTCAAACAATGCCTATGGACTCCTTGGTGTTTTGTGTAAAACCACCCTAATAGTTTCATCACAAAGCTAACACCTGGCACTTCTTTGTTAATGATGGCCTACACCTTTAATAACCTTAATTCAAAATCTTAATGGCTAAGAATGACTCACAGTTGCAGTGTTGCATGAATGGGTGGGAGTGTGGCAACAAATCAGTTCAGTTGTTTTCTTCTCTCTTTTCAGCACCTTCCAGCCGAAAGCCCGGGGACGCTCTTATCATCTCTGAGATTAAGAAGGGAAGTGTGGCACACAGGTACCTGCTCACATTATACTGTATCTCCCCTTAAATATACGGTAAACTTAAACGCTTATCTCATGCAAACAGTTGGACTCATTGTATACATCCTCCAGTACATATACACCCACCAGCATATCATGCTTTACTGTATTAAATACAGAATCAAAAGGATTATGTGTTATATCCAAATGCGCAATGTTCCAGTTTATTCCCAACAACGTATATCAAATGCCAACAGATCCATTCGACCCCGCACAATGTTTGTTAAAAATCAAATACTTCTTTTGTTGCAAAAGTATTTGGTACATGATGTTTGCTGTTTAGCAGCGCATGGAAATCTTTAAAAACTGTAAAAAGCCAAACTAGTCAATATATAAGGCACATTTTTTGCAGTACATTTTTAGGGGTGAACGGCTAATTCGATGTTAGACCCGTGTAGACCTCACCATTGCAATCAACAACAATGCAGTCAAACACCTTCCCCGAGGGCCGCTGCTGAGATTTGCCTCAATACGGAGGTCTCCATCTTCTCCCATCTGCACCGAATCAGAAGCCCAGAGGAAAATTTGCATTTATCTGCATAAGCTTGCTTTCCCAGGCGGATGCGGATGGCGCAGCGTTCTGTGGTCTCCCTGAAGTCTTTGTGCGCAGATGTTGTGGCATCATCCGTTTTGGGAGCAGATGAAATACTGATTTGGGCGAGAGTCCAAAAATGCAGCAGTGTGTGTGCCTGGCCTGACAAGGGACCGTTGAGTATCATAGCCTGATCTGATTAAAGATGCTGAGGTGTGAAGAGAAAGCATCAATCTGTCCTCCATGTCCGGCAATTCATTTTTAAATTAGTATTATGTTTAAAAAAGACTTCCAGAACGTTCTGCAATTATAGAAGGGACACGCAGGCCTGTACAAGATTATTAATGAAATAGTTCACCTGAAAATAGCTATCATTTACTGTGGAATACAAATGGAGACTGTTTCGAAATGAAATATCATTCATAGTCGAGGTCCAAAGCACCGTAATTCGTATTATGTCGTTTTTAAAAGCCAGACAGTAGCTTTGTGTAAAGAACAGACCAAAATTGAAGATTATTTTACTCGGCTGTAGTGTGACATCACAGAGACCCAACGGCCATCAAATTTGACAAGGCGTTTGATAGACGTTTGATGGACGTGGGGTCTCTGTGATGTCACACTGAACCGACAGTGGTTCAGTGTGACATCACAGAGACCCCACGTCTTTTAAAAGCCTTGTCAAACCTTTTTTTTAATCTTAATGTGTTCCACAAAATATAATATATGTTAATTTTCCATAATTGTTCTATGTGAAAAAATGTAAAAAGGACATCAAACACGTTGATCTTCACACTAATTGGTTGAATTATATGTCCATGCTCCTCCCAAATTAAATAAATAAATTAACTTAATTTATAAAACATATATTCAACTTGTAAAACCCCATCAAGCGTCGTTAGTTCTTGGGCGTCACATGACCACTCAATTTTTCATTTTATCAATTCTGTTCCACAGAATAAAAAAATTCACACTAATTATTTTATGTAATCAAAACATAAAATGTTAAATAAATAAAGGTCTTCGTGGTAAGAGTGTGGGTGGTTGAGGGAATGATGTATACTACCTAATTACCTCACTTTCAGTATAAATATTATAATTTACCATACTTTAAGATAATTGAACATATGTTTACCTATAATTATGCCAGCAGGAAGGAGAATCGGGCTATGAACCAAACTATGAAAAACGGAGTGGTTATGTATCCTGTCTTTGTGCTTAGATGACTGTCCGTGTCACAGTCTTTCAAATCTCTCTGTACTCTTTTCAAGCCTAAAAATAAGTCAGTCATTAAATTTGAGGCAGTAGTGGAATAATTGTGAAATCAGGCAGAATTGCATCTCAAAAATCTGCTGTAATGCGTGTATAAGGATGCCATTTATAAAACAGCACAGCAGCGCATTTATAGACCTCAGATGCAAAAGCCCCTAAACGCCACTTCGGTCAAAAATAAGATTTGAGTGATATGAACCGAATGCTGTCAGCATGTATTATACTCTTATCAAATACTTTCACTTCATATCTGCTTAGGCCATTCAAAAAAAAACAGAGTCTGATAAAAATGTGTCATTTGTCAGATAACACCTAGGCCGCCTTTCCACTGTAGGCTACACAACAAACGACGGCGATTAACCGGAAGTCATTCATTCCCTATGGAGAGTCCCCCCAAAAGGGGCTTTTCTCCCATGTTGGCACGAATTTATGATTAAACTGTAACTTCATTACGACTGCCACTAGGGGGCGAACTCCAGCAGTCGTGTCCAAAGGTTGTGTACAGTGGAAAGACGGTTTAAGAAGGTTTTGCTTCTGAGCTCTTCAATAATAGACAATATGATAACAGAAAGTCACTGTTTTTTGTTTTTCGAATTTACTGTAACACTTGCAGCCACTCTTGCCTGTGTACCACGGTCAGTCTACTGAATAATACATGGGTTCTCTATAAGAAAAACAACGACAAAATGAGTTCTGTGAGGGAGAAAATGCTAAATAATCTTTTGCTTAAAAAACATTGAGACGAAGCTGTGCTGTGTGTTTGTAGAAAGCTTGCTAAGAAATCCAGAAAACATTTGCTTTTGTAAAAACTGAATGTGTGCAGAATTGAATCTTTTTAAAAGGGTACCGCCCACCTCGAAATTAGATGATTCTGTCCCCCGCACATTTCAACTCGTCGCCATCATTCCCGCCCATGTTTTTTTGGTTGGATATAGATATATATCTCTACTGACAGCCCCCCCCCACTTTTAAGATGTTTTTACATGCCTCTAAGTCATAAGGGTGAAAAAGTCAAATGTAACTTGATATTTCTGTTTTTTACCGTAGTGAACTGTAGTGACTCTACATGAATTGCATTTCACCAACAACACAGCTAAAACAGTACTCGTGTAGACAAAAGAGCATCTTAAAACTGTACAGCTTTCCTTGTATTCCTTTGAAGGACGGGCACCCTAGAGCTTGGAGATAAGCTGCTGGCCATAGACAACATCCGTCTGGACAATTGCTCTATGGAGGACGCGGTACAAATCCTCCAGCAGTGCGAAGACTTGGTGAAACTGAAGATCCGCAAGGACGAGGACAACTCAGGTACCTCAGAGTCCCTGCACCCCAAACACATACTGTATGCACATTAAAAGACTACAAACTAGCACGCAAGGTCAAAGATACTGCATCAGTAGCAGTGTTTGTTAGCGAAGATCATGAATTAACTATTAGGGTTTGGCTGATTACCATACTCTGATATAATCTGGTTTCAAAAAGATGTACCAAGGACAAAGTAAGGACGGAGTGAGAGAAAATGGGAAGGCATTCAAGGCTATGTATTCATAGATGAGGAATTAGAAACCCTGGTGATTTTTTATGACAGATAGTGGTGTTATTGATAAAAAGAGATATGTTTTTCGCTGGGATCCTTCTTTTACTTCGACTCTGAAGTCTTTCCACGTGATTTCTATTTGATCTTCTTAAACTCCTTTCACACAACGCCTTGATACCAAAAAAAATTGCCCAAAAATTGTCAGAGTGCAAGCGTTTACTGGAACTAGTCCTGGGATCACTCCCGTAAATGGGACATAAAAATATTGCTGTGATATTTCTGGAACGCGTCCTGCGTTAACAAAAGACAGGAACAATGCCGTAAGGGGTGTGTCATAGCGAGGATGTATCGTAACAACAACATAGTTATCGTTCAGCTCTTTGACACAGGGGTTTTGAATGCAGATTAGCACTCAAGACAAAAATGTCTGTAAACTGTAATGATGCAGAGATCAGAGAGCTCTTCACTATAAAGGCCTTTATGGGTCCACTTAGATCTGAAAACCCAAGGTCCAACCCGAGCGGGTTCGGGTCTAAACGTTTCATGTGTGCCTTGGACACGGGTCGTAGTGTTGGGGTTAACGCATTACAAGTAATGCGCATTACGCCAATAGAAACGGGGCATCCAAACAATCAAATCAAAATGGACGAAAAGCTTATATACTATGTGTCGGAATTCCTGGAGCTTTACAATACAAGTTTACGATCCTACAGAGACATCGAAAGAAAAGCCGTGTCATGGAAACACGTAGCAATTCAAGTTGGCAGGTGTGTTTTAAGTCAGGTTGCTTGTTGTAGGTAGGCAGCTTAAAGTTACGTGAAATGGAGACGGGCAACATCAGTCTCTGTATTCCTCTTTCACTATTTAACGCAAATATAAACACTGTAGTAATTTATTGAAAACCCGCCTACTTTGGTCTGGACATCAGAGCACAAATCGCTTGGCTCCGCTGAACCCAGCGGCGAGCGCAGCGCACTCCGCGTCCTATGAAGTAAGAAAAAGTAACGCAAAAGTAACTTAAAAGTAATGTAAGCATTACTTTCATGAAAAGTAACTAAGTAATGCAATTAGTTACTTTTTTGGGGAGTAATTTAATATTGTAATGCATTACTTTTAAAAGTAACTTTCCCCAAAACCGACTGGTTGGGTGGGTATAATATTAGCAATCTCGAGTGTTTTAAATGAATGTGTTTTTGCCGAACGAACCCGAGAAGACCCAAAGTATCTGGCGTGTGTGCATTGAGTCCTTTTCCAAACCCCCTCTGTTTGCCAAGACAGCTTGCGAATTGCGTAGTTAATTTTTGTTGAGAGAGACCTGTCAATCAATTTTGAATACATACTGTAAGCGGTTACCTTGGTGTCGTCGTCAGATAACAAAGGAAAATAAATAGAGCAGCGGGGCCAAATTGGTTGCGAGGCCACCAATTGTTCGGGTCGGACTCGGGTGTAATTTTGTTTGGCTTGTCTCCAAATGGGATTTATGAACGTTGGGTTTGGGTAAAAAGCAATTTGGGTCATTTCGGGTAGGGTACATTTCTTTGGACCCGAGAAGACCTCTGCCTCACTATCCGAGCTAAAACTCAGGTCGATTTTGTTCAATCATGCGCTAGTTTATAATCAAATTAGAGCGAAAATGCATGTGCAGGGTTTCTCGTAACTTAAGTAACTTAAAAGTAACTTAAAAGTAACGTAAGCATTACTTTCCATGAAAAGTAAGTAACTAAGTAACGCAATTAGTTACTTTTTTGGGGAGTAACTTAATATTGTAATGCATTACTTTTAAAAGTAACTTTCCCCAACACTGATGGGTTGGGTATAATATTAGCAATCTCAAGGGTTTTTAAATGAATGTGTTTTTGCCGAACGGACACGAGGAAAACTTTTGAAGTATCTGGCGTGTGTGCATTGAGTCTTTTTCCAAACCCCCTCTGTTTGCCAAGACAGCTTGCGAATTGCGTGGGTAATTTTTGTTGAGAGAGACCTGTCAATCAATTTTGAATACATACTGTAAGCGGTTACCTTGGTGTCGTCGTCAGATAACAAAGGAAAATAAATGGGTTTGGGTAAAAAGTAATTTGGGTCATTTCGGGTAAGGTACATTTATTTGGACCCGAGAAGACTGTCCAAAGAGATCGATTTTGTTCAATCATGCGCTAGTTTATTATCGAGTCAGAACGAAAATGCACGTGCATGGTTTCTCGAACGGGAAATCGTGGATAAGTTTCAAATTGTGGAAAAATCCACCAAGTGCAAAAACTTTACACATCACATCTTTACGGGATGCATGTGAACGTACGTACACATTTCGGAAGATCATTAGCGGTGTGAATGAACCAAAACCGAACGAGCTCTGGACAAATAATTTTTCGTAATCTGTGTGTGAAAAGGGCTTAATAAACCTGTCCCATCTTCTGGTGAGATGTAGAGCTCCCATTGTATCTGCACCCTGTTCATTTCATCCTTTTCACTTAGCATTGTGCATGTAGAGGAAAATTGGGTTTAATCGCCTCAATTTAATGCTCCTTTGGTTCAATTATCTGATTAGAAAACCTCAGAGCATTCACCCGGTCTTTACAGAAACATAACTTGTTTTTATCTCTCTCTGATCCTCTCAAAAGCATTTACCCACAATCCCTTGCGCCATTGTCCTCTTCGGGAGTGCCGTGCATGCTACAGAAAAGAACCACAATGGCTTTTGTGTTACATTTATATTTCATGCAGAACATCCAATGCATCCGAGAAATAAAAACGGATAGAAGAGCGGAACAGACCTCATGCTTGTTTGCACAAAGCTAGAAGATCGTTTAGATCTTTCTCGCTGCGAACATTAATATTGACGTTCGTTTTTGCAAGCCGCTTTTTTAGAGCTGTGACAACAAATCATCAAGGGCACCATCAGCGCGAGGGCCCTGACTCGCTTGCTAAATGGGGTAATTTCCATCAGAGCTCTCCATTAGTTCATAGTCAAAAAACAAAGGGGTATTGAGCCGACCTTGTGTTAACCAACATCCCCAGACCCCCAGTCCAGAAAGCCTGCAGGTGCAAATGCACACATGCAAACGTAGCCTGTTACTGCCGCTGTAAAGTTAATGTTGTGAACTTGCAGATATCTCCGCTTCATTAATATGTGGAAGATGTTTGGAGTTGATCGCCCTGAGGGTCTTTTGAATATTTCTCTAGTCTTCTCTCTAACACATTTACTCTTCAGGGTAGCCGTGCTAAATGGGTAGATTGACCTTTTAATAGATGTGTTGAGTGTTATGAGGAAATATTTTATGAAACGGACCGGCTTTATAAATAAAGTAGCTTTTGGTGTTTCTATAATTGCACAGTGCAAAACAATTTGTCTAATACGCATCAAGCAAATTTGCTTTTAAAAGACGTCTAGAAGCTATGCAAACACAGGCCAGACATCTAGGCTAAAACAAGACAAATTTAGGGCCCAAAATAAATGAAATAAAATAAATAAATGAAAGCAAACACCTTTTAATCACTGTTAGGTAATGAAGTACCATAAATCTATAAAGTTATTTAGGGAAAAACGACATGTACTGTAACCAAATTCAAATTAATTTTGGCTAGAAGTGGGTTACTCATAGCTGGACTATATTGAGTCTATTTTCGGCTATTGCTTGCTGAGTCAGCATTAAGGTAAATTCACATTATAAGCGACTAGCAGTAGCAGAGCGACGCAATCTCATTGATTTCAATGGAAGCTCTGCGGCATCTGGCGACAGTGACCTTTGATGGCTGGATGGGCGTGTCCAAGTTAAGAAATGTTTAACTTTATGCTAATTATAAGCAACATTTGGGAGCGACAACCAATAAGAATGAAGCAGGGAGTTCACGTCATGCCTATCTCGTCAGTTATTGGAGTGGACGGTACTCATTTGTTTATGACAACCACCTCTTTTGAAAGAGATGAGCGACACACAGCGACAAAGTCGCCTATAATGTGAATGTACTTTTAGTTAGCTTAACCTGAACCAACAGTGAACAGCTTTTATGGTATTTTACTTCTTATTAATTGTAACGTTTACCTTGGTAGATTAATAAATGTTATAGGTAACACTTCACCATAACGTTCTGTTCATTAACATTAGTTAATGCATTAGCTAACATAAACTAACAATGGACAATATATTTTACAGCACTGTAAAAAGTAAAAGTTGGATCAACTTAAAAAATTACTTGAATTGGTAACACCTAAAATCATGAAAATCTGCCTTTTTTATGTTTAAGTGCTTTAATTGGGTCCCAAGTGCTTCTATCAACCAAGAAAATGTATAAAAAAAGATCAACCCAGTAAGTTAGTTTTGGTAAACCATTTTCGGTAAGCATGTGAAAAAAGGTAATTGAAATTTGACTCCCCTTGTGATGTCAGAAGGGGATAATAGCGCCCCTTAATCTGCACTATCCAACCCAGGTACTGTCATTTAGTGCAGATATCAACTCATTTGCATTTTAAAATATATTAAAGTTACTTTAATTGGTAACACCTAATAAATGTAAGTTTATTCAATTTAAAATGTCACTTTAGTTTCACTTTAAATGTAAAATTTAGGTTGAAAAATTGACGGAATTGTTTAAGTTAATCCAACTTTTACTTTTTACAGTGAGCATTTTTATTCATTTTTATTAATTAATTTATACATTTTTGTTATTGTTTCACTGTAAAAAAATTTGTAGAAATTGCAGCTGGGTTGCCGGTAATTTACCGTAGATTTAATTTATGTTATTTACTGGCAACATTTTGTTCAAAGTTAAATGAACATTTAACATTTACAAATCTTTGTCTTTACAGAGTAAAACAAAAAAAAAAAAACAGCATCAAGCAAAACATTCTGGGAAACAAAATCTAAAGCAAAAAACAGAAAAAGGTTGATGATGATTTCTGGTTCCCAGAATGCTTTGCATGAGGCTGTTATTGTATAGTTTTATTCTGTAAAAATAAAGACTTGTTAATATTTAACATTTATTTAACTTTGAACAAACTCTTGCCATTAAATAACATAAATTTAAATCTACAGTAAATTACCGGCAACCCAGCTGCAACAACATTGTAATTTCTATGGATTTTTTTACAGTGTACTGTACATGTTCATATTGTTCATTGTGCATTGACTAATGTTAACATATATGTAAAAAAATTTAATACAATGCTGGGTTATTTTCAATCTAGTGTTGGATCAAAAAGGGATGAACCGAACCCAACACAAAATGCTTTGTTGTTTTAACCCATTGTTGGGTCAAATACAGTATAAACATTTTCTAGGCTAATTTAACCCAACAGCTGGCTTTGTCTCTTTTTTAACCCAACTCTGGGTTGAAAATAACCCAGCATTTTTGTGTATATGTTAAAATTAACATTTACTAAGATTATTAATGATATAGAAGTAGTGTTCATTGTTTTAGTTAGTTAATCTTAAGTGTTACCACACCCAAAATGGCTTGGTTAATTTTGGCCCATAATGGGTAAATATTGGACATAACACACAATATAACACACCGCTGGGTTAAAATTGACCCAGTGATGGGTTGTTTTAACCCAACTGCTGGGTTATTATTATACCTCATGGTTGCATAACAACATCCCAATATTGGGTCATTTTTAACCCAGCATGTGTTCTGTCCAATATTTACCCATTATGGGTCAAAAATAACTAATTAGAGTGTATGATATAAATATATTAATGTTGGCTAATAGATTACGGGATCTTACTCTTAAGTTTTATCAAAATATCTAAACATTAATTAAACAAGAAACATTTCTTGAGCCGAAATAAAATAAGACTTCTTTAAATGAAGTTTATCAATCTGGATGTTGGGATATTTTACAATATACTGATCAAGAACACAGACACACAAGCACACAATTGCAGCAGAGTTCACTTTTATAATTTATTTACACCTGACATTTAGTTTCCTGCAAAGCATTGTGGGTCCAGGTTTTTCTCTGCTGCTGCTGGTGTGTGTGATGATTTGTAGCGGTAGATGCAGCATCCATTTCTGAACCCGATTAAAGGGCTTCCATGAAATGGATCGCACAGTCAATATCCCATTTTTTGTATTATGCATGTGAATATCCATTTTTCCACTGCCCCGTATTGTCTCTCATTTCACTTTGTTTTCCGGATGCGGCTTTTCTGTTATCTTACATCATACTTCGATTGAGTTACCTTTACTTTCATTTCTCATCCAGACATCTATTTCTCTCCGGTTTTCTCTTTTTGAGTTTAGTTGGGTTTTTCAGGGCTGTCAAACAATTCATTTGTATTATTCAAGTAATGATGTAATATGCTGATTATTCAACCAAAATAATCACAATTAACCATACATATCATTATTTACAGAGAAAACCCCACAAATATTTCAGACCGATTTTAGGATCCCTGCATTGTTTGAATTAATTGACATTTGGGATTGATTAAAGTCATGCATTATTGACCTCATGTTTTATTCAAATGTGTACTAAACTTCCACAGCCCTAGTTTTTCCATTTCTTTCGGTTTCCCGTCTATTGGTTCTTCCCACTTCCTGTTTCCTCCGCCCATCTTTTATTTCCCTATCCATCCTTCACCTCCCCACCGCCCGTGATTTCCTCTCTCTGTCCGGTGTTGTGAGGGGTGTCTTCGCTCTGCTCTCTGCCCCTCTGTGAGGTATCCTACGTGATGGCAGTGTTGATAAGGACGCCCGTGTGCTGTTGGCCTGTGTTGCAGACGAGCAGGAGAGCTCCGGTTCCATCATTTACACGGTGGAGCTGAAACGCTACGGTGGGCCGCTGGGCATCACCATATCGGGTACCGAGGAGCCCTTCGACCCCATCATCATCTCCAGCCTCACTAAAGGCGGCCTGGCCGAAAGGTACCACTATATTCGAGTCTTTGATTGTATTGTTATACTGTTAAGGGCACGTTTGTGTTTTATCAGTTAGGACCCGAGACCTTGGCATTCCATGTACTAGTTTTATTAGAGTTTTCCATTAATAAAGGGTTACTTTAAAAGCCTTGGATGCTTTATAGCACCATAAAGAAGAGTCGATCGTTGCGCTGTTATCTCTGCAGGACGGGTGCCATACACATTGGGGATCGCATCTTGGCCATTAACAGCAACAGTTTGAAGGGCAAACCTCTCAGCGAGGCTATTCACCTCCTGCAGATGGCGGGGGAATCGGTAATGCTGAAGATCAAGAAACAGGGAGAGCGTAAGTGCACATGGGCGCACATACACAGATTTATACCAAAAGAGCATTGCGTACCAATCTTTGTCTTTTTTTCTGTAGTGGCAAGCCCAAAGCAGCCCTCGGTAACAGGTCGGATGAATGATCTGAGTGACGTGGAGGATGAGAGTCAAGCAGGACAGAAACCCAGTAAACTGTCTGACATCTACTCCACCACCATTCCCAGCGTTGACAGCGCCGTCGAATCCTGGGACGGCTCGGCCATCGACGCCAACTTCAGCTCCCAGGGTAAACTTGACCATGAGTATTTTTGCACTTTTCACGCAACTAGCAAAACATTTCAGCATCTATTGCAATAAATAGGCTTGCATGTCCTCTACCCTCCGGGGGAAAATTTGTTTGCCGCTGTTTTAGGATAATGATGTGAAATGTCCCATTTGCTGAAAGTTTCGTCGAATTAATTTTGGAATGGATATTAAAAATGACATCTTCTGTAAAGGTGTTTTAGTTTAGTGTAATTGCAAATGAGCTGATGTGTGTTTTAAAGTTCAGAAGTGTCCTGCGCTGTTGTTGTGTGGAAATAATAACCATGTTTGTCCATTCCCCCAAATACGACCTACAGATGCATTTACTAAATTAGCGCATTTACCAGCAGCAGGTGAAACTTCATATTGGAGTATGAAATTATCAACGCTATCTCATTGCAATCGTACGTGTTTTATAAGATTCGTATTAATTCGTACGACCTCATTCGTACATTTTTGTACGATTTGCCCCTGTGACGTTTGGGTTTGTGGTGGGGTTTATTATATGAATTTCGTTATACGAATTCATACGAAATAGCCTACTCGTAAAATATGTACAAATTGAGATCAGGCTGAAATTATATATTGGGGTAAAATTTTGCAGTGATAAAATATTTTTGATTTTTATATTATCACACTATTCAGGCATTTTGAGCTGGTGATGGGAGAAACAAAGCTTTTCGAAGCTTCGAATCAATTGAACCATTTGCTTCGCAAATTGATTCAGTTTTTCGAAGCACTCCAAACACCATACTCGCTGGCGACGCCTGCTGGTCAAAATAGTGTAAAAGCATAAAGATCTGTCCAAACATTTTACACTTTTACAAAATAATAGCAAGATTGTTCTAAAAATATGTTTTTAAGAAAATAAATTATTTAATTTAATTAAGACATAATTAAAAGTGTATTCTGTGATTTAAGTTTTATTTATGGCAAACAAATCATTAAAACAATTTTTAATTATGCAAATTTGTGTCATGAACTTTTATAATAAAACTGACCTGAGTTCTCCTACACTGATCAACTCCCCCTAGTGGTGAATCATCAAAGTTTCGAAACAGTTATGACGTAATGAAGCCTCGTTTGCTAAAATCATGTGACTTTAGCCAGTTTGAAACAAGCTCAGAACCAATGATTCGAAACAAAAGATTAATAAATGTTTCCAAGCCTCATGAAGCGTGCTTCGAAATCGCCCATCACTATTTTGAGCAAATAACGTACCCATTCATTTATTGCATTATATAAAACACAGCATACAAAACAGTAAAAAATCAAAAATCAACAAAAAGTACAAATATTTCGAGTGTACCGAGGTCATACAATCGATTTATATTAGAAAAAGACACAGAAGCGATCGTTATCTGCTGCAAATTCAGAAAATTAAAGGACTCGTTACAGTTGTGCGTAGATCCTACGGCAACGGCTTTTCATTTATACTTTTGCGTTGTCGTCCACGTCGACTGGTAGGCAGTATCTACGTGTGTAACCGCAGTAGCAACACGACCGTCAATGAAGATGCAGCTTGGCAAGTTAACCCACAAACGAAGAAGAAACAGCAACTTGTTGTGTATGATTTGAGAAGACCAGCAATGATGGAAGTGAATAAACAACGACTTTTGTTGCAGTTTGAGTTAAATCAATCCACAACTTCGCACATCTTTGTTTTCACCGTTGCAAACGGAAATACCTATGACGCAGTTTTTTTCCTGACGGGAGGGGTTCTGGTGGACAAATCACAGCGCTTGCGGTCCGCGTAGAACTGATGTGCTGTTAAAAATTTTGCGAGGTGCACGTCAGGCTACGCACAGGCTACGGATAACCTACGCCGTAGAGTTTACGTACGACTATAAACCGGGCTTAATGCAAACAACCTTGAAACGTAACCACAGGTTGTAATATGCTGCTGGCCACTAGAGGGCATTCATCCCTAAAACGTTAATGGACTTCACAATAAGCTTCTTGCACAAACAAACTATGAAGTTTAAAACATTCAAAGGGGCCATGGCACAAGATTTTTTTAAGATGTCAAATACATTTTTGGTGTCCCCAGAGCACATATGTGAAGTTTTAGTTCCAAATACCATATAAATAATTTATTATAACATGTTAAAATTGCCACTTTGTAGGTGTGTGCAAAAATGTGACGTTTTGGGTGTGTCCTTTAAAATGCAAATGAGCGGATGAAGATCAAACACTGATCACAATGATGGTGGTTTGTTGCAATTAAAACTCAATTGTGCTT
Organism: Misgurnus anguillicaudatus; assembly: GCF_027580225.2. Lineage (NCBI taxonomy): Eukaryota > Metazoa > Chordata > Actinopteri > Cypriniformes > Cobitidae > Misgurnus > Misgurnus anguillicaudatus. The sequence continues at coordinate 26,348,283 of NC_073337.2, forward strand.
TTCTCTGCACTAAATGGCAGTGCTGTGGTTGGATAGTGCAGATTAAGGGGTGGTATTATTATAATAAGAGCTCCTTATGACATCATAAGGAGAGCCAAATTTCAACGACCTATTTTTTCACATGCTTGTAGAGAATGGTTTACCAAAACTAAGTTACTGGGTTGATCTTTTTCACATTTTCTAGGTTGATAGAAGCACTGGGGACCCAGTCATAGCACTTAAACATGGAAAAAGTCAGATTTTTATGCCATGGCACCTTTAAAAGGACATTTAATGATTGAACAGATGACAAGTAATGTTGTTGACATCCAACCTGCAATAATCGCATTCGAATATTCAAAAGTGCAACTTTGGTGGGCCTGTAACTCATATGTAACTTTCTCTCTTTGTATCAAAAAGCTATCTGTATCAAAGTGGCTTAAAGTGGGTTCAATGTGTTTTTTTTTTTTTGTGAATTGAGCCCACAATCTTTGAGTTGCTATCGCTTGCTCTGCCAACTGAGCTGCAGTACATGAATACATCCTATGACTGTTTATATACAAATTAAGTCCCTTTTTGAGACCAAACCTGGATGCTTTATGATTACTATGGATATGCCACACGTTCTCTGTAATTACACTGTAAGCACTGTCAGCCCCATTGCATGCTGGGGGTTCGGCCCAGCAGGTCTAATGTAGGTTTAATTGAGATTGCATTTCTCCCTAGACTTGCAAATATGTATTTACTCAAGTAATTATTTACTGTAAGCTGCTGTGTGGAGCGTCTTTTATTAGACCAGTTGGTGGTACAGTGGGATTACTGTATGCATCACTTTTACTAAGTGTAAAATGAGTCCTGATGAGCGCTGGGATACACATGACTATTTGAAGCGGTGTGTTTGAATTGCACTCTTGACACTGCGGTCTGGTCAAGATTAATCGCAACGAGCTATTTGCATTGAGAATGTCGAGTAGGCACATCACACATCGGTATGTATTAGCCTATTTTGTCCAATTGTTATTATTCACTTATGAATAATCCTTCCGGGTCTTGCACCCACACAGATCTGTGTATGTTTGGGTGATTCTCACGAAACCATTGAAACACCACGGCACTAATGATTTTAGCTTTAAAATGTGTAATATAGTAACATTAAAAAGCATCAGAATTAACACAATACTGTGTTCTACCTTGCACAATGTGTGATTTCAACATAAGAATTTATAATTGTAAATTTTATCTCATTTTCTGCTGAAATTCTCATTACCGCAATGTGTCCGGCTGTGTTTGAACATGCGTTATGTTGTAATTTAATTAAATTAACACAAAAATATTAAGAAAAAAATAAATGGATGTTTTGCTAGAATACTTTAGATGACAGAAAAATATTTACTGAATATTCATGTATAATAATAATGAAGAAAAATTAGGAAAATGATGTGTCCATGCCTGATGTTCTCATCCTCCGCAACACTTTTTGAGAACAGTTTAAGCACACATACAGAATTTTAATAAAGTTTGATTTTGAGTGACCAAGCACATGGACCAGTTACTTCAAGATGGCTACCAGGTAAGATCATTTTTTTACAGTTAATTTGAAATATTGTCTTGTCAGAATGCTTACACGACATTTTGATTATCATTACCGCAACAGATGCTTATTAAATGTTAATTTAATTAATAGAAGCATAATTCTTTGATTTTAAATGCATGTGCAGAATCTCCAAATTATGTTCTTTTAGGTTTGTCATGTCATTTTGAAAATATGTCAGTGTTGATGTTTTCTGACTGTTGCGGTAATGAGATTTTTTAGGACAAATTTTTTAAATTATGTTACAAAAAGTGTTAAATAATAAGTAAAAGTTTTTAAATTAATGTTCCCATTTACTCCAGACTTTGTTTTTCAATGTCTGGTGGGACAAAAAGTAAATTTAAGCAAATTTTACATTTTCATGCTTGACATTTTTAAAACCAAGTTTTCGTGAGAATCACCTGTTTAGTGAAAATAATAACTGCAATAGCAATTTGTTAGCTGTCCAAAATAGTTTTAATACATAAAACGCAATTTATCATGATCTCAGGATTAGATTATCTTAGAAAATATTTCACAGACAGTGTTATGTTTTTTTGTGCTGGTGGCTGGTGACACTCCCCTTGTCCACCATTGGTCGGAAAAGCTGATAGCCTCGCCCCCAAAACGTGGAATTCTGTAGGGAAACTATTGAAATAATAATTTAAACAGATGATTGTATCAATTAATTAGATTGCAAAGTTGACAGCCTTACTGATAAAACTCCTCTTTGGTCTGTAAAAATGAATTATAATGAGATCATTAATGAGCAGAAGCTTTGGGTCATCTCAGTTTGTAACCAAATGGCATCATCGGTCATTTTTCATTTATAGCCATGATTAATTCGTCCCAGGGCTGGTGGCCAATCTCTTCTCAAGGCCATCTTTTCTTATGCTTTTTACCCTGTCTCACCTTTATGGGAGAGAGAAAAGGAGAGAGAGAGACTTCTGCCTGGTTTATACAAAGCTGCTAACCTCACCAGAGGCAGCTTTGCTCTCCTTCCCTCCTCACACAAATGAATCTGGGATAGTTACAGAAACCATTTACAGAGAGAAGCAATCTCCCCCTTAAATTATAGATGATGTGGACAGAGCATAAATTCAAGGTTGCTGGAAAAGCATCGGCCCTCTTGAATTCATAGTCAAGCTGTATCTGGTGATAAGGCCAAACCTGGCGTTAGTGTAAAAATCCATATGCCATGCTTCTGTATAATAAATTGTCTATGCTGCGTTTTGACTGCGCTATTATTTAAATCATTTTTGTCTATGGCAGCCTGTTATTGTGGTATAATGTATTTCGGATAATCCTGTCACTAAATGCCATCAAAAACAAGACAGATTGTGATTGGTCGCTTTAAATGTCAATCAGACAGTCTCTTCCTGTCTAAGTGGGCAGAGTAAGCCATAACAAAGATACTGAATAAAACAAGATGGCGCATTCTTATAATTATGAATAGGGGACAATGCAACAATCAACATGGCCGCTCTGGCGATAGAAGTCCCGCCTTCCAGTTTAAAGAACCAATCATCTGTCGATAAAGACTGACGATTCTCTGGGGGAGGGGCTCTGTACACTTGCCAACCTGTGTGCATGTGTAGTAGATGCAACAACCTCGAACAATTTTTTTTTAGCTAAATAAACATACCACGTTATGGTACAGTTGATGCCAGGTTTAACTCTTTCCCCGCCAGCATTTAAAAAAAAAAAGTCAGCGCCAGTTTAATGCCTTCCGGAAAATGTTCTACTTTAAATATATAAATATACAATATACACTCACCTAAAGGATTATTAGGAACACCTGTCCTGGTCCTGGTCAAGACAATCTCCTGAGCTCCAAACTGAATATCAGAATGGGAAAGAAAGGTGATTTAAGCAATTTTGAGCGTGGCATGGTTGTTGGTGCCAGACGGGCCTGTCTAAGTATTTCGCAATCTACTCAGTTACTGCGGTTTTCACACACAACCATTTCTGGGGGTTTACAAAGAATGGTGTGAAAAGGGAAAAACATTCAGTATGTGGCAGTCCTGTGGGTGAAAATGTCTTGTTGATGCTAAAGGTCAGAGGAGAATGGGCCGACTGATTTAAGCTGATAGAAGAGCAACTTTGACTGAAATAACCACTCGTGAGGTATGCAGCAAAGCATTTGTGAAGCCACAACACGCACAACCTTGAGCAGGATGGGCTACAACAGCAGAAGACCCCACCGGGTACCACTCATTTCCACATACAAATAAGAAAAAGAGGCTACAATTTGAACGAGTTCACCAAAATTGGACAGTTGAAGACTGGAAAAATGTTGCCAGGTCTGATTAGTCTCGATTTCTCTTGAGACATTCAGATAGTAGAGTTAGAATTTGGCATAAACAGAATGAGAACATGGATCTATCATGTCTTGTTACTACTGTGCAGGCTGGTATCCTCTGATGGCTACTTCCAGCAGGATAATGCACCATGTCACAAAGCTCGAATCATTTCAAATTAGTTTCTTGAACATGACAATGAGTTCACTGTACTATAATGGTCCCCACAGTCACCAGATCTCAACCCAATAGTGCATCTTTGGGATGTGGTGGAACAGAAGCTTCATGCCCTGGATGTGCATCCCACAAATCTCCATCAAATGCAAGATGCTATCCTATCAATATGGGCCAACATTTCTAAAGAATGCTTTCAGCACCTTGTTGAATCAATGCCACGTAGAATTAAGGCAGTTCTGAAGGCGAAACGGGTCAAACACAGTATTAGTATGGTGTTCCTAATAATCCTTTAGGTCAGTGTATCAAATAAAAGAACAGACATTTCATCCAAAACGTTCTCTTTTTATCACCTCTCAAATATATGCAGGTTTCTTCAAAAATAAAAAATTTTGAGCAAAAAGCTGAGATTTAAACTTTTGTTAGAGATCAGATTCAGAGCGATAATCAAAACATACACAACGCTTTTACTGATTGGCATTAGTGGATGCTTCGGTGTTTTATAAGTTGGGTAAGAACACCACCTGGTGAATAATAAAGATATCTGTCTTTCAAGTAGATAGGACTCAAGTTAGGCATTAGAAACTTGGCTGCCCTAAAGGGACTTTGGCAGTAATGTTGAGCAAACCCTTTGCATTTTAGTAACACGATTGGCTATGCCCTTATGAAAATTAACCATGGTTTTACCACAGTTAAAACAAAAAACATGGTTACTGTCATATTTGCCAGATACTCTCATAATCTCATGCGTAATCAGAGTTTACTGTTAAGGGAGTGTCTTGCGTATATTTTGCAACGTGAGCGTCTCTTTTATCATAAACGGTTTTGACGCGTGTGCAGCAGGCACTTATTTTGACAAAACACGTGATGCACATGGTTCACATGATGCAACAAACACATATTTTGAAAACACACATGACACTCCGAACACGTATTTTGAATTTGCGCCCCTCGGATTAGCCGCCACTGGTTAATACACATTTACCACAAAAGAACCATGGTTAATTTTTGTAAGGGTGTGAGATTAGCATGAACGCTAATCATTAGGAAGTCAGCTGCTTAAAGCGAACTATGCCTGTATGTATCATTATTCATTTTCAACTTTTCTTTCTCGAAAAGGAGGATATGAAACCAAAATAGCTATCTAGAGAATCCCATTAAGGATTCCTCCTTCTTCCCAAGCCCTCAGGGGTGAACAAATCACAAGCAGTTAATCCTTATTGAATTGCTGGTGAATCTTAAAGCCCGAGGCTGTGCTGCACTTGGCGGTGGTCACCGGGGAAGAATCAGACGAAAGCGCATAAAGCAAAATTCTGCGGCTCCTTCCATAGATGTGTGTGTAAACACAGCGAGCATGTTGTTCCCGCTCTCCCTATAGTCCTTACCCTGCCCTCTAGCAGTCTTGAGTCAGATTAATGATCGGAGCCTGGGAACCTGAACATCCAGGAGCTGCTGCGCCTCCAGTTGATTGACTGCGGTATTAAAAAGGCAGGGGAAATGCTGTGAGAGAGAATCATGCGATGCATAAATACTTTAGCTTCTGGAAATATTTTACTATCAAGGGTTTTTTGGCAGATTAAGAGTCAGTATTTGCATTTCTATTAAATATTTGCTTTTTTTAAATGTCGACAAAAAACTTTTGCGAAATTATAGCGTTTTTACCGAGCCCTTAAGGTGACATTGGAGCAAAAAAAATCAAAAGTTTACTTTCATGTGCTCACGCGAGACCTTCATGTGCAGAATTTTTGTTTAAAGTTTAGTTTTGCGTGCGCACGTGAAACTATCGCGTGCGCACGTGAAACTATCGCGTGCGCACGTGAAACTATCGCGTGCGCACGTGAATCTATCAAGTGCGCACGTGAATCTATCCCGTGAGCACGTAAATCTATAGTTTCATGTGCACACGCAGTAGTTTCACGCGATATTCTCACGCGAAATTTTGACACGATAGTTTCACGTGCGCACACGAAACTAAACTTTTTTTAAGGGTTCTGCATATGGGGGTTTCGCGTGGGCACATGAAACTGAACTTTTGATTTTGTTTACTCCAATGTCACTTTAGGGGCTCCGTACGTTTCCATTAACCGATGTTATGTGTCAAAAACGCCATTTTGTCGCCTCGCGATAAGTCATTTCAGAAAGCATGGTGACGGTGTGTTCCACTTCATACGGTGCATGCGGACGACTGCAAAATATCGAAAGTATACTAAGCAGTCGACTCTTAAATCGCTCTCGTGGTATTTTGATGCCATGCGTTTGTCGGTTCTTGTGTCGCCACATGAAATGGAACACACATCTTCTGCCTTGTCCTCCAATCAAACCACTTTTAAAGAACGATTAAGTGACTTTTACGCAATTCAGGTTTCCATTGCGATATTTTCTGTTTTCGAATTGCCTGAAAAACAACCTTACTCAAGCGTAAAACTTTTTTGCAAAATATTGGAGCTTGTGTGAAATTGGGCAAATTTTTTAATTTGCGCAATTAGAATTTTTATGTAAATGCAGCTAGTGTTTAGTTTGTTTTATTTGTTTGTTTTTCTCAGCTCCCACAGGTTTCCAGGCATCAGGCTACAGTTTTCATAGCCACGAGTGGAGGAACGCCAAACCCAGCCGGGGGAGTCTGTCTCCGGTCAACAGCAGTCGGCAGAGGAACAACATTTTGCCGGACTTTGGACTCGGCATGGATGAATGGGACAGACCGAGTGCTAGTGGGTACGTCAACACACCACTTTAAACTATATTTATTAATGCAATGTCTTGAATTTAGTGAAGTAGGTCTTGCACGCGCCACTTACGTAGCACAAAATGAGTTAAATAGATGAGATTGACAAACTCCCGCAGGTCCCTCTTCAAATTTTCTTAAAAACAGAAAACGACTGAAGTGTCAATATTCATTTTATCATGAAGCAGATCGTGTAAAAACCATCGTGGGAATTTAACTGCATCTATTAAAATGTTTATTGAGATTCTCTGAATCATTGGGTCCAAAGACATCATCTTGGTTGGATCAGTGTAGTGTTTAACATTTCAACAGTTTTACTTCACATTTTAATATTCACTTTAAATAGGTCAGCCGCAATATTGCTATAATTCCAATTGAGTATAATAGTCTTTAATCTGATAATGTTAACTGAGCCATGCAATACATTCGAGGCACACTGGATTGTCAAAAAACCTTTTACCAGAGCTTTGATCGATAGTTTCTAGGTTGATTTTACTTAATTCACACACTGTTTAAAAACTGTAAATCTAATATTGGATGTGTAATTCATATTCACTATGTACTAGATCAAAGTCGTGAAGCGCCTATACATGCATTAATGGAGCCTATGGGTCATGGAAAATGACAAAGTCTTTTTAAAGTATTTATCACTACAGCTATGATCATTCAATATTTGTTTACAATTCACATTATATGATTCTTTAAAGTTAACATGAAATCAGAATGTACTTTCTTAAAAGGATAGGTCACCAAAAAAAAAAAAAATCTGTCATTTACTCATCTAAAGTTATTTTTTCAACACAAAATATGATATTTAATGATTGTAATAATACAGTTGATGGATCCCATTGACTTCCATAGTATTTGTTTTTCCTACTATGGAAAAAATGGGTACCATTTACTGTGTGGTTACCATTATTTATCAACCTTTAAAGGGGTTGGTCACCCAAAAAAGAAAATTTGGTCGTAATTTTCTCATGCTCATGTTGTTTTAAATCTATATACATTTCTTTTTTCTGATGAACACAAAAGAAGATTTTTTGTACACATTGACTTCCATAGTAGGAAAAACAAATACTATGGAAGTCAATGGGTACCGCCAGCTGTGTGCTTGCCATGAATTATCAAAATATATTTTTTTCATCTTTAATCACAATACTTCCATAATATTTGTTTTCCTACTATGGAAGTCAATGGTTACAATTAGCTGTGTGTTAACCATCATTTATCAAAATATCTTCTTTTGTGTTCATAGAAAAAACATATGCAGGTTTGGAACAACACGAGGATGAGAAAATGATGGGTGAACTAGCCCTTTAATACACATTCTTTGTGTTATATATAGATGTCTCCATAGTCTTTTATTAAATTGTAGGGGAGAACCGGGGCGAAAGTAACAAAGTGATTTTCTCAGAGACTGCATTTGCATTCCAAACTATGACAGCATCTTTAGCACGCAACTCTTGACAGAGATGACAAGTATCGGGGTATTTCATCACCGCTTTGCGCGTGTAGGCCCAGAAAGCTGTTTTCCACCATGATAAGTAAATACTTAAGCAGTCTTTTTTTTCTTATAACGTGTTGTGTTTCATGTTTCATGTGTTACGTACTGATCAATCTACAGGTTATTTAGTGCTCTAACACATCCTGAAGTTTGCCTTCTCAGAGTTTTTCAAAATAAAAGTAAATTGGGTTTAAATGTCAGGAGTTCCTGTCGGGAAGAAAGTAATATTTGTTACTTCTGTCCCATTGCTAATACTGTTGCATTATGTTGAACATTTATATTATTTTAAATTGATTTAATAAAATTGTTATAGTTTTTTGAAACATTTGATGAAACTGAAATTTAAAATGAAATGTAATTCAAAGATAAACAAAAAAATATGTTTGCAGTTACATATTAATGAGGTCATAGTCATGTGTATTTCCTAAAAACAAATCTATCTTGTTTTGTTGTGTTACATCTAACCCACATGGGGGATTCTCATGAAATCCAGACTTAGAAGGTGTCCAGCATCAGAATTTTTAAAAAGCCCTTAAAGCCAATTTCTTTTGCACATATGAGATTAAGGTCTGAACTTACTATAATCATTATTCTTAGAGAATTTAAAAAATATTTTCTATAGAGTTATTTAATTTTTTTAGATTATCATTATCAAAAATGATCATTACCGCAACATGCTATTACATTAAATATCTGCATTTACAAACTCATGTTTCGGTAATGAGAACTAAAAAGTTGTCTAGGTACTATGACAAACAAAATTTCAACTTTTATCTGGAGAGAAAAAATAAGAACTGCTTACCTGATAGTCATCTTGAGTGTCACAGTCAATTATGTCCCTCCAACATTTCTTTTTTGAAAATATTAGTTCCTTGAGGGCTTAAACAATGATTAAAAATTGTTGCGTAGGATGAGAAAATTTTTCTTGGACACATTTATATTCCTTATTATTGTCTCTACATTTACCAATGATCACCAAATACCACATGTTTCTTTACTGTAAATGTTTATAGTTTAACATGCACTGAAGCTTTTCATTTTTTTAGAAATATTCCCATGTCAAATAACCAAAATCCACTAATGGACATGTTGCGGTAATGAACATTTTCCCTTTAAATGTGGAAAAAACAACAAAATTGGTTTGTAAGATTTGAAATCATGTGCAAAATAGTATGCTTCTTATTTTGATAGCATTTACTTTTTTGATTGTGAATTACTTCATCATTTAATCAACTTCTCAAGAGTCTTAAAACTCTCTTTACACGGTCAGATATATTTTTCTTTGCGCTGTGGCGAGCAAAAAGCTCTTTGAACATTTTATTACTCAGAAGTAACTTATATCATAATGGTTGCTGTGGTTAATTTGAAGTCCCTCTCTACATTATTTTCTCATTAAGTGTTCGCTCTGAAATGCATTACATTATGGCAGTAAAATGAGTTGCGAATGTTGATTTTCAAGCCATTAAAAAATCTCTGTGAATCAGGTCTATAGCTAATATATACACAGTACTAGACCAGCTCATAAAAGCTGCTTTTCAATACATTTATCCTTAATGTACTCCAGTATTATTCCAGATCTGGTCATTATTTTGCAGTCTGTACAAAAAAACAATGCAAACCGAGCTTCCCCCAACTTTTACACACATTGTTTCTGAATGGCACTTGAATGATTTTAATATGAAAGCCATCAAAGGGTGTTTTACGTAAACGCTGACTTCATAAACCAAAAGGTGACAGATTGACTGATACGTTTTAAATCTATATCTGGCATTTCTTTCTTTGAGTTTGGGCTTGTCAGTATTGTTATTGATTGAAGCTGATTTCCCATTACAGAGCGTCAACGCTGCCCACCGGTTTAATCTCAGACAGCAGGTGAGGGTTCAGTGCTGTGTGCCTGTCACCTACACTGCCTCCCTAAACCAATCCGGCCCCTTTCACCTCATAACTCAAAGCCCCACAATCCACCAGGACATCACCGCCCACCATGGCGTGTCCATCATAGTGTTTCCAACCACACCGGGTGTGTCTGTATGTTTCTCTCTCTCTCTTCAAGAGCCCCACCTCCAACCATAGCCTCCACAGACCATTGGCCGTCTCCGCGCTCATCACTGTGATGCCTGCCTGCCTGCTCATTGGTTGCCACTTTTGCATCGTTCCAAGTGGTAAAAATGTTCAATTGTTTTCGATCAGGTTCACCGTGGGACACGACGGAACGGAGCCAGACCAAGAGGAGAACTTCTGGTCCCAAGCCCTGGAAGATCTGGAGACGTGTGGCCAGTCCGGGATCCTGCGAGAACTTGAGGTAATTCATCCTCCATTATCCTGCAGAGCTTGTTAACCCTTTCCATGGCACACCCCCTTTCACCATTTCTCTTAGTAGCATGCTCTACCAACCCTAGTTTTGTGTAACAGGTCCTTTTTTTTCCAGGACAAGACAGGCAGGCTTCTGAATAAGAGAAACCTGGCCATCTTGGTACCCTTTTTACTTTTTTCTTTTGGGCTTCCTATTTGCTTGTAGCGCTGGCACCCGAGTGTTTTCCTCGTGCTAATGGGCTCAGTGTCTCTTGCTGGGGGCCTGCTTGAAAATGGGAGGGGTGGGAGATTCCTCATAGACGACCACTATCGGCATGCACTTCAGATCCTTGGGGTGCATTCAAAACTAAATTATGTCTAGAGCTGTCAATTTAATGTGTGTACTATTTGTTACTAATCTTAATATGTTCATGCATAAAATAAATGCATTTAGGTATGATGCCCAACCATTATGCTATTACATGCAGCACACATGCACTTATTTAATAGTTTTGTAATATCTATTCATTAGGGTTCTTCACAGCAATGCCATAAGAGAACTGTTTTTGGTTCTCCAAAGAACCGTTTAATCCATATCTTTATCGTTTTATAGCCTAAATAACCTCCTTCCACTACAAAGAACCTTTTGCAAAAGAAACGTACTATGTTCTCCTAAAAATTAAGGGTTAAAATGGTCTTTGTCTGACTATATGGGTCCTTAAAGATCAAAAAAATCCTGATAATTTACTCACCCCTTATGTGTCATCCAAGATGTTTACCTTTGTTCAGTCGAGAATTTTTTTTTTTTTTTTTTTTGAGGAAAACATTCCAGGATTTTTCTCCATATAGTGCATCTCAACAGTTTACAGTTTCAATGCAGCTTCAAAGGTCTCTAAACGGTTCCAACCGATGCATAAGGTTCTTATCTAATGTAATTTTTGGCAAAATAAATGAAAATATGTACTTTTAAACCACAACTTTTCGACTTATGCGACTGCGCGACCTTACGTATTACATAATCACGTCGAAAGGTCACACGTTACATATATGCAATGCACATTTGCGGACCATTGTAAACAATAAACTGACACAAAACTGATTGAGTTCAGCTGAAGGTGGGAGGCGCTTGCTGTTTTTTTGTTTCCATTGTAAAGAGCAGCTCGCATGGTGTCTCCTGCATCTGCCATGCTATCTTTTAACTGGCTGTAGCTAGCTAAGTTAAGGTAGGTTGACTCGCAGCACTCAACACGTGTGTTTTTTCCTGCTTGGCAAGCCGACCGGACGTGACGGGGGGCGTGGCAGCATCGATGATCCCATTTTTTTATTCGAAGTTTGAGGTTGTGACTTAATTTCGATCGATTTTGATTTAAAATCTAAATCGTGACACCCTTAATTATGAAAAAGTGGAGGAATCCTTTAACCGAAGCTTTCTGTTGCACTTAAAGTTGTTGTATTGGGAAAGGTTTTACACATAAATGAGTAAAGAATAAATTCGTTTTTTTTTTTAAAGCTTTGACTTAAAAATATGGAAGACATATTCTGAAAATAAAAAATGTAAGGAAAATTAAAGCAACACTTTCATTAGAGAAAACTGTATGCAAAATATGTGCTAAAATTCAAAAGACAAAATTTCATTTTAATTTTTATTGTGACAATACATTGTACCGAGCCCCTAGGGTGACATTGGAGTAAGTAAAAAAAACGAAAGTTTAGTTTCATGTGCTCACGCGAAACCTTCATGTGCAGAATTTTTTTTAAAAAGTTGAAAATGATCAAGTTTAGTTTCGCGTGGGCACGTAAAACTGCCGCGTGCTACTATGAAACTTTTGCTTACACACGTGAAAGTTTCTATGCGGAAGTTTCATGTGAGCACGCGATGGTTTTGCGTGCCCACGCAGAACTAGACTTGATACTTTAATGTACGCACACGATAGTTTCATTTGTGCACACAATAGTTTCACGTGCACACGAAACTAAACTTTATTTAATTTTTGCTCCAAGTCCCTTAAGGGGCTCCGTAACATTGTTTTTGTTAAATGTAAAGATAAAATGCATCTTTTCATTTTCAATGCAGTCTTGAGTCAAGAATGCCAAAATATGAAAATTAAAAGGCTAGCATGAAAAAGAAACGGCAAATACATTTTGGGAGATTTTTTCTAAATTAAAATTGATCTTTTAATTTTATCTTCTCTTTTTTTATTATTATTGAAGTTAACTTATATGCCAATTATATGTTAGTGAGTGGGTGGGGTTTACTTGCTCATGTAGAACCTTTTCAGACCCCCTTTTTTTTTTTACAAAAAGCAAATCTAGCAACTGTTTCTTGGCACTTAGTTCGCATACAGTTTTTTATAATGAAATTCTTAGTGCGGTTTTAATTTTAATTTGATCTTTAAATTATTTTTTTAATTAGCCTTTCATATGTAAAGGTCATTGGAAAACCAAAAGCGGTTCTAGTACCAGAAAATTGTTTTTTTTTAAATGGACTGCATTTATACATAGATCTGGAATACAACTGTCTAACAGTTAATAAAGAAATATCTGGGAAATGGGTTTACTTGGATTTACATAGCCCACTGTTAATTAAATTCCCCTTATTTGTCCGTCTCATGGAGTAGATAATGTCCTCTGTCATGTTACTCATAGTTTCATCTGACATGCTTTGTTGCCAACCTTGAAACACTTCATGAAAGCAGATTGATTTTCCTGACTTTGCTTTGTCAGTTACAGCACCTCGAGTTAAATGTGAACTACGTGTAGCCGATGGCACAGAGAAGCTTTTAGTACTCGACGTTAGGGATCGCTTTGAAAGCTCTTTGCTTTCCACCGTATACCAGTCTGTGGAAACACAATAAAATCAAAAGCTTTTACACTGAATGTACCCTTTGGCCCTAAATGGATTCGTTGAAAGTGTTTGCCTTTGCTTTGTGTCAGTAGTCGCAGACAGAAAAAGTCATAATTTATTTATCACATGCTAAATTGATAAGGTGCATGATTTAATGTCCGATCAACGACAATTTAATGGGTTTAACGCTGCTTAAACAAATGCATCAGCTTGATGTGAAGATTTTCCAAGTTTGTCATTATCCTAGTATTCACATTTTAAAGTGGCGAATGACGGTGGAATGAGGAGGTGTGATTAAAGGCATGTGGGCTCATGCAAAGCATGATGGGATAGCTGCTTCAAAGCTTTTTGTTGTGGGAATTTTTTGTGGGTAGTGCCCACTCCAAAAGACAGAACCAGAACAAGGTTCTTTTTTGAAGATCGACTCCACATCTCAGTCGCAATGTCTGTTCATCGCAAAGGTTTGCCATGTTGGAAGTCGAAGTGTTTCAAACCAGTCTGAAAAAATGCATGTTTCTAAAAGTTTGTGTGTCGTTGTTCATCAGCATTTTCGCTTCTTGTGTCACACTAAACAGGAAGTTTAACACAAACTTGTCAACTGTTGAATCATTAATGCTTTGCAATGTCAGCCTCTAGTGCAAGAGCTAGCAAGGCTGTTTGTTCAATGTTACCTTAAGGGGGCGTTCACACTAAAGCGTTTACGCCTATGGCCGGCATACGTTTTCAGTTGTTTCTAATGGAAGTGCCGCGATTTTCAAAAATGCAGCTGATGGGTTTTCCCAGCTGTGTTTTTTCTGTGCTCGTCACTGAGCGCAAAGATTTAAACAAGTTTTCAATTTCGGGTGAAACACTCATCAAAGTAATTTTTCTCTCGGCCATCCAATCACAGTGGAGGAGAGGCGGGACAAATATTACAACAACCAACCAGCTCATCGTTCAACAACCGAAGTATCATAGCAACCTGAGTGCATAGCTGAACAGTCGGCGCCTGGCGTTTTCAGCCGTGTTTAAACGCTTTGGTGTACACGCCCCCTAGTTGTTACACTTATGAATGTTTCATATGAATATAACTTACATATATACAAAATTTTTCTGTATTCTGTTAAACTGTATACTTTTAAAATGCCGGGTTGTTTTTAAACATGATTCGGTAAAATATGAAACATAATATTTCCATATTTGACCCAACATAGGTTAATTTACTAAACTTCGTTGTTTTTGGGGGGTTTCTTGCCGCCCTCTTAGGCCACCATCATGTCGGGCAGCTCTCTGAGCTTAAACCATGACCCGTCGCCCACTCGAAGTCACCTTGGTCGCCAAGCCAGCTTTCAGGAACGCAGCAACAACAAACAACAATACACGCAGGCCAACCGCAGCAACACGCTGCCCACCGACGTCGGCCGAAAAGCTTTCGCCATGAGAAGAATGAAGCAGGAAATCAAGGACATAATGTCGCCCACCCCGGTTGAGCTTCATAAGGTTGGGAACGCTTGCAAATACTGGGCATATTTGTAATGCTGCATCATGTTTTATTTGTGTAACGTGTGTCACATTTACAGGTGAGTCTGTTGAAGGACTCGGACGTTGATGATTTTGGTTTTAGCGTATCTGATGGAGTACTGGAGAAGGGGGTTTATGTTAACAACATCCGTCCAGGAGGGCCAGCTGATATCGGCGGCCTAAAGCCATATGACCGGATGTTACAGGTGAGATAATTGAATTATGGCACATATACAGTACTGTACAAAAATGTTATGAGGCACACACACCAAATGCGGTTTATTCGCATTGCGTTCCTTGCTCAATATTACTCGCTAGATTTATCGTTGGTACGCATTTATTCGCATTGCGTTCCTCGCTCAATGTTACACGCTAGATTTATGGTTGGAACACACAAAATGTAAAGGGCTTAGTGTTTATTTGTAATGCTCTCCTCGCTCAATGTTACTCGCTAGATTTATAGATTTATCGTTGGTACAGACCAAATGTGAAGCGTTTATTCGCCTTGTGTTTCTTGCTCAATATTACTCGCTAGATTTATCGTTGGTACAGACCAAATGTGAAGTGTTTATTTGCATTGCGTTTCTCGCTCAATATTACCCACTAGATTTAGCGTTGGTACAGACCAAATGTGAAGTGTTTATTTGCATTGCGTTCCTCGCTCAATATTTATCGCTAGATTTATCGTTGTTACGCATTTATTTGCATTGCGGTCCTCGCTCAATATTACCCACCAGATTTATTGTTGGTATGCGTTTATTCGCATAGTGTTCCTTGCTCAATATTAGGCTACTCGTTAGATTTATCGTTGGTACAGACCAAATGTGAAGCGTTTATTTGCATTGCGTTCCTCGCTCAATATTACTCGCTAGATTTATCGTTGTTACGCATTTATTTGCATTGCGGTCCTCGCTCAATATTACCCACTAGATTTATTGTTGGTATGCGTTTATTCGCATTGTGTTCCTTGCTCAATATTAGGCTACTCGTTAGATTTATCGTTGGAACAGACCAAATGTGAAGCATTTATTTGCAATGCGTTCCTTGCTCAATATTACTCGCTAGATTTATCGTTGGTACGCGTTTATTTGCATTGCGGTCCTCGCTCAATATTACCCACTAGATTTATTGTTGGTACGCGTTTATTTGCATCGCATTCCTCGCTCAATATTTCTCGTTAGATTTATCATTGGTACGCGTTTATTTACATTACGTTCCTTGCTCAATATTACTTGTTAGATTTATTGTTCGTACAGACCAAATGTAAAGGGTTTAGTGTTTATTTGCATTGCATTCCTCACTCAATGTTACTTGCTAGATTTATCGTTGTTACTCATTTATTTGCATTGTGGTCCTCGCTCAATATTACCCACTAGATTTATTGTTGGTACGCGTTTATTCGCATTGTGTTTCTTGCTCAATATTAGGCTACTCGTTAGATTTATCGTTGGTACAGACCAAATGTGAAGCGTTTATTTGCATTGCATTCCTCGCTCAATATTACTCGCTAGATTTGTGGTTGTTGCGCATTTATTTGCATTGCGGTCCTGGCTCAATATTACCCACTAGATTTATTGTTGGTATGCATTTATTCGCATTGTGTTCCTTGCTCAATATTAGGCTACTCGTTAGATTTAGCGTTGGTACAGACCAAATGTGAAGCGTTTATTTGCATTGCGTTCCTCGCTCAATATTACTCGCTAGATTTATCGTTGTTACTCATTTATTTGCATTGCGGTCCTGGCTCAATATTACCCACTAGATTTATTGTTGGTATGCGCTTATTCGCATTGTGTTCCTTGCTCAATATTAGGCTACTCGTTAGATTTAGCGTTGGTACAGACCAAATGTGAAGCGTTTATTTGCATTGCGTTCCTCGCTCAATATTACTCGCTAGATTTATCGTTGGTACGCATTTATTCGCATTGCATTCCTCGGACAATATTACTTGCTAGATTTATTGTTGTTACTCATTTATTTGCATTGCGGTTCTCGCTCAATATTTATCGCTAGATTTATCGTTGTTACTCATTTATTTGCATTGCGTTCCTCGGACAATATTACTCACTAGATTTATCGTTGGTACGCATTTATTCGCATTGCATTCCTCTGACAATATTACTTGCTAGATTTATTGTTGTTACTCATTTATTTGCATTGCGGTTCTCGCTCAATATTTATTGCTAGATTTATCGTTGTTACTCATTTATTTGCATTGCGGTCCTCGCTCAATATTACCCACTAGATTTATTCTTGGTATGCGTTTATTCACATTGTGTTCCTTGCCAATATTAGGCTACTCGTTAGATTTATCGTTGGTACAGACCAAATGTGACGCATTTATTCGCATTACGTTCCTCGGACAATATTACTCGCTAGATTTATTGTCGTTACTCATTTATTTGCATTGCGGTTCTCGCTCAATATTTATCGCTAGATTTATCGTTGTTACTCATTTATCTGCATTGCGTTCCTCGGACAATATTACTCGCTAGATTTATCGTTGGTACGCATTTATTCGCATTGCATTCCTCGGACAATATTACTTGCTAGATTTATTGTTGTTACTCATTTATTTGCATTGCGGTTCTCGCTCAATATTTATTGCTAGATTTATTGTTGTTACTCATTTATTTGCATTGCGGTTCTCGCTAAATATTTATCGGTAGATTTATCGTTGTTACTCATTTATTTGCATTGCGTTCCTCGGACAATATTACTCGCTAGATTTATCGTTGGTACGCATTTATTCGCATTGCATTCCTCGGACAATATTACTTGCTAGATTTATTGTTGTTACTCATTTATTTGCATTGCGGTTCTCGCTCAATATTTATTGCTAGATTTATCGTTGTTACTCATTTATTCACATTGTGTTCCTTGCCAATATTAGGCTACTCGTTAGATTTATCGTTGGTACAGACCAAATGTGACGCATTTATTCGCATTACGTTCCTCGGACAATATTACTCGCTAGATTTATTGTCGTTACTCATTTATTTGCATTGCGGTTCTCGCTCAATATTTATCGCTAGATTTATCGTTGTTACGCATTTATTTGCATTGCGGCCCTCGCTCAATATTACCCACCAGATTTATTGTTGGTACGCGTTTATTTGCATCGCATTCCTTGCTCAATATTACTCGTTAGATTTATCATTGGTACGCGTTTATTTGCGTTGCGTTCCTCGCTCAATATTACTTGTTAGATTTATTGTTCGTAAAGACCAAATGTAAAGGGTTTAGTGTTTATTTGCATTGCATTCTTTACTCAATGTTACTTGCTAGATTTATCGTTGGTACAGACCAAATGTGACGCATTTATTTGCATTGCGGTTCTCGCTCAATATTTATCGCTAGATTTATCGTTGTTACTCATTTATCTGCATTGCGTTCCTCGGACAATATTACTCGCTAGATTTATCGTTGGTACGCATTTATTCGCATTGCATTCCTCGGACAATATTACTTGCTAGATTTATTGTTGTTACTCATTTATTTGCATTGCGGTTCTCGCTCAATATTTATTGCTAGATTTATTGTTGTTACTCATTTATTTGCATTGCGGTTCTCGCTAAATATTTATCGGTAGATTTATCGTTGTTACTCATTTATTTGCATTGCGTTCCTCGGACAATATTACTCGCTAGATTTATCGTTGGTACGCATTTATTCGCATTGCATTCCTCGGACAATATTACTTGCTAGATTTATTGTTGTTACTCATTTATTTGCATTGCGGTTCTCGCTCAATATTTATTGCTAGATTTATCGTTGTTACTCATTTATTCACATTGTGTTCCTTGCCAATATTAGGCTACTCGTTAGATTTATCGTTGGTACAGACCAAATGTGACGCATTTATTCGCATTACGTTCCTCGGACAATATTACTCGCTAGATTTATTGTCGTTACTCATTTATTTGCATTGCGGTTCTCGCTCAATATTTATCGCTAGATTTATCGTTGTTACGCATTTATTTGCATTGCGGTCCTCGCTCAATATTACCCACTAGATTTATTGTTGGTACGCGTTTATTTGCATCGCATTCCTTGCTCAATATTACTCGTTAGATTTATCATTGGTACGCGTTTATTTGCGTTGCGTTCCTCGCTCAATATTACTTGTTAGATTTATTGTTCGTAAAGACCAAATGTAAAGGGTTTAGTGTTTATTTGCATTGCATTCTTTACTCAATGTTACTTGCTAGATTTATCGTTGGTACAGACCAAATGTGAAGCATTTATTCGCATTGCGTTCCTCGCTCAATGTTACTCGCTAGATTTATCGTTGGTACACCCCAAACGCAAAGTGTTTATTCGCATTGCGTTTCTCGCTCAATGTTACTCGCTAGATGTAACGTTGGTACACACCAAAAGCGAAGCATATATTCACAGAACATTCCTCGTTTAATGTTACTCTCTAGATTTATTGTTGGAACACCCCAAATGCAAAGTGTTTATTCACATTGCGTTTCTCGCTCAATGTTACTCGCTAGATGTAACGTTGGTAAACACCAAATGCGTTTATTCGCATAACGTTCCTCCCTCAATATCACTAGATAGATTTATCGTGGGATAAGGGGAACTTTCCAAAATTCGCGCCATTCGCACCGCCCCATACAAATTCGCATCTATTCGTAAAGTCTTTGCATTGACTTTGTATGTAAACTTTGAATTCGTGTTTGGTGTGTACTCCCCATTCGACCACCATGCCATCTATAGATTTGTTTTGCAATGTTATAATATCCATGTATAATGATTTCTCAGTCTCTACAGAAAATTTTATTTTAACGAATATGGAATAAGATTTGTTTTGGCTTTGTTTCCAATATACAGATAAACCACGTCCGGACTAGAGACTTCGACTGCTGCTTAGTGGTTCCTCTCATAGCCGAGTCCGGGAACAAACTGGACCTAGTCATTAGCCGAAACCCTGTCTCATCCCAGCCGTCAGAACTGAACTCATTGTCCAACGAAGAGCCCGTGAACTGGTCAGACACTGTGGACCAGCCCAGCGCGGGGCTGGATCAGGGCCAGCACAACTCCACGCTAGCGGGACTAGAAATCAAAGACCCCAACAAGACCTTATAGCAGAACTCCCATGTGCCTGCACTGGAATGCCCCTCATGGTGCTAAAGTGAACCACGGCTCCCCCTGGTGGAGGAAAAAACAAAGGGGCTCGTTCTCGTATAGCACACACCCAGTTTCTTTCCTGAGTCAGAGCATGAGCCACAAAGACAAAGAGGTCCTTTCCTTACTTGCTGGGTTGTGCTTTCACCCTGTGAAAATGGAGAAGACCACACTGACCTCTTGGAAAACCAAAACTGTTAAAAAGAAGAAGAAAAAACACAAACAGTGAAACAGTGCCATCCATGATTTTATTGCCAATAGTTTCAAAAGATGCATAAAAGCAACATTAAGACTTATACTTGCGATATCAAACTGGCCACTCTGTGATTATCTGTGTTTGTGTGAGTTCGAATGCGTGCGCAAACGTACGAAGACTTCAAGTCTCTGTTCTTAACGCAACCCTTAACGCTCCTATTTTGTGATACTGAAACACAAGTTTGTGTATAGTGTATGTGTGTGTTTCCTATTTCTGATGCCAAGGTCAGAGCCAGGAGGGGTCGACAGCTGCGCGCGGGAGGGGGGGTATCAGCACAATAAATTCGGTAGCCAATTCGGACTGAATGGTGGGTTATAGCATAATGCATGAGACCTTTTATAAACCGTTTTGTATTGAGTACTTTAGTTCAAAAATGGGAGCTTGGGTACATCCTGTAAACAACATTAGGCATCGCCCCGAACTCTTATAAACAACAAACTGAAGTCTGTGTCGCCATGGTGATAAGAGGAGGGGGTGGCACAAAGGCACCTTAATCTTGGAAATTGGACAGATGTCTATTTTTTAGTAGAGTCGGGATGATTTATAAAGGATGTATGTAATTTTGGCCTCCCCTATTGGCCGTGTACACGAGCAGATAGCGTAGAAAAGGTCATTCGGTTCAAAAACTTGCTCTTGGTATGAAGAAATGAATTATTGGTCCAATTGATTGATCGGCTATTTTCTCCAGTGAGTCCGCTGAATTCATAAAAAATGACAGCTGTTAGATAATTTTATAATGTTTACGTCAATGATATATAAAAATATTATGAATTACAAACAAACAAAAATTACACTGCAATTATTGAGTTCTCCGCAAGGTCCATTACAAAAACGTATCATTGTTAACCATTATCCACCGATGTGACACGTCAGACAGCAGACGGATCCGTGCCGGAGCTGCAGACTTTGGCACGGATCCGGTGCAGATCCGGCCCAGAGTCGTCTGCTGTCTGGGTTAGTTACTGCAGTAGTAAATTATACATTTTATTCATACAAATCAGTTTACTGTAGTAACCGTGATATGTCGGAGGAATATGCGGTTATACCATGGTAACTTTTGTAATTATGTCTCATTGATGATAACGAAATGTTTAAAAAAATAAAAGCATGGGGTCGATAATTAATAAAAATGATGTCCAGAATAAAAAATACTTTTGTATTTCCCCCTTTGTTTAAATAGTTATGGTAATTTGTATATGGTAATGTTATGGTTTTGTCTCATCTGATATTTGTTTAAAATGTGTACGCCTTAGGGGCGAGCTGTCTGTTTGTAAAGAGGATAAAAAAGTGTCATGAGAGGAAAAGTTGTCAGTCCTACCAAATGTGGTAGACCACCAAACATACGTTACATACAATTTATTGCTCATCTTGAGAGAAAAAATACAGAAAAAATGGGCAAGCTGCTAATGGCAAACCCGTGAATAATGTCACCCTTGTTGTCAGTGCTCAACAATCCTGTCTACTCACTATTTTCAAACGGCACATTGTGGACCGAACATAAAAACCTCATCAAGGGTTCTTGATAGGGAACGTTTGACTAAAGGTGTCTTTTTATTTCAAACAAACCTTCAGGTATGGGTTCATTTCCCAAAATCATGCACTGGATGTTGAGATCGCAAACAAACGTATTCATTTGTGTCAAGTGCGCACATCGTTTGTGTTAATAAAAAATAAAAATACTTCATAATTCATTTTTATGTTTCACGTGTGGAAACGTTTAGTGAAGTCAAGCACTGCCAGTTAAAATAGTGGGTGTCCATTTTCAGTATACCATGAATTTGATTCAACGTCACGGTTACGTCCCTGAAATATTGTATTTTTATTTCTAATGGACAGGTATTATGAGCTGTAAAGTATTTTTGTACAAATTTAATACTTTGTTAGCATGATGTTTATCGTCTATGTATAAATTTGGGCTGTAATCCTTTGTATGGCCGACAAATGGAGAAAACAATAAAGCGTACCGAGTGGAGAGAGAGAGAGAATGATGAAATGATCTCGTCTGTCGTGTGACATCATTGTGTGGTGATGTAATGCACGTGTGCTGCACGTGGTACTGTTGAAAGCTGCCTTTTATTGAACTTAATTACACTTTTAATTACGTTTTATGACTAATGCAACATCACCTTTATCTCAATAGGCTTTATGCAGCCAAATGTTTAGTTCATCAAAGTAAAAGGAAATATTAAGGTTATAGGGGTGTTTATAAGACTGACATGACACATTCATAATCATGACATGATTTTGTGCATGTTTATGACAACTGTCATTAAGTGTCTTTCTTATGTCATTTTTAATGCAAAGATGACATTGTTTGAGATGTCTTTGTTATGACAACTTGACATAAACCAATACATCATAACTTGTAATGACAACTTTTTACCAGTGATACAAATTTAATTAGTCATTAAAATGTCATTAAGTACTCTGTCATATAGTTTTATAATCATGAATATTTTTCTTGACCTCATCTACAGTGGTACAAATATAATTTGTCATTAAAATGTCATTAAGTGTTAATACTCTGGTAAATAGTTTTATAACAACATCATGAATATTATTTAGTTCATAATGGGTTTTAGTTTCCTCCAGGTGTTTAAGAAATAAAATCAATCATTCAATAATAATAATAATAATTAAAATTAATAAAATTATATTTTATTGAATTTGGAGACAGATTCACTTAAAGTTAAATGAAAACAGTACAATAATGGGTTAAGCCATGCAGTGTTGGGTCCATATCACTGAAAAAAAAATGTTAATTGCATTAAATTAACTAATTAAATAAATTAAATGTTTTGGGTTTTTTTTTCTGAAAATTTCTGAACCCTCTGTGTGAGGAAAAAAACAAGTTCTGTTAGTTGTCAGTTTATTGTGCACATACATAAAGTTAAGTATAATATTTTGACGTGTCTGTTGCATTTTGTTAAGGTATTTATTTGACAGAGTATTAACATGACATCTAAATGACAGTTGTACGGGTAATGTTAACCCGTAAACCTATAGGTAGTTTGTTAAGATTGATAATGATTCTGCTATGTCAAGTTATGAACAAATGACACTTAATGAAAGTTGTCCTAAACATGCATAAAATATCCTTCATATTCATGAAAGTGTCATGTCAGTCTTATGAACACCCCTTCAAGTAAAGTGTTACCGTTATATTTATGTATTTATTTTAGCTTGACAGTACTCACTTGTGTTGTATTGAAAATGTCTCCTTTAAAATCCTATATACGAAAAAGTCATACAGATTTGGAGCGATGATGAAGTAAATGATGACTGAATTTTTTCATTTAATTTTTTATTTTATTGTTGATCCTGTCCAGTTTGTATCTCTTTTTACACAGTGAAAATAGCTCCATCTGGTGGTCACTCAAAAATTGGTAATCAGAAGAAGACTAGACCATGGGTGGTCCTCCAAAAGTCAAATCAAAACCAAAATAACTTAAAATGGCATGGAAAAAATGACATACAGAATTTAAAAAGACTAATAATTAAATTAAAATAAAGGTTCTCACATTAAAATCTTCAGTATATTAATCATTTTAGGTATACACAGTCACATTGTTAAAATACTACATACAATTTTAGTTTGTAATCTAAACATAAAAATATGTAAATCCAGTCTTAATATTGCACTGGGGGTCCCTACACTGTAAAAAAGAATACGCTGAATTTACTAAAAAATATAGTGCATCATTTTTGCGTCCCTCTTTTTAAGCAAGTTTCACATGGAATTTTAAGCAATTGCTTAATTTTTTTTAAGCTTAAACTGCTTAAAATTCCATGTAAAACTTACTTTAAAAATTGCAATTGCATAAACTGCTTAAAATTCCATGTAAAACTTACTTTAAAAAGTGGGTGCAAAGATTGTGCACTATATATTATTCTTTTTTAGTAAATCCAGCGTATTATTTTTTTCAGTGTACTCCTCTATTGCATAGGTCTTCAACAGGGGGTCCTGGGACCCATTGGGGGTCTGTGGTGGTTTTACATGGGGTCCTCCAAATTGTTAAATTGAAAAATGCTTTAAAATGCTAATAGCAAAAAAGCAAGACGCTCTATTGCCCTCTATTGGAAGAGTACAAATTGCCCTTTGCTTGGACTATGGCTGAAAAACTTAATAACTTGTTTGGCTCTTGAAAAGCTTACATAGCCTATGTAATAAGAAAGAAACCCTCTGAATTTTTTTATATGGAGGATATACCTAGATTTTGTTAAAAATGGAGATATTGAGGAAGCTTTGGATGTGTGAAATTATAGAATGTAAGATGTGGTTTATTTAATTATATTTAATTATTGATATGTACTTTATTTATTTATTTATTTTTATTTATTTATTTATTTATTTAATTGTGCCTGGGGTAAAGGGTTTTGGGGTTTTTTATATTTGGTAAAATCTCAATAAAGACATGTTCTACAAATAAGAAAAAATAAAGATCTTTGCTATTTTCAAATAAATAAATAAATTACAACTTGAATAAAAAGGGCATAACGTTACCAGCTTAATATATATTAAGTAAAATTTTGTGCACTAAATTCTTCTTTAGTACTTCTTAAGATAATCTTAAGAACATCTAAGTGAACTTATCTGTGCTATTTTAAAACACCTTCAATATGAACTAAAATGCTAAAAATGTGTTTAAAAATTTATTTAGGTACTACTTAGTAAACTTGGACCCATCTTTGTATGAAAGAGTTAAATATTTTTTAATACAGAGATAGTAAGTTAAAAACACATTTTAGTTCATATTCATGCCATCTCAAAATAGCACAGATAAGTACACAATCTTAAGAACATCTTGAAAAGTACTAAAGAAGAAATTTTATATTAAGCACAAAATGAGTGTACATTATGGAAGTGTACTACTTTGTAATGTAACCAACAAAGTATGTAAATCCCAGTTTTAATTTGCTACATGTACTGGGGGTCCCTATACCTCCTCACTATCCATTAAGGGCTCCTCAGCCTGAAAAAGGTTGAATACCTCTGGTGAAGACAAGTTTATACATTTCATATATTTGTTGAGCTAAAAAACTATGGCCTTAAATGAAGAGAAGATGAAAATGAATGTTATATATTTAAATAATAGTGGATAAATCAAAAAAAAAAATTCAAATCAAACCAGTGTCTTTTATCTGACTCAGTCTTTCAGGTAATTCATCTTCAATATTCTTTATAAAACTAAGAAGTAAAAATGGACAAGACAAGGATTAGATGCAGAAAATGTGATGCCATATCAACATGTCCCCTGAATACAGGACGGCAGGTTATTCAGACCTACAGTAACTGGGAACAGCCTGCAGTATGTGAACCTCCAAATGAATTATGTGAGCGAGTCCCTAAGGCACCACAGAGCCTTTAATGAAATGCTGTGTGAACTTCATACTGAGCAGTTTCTCCTCAAACACCTGGGAACAGGCGAGGTGCAATAGTGCGTTTGTTCAAATGCCCAGGAGAGATTGTGAGCAGCTTCTGCTGAAACATTGACACAATTTAAAACCATGTCATTAGAGAAAAATGTGTCCCGTGTATCGGGTGATACTGTAAGTGAACCCTTCTGTAATTAGAAAGATATTCTCAGTGGAGATACGGTGGGGCTGTAGGCAAACCTATAGGAAATTAATTTCCACCTCTGCTGGGGTTATGAAATCATTAGAATATTAAAAATAGGAGAGTCAATCGCAGATAGATGAACATGTGTTGGTTAAATATGAGCGGATCTGTCTGCAGGGTGTGTTTGAGACTTGCGTGAGCTTATTATCGCTACAAAGAAGGGGAACAGGTGCAGAGTAGCACCGAGTCTGCAAAGATAAATGACAGAGGAATAGATTAGGTGTAGATTTTTCAAAAGAAGTTGCACCTGCTTTGGAATTTGTTAAGAAGCAATTTTAGATTACAAACGAAAAAAAGATTTTAAGGAACAGCCTGAAATTCATTAAGTGGGAAAGTTGTGCTTGTATTTGGAGGTCTGCCAGTTCATAATATGAACTTTCTTAAAAAAGGGAATGTGTTCTTTCATACTATGCATACTGCTTTTGACACTTGTAGTACAGTATCTCAGTTTATTGCATCCTGTTTGTTAAATGCAGTATTAATATTCAAGTGCATTGTACCTTGACCATACTGCATTAAATGTAATATGCATACTATGCATACTCCCTTTTACACTTGTAGTACAGTATCAGTGCATTGCACCCTCTATGTTGAATGCAGTATATTCAGGTGCATTGTACCTCGACCAGTGCATACTGCATTAAATGTAATATGCATACTATGCATACTGCCTTCTACACTTGTAGTACAGTATCACATCATTGCACCCTCTGTGTAGAATGCAGTATTAATATTAAAGTGCAGTCTACTTCCACCAGTAAACATAATGCACTATATACAGTATAATATGCATACTATACATACTACCTTCTGCACTTGCACTACAGTATCAGTGTATTGCACCCTGTATATAGAATGCAGTATAAATATGCAGTATAAATATTCAGTATATTGAGTCTTTTTTAAATATGCAGTATAAATATTCAAGTGCATTGTACATCGACCAGTACATACTGCATTAAATGTAATATGCATACTATGCATACTGCCTTCTACACTTGTAGTACAGTATCAGTGCATTGCACCCTGTATGTTGAATGCAGTATAAATATTCAAGTGCAGTCTACTTCCACCAGTGCAAACGATGTACTATATGTAATATGCATACTATACATACTGCCTTCTACACTTGTAGTACAGTATCAGTGCATTGCACCCTGTATATACAATGCAGTATACATTTTCAAGTGCATTGTACCTCGACCAGTACATACTGCATTAAATGTAATATGCATACTATACATACTGCCTTCTACACTTGTAGTACAGCATCAGTGCATTGCACCCTCTATGTTGAATGCAGTAATAATATTCAAGTGCATTCTACCTCCACCAGTGCACACTGTACTAAATGTAATATGCATACTATGCATACTGCCTTCTACACTTGTAGTACAGTATCAGTGCATTGCACCCTGCATATACAATGCAGTATACATTTTCAAGTGCATTGTACCTCGACCACTGCATACTGCATTAAATGTAATATGCATACTATGCATACTGCCTTCTACACTTGTAGTACAGCATCAGTGCATTGCACCCTCTATGTTGAATGCAGTAATAATATTCAAGTGCATTCTACCTCCACCAGTGCACACTGTACTAAATGTAATATGCATACTATACATACTACCTTCTACACTTGTAGTACAGTATCAGTGCATTGCACCCTGTATGTTGAATGCATTATAAATATTCAAGTGCATTCTACCTCCACCAGTGCATACTGATACTGTACAAAATGTAATATGCATACTATGTATACTGCCTTCTACACTTGTACTACAGTATCAGTATATTGCACCATGTGTGTAGATAGAATGCACAATACATATGGTATTCAAGTGCATTCTTCCACCACCATTGCATACTGACTAAATGTAATATGTAATGTACATACTGCCTTTGACACTTGTAGTACAGTATCAGTGCATTGCACCCTGTATGTTGAATGTAGTAGAAATATACAAGTGCATTCTACCTTCACCAGTGCATACTGTACTTAATGCAATATGCAATGTGCGTACTATGCATACTGCCTTCTACACGTGCAGTAGAGTATTACAGTTTATCAATTTACTATAATTAACTTACTACAAAATACTACACTACATATTACAAAAAATATAGGGCTACTACACTAAAGTATAATCACTATAATATACTACAGTATACTATAATATGCTATAGTTTACTATAGTAAATACTACTGTATTACAGTACTTATCACGTGGGACAGTGACCTTTTACAACACTGAAATATTCTCCACTTGGTGGCAGTAAACGGCTCAAAGCTATCAAACGGTGAAAGTCCAGACGGTAGAGAAGAAGACAGAAGAGGAAGACGGAAGACATCTTCATAACACTAGCATTTGCCAGTTTATGATACCCACCAGTTTAAATCCATCAAACATGAATGAGGAGAAATATCCGCGATCATCGATTGAGGATGACTTCAATTATGGCACGAACGTCGCGAGCGCGAGCGTGCACATCCGGATGGGTGCGTCACAGTTTACGTCTATTTAAAAGGCGATTTGTTTACGGGGATTGTAGAGGATTAGTGTCTTAAAAATGTTTTTAAATCTATTTAACTTAGCTTTTTTAAATTGTTTTTTGACATTGTTTCGTGCGATGTGGGTGAATATACGGTGTAAACGTCAGCTGACACGAGTCATTAAAGGGATAGTTCACCCAAAAATAAAAATGTTGTCATCGTTTACTCACCCTTATGTTGGTACAAACCGGTATACATTTCTTTGTTCTGAAGAACACGAAGGAAGATATTTTTAAAGGAATGTTTGTAATCAAACCGTTCATGAGCCCCATTTACTTCCATAGTGGGAAAAAGAATACTATGGAAGTGAATAGGGCTCACAAGCAGTTTGATTACGAAGATTCCTCATAATATCCTCCCTCGTGTTAATCAGAACAAAGAAATGTATACAGGTTTCTAACAACACGCAAGAATATTTATCTATCCCTTTAATCTTATTGAGTTCCTTGAAATGTCACTTCGGTAAAACCTGAATGTTAAGAATGTGACAGTAACTTCACAATAAAAGCCAATAAATCAATAGATAATTATTTAGCCATATAGATAGTTATACTGTATTTGCATATATTTGTCAAAATGGATCGATAACTCTGAACTCTTTATTTCTTTAGATTTTCTTCGCAAGGTTTACACCATCCTGTCCTTGCAGATTATTGTAACCACTGTTATATCTGCTGTGTTTATGCTCTGCGACCCCATTAAAAGCTTTGTGCACTCCAGGTAATGAAGCATTCATTGCATTCACTATTTCAATCCCTACTGAAAAATCCAGCTAAAATCAGTATAAGATGATCATTGGTTCAAGGTGGTAGTAGCTGGTTTAAGATGGTCCTCCCAGCCCATCAAAGCTGGTGGGTCAGCTGGTTTTCCAGCCAGACCAGCTAAGTCTAGCTTGATCAGTGACCAAAACGCAGCTAGACCAGCTAAAGCCAGCTCACGGGCTTATTTTAGCTGTTTTTCAGTAAGGATTGCAGATAATCCAATTAAACATGCAAACATACACTTAAAAGAATGTAGGTGCAGTAATGTGACCAATCGCTTTGATTTTCTTTTATAAAGTCCCGCTCTGGTCCTGGTATCTGCTGTCGGGTCTCTTATCCTGCTCCTTGCCCTCGCTGTGTACCGACACCAGCACCCTATCAATCTATATTTGCTATTTGGATTTGTAAGTATACCATAGATTTGTCAAATCATCATGATTGAATTGTACCTTAGTGTGTTACATCATAGATTTAGACTAAAGCAGAAAGCTTTCACTTTCAGTCTGAAATTTTTACTTTCACTTTTCACAAAAACAATCATCTTTTAAATACTATAATGTACATAATGGGCATTTAATCTTTTTGTAGACACTGCTCGAGTCACTGTCTGTAGCTACTGCAGGTAAGTTTATGCATTGTTATTTATTTAAAGCGCACCTATTATGCAAAATCCACTTTTAAAAGATATTTGGACATAAATGTGTGTTGGCAGTGTGTGAATACAATCACCCCACAAATGAAAAAAATCCATCCCCTTTTTATTTATTCCCATTAAACCAAATCAGTCTCTGTTTTGATTCTCTTGTTAATGTGACGTCACACTGATAAATCCCCGCCCACGACCACTGACTTGCAGTCCTGCATTAGCACAGTTTCTGCCCTAAGTGAGTTATGTGCTGTCTACAAATATCTCAGTAGTGAGATAGAATTGTCTCATAGTGCACTCACACCAGACACAAATGAAGTATTAAGCGCGAGTGAATTACATGTTAAGTAGACGGGGTAGACATCCTGCAGTGCGACTCAGACGAATGATCTATACTGCATATTGAGACTACAAGCTAGCTGAAGCTGGCAAATTGTGCATATTTGTGTTTGAATTTTACGCACGATTGACACAAATTTCAATTGTCAATGAACGAAGTTAGTTAACTCAATCCGAGTTCAAAAAAGGCCAACTACGCGCAACTAGCGTGATTTATTCACTTTGGTCGCGTGATTTATTCGTTTCATTCACGTGATTCATTTGCACGATTTATTCGCTTTATTCACGTGATTTATTTGCTTCATTCGCGTGATTCATTCACGTGATTTATTTGCTGTATTTGCATGATTTATTTGCTTCATTCGTGTGATTTATTCGCTTCATATATTCGCTTAATTCACGTGATTTATTTGATTTATTTGCTTCATTTGCGCGATTCATTTGCCTGATTTTTTTCGCTTCATCCGCATGATTTATTTGTATTTGCGTGATTTATTTGCTTCATTCGAGTGATTTATTCGCTTCATTCGCGTGATATATTCGCTTCATTTGCATGATTTATTCGCTTTATTCGTGTGATTAACTTGCTTCATTTGCGTGATTTACCTGCTGTATTTGCATGATTTATTCGCTTCATTCGAGTGATTTATTTGCTTCATTCTCATGATATATTCGCTTCATTCTCATGATATATTCGCTTTATTCATGCGATTTATTTGCTTCATTTGCGTGATTTATTCGCTTCTTTTGCGTGATTTATTTACTTCATTTGTGCGATTAATTTGCGTGATTTTTTTTGCTTCATTCGCGTGATTTATTTGCTGTATTTGCATAATTTATTTGCTTCATTTGCGTGATTTATTCGCTTTATTTGCATGATATATTTGCTTCATTTGCGTGATTTATTCACTTCATTCATGCGATTCATTTGCGTGATTTTTTTTTTGCTTCATCCGCGTGATTTATTTGCTGTATATGTGTGATTTATTTGCTTCATTCAAGTGATTTATTCACTTCATTCGAGTGATTTATTCGCTTTATTCGTGTGATTTATTTGCTTCATTCGCGTGATTAATTTGCGTGATTTTTTTTCCACTTCATTCGCGTGATTTATTTGCTGTATTTGCATAATTTATTTGCTTCATTTGCATGATTTATTTACTTTATTTGCATGATATATTTGCTTCATTTGCGTGATTTATTCACTTCATTCATGCGATTCATTTGCGTGATTTTTTTTTCGCTTCATCCGCGTGATTTATTTGCTGTATATGTGTGATTTATTCGCTTCATTCGAGTGATTTATTCGCGTTATTCGAGTGATTTATTCGCTTTATTTGTGTGATTTATTTCCTTCATTCGTGCAATTAATTTGCGTGATTTTTGCACTTCATTCGCGTGATTTATTTGCTGTATTTGCATAATTTATTTGCTTCATTTGCGTGATTTATTCGCTTTATTTGCATGATATATTCGCTTCATTCGAGTGATTTATTCGCTTTATTCGTGTGATTTATTTACTTCATTCGTGCGATAAATTTGCGTGATTTTTGCGCTTCATTCGCGTAATTTATTTGCTGTATTTGCATAATTTATTTATTCGCTTCATTCGAGTGATTTATTTGCTTCATTCGCGTGATATATTCGCTTTATTCATGTGATTTATTTGCTTCATTCGAGTGATTTATTCGCTTCATTCGAGTGATTTATTCGCTTTATTCGTGTGATTTATTTACTTCATTTGTGCGATAAATTTGCGTGATTTTTGCGCTTCATTCGTGTGATTTATTTGCTGTATTTGCATAATTTATTTATTCGCTTCATTCGAGTGATTTTTTCGCTTCATCCGCGTGATTTATTTGCTGTATTTATGTGATTTATTCGCTTCATTCGAGTGATTTATTCGCTTCATTCGAGTGATTTATTCGCTTCATTCGAGTGATTTATTCGCTTCATTCGTGCGATAAATTTGCGTGATTTTTGCGCTTCATTCGCGTGATTTATTTGCTGTATTTGCATAATTTATTTATTCGCTTCATTCGAGTGATTTTTTCGCTTCATCCGCGTGATTTATTTGCTGTATTTGTGTTATTTATTTGCTTCATTCAAGTGATTTATTCGCTTCATTCGCGTGATATATTCACTTCATTCGCATGATTTATTCGCATGATTAACTTGCTTCTTTCGCGTGATTTACTTGCGTGATTTTCACTTCGTTCGCGTGATTTATTTGCTTCATTCCCGTCTGGTTTGATCTCGGAATCAGACTGTGTATTTTAGCTGAAAGCGCTGTTGGTAAGAGAGTGAGGAGCTGTAGCTCATTTGCATTTAAAGATACACACATGTAAACAGCGCTTTTTTGCTCCCACCCAGATAGGGGCATTTTGGACTTGCTATAATAAATAATCTGTGGGTTGTTTAGAGCTGAAACTTCAGACACATTTTGTGCACACCTGAGACTTATATTACATCTTGTAAAAATGAGCATATGATAAGCCCTTTAATTTCTTTTAGATGCATCCTTTTTGCCACAATTAAAGCTATGTTTTCTCTTTCAAGTGACATTTTACGACTACACCATAGTGCTCCAGGCTTTTGTGCTCACATCTGCTGTGTTCCTGGGTCTCACTGCCTACACCTGCCAGTCCAAACGGGATTTCAGCAAACTTGGGGCCAGGTATTTCTCACCCTACCTTAAGCTCGGGGCATGGACGCGTCGAAATAAATAAGTTCCAGGATATTGTTTTAATCCATTTGCTCCGAATCCATGAAGAATGGTGCTCTTCGAGGCAAAATGGCTCTCTTGTGAAACATTCTTCTTTGCAGTCATTAAATTGAAATAAAATAATGGGGTTTCCTCGGGTAATAACTTTTACGGGTGTGACGCATCATCCACCATTTGGTGTGCAGGGAAATCACTGCGTGTAATAAATGAATGTCTTTGTGGAGGGGGTTGAAGAATTACTAGCAATAGTTTTAATTATTAGACTGCTTGAAGGAACGGTTTACCAGAAAATGAACTTTTTGTTATTATTTACTTGCTGTCATAATGTTTTCATATCAGTATTATTTTTTCAGTGAAACAAAATTGTGCACGCATATAAACCCTAATTGTCCCTCTGTGTCCAATAGTCTGTTCGCCGGCCTGTGGATCCTGATCATTGCAGGTTTTCTGAGGGTAAGTAGACCGTCCTAGACCTGTCGCCATTTTCAAGAGCATGCACATTTCATTAACCATGCAAATATCTGTCTCCTAGCTTTTCTTTTACAACGACACCATGGAGTTGGTTTTTGCTGGGGCCGGCGCGCTGCTGTTCTGTGGGTTTATTATTTTCGATACGCACCTGCTGATGCACAAGCTCTCACCAGAGGAACACGTCCTGGCGTCCATCAATCTGTACCTGGACATAATCAACCTCTTTCTGCACATCCTGCGCATTCTTGACTCAATGAAGAAACACTGAAGGGTGTGATGTTATTTCATTTTGGAGCTGAATTCTGGGTACTTTATTTCTGAGTAGATTCAAATACAGAAACATTTTAATTTAATAATCGGTAACACTTTACAATAAGGTTAAATTAGTAAATGCATTAACTAACATGAACAAATAATGAACAATATGGTTTTTTGGTAGTAGTACTAGTTAGTTAATGTTAATGCTTGATTTTATAAATGTATTAGTAAATGAACAAAGATTAATAAATGCTTTAGAAGTATTGTTTATGTTAGCTAATGCATTAACTAATTAATTACAAATACACACTGTAAAAAAATTCTGTAGAAATTGCAGTGTTGTTGCGGCTGGGTTGCCGGTAACTTGCCGTGGATTTGAATGTATGTTATTTGCTTGCAATATTTTGTTCAAAGTTAAATAAACATTAAGCAATTACAGGTCTTTGTCTTTACAGAGTAAAACTAAAAAACAGCATCAAGCAAAACATTCTGAGAAACAAAATCTGAAGCAAAAAAACAGAAAAAGGTTGATGATGATTTCTGGTTCCCAGAATGCTTTGCATGAGGCTGTTATTGTATGGTTTTATTCTGTAAAGATAAAGACTTGTTAGTATTTTAAATGTATTTAACTTTTATAACTTTGAACAAACTCTTGCCAGTGAATGGCATGGATTTGGATCTGCGGTGGATTGCCGGCAGCCCAGCTGCAATAACATTGTAATTTTTTTTTTTAATTTTTTGTAATTTTTTTACAGTGCAATCTTATTGCGCTGTTTAGTATCACAACACAGGATTTTTTTTTTTTCAAAATATATTTGCAATTTTCAACTAATCGTATTAAAGTAACCAGTGCAATGTCAAACATTCACAACTAAATTGTACATATCATTTATTTGGATTTATGTCTTACAGAGGATACACACTGGTGCCACTTTTGCATCAAAATTATTTGTTAAGTGACTATGTGCACCGTTCTCTTTAGAAAGTGCTGTACATGCAAGCGATTTTGCATATAATTTCTTCTTTGTTAACTCTTTACAGCAGGTGTTTAAAATGTCACTTCTTGTATGATGTATTACTTTCCTTATGTTTCCAAACCAGGTGCATCGTACATTCAGCTCGCTTCAGTACTTTGGATATATTTGAAAGCTATAGCAAGTTATGATTCTAAAAAAAATTACTTGATCTTTTAAGCTGTGATAGTTATGAATGCTAGTATGCTTCCTGAATTGTGTTAAGTGTGGTGTACCTCATCTGTGCTAATGTCCTGTCTAGTTGGGTGCAACTGTAAATTAGTGATAATGGTTTGGGAACGCACTTTACATCAAGCCTACACATTTTGATTCATTTTGGTTGGTGCATGGGATGTTCATCATTAAATATTAATATTGTAAGCCTATAATCGACGTTAACATTCCAAAAGCTTTTACACAAAACTGGTTTACTTTAATACCATATAAACACCAAAACAAATCACAATACTTAAAACAAACAAAATGAACATATTTTAAGGACATTGTACATCTCATTTAAATAAAGTAGAAATAAAAATGTAATTAAAAAGACAATATTCACAATGATTTATAAAGATGCCAGTATAATCCTTATTTATTAACCAGACCCAAAGTGCAATATTTATGAAACAGAAATACATGCTTTAATTTTTTGTGTGAAATAGAAATGATTAAACTCAGATGTTATATAATTTACACTTCTTTAATGTACAGTACTCAATAAAAATGAATGTGTTTTAACCCGTGTGCTGTCTTCATCGTAACACAGAACATTGTGATGCTCAGAATGTAATTAATTTAATAACTGGTTTTGCTTTGACTGTTGATTGGCTGACATTATTTATATGCATATAACATTTCTCCTGGGACCTGAATGCCAAAGGGTTTGCACATTCCTGTTAAAAACAATAGAAACCATCACAGTAATTCTAATGGATTAAATGGTTGTAATAGGTTTTACTAGAAACTATACTGGTCTCTTTGGTCTCTACTGGAAATTGGGTTGGGTTTTTTGTGGGGAATGTAATCTAGTGGATGGGAACCAACAGATCACCATTAAGTCCAACTGGAATCCCATACGGCAAAAAAAGATATATTTTCAAATATAATTTAAAACATATGTACTGAAATATGTTTACAAAAATATATCTTTCACAAATATATTTTGGCCATTTTTTGTATATTTTTCTATTATATTTTAAATCATTTATATTCACCTCATATTGGAAGAAAAACTTTGTATGTTACAAACAGATTTGAAAAGATTAAAATGAAATATATTTTCAACTGCAAAAATAGCCGATACTTAGAATTTTATACTGTACATTTTATACAAACTTTTATATTTTGTCCAGGAAAAATATTTTTTTTGCAGTATGGTTTGTAAAAATTACAAATGTATTTGTTACCCCGAAATACATTTTTAAATATATGTTAATATATGAAGGTTAAAACCAAGATTTTCAAACTCAAAACTATATTGAAGTAAGCTTTATTTTCTACAAAATGTATTTAGCATATATTTAAAACACATTTTTGGCCTTATGGGAATGGGATACGACCCAAAACACACTACATGATGAAATGTTACATTGGTTCTAATGGTGTAAGGAACCACCCACCGGCCCAACGACGGTATCGTGTTTTTAATAAATAAATTATCATTAGTTACTACAATTTAGTTTAACTTATTAGAATTTGGGTTTAGTCTGACTTCAATTATAAATAGGTAATATTAGCTGATCATAATTTAGTTTATTTTATAAGTATAGAATGCGGATACATTATTAAACGCGCACGAAAAACGTCCCGGTGTGTAAAGACCTTTCGCCTACTGAACAACGCAGAGCTATTTCGAAATTAACAATTTATTTTGCCAGGCAGGTTATACTTAAATCAATCAATGAAGTCATCAACTAGTATAAGGAACACCACATTATTAAATCGTCCACTTAAAATGATCAGCATAGTATAAAAACATAAGTCACCGAATTAAAGTCAAACCTGGTAACACAACAGTGCGGGAAGTTCTGAACAAAGATGTTTCTTTAATGTTTATATATTCATATCATTATTGTTTTTCAGTTAAACAAAATTATGCATGCTTATAAACCCTAACTGTGTCCAATATAATGATTATGCATGAAGTTGTTAACTTTGGTACACTTTATCTTAAAATAACAGAAATTAGACCTTATTTACTTAAAATAATACCAAACGTGAATATAAAATTGTCATCTTAGACCCATATATTAAATATATAAGAACATATATTTTCAACAGTTGATGTGAGTCAGCCCTTTTAGATGACGAGATCAAGTCATCAAACCTCTGAAATGATGAGATCAAGTTACTCAAACCTTAAGATTAGGAAGTTTTGTTTTGGGTTCAAACCTTTAAGATAAAGATATCATGAGATCAAAAGGTTCAAACCGAACCACCTTTAGGTCAATTATTTCACAGAGTCTTTTTCCTAAACAAATCCAAAGTTGATTATATAAAATCCGGTATTACAATGGTAAACAGTTCATTGGTTTACGTTAAACCATTGTAATTTTATTGTTTGTCAGCAAGGAGAGATATCTGACATTTAAAGTTAGTTTTGCTTTCAGTTTGAGTGGTATAGGAGGGGAAATGTCACCTTAGGCGGTTGACATCAAACTATCGCGAGAGCGATTCGAAAATAGACTTTTCCGTAAGATTTCTCGAATCGCTCTCGCGGTATCTTGACGCCATTCTCCTGTCGGTTTTCCACATCTCACATTGCTCTCTGTGCGGATAATGCTTTAATGTCTCTCAGTATATCAGGTGGTCGGCTGATTTCCTGTCTCAAATACTCGGGGATTTCCAGTTTGTAGACGTCTTCCTTTCGTACCGTTTTCTGAATCAGCCGTATACAGTATTCTTGTAACGAGTACACTGACAAACAGAAATATTATTATTAATATAACATAACGCTCTGGAAAACTTCATTCTGATTGGTCATTAGCGACAGTGATCTGTGACATCCACGACAGTCATCTTTACCGGAACTACTTATATGTATATGTATCACTCCGCTGTCTCTTTTCTCATGCAGGTTTTAATTGATAACAAATGAGCTAATAAAATATTTAAAATCAATATTTCATGTCCACGTGTTCAAGTAGGCTATATTACAGTATTTACTACAGTTTATCAATTCAACATACCGGTAGTTATACTGCAGAATTAAATGCATTAACAAAGTTTACTAATATAATACACATACTACAGTAAACAGTGTTACTAGTATACAGTACAGTATAGCCATTTTATACGTCTGTCGGAATTTATTTTGCGAGCTTTTGGATGTACATTTTCCCTACCCATCAAATAAAACTTATACTAAGTAATAAGTGTTACTTTATGATGAATGGTCTCGCGCACCTGGGGCAGTGATGTACACTGGCTTGTACAGTGGGTTTCCGTGTTCCTCGTACTCCGCAGGCGTAGGAAAATAAACTTCACTCAAGTTTACTAGTAGTTTAGCACCATCAGATGCTCTGAAGACCCACGGATGAGTCAGATATGTGTTCATTTGCAATGCTTGCCCCGGTTTTATGGCACCGTACGACACTGGGATCCCCGAGAAATCTAACCACCATCCTTCTGCTTTCTCTCTGCAGTTATTCATAAAAGTGATGTAAGTCGGATCATTAGAGTTAAGAGATTTCAGAGGTGCGAGTGCTTCCTGTTCAGTCATGGTGATGGGAGTCGGGGGAGGCTGCAGACCTGGAACCGGCAGATATACGCCCCAAACAGTTTTACGCCCCTGTCTGGCAGTTTTACGCCCCTGTTGTTCCTCATGCAATACGGTCATGCAAACGGTAGGGGTCAGTATTAAACTCCATTAACTCTGATTCTGAAAGGCCTTTTGATTTTTTTAAAGCAAGAACTGGGGCAAGTTGTCACTTATTGTGACTTTTATCACCACAGCAATACAAGAAGAGACAGTTGGGTGTTAAAACCCAACTGGGCTTATGCAAGGGGTGTCGATTTGTGTAGGGACACTAGGGACATGTCCCTACCAATATTCAGGGAAGACTGAATTGTCCCTAGCAATAATTTCAACCAAATTATCTTTATTTATATATAAAAACTGATGTCTGTCTGTTTCTTGCGGT
Organism: Misgurnus anguillicaudatus; assembly: GCF_027580225.2. NCBI lineage: Eukaryota > Metazoa > Chordata > Actinopteri > Cypriniformes > Cobitidae > Misgurnus > Misgurnus anguillicaudatus. The sequence goes on from NC_073337.2 coordinate 26,387,096, forward strand.
TTTTATTTATTACTTATTTAATTTAACATGAATTTATTCAGGAATCAATTAAATGAGATTTAAACTCTTATAAAAAGACATCACAAAAAAGTTAAATATAAAATACAAATAAAACAGGCCTATATGTGTTGTTTTTGACATGTGTAATCTTAATAAAGTGACACCTAAGATTAAAGGTGCCAAAGAATGCATTGAAATAATCTGTTTAATTTGTTCTGTGATATTTACTTAGAAGGTATGTAACTTTATTAAGTGCAAAAATTATCCAGAAAGGTTTGTACATGTCCATTTACAATCCTAGGATTTGTCATTTGAATGAAATGGTCTATTTTTGCCCTATTTGGAAGGGTCATGAATAATAATGTTGAGCTCCGCTCTGATTGGCTCTGCTCTGAGGCTCATGCCAGAAGCTCACAATAAACAGATCTTATATTTTGAGCCCGCATCAGACGAAAATACAGATTTTGAGGAACAACTCATTGTTAACTAATAGAACTTCAGCAAAACGCTAGCATATAGAATTAATTAGCATGTAGCGCTAGCTAAGCAGTCACAACTTTGTTTTTAGCATTTTAATAACATTGTAATTGACTTAATGTGTAATTTAATGTTGCGGCGTACATCTCGACTGTGACGTCACAGTTGGTGTTATGGTGAGATTGGCCTGTTTCCAGCGGCCTTTTGTGTGCACGAGGTTTACATAAAAACGAGGAAACAGACGTGTTTGAGGCTCACGATGTGTCACTACCATGTACAGAGCATCTATGCCTTTGTAAATAGAGTTTTTTATTCTATGGCACCTTTAATATAATGAAATTATTTGCATCCCCACCAATGTCAAAATCAAAACTACGCCCTTGCTGTTGTTAGAAAGGAGGATTTGTGACAACTTACCCCGTATAGTAAATTGTAGTATACTGTAGCAGTACTAACTGTAGTATATACTGTACTGTAGTACACATTAACATTTAGTATGGTAAGGTTCAAAAACACTACAGAATCCTGGAAATGTACCACAGTTTATAGTAAATGCTGAAGTATACTACAGTATGTTTTTATGTGGCTCCCTATCATGTCTGTCCAGGTCCTGGATCAGTATCCCCCACCCCTTCTGTTCTTAAAGACCCAGAAAGAGATGTTAAAATCCACTTAAAATTCCAGGGTGGCCGGTATTCCTGAAGGATGGGGGCACTTAGAAATTCTTGTGTGATGACAGCATAGCTTTGATGTCAGGGTGTTTGGTCTCTGGAGAAGCAGGAAGGGCTCTCTTAAAAAATGAGGAATAGATCCTATTATCTAGAGCAGTGGTCTCAAACTTTTTTTTATCATGCGGCCACCCTTGTGTACAGTGCATCCCACTGCGGCCCCCCAAAGACAATGTATGATATAAAAAAATTAAAACTATGATTTTTTTATGAAACAAAACATATTAAATGATACAACATAGTGCTTTGGTCACTAGTCTTATTTTTCTTTAATTACACAGAATTTATAATAATAGATAAATTAATGTATTTTGTACAATTTCAAAATCTGGGGCCCCCCTGGCACCATCTCGTGGCCCCCAGTACCCAGTTTGAGAACCACTGATCTAGAGACACTTCACAACTCTAACTATACACATGATAGTATAACATCCATGAGTTTTACAGCATGGTTTTCTTATAAATACAATCATCTTGCATGCATTTTTACTTTAAAGAGTTTAAAAAGTTCTGAAAAGTTCAATAAAGTAATTTTGTGCTTATCCTTATGTCGTAAATAGCTTTTTCCCATAGTGAGTGACGGAGTTATACAATTATAATTTCTCCTGCAGTCAGCTGTAAGCTAAAAAAACAGCAACCCTGATCAGTCAGTCTGATTCATAACCAAATGATTCCTTTGAGCTCCTTCACAAACTGGACTGAACAATGCATTCATGAATTGAACCTATGCTGTCCTTGTGTTATTAAGAACTCCCTAAACTAACCAAAGTAACAGTTAACCGAAAGGCAAATGTTGGTGCTTATAAGAAAAGACCCATGATGATTCTTAGATAAAAGTTATGTCGGTCTGGTATGACATTAGGATCAGTATACAATGACAAAAATTTCATTTGTGACCCTGTCTGTGAAAACCCAGTTAAAGTCATTTTTTGAGATTTAGTATATACAGTAATGTAAAGAACATTCAGTGATAATATAGCCTTATCTTTAATATCATGTTATGTCAAAGATTGAAACCAAATTTTGATGCTTGTTTTCCAATAATTAGATTATAAGGCTTTAGCCTGCATGGTTTTAACAGGCAGGGTCTCATATTTTGTTAAAGAGTCACTTAACTAGTTTTTGAAGATAATCTGTAAGAGGGATCAAGATTTTTAACAATGACTTAATCAGAAGAACCATATGGCATCTGCGATTTTGTATGCATGTATTTTTTCTACCAGTTTTATAGCATTTCATCATATTTTAAAGTGGTAGCCCAGCAGGTTTCTTTCTCTCTCTGATGTTACTTGGCAGCTTTGGAGTCTGATGTAGTGGCGGGTTTGGCATCTCTACTGAAGTTTACTAAGATGTTTTTGTTGAGCTTTTTCATCTGTTTTTGCTGTTTTATTGTTAACAATAAAAGCATTGCCACACACGCGTTTATATAGATGGTGTTGTTATATAATATTACAAAACAGATCTGTCAATTTTCCACACAGGCACTTACAACAGATGAGAAACTCTCGCTAGTTTCCGTTAAATAGGAAAAGTTTAATGTTATTAAACATAATTTTTGATTAACTATTACCTTTGGGGCATACACACCAAACGCGAATTCAATGCTTTGCGCGAGTATATTACATACAAAGTCAATGCAAAGACGCGAATAGACGCAAACTCGCACAGGGCGATGCAAATGGCGCAAATTGGGTGGAGTGATTACAGCGAAAACACTCAATATTCGCCTTTTAAATGCGTCGTCGCGCAAGTTTAAAATATTTAACTCAATCAAAAAATTTGCATGACACAAAGTTAAATCCCACGAGTGATCTAGAGCGAGGAATGCAATGATTCGCATTTGTTGTATGCGTAGCATTAGTATACTTAAGGGGCGTACACACCAAACACGAATTCAACAATTTGCGTGAGTAGATTACATACATAGTCAATGCAAAGACGCGAATAGTGGCACAATTGCCGTGAAAACATGCGATGTTCGCCTTAGACACGTTTTTGTGCAAATGTAAAATATTCAACTAAAGCAAAAAATTTGCACGACACAAAGTTAAATCCCACAAGTGATCTAGAGCGAGGAACGCAATGTTTCACATTTGGTGAATTAGTAGCATTAGCATTAGTATACTTATGGGATGTACACACCAAACGCGAACTCAACAATTTGCGTGAGTATATTACATACAAAGTCAATGCAAAGACGGGAATAGACGCGAACTCGCGCAGGCGATGCGAATGGCATGATTTGGATGACGCGATTGCTGTGAAAACATTTGATGTTCACCCTAAAACGCATTTTTGTGCAAGTTGAAAAATTCATCTCAAGCAAAAAATTAGCATGACACAAAGTTAAATCCCACGAGTGATCTAGAGCGAGGAATGCGATGCTTTGCATTAGGTGTATTCGCAGCATTAGTATACTTATGGGGTGTACACACCAAACACGCATTCAACAATTTGCGTGAGTAGATTACATACAAATTTAGTGAATGACGCGAATTGGGTGGAGTGATTGCAGAGAAAACATGCGATGTTCGCCTTTTGAACGCGTGTTCGCGCAAGTTGAAAATAATCAACTCAAGCAAATTATTAGCATGACACAAAGTTAAATCCCACGAGTAATCTAGAGCGAGGAACGCGATGATTCCCATTTGATGTATACGCAGAATTAGTATACTTATGGGGCGTACACACCAAACATGAATTCAACAATTTGCGTGAGTAGATTACATACAAAGTCAATGAAAATACGTGAAGAGGCGAACCCGCGCGGGCGATGCGAATGACATGATTTGGGTGGCGTGATTGCTGTAAAAACATTTGATATTCGCCCTAAAACGTGTTTTCGTGCAAGTTGAAAAATTCATCTCAAGCAAAAAATTTGCATGGCACAAAATTAAATCCCACGAGTGATCTAGAGCGAAGAACACGATGCTTCGCATTTGTTGTATATGCAGCATTAGTATACTTATGAGGCGTACACACTTTGCGCGAGTAGATTACATACAAACTCAATGCAAAGACGTGAATAGACTCGAACTTGCGCAGGGCGATGCGAATGACGTGAATTGGGTGGCAAGATTGCCGCAAAAACATGCACCGTTCGCCTCAAATGCGTTTCCGTGCAAGTTGAAAATATTCATCTTAAGCAAAAAATTGCATGGCACACAGTTAAATCCCACGAGTAATCTAGAGTGAGGAACGCAATGCTTCACATTTGGTGTATACGCAAGCATTAGTATACTTATGGGGCGTACACACCAAACACGCATTCAACAATTTGCGTTAGTAGATTACATACAAAGTCAATGCAAAGACGCAAATAGAGGCAAACTTGCGCGGGGTGATGCGAATGACGTGAAGTGGGTGGCGCGATTGTTGTAAAAAAAGATGATGTTCGCCCTAAAAAGAGTTTTCGTGCAAGGTGAAAATATTCAACTCAAGCTAAAAATTTGCATAACAAAAAAATTAATCCCACGAGTGATCTAAAGATAGGAACGCGATGCTTCGCATTTGGTGTATACGCAGTATTTGCATGCTTATGAGGCGTACACACCAAACGCAAATTCAACAGTTTAGTTGTAGATTAGTAAATGCAAATACGCGAATAGAGGCAAACCCGTGCGGGGCGATGCGAATGACATGATTTGGGTGGCGCGATTGCTGTGAAAACATGTGATGTTCGCCCTAAAACGCGTTTTCACACAAGTTGAAAATATTTAATTTTAGCAAAAAAATTGCATGACACACAGTTAAATCCCACGAGTGATCTAGAGCGAGGAACGCAATGCTTCCTATTTGGTGTATACGCAGCATTAGTATACTTATGGGGCGTACACACCAAACACGCATTCAACAATTTGTGTGAGTAGATTACATACAAATTCAATGCAAAGACGCGAATAGACGCGAACGCAAACTCGTGTAAGGCGATGCAAATGATGTGAATTGGGTGGAGTGATTGCAGCGAAAACACACACTTTTCGCCTCAAATGTGTCTTTGCGCAAGTTGAAAATATTTCGCTGGCTGTCTGAAAGGGCCGTAATACAAAGTTAAATCCCACGAGTAATCTAGAGCGAGGAACGCGATGCTTCACGTTTGGTGTGTACGCAGCATAAAGACTTTGTTTTAGGTGAATAGCGCTTGTTTAGACCCCAATTCGAGTCATTTGCATCGTCCTGCGCGAGTTTTCCTCTGTTCGCGTCTTTGCATTGACTTTGAATGTAGTCTACTCATGCAAATCATTAATTTCGTGTTTGGTGTGTACGCCCTATAAGTCATCTAGCTTTAAACCTATATTTTTAATCAAACTTTCCGTCTATCTGTTTTCTCCACATTGTTATATTACTGCCCTTTCTTCTTACTCTTTTTAATCTTGGAGAACCAATAATAACACAATGACGCTTGCGGTTAATAGTTAGTGCCCATCCCTGATAACAACACTGCTTGACCTCTACTTGTAAGCCTACTGTATTTTCCAGCAGGGTGATTATGTATGAGGGCAAAGCAGATCTAAAGCCCATGGATCAGACAGTCCATTCTCCCGTTCACCCTTTGATGTCCTGCTTTCTTTGCTTCTCTGTTGGCTGGAACAATGACGTGAACCTTTTGGCACAGTGGGCATAATGTGCTGGTTGCTTTTGTTGGTTCTCCAGCACACCACAGGGGAATTTGGACTTGTTGGACTGGCTTCTTCAGCCAGGACCTTCAGAAGATCCTATTTTTAAAGAAAATATGTGCCTCCAGTGAAGGCCTAAGCTAAAGCCCAGGGATAAGGCTAGGGCGATTATGCGTGATTTATACTAATAATGCTTGTTTAATATCAATTCATCAATGCATAAATGTTAATTGGTGGTTGCTAAAGTGGGAGTGCGCTGTGGTTACTTATCGGCTCATGTCAAGTGTCTGATACTCTGGGTACGACTCAGGACTGTCTTTCAGTCTAAACTAAACTTTTAGACTAAATTTTCCAATTTAGTACCCAAAGGCAGATACGAATGGAACATAGCTGTTTTTTCCTAAGCTCCACCTGTTTTAAGTTACCAAATGTTAAGGGAAAATAGTAGGACAAACCTTAAAATAGACTCAAAATAAACCGATTTCATTTGCCTGCTGCATTTTTGGGATTCCACATAGTGTTACTGTTTCATTTCCCACATGAAAGATGACCCAACGGGGCAACTTTCGGTGGCTCCCTTGGGCACAGGGGGCGATCATGGTGGGCCGTGCTGCTACTTGATGTGGAACAGTACAAATAATCACCCAGACGCTTGTTTATTTTCACCCCCTGCATAACAGATGAGCCAAGGTTAATTGCCGTAATGTGTGAATGAACTCTTTATAGCAGAGGTACTCAACTGATGGGTCATGGGTCTGTTTTAATAGTGGATATCAGTAAAAACACAATGTTAAATAGATAATTTGGCTTTTGGTTGTCGATTTCAATGGCTGCGCGTCAAATCAAGTGCAACAGGTAAACACTTCTCCTGCCAAAACACATTGAGACCCACCACAGAGCAGTCTTTCCAGGGTTCTGAAGTCTGGCCCACGTTCTATATTTTACAATCCTCCTTCATCATAGGATTAGACACCATGTGGAGTTTGGACGAAATGAATAAACCAATATAATGAAAGATTATTTACGGAAAAATCTATCAAACTCTGTCCGGTCAGCAACATCTCTCACCACATTTAAAAACGTATTTTTTTCGTAAATACTTCACAGGAACTGGTTGGATGTGCTGCTTATATTAAAATGCATCTCTAAGAAATGTTAAAACTTTGTAAGCGGAAAGTAACTTTGTATAGCACTTCTCATTTATTGCACAGTTTATTTTTTAACACATACACAAAGGGCAGTGCGCAATGTGCATGAAGCTAATTTCGTCATCAGAATAGTACGTAGATTGTGTACAGGAGTATGTAGCTCATGAGAGGTATTGCAATGTGCATGCATCGAATGTATGAGTCAAATCCGCTATGCTTTGCAAGGCTGTGTATTCGACGGTGCGTGTACACTTGCGTACGCATAAAAAACGTACTATCCTTCAGACTTAAAGGAAAACACCACCGTTTTTCAATATTTTACTATGTTCTTACCTCAACTTAGATGAATTAATACATCCATATCTTTTATCAATGCGTGCACTTAATCTTTGTACAGTGCGTCGTGAATGTGTTAGCATTTAACTTAGCCCCATTCATTCCTTAGGATCCAAAAAGCACTTAGTTTGCAGCATTTCGGCCTCGACGCGCAATGACATCATCCCTCCTGAATACTCCCCCTCTCGCTCAATCATCCGTCAATATTACTGCCCCCGAGGTCAAAGTGCTGCAAACTAAGTGCCCTTCCGCCATACAATATTTTTTATCCGCTTAAAAAAAACGCTTTTATTTTGTGCCACCATACTTACTCGTGTAACTCCTCATGTAACAGTCTTTAAATAGGGAAAACATGGAAGTGTTTGGTGGCTTCTAAATTCATGCCTGTTTGGATCCTAAGGAATGAATGGGGCTAGGCTAAATGTTAACACATTCGCGACGTGCTGTACAAAGATTAAGTGCACGCATTAAAAAAGATAGTGAGATAAGAACATAGTAAAAAATGAAAAATGTTGGTGTTTTCCTTTAAGATTCACTCTTGTACGTCGTTTGGTATAAGAGCTATGTTTACACGACAACAATTTAGTAAAAATTGAAAGTTTCTTCTTTGCATTTGTAAAAGGTTTTACGTGCACATAACAGCACTGTCAAAAAGATACGCGTTTTCACGGATATGCGATAATGACTAAAATCGCTTTATTATGAGTGGCAGGCCACTAGATGGCAATGTTACTTTGTAAAGAAACTGTAAACGCTTTCGCATTTTTCTACAGACGATAAATACAAACAACCAAGACAGCGGAAGCATTTTTTTTACTACAAGTGACCCTGGACTCAAGGCGACAAAATTGTGTAAACTTTGTCAGAGACGTGTTAATAAACTCAGTATCTTTTGCAGCACAAACACAGTCCTGTAGGCCGCTATTGTTGTTTTGGTTGTACTCGCACATGCACGCCTATACGAATTAACACATGTGCATAATATTTCAGTTATCATAGTTATCCTGTAAATTGTTCCTAAACGTAAATGTGACAAGGAATACGATAACATGCTTAATGAAAAGAGCTGAAGATTTTATTTGTTTAATACATTAAGTCACACGGATAAAAAATTACGATTTTGGCTACAAGCAGCTTTACGTGCATTGATATACATAATAACGAAAACTTCAAGCATATACACTGAAAAGCGGTCTACACTAATGTATAATCTCTCTATATATAATCTATATATTTAAATTTTACACAACACAAATAAGAAACATATTTTAGAAAGACACGGAAACCTCACCAAAATAAATGTCATTCGAATAAAAGAACAGAATGTTAGCCACAATAATACAGGCAGCGACGACAACAACATGTTTACAATAAAAGTCATTCAAAGTAAAAACCTTGAGCAGCGGACAAACATGGCAATTATGAAAAGCCGAATCCACACACAGAAGAAGTTATGTACAAGTGATTCACCGCCACATTTGAAGCTAAACCGCAGGGCTACTCACACACATCACAGACGTTCACCAGACCATACAAACAACCCAATGATTCACTCCCCTTAGTTAATGCAGTACAGAAGCTAAATGAAGGGTAACTGTGGAAGATATTATATCAAAGGAACCAGTGCGGTAAAATAAGACACCGTGACCGTGCTACAAAAACATCTCGGTCTCCTAAAGCAGCAGTTCGGGAGTGTCGCGTCGGATCGGAAGTGGAAGATGAAAGCTTTGGTCCGAGGAGGACGACGTTGAAAGGGGGGTGGCCAGACATCGTCGGCCAAAATTTAGAGGCTTAAACCACATAGTTGGTGTCGGAGGGATGCTTGGAGTCGGGTGCTACCACAACGTCCCTTGCGGCTGCAGGCTGTGCCTTGTGCTTGGAACCAGAAACCCGCTGGCTGTTGGAAACTACTAGTCCACGAAATCCTGAGGAAAAAATGATGGAGGAACTTCAGAACGATGCTGCAAAATAAATCGCTTGGGGGTTGGGGTTTATATTAATTATAGTATTAAATATTGATATTAAACTGTTAAATACTCCTTTTGCATCAGCATAAGTTAAATTGCAACCCAACAGGATGGGTTTGGGTTTTAAAAAAATTTCTTTTGCTCTACCATGGTACAATGATTATATCATTCGTGGTACTAAATGATTATCATAATAAAACAAAGTACTGTGAAAACATTCCCTGTTCATTCAACACATACCATTATAGTACTTTCAAAAATACCACGGTACTACCATGAAACGCGTGACTAGTGTAGTAACAGATTTATCAGTAGATCCAGGTGCTTTAAAGCTCTTGCTGAAACACTTTTGGGGTTCAGAGGTCTCTTCAGCGTGATGGGATTAAATCAGATTACTTCTAATCCATTTCTTGGTGGCAACTGGCATATGCAATTTGGGAAACGGGTCTATGGGATCTTGTCTTACTTACTCTTGTTGCAATGACGTCCATGCCAACCATCCCTGCACTCGCACCTGTTGGGCTCTACACAGGTCCCGTGTGCTCCACAGCTGGGCTCGCAGACAGCTGCACACACACATACAGCCATACAAAGACATACTGTTTAGTCTTGAAAACGTATCGTGCCGTTCATAAAGCCTGCAGGACGAGTGGAAATTTTTGGGTGGAATCAACCACCAATGGTTCGTTTTGCAGTGTTTTTGCATTTTGCAAGAGGAGAACATTGATGCTGCAATGTTGGAATAATTGACAACGAGCCATTGAATTATTTGGAAATAATACACACCCAAGGTGGTAATGCGGCACGAAGCGTAATAAAGCATTGAACAGCCCGGTGGTGTAAATCAAAGATATTGCCAAGTTGGGATAATCTCAGCTTTGGAGCAAAGATCTCCATGGTAACCCTTGCTGCACTTGCATTTGTTCCTCCCCGTACATTTGCCTCCATTTCTGCAGGGCTGCCGACATTTACCTGCAGATAAACGACAATCTCATTCAAAAACCTTTCAGATGTGTTCATTTGCTAATTTTAAAACTACAATTTTGAGTATCTTTCATTGTGTTTTTAATATATTGCAAACTTTACTTTTCTACCCTTCTTTTCAAATTAGTCTCAGAAAAAATAGTCCATATCTGTTATTAGGGCAGTACTCTTTAAAAAGATCCTAATACGTGCCCGTTAGATAAGGATATACATCTGGTACCATTATGTACCTTTAGGGTACTAATATGCACTCTCTGGTACCAACATGTACCTATGAGGTACTATTATAAACTCTTTAGGTGCAAAAGTGTACTTTTTTAAAGGGTAGGGCTAGGGACCATTTAAAGACCATTTGTGTGGAAGAATGGTCCAGAATCACTCCTGAGCAATGCAGACCAGTCGTTTCTCCATACAAGAGGCGTCTAGAAGCTATAATCACCAACAAAGGCTTTTCTACAAAGTATTAAATAAAGTGTGTTCAATACTTATTCCCCGTGTCATCTACTCCATTTATTATGACTCAACCTGTATACTTAAATGTGCAGTGTGTAACTTTTAGAAGATTCCCTTGACATAAATGCAATATAACATATGTGACTATATTATCAGTGGTGTATAAAGGCCTTTTATAATATTATGTTTTAATTACCTTAAAATTAGCTGTTTTTATCTATATACACCGAGGGTCCCCTTACATGGAAGTCGCCATTTTGTGCCACCATTTTTCTACAGAAGCCCTTAACGGACAAACTTTGTTAACCAAGTTGTCTCTGACGATGACGTTTTTGTCCTATGGTGGCTAGCTAGCTTCTATATGCGTTTCAAAAGCGAGGGATGAGCCGTAGACTGAGCCGTTGGGCGCAATTTGAAACCTCACCACTAGATGCCGCTAAAATTTACACACTGCACCTTTAAATGTTCTGATTTCTTTGTATGAATTCAGTATTTGACTTGATGGCTACATCTGTTGAAATTTTGTGTCAATAGCCCACTAAGAAATCCCTTTACTGATCAAAATGCTGATGTGTCAAATGTTTATTTTCCCCGCTGTATTTTTGACAGTAACCTATATGAGATCAGATTTTTGAAATTATATAATTTGGAGGATTTTTTAAACAGTAGCAAAGTTCATAACTTGAAGAAGACAAGTTGATAATTATCGTAATATTTTCTCCAAAAATGTCCAATGTAAACAAGGATCTAGGGCAGTGGTCTTCAACATGGTGCCCGCGGAGAGTCTGTGAGGTGCCCGCATAAGCACATTCTATTAATCTTCTCATTTGTAATATTTATTTATTACATATATTTTATATTAGCTTGACTTCTTTTATGTTTGTTAACATTTTAAACAATGAAAAAACATATCAACAAGTAAAATAAAAAGTTTTGAGTAGACTATATCAAAAAGTATCCTTCCTCCCTGTTTTATCCATTGTGGTAGCCATTGCTTCGAAAAAGGTTGGAGACCCCTGATCTAGACGATGACAATAAAAGTGTAGTAATTTTTTTTTTGTGAACACTTTGTGATGTTTTAAGCCAGTATATTTGATCAACTGGATATCCGTGTGCTTTTTGGTCCTTGACGAATCAATGAAATTCATACCCATGAAAATGCACAAAGAGGGAGACCTCGGTGAGACCCCCAGATGTCTGTGCATGTTTAATAGAGAATGTGATACCTATGTGGATTGAAATGTGACAGTAATGTAACTTAAATCTTTTTCTATTCCCTCCGTTTTATATTAAGCATCGGAATTAATAAAGCCACGTCTTAATGCTGTCATAAGTCTTTAAATCTTTAAAGTGTCCATGATAAATGATAGGATTTAGAGTCTGAGATCTTTAAAGCCAATGACTAAAAACTTTTACATATGCAGTTTTGTTGCTCAAGATGAGTTTTAAGGGATAATATTATCGACTACAGGTGGACATTTTCAAAGCCAGAGAACCATCATTTCCTCTTAAAATAACAGTCATGAACACTTAACGTCACCGCTCATAAGTTCAAAGATGCTTACTAGTGATTCGGGTGACAACACAACTGCATAACATCCTGTGTTTGTCCACGTAAGTGCCGTCCCATTTAACACCGCTGTGAGAACACACTTCACTCGGGACGTTCACACTAAGGGCAATTTGTGGAAATGAGCCAATTACCACCAAAGAACAACAACCCAGGCTTTTCCTTTTAAAGGATGATAGATGTAATTGCTAGCTAATACACTACATTAGGAGTTACCGTAATACCCATGTTGTGCAATTACGCTGTATGTTTTCTTAAACACTGTATTTGTTTTAATTTTTTTTTTTCATTACGTGATGTTAGTGGCACAGAAATGCCATTTTATCCTTAAACCTGCTTTTAAGTGTATACTGAATGTATATTTATATCAGACTATAGTGCTCTTCTTACCGTTTCTTTGGTTTCACTGAAACATTTTAGTGACGCCTTGTGCGCGTCAGTCTGACTATAGTCAAAAATATTGGATATAACAAGATTAAGCACTGCTATTACAATGAATAGGGGACAATGCAGCACTCAATAGGGCCGCTTTTGCAAGTCCCACCTTCCAGTTAAAAAAAACAATCGATAAACGGGGAAGAAGCTCTACAGAGTCCTGTAAGGCGCTTGCTAATTTGCGGACATGTGACCTTGAAAAATATGTTTTTGTGCAGTTTGAGCTTAAGAAACAAAAGTCACGGTACTGTTGATGTCAGGTTTAATTGTTGGTCAGAAATATGTTCTTTAATTCACATGGTTTTAGAGATATCTGTCTTTCCCAATTCAAGTAGATAGGACTTAGGCTTGCATGATTAAAAATAACCGCCCGGAGGTGTTGCAAACATGGCCGCCTAGTGGCATGACTTCCGTACCGGGTCCGCTCCGAAGTCGGCAGCTCTGGTCTAGATCCGTTGCGGATCCGCCCCGAAGTTAATTGCTATCAGGGTTCCCTAAAACAGTGGTTCTCAAAGGGGCCGTGAGATGGTGCGAGGCGGGCCCCAGTTTTATGACATGTTATAAAATACATTACTTTATCATGAATTCTGTGTAATTCAACCTTAAAAATAAAGCTACTAACCAACAGCACTACTTTGTATAATTTAATGTTTAATTAAAATGTTAAAGGTATTGCGGAGGATTTTCCTTTTCCGGGTGGATCATCAAGACTATTGGTCCTCCTAGTTGTCTATCAGGAGTGTTGCGCAATTGCATTTTTTAAAAAGTGGAGAAGGCTGTTCTTTTCAAAAATTCGAGAAAATCCTCCGCTACACCTTTAAGTTTGAGAACTATTTTTTTGTCATACATTTTCTTTGGGGGGGGGGGCTGCAAAGGAATGCACCATACACAAGGGGGCCGCACACTGAAAAAGTTTGAGAACCACTGCCCTAAAGGGTCTTTGCAATACTGTAGTTTGGTCAGTGTGGATGCAGAAACATGTTGCTTAACTCACTGAGCTCACAGCGGCTCCCTTCATAGCCAGCGGCGCAGATGCATTTCCCGGGATGAAAACACGTTCCTCCGTTTAAACAGGTGGTGCTGCAGTTTGCTGTTAATGTGACACAAAACAGGCAGGATCAACAAATGTGTCACTACACAGTAAAAAAAAATTGAGCATTTTTGTCAAATCAACATGGTACTTTAACTGAACAAATTCATTTAAATAATTTCAACTTGATTTCCAATCACAGGTCAAAACTTAAAATAGTTTGTTGAATTGATGAATTTCATGCTGAACTTCATGCTGCATTTTTTTATAGTGTAGCTACAAAATATCCAACCTGATCTTATGAATTTCCATGTTGTAGTGACGGAATATTTTGCTCAGTTATCCGTGCCAACGTCATGGATCTCCGCATTTTTCCGTGTCCGTACCACGGACTTTCTTTTCCGTGTCAATTTCACGTATTGGTTACTCAATTGTTTTTCCTATTGTCTTGACATTTTCGCGTGGGTTTGGGGTTAGAACGACTTTCTGTAACATGAAATGACACTCAATACCTAACGTCAGGCGACAATTGTTAAAAAATCAGGCAAAAAAAAAGTATAAACCAATAGTTAAAGTGACATCCTAACCCAAACCCCAAATCTAACACCAAACCCACATGAAAATGGTTTAAAAATAGGAAAACAAATTGAGTAACCAATACGTGAAACTGACACGGAAAAGAAAGTCCGTGGTACGGACACGGATAAATGAGCGAAATATTCCGTTACTATAACACAGAACTTTGTGAGATCATGTTGAAAATAACACACCAATATTTTGTTCTTCATACGGCGTGTAGATTTTATTATTAATATATTTGCTCTAATCTGGTTTTGTAGTTTATTTTATAATTATATTTTTCATAACGCTTAGAATTGCATGCTAGATTTATGTTTATGCAAATACTTTTATCCAAAGCGACTTACAATGTATACATTTTTTATTAGTATGTGTGTTCCTTGGGTTCAAATCCATGATCCTTTGCAAAGACTAATGCAATGACATATACAGGAGCACTCACATTGTGCCTGTTGAGTATTGGTTTATGGTTTTGTTTACATCTTGTCAGGGCTATCGCTTACATTTTATAGAGGGGCCTCCATCTCTGGGACCCAATGAGTAGAGGAACTCAGCAGTTCCCCCACCGACGACAGCCCTGCTTTATCTTATGATAAACTGCACTTAACGTTCGCTTATCTTACAAGTCCAGATTATGTTTCAATTATATCCTTAAAGACTTAATAAGAAATACAATATTGTTGTTGAACACCATTCACGCATTGATGTATTCAAATCAATTCAATGGCTTCTCAGAAACAAACCTCTCTCACAGCTGGGTCCATGGTAACCTGGAGGACATATACACACACCCGGACTCATACACAGACCACCATTCAGACATCTGGGGGAGCACAGAGCTTAAAAGAGAGAAGAAACCAATTCCAGTTATTTGTTAGTTTAAAGTTTTATCTAATATTCTATATCTATATATCAATAGTTAAGTCCATACTTGTAAGTTAAAAGTAAAAACTTCTCACAGCTACAGAGGGAAGGATATTTTCGTCTAAAAAGTTCTTGATACGCCGCGCACAAAACCTGGTGGTTTTGGCAGCGACGTTGGCCAAAACCAATCAGCCAGAAGCTGTGTTGGATGAAAGGTGTTTTGGGGAAGTGGTTAGGTAAAAAACACAGCAGCTACAGAGAGGATATTGAAAACATTTTAAGCATCTAATAGAAGTGTTTTTCGGTAAACCGCTCTTTAAAGTTGTAAATAGATGAAAAACAGATGCTTGTGCCTCCGAACCTGCTGGGTAATTCTTTTTTTTTTTTGTGAAAAACTCCATTTACCATTCTCTCATCTAAACTAGTACATAGCAGGCTTTACCATGCTTTGTAATTTGCGCAAGGCATTTTGGGATGCCCTGAGGTTGAGTATAATCATCATTATAATAAACTACACACGCTCATAGTTTGTCTTTTTAAAGGAAGTTTCTGTTTTGCAGAATACATTTACATTTTACAACAAACCTCTGGATGCTCTACATCTGCTGTTAATAGAGATTTGTTGTTGCAGGTATGCTTAGGGATTTTTGGAGATCCAAAAAGGCCAAAGCATTGATCTAAAGTCTATATGGGATAAAAATGCGTGAGGTTCACATATTTACAGCGTTCCAGTTTTCCTAAGCATTTCACATATGACGAGCTCAGATGCAAAAGCAGCTAAACACCACCTGTAAAAATTATATAATAATATTGCTCATCGCACATATTATATGTTCATCAAATACTTTCGCTTCAAATTCACCTAATCTCGGCCTCAGGCCATTCAGAAATACTGCTTTGTTGGCAGAATTCGTTAAACGGCACAACGAAACGCGCAGAAGAAGAATTGGATAAACAGCCCATTCTCATAAAATGCATATAAATCGGGTGTGCCTCATAGTCATACATCTTGAAAAGTGAAGCCGCTGGCTCTTTGATCGCCCCCTGGTGGCTGGCGGCAGTACAAGCCATAAACCCCACCCTGTCCATGCAAACGAACGGGACTTGGCTCTAAATAAAAATTATTTACACTTCCAATACAATTTTCCGAAAGTTGATTTTGGAACTTTAAGGTAGTTGTTATCACGCTGATATATGTTCAATTGTTCATTTTTTGGATAAGTTTCATTTTAGCTAGTAATTTGATGCCATAGAAACGGGGTTGTGTCGTTATGATTGGCCTGGTTAAATTGGGAGCGCGGAAGTTTGATACTGCGGCTCCGTCTCTGGCTCCAAACTGACGCTTTTAGGTAACATGGCAGCGCCCATGCTCGGACATTTTTGGCTTTAATTCATTACAATGGAAGGAAGCGATGCCGCGTCGTCCATCTTTTTGTACAGTCTATGGTATAAGTAGCATGCAGTGTGTAAGTCATTCTAATTTTGCGTGCATATGATCCAGTCCTTCTCGTTCACTTAATACAGCACATCTTTTCGTGTGGCGTTATGTATTGTTTTTTTACTATTGTCACTTGTGTTTAGGGTCAGAAAAACGTTTTGTTACATAAAATGACATCCTAACCCCAACTTCAACCCACTATTGTTTAAAAATAGACAAAAACGTGGAGAAACCTATATATGAAATTACATTCCAAAGCAAATTCCAAATCTAACCCCAAACACAAGCGACTTTTTTTAGAAACCAATACATAAAACAAATTGAAAAGATGCACTGGGAAGGACTGGCATATCATATGCACGCAAAATTGGAATTTGGCGTATGCGTTGCACGACTTTAGGATGAACAACTGCGAACGTACTTCAGATTTCAATTGTCAAGTTGCAACATGGAGATTTTAGACATGTAGATTTTTGTATGTACTTAGAGTACATTTTTTTTTAAAGAGCACCTATTTCATTGCTAAAAAACATTATTTTGTGTACTTGGTATGATACAATGTGTTTGCGTGGTTTATGGTTAAAAAACACATTATTTTCCACATACCGTACATTTTTTGTAGCTTCAAATTTCACTCTCTCGCGAAACGCACCGATTGAAAAGCTCTGTGTCCCTGATTGGCCAGCTAATCTGTACGTTGTGATTGGCCTGCATACCTCTGACATCAGCGGGAAATGTGATGCTCCTTAACATGTTTGAAAGATTCGCGCACAATGTCGGTCTTTACTACATTACTAATCCCAGGAAGTAAAGTGTTGTCTACAATCTGTGTGTTTGTTGTAGTCCAAGAAAAGAGATTTACGTTGGAGACGATAACTCGCCTCATCGTTTACTTTGTGAAGACATTTCAATTACTGACTATTAACCTATTAATTGCCATTAAAGTGAAATTGTTGAGCCTAAACATAAGAGCCTGATAAAAAATGCTCATTTACAAGAAAACATGCCGGACGCACCTAGAGGGTTTTGGATCTGAACTCTTCATACACACTTTTAGTAACGTTAAAAAAATGATTTACCTTTCTCACAGTGCACTCCGTAAAAACCATCCTGACACTCGCACACTTGCCTCTCATTGCAGAAGCCTCCGTTGCGACAACCGCCGGGACACTTTGCTTCAAACGATACAATGAGGAGAGAAGACACGGTTGGTGAGATTTTTTCTTTTTTTATCTTCAACAAACTTCCCATAACTTACTCCCTTCCTGCACCACTTCAAGGACATCAAATTGTAGGACAAGTTAAAGGGCCGGCGAATTCAATAATAGCGTTTGCTTCGAAAGAAATGCACAATAAACAGAGAAAAAATAAATTCAAAAACTTTGAGGTGAAACCACAATGTCAACAACTCTACAACCCCATACTTTTACAAATACTGTAAAGTAAGTGTAGTGTAGTTACGATTCATTGAATGCAACATGCATGAAGATTTTTTCAGGAAGACCTTCGTGTAATTGTTAATCTACAAAGCAAGATGTTGCATGAATCAGTCGGATGAGTTTTGTACACCAAGCTCATTCACTGCAATGATTCATTTACATGATTCGTTTCTCTTAAAAATTTTATGAATGCACCATGAGAACTCGGGTCGATGTTGATATGTTTGGTAAATAATACCTTAAATTCGATTTGGCTACCACACAGTTATTGCATTGCTTTAAATGATCTGGATTATAGTCCACAAGTCATACGAAACATTTTTATAGTCCTTAGGTCTGTAATTGCATAAAAAACTGACCAATACATTCTTGATGTTTTCTTTTTTGGTCCACAAAAGAAAGAAGGGCGTGAAATGACACAAATAAATGATCAAATTTCCCAGCATGCAATAGCCATCATTTCACCATCTTTAGGTTACTAGACCCCATTTAGTCCGGCTATGAGTAACCCAAAATGTCATTTATGCTTATAACTTGTGAGATGTATATATTTGTGTGTCTTTTAAATTTTCACTGACAGACCAAACCTGTCTTGTTTTAGCCTAGACGTCTGGGCTGCATTTGGACGTCAATTAGACGTATTTTAAACACAAAGTTGGTTGGTTTACTTCATTTTTGGGTCAGGTATTTATTAGCCATGCCGTCTGCGTTCTCTTCTCTGGGAGAAATTTAAGCAGCCAGGCTTGTTTTAAAAAACAACAACTCGCGGGTACGAGTCATTAAGGGACCGTCAGCTGTCACTAGGAAACACTTTGCTTCCTCCCTACGGGGTGACTTCACACAGATGGACCATTTGATCCTTGAAGTCTCCACGCCGAATGGAGAAGGGTGGAAAAGGGTGTGTAGGGGAATGCAACACCGTGAGGTTAGTGTGTGTGAGAAGGGGGTGGGGGATCACAGAAAAACATAACACGCTCATTCCAAAGGGCTGCAGCTGGCAGAATTCACATGACCTCATGAGGCAACGATGGCTTTGTGGGTGAGGTTGAGAGTCAACCATACCATGATCGTCCCTCTCCCTCGCCAACTATGTAATGTTGTCCTCAGATAGAAAAGAGATGAGGAAACATTTTTATTTGCAGAAGATCCCTTAAGTTTGTGATTATGATGTACATTATTTTGTGCATTTGGTGTAATGCAATGTGTTTACACCGTTTGATTTTCTACATACTGTATCTGGTGACTGTGGGGGCCATTTTAGTACAGTGAACTCATTGTCATGTTCAAGAACCCAATATGAAATGATTCGAGCTTTGTGACATGGTGCATTATCCTACTAGAAGTAGCCATCAGAGGATGGGTACATGGTGGTCATAAAGGGATAGACATGGTCAGAAACAATGCTCAGGTGGGCCGAGGCATTTAAATGATGCCCAATTGGCACTAAGGGGCCTAAAGTGTGCCAAGAAAACATCCCCCACACCATTGCATTAATGAGAAATTGAACAGGTGTTCCTAATAATCCTTTAGGCGAGTGTATACATATCTATACCTAAATTGTGCATATTAGGACCATTTTAAAAAAGGACTGCCTATTTCTATTTCTAGACCACGAGGAACATTTTTTCTGACAGTAAACCTGTGTTATCTTGTTTCAGGTTTTGCATACAAGTATGCTGCTACATATGTATATCCATGTAAATGTTCAGCAACAAATAATTTGAACTTTAACCTCTCAACTAATACAAAGTTTTACAAACTCACCTTTCTGGCAGGTCTTGAAGAAGATGGCATTGTGTGGTGTCCTCAGAATGATGTTTCCCCCAGCATCCATGACCAGGATGGTCACCTCAAATGCTGCAACACCATCCTGATCCCCTAGGCATGGGAAGCCCACCTGGACCACTGAGTACACAAAACCAATTTGGTGAACTTACCGTGAGCTAAGCAACACAGTTCTTCTTAAGTGTCATTGGTTAAAACACTCAGAAATAGTGACTGTAAAAACATCTTCATAATGTGAATGTCTACCTAGACATTATCATAAGCATACCTGAAAAACACAACATAGTGGGTACTTATACACCTAGCGTAGGGTCAAAAAGGGACAAACGTAGCCGTTGGGTTAATTTAACTGATTAAAATGTTTATATTTGACCTAACAATCCAGCATGGGTTAAATTACAACCCAATAGGTCGGGATTGTCGCTTTTTGACCCTATATTCAAGAATGTAACATTGAGGGTACCATTTTCCAATTAAGACTGCGATTTGGCACGTTACAAAAAAATGAACCTTTCGGATTAAAACATAAATGAACAAAATGAAAGAATGAAAGCGGACCAGAAGCTTTTTGCGGCACTGTGCCTAGGAGTGGGACATTGACGGTAGGGTCATCCATAATGTCTTTATCCAATGAACGCAGAGTTTGAAACTCATAGAAGTATTCAGCCTGAAAAACATAAAAAAATACAAAGAGATGAACTTTAACTAACATTTGGACAAAATCGGACACAATTGTGGGAGGTTAAGACTGTTTTATATAAAGTATACTTAAATGTCCTAAAAACATACCAGTACAATTGTAATACATTGATATTTAAAAGTATAAACGTTATACACTACAACAAATATACAAATTTCTACTTCATTAGTACTTAAGTGCACTTGAATAAAGTATACTAAAAACCAGTAATTTTAAATTCTTAATAAATCTTTTTTCCCTAATAGATCGCCCAGCGACAACCAACCGCTTCCTTTAACTTTTAATAAAAAATTAAATATATTAATTCCTATAAAATTGTATAATATAGTATTTAATATATAATATATTTTCTATAGGATAAGCAAGGACAAGGGTTTTTTTCTCCCAAGGACTTTTCTCCTAGGAGTTTAGTCAACCCCTTGGGAGTCAGCTGACATTAGCTTAAATTAGTAACTATGTTACATTACATATACGTTACATTATTACTCCGCTTACTAGTATGGTTTAATCTTAGTCGCTGTACTTTGTTGACCTATTATTTTTCTGTTTTTCTTAAAATTACTTTTTTTTTAATTCTCATGTGTCTTTGTTTTTATTGTGATTTTATCATGTCTCTCTTATTTTTACATTTTTTTCTCTTTTATATATTGTTTTCTCATTTCTATGTTAAGCACTTTGAACGACCTGTGTCTATGAAATGTGCTATACAAATAAACTTGCCTTGCCTTTTCTCTTGTTTTTATCAATGTAAAGCTGCTTTGGAACAATTAAACAATTTAAAAAGTGCGATATAAATAAAATTGAATTGAATTAATATAAACTTTTAGTGTATTGAAATAAATTGTCTCAAAATAATACAGTTGAGTACCTCTTAAGAAGTACTAAAGACTCATTTATTGTATATTACGTACAAAATTAGTGAGTGAAAAATAAGTGTACTTAAATAAAGTGTATTTTAGCGCACTTTTTTTACCCGGGTGAGGTTATGCAATGCATCTCTTAACATTATATCTGTAAGGCGTAAACAGATTTTTTTGGTGTATAATAAATTGTCTTAGCTGCTAACAGCTGTGGTCACCACCATTCACGTTCATTCTGCAAAAAAAGAGCATCCTGCTATTAAAAAACCCTTTTGTGAAAAGTTAGTTAAGTCGAAAAGTCACATGGGTCGACAATTGACTACCGAATTTATCATTTTGAACTGCTCGTTTAAGTTTCCATGGCAATCAACTTCCCATCAAAAGAAGCACGGCTTCGCTTTCTAATGACCTCAACCTTTTGGGAATTACACATTTGTGAGGACAGCCATGATGGGATGGCAAAACACACAGCAGCACACACAAAAAAACACCCCAAAAGGAGATGAAAGCAAGGCGGACGGCTCTTTTTCTCTCTCTCCCTCTTTTTCTGGTGTAAAAGCTGGGCAGCGTTTGATGAAGGGAAAAGTACACAAGCTGTGTGGAGAGCTTAGCTAATCCTATAGCTGAATGGCAATAACCAACATAGATAACTCTCGCCGGCGGGCTTTTATGTCGGGGACCTTTGTTCTAAACCCTCAGCGGCTGTCTTTGAAGTGAACGCTAACTGGGGCCAGGACAGAGCGGGCCCTCTCTTTTTCTCCCCATCCCGTCTCTTGCTATTTAAAATTTTCTTCTTGCATCTCTTTCGTCAAGTCAACATGCTCTTCACAGATTATGATCATGGTGCGCATAGATGGATCGTGGATTCCTTTACATTTGTTCCAAAAAAACATAATTTTCTCGCATTTAGATATTCAGATGTATGAGCAAATTTTGCAATGGTGCACTTGAGTGAAAATTCACAATGGATTTAAAATAATAATAATATTAATAATAGATGAACCATATCTCTTTGTGGCAGCATGAAAATTAAAAAATCATGTAGTATTTTAATTTTAATAAAAACCAGGGGACCCCCTAATTTATATTTTTGTGCTTTATAGGGGGTCCCTCAATGCTTATATGAGGTCTGGGACCACCCCAGCACCCCCTCAATTCGAACACTGGAACACTATAAAATATATTCTGCATGATGACATTATATAAACATTTTTAAAAAGCTTTTATGAGTTAGTAAAAAATCACCAATGGTTTTACTAGAACATGGTTGCTAGTAAAACCATGGTTGTGCCAATGGTAATCAATTTACCAAAAAACATGTTTACTACAAAATACCATGGTTAATTTTTGTAAGGATAAACCAAAGCAGTAAACCATTTTGTTATTTTATAACAAAATGACATAAACGTACATGTGTGTGTAATGGTTGGTTTATTCTCATATGCCATTACTTAAAATATTATTAGTTAGTAAACACTGAAATATAATCCAATAAATAGGCATAACTACAGCCTAACTTTTTTTGTTGTTTGAAGACTTCTATAAAACATGGTATTGTTAAAGCAATTTCTGATGAGAAAGGGCACTTTGGGGTTTGCCACTGTTTCTGCCAAAACCATAACGAGCATCAAGAAGCAATAACAACGCAACAAAGCGTTTCCAAATGAAACTTTCCCCTTTATAATAAAGCGCGGGCTCTGGCACGCGTGTTTTCAGTGTACTGATGACTGGCCAGATGTTTGGCACATGCCTGAGGAGGCGCGCTCACGAGGCGCTTTCGCGCTTTGATCCGCGGTGCGCGGCGTTACAACACCAAGACGCAAAATACCGCAAGAAAAAGAAATGCTGTTTTTAGAAAGTAAAGAAAAAATACCTGGGGCTGAATTTGGTCAACTTTCAATTCGTTTTACGATACAAGTTAGAGAAACATTTAAAGTAAATTAGAGAAAATACATTTCTATTAGCCTATATATTTATTTAATAAATTATTTTGAGTATTGTGAGTTTTAGAATTTTGGATGAATGCATTTTATGTTATAGTAAGTATTTTAACTATCATATAAATTATGATATTATCACATGCACAAATCATTCATTAATATCTCCCTAATATTCACAATCAAACATCAAGCAAATACTTCTATCGTATGTTTAAAATTTGACAAAGGGATGCATCTTGCAGAATAAAATTGTACAGTACCTGATCAGTGGCTTTCCAGGTGAAGTTCACGTGGTGGATATTGACAGGTATTGCTGGCATCCGCTGCTGTGCTTTCCTGAAGTCGTGCGTAAATGGGGCCATTTTGCCCTCAGAGACTATTAAAATATCTTCATCAAAACCTGTTGGATAAAACATTGAGCCTCTCAACGCCTAAGAAGAGCTTTGAAAAAATATACATAAGACATAATTAGCATTATATTACCAATTAATATTCTTGCTTGATTGGCATCAATCCACATGTACAGGCTCCCTTGCTCTGGGGCAGCTTCGATTACCAGACCCCATAAAAGTAGAAGAATACACGTTTTGAAGTGCAGTTGAACGGCAGGCGTTGTGAAAGCCATCCCTTGGTTCATCAATGGGTTTAAGTGAATTTCTCGGTTTGGTGGATCTCTCTTCTTGCTTTATTCCTGCGCAATGTGTCTCAAGCGAGTCTTGTATTGACAGAATGGTTCGAGCGGACTGCTCCGCAGGCTACTTGTACACACCAGCACGTGCAATTCACAGATGGCGCCACTAGATGGCGTAGTGTAATGCCAAATGCGCCCTTTACCATTACTCTGTGTAAAAACTTCTGTACATTTCTGCATTTTAGAATGTTTAAGAATAGTAAGTAATAGTAAGTTAATATTTTTTCCATTTTACACTAATATTCTTAATTTGATTTGGAATATATCGTTTTGGACACGACACCAAACGCTCCCTGTTTTTATTTAAGATCAAACAAATTTGGACACAAATAAATAAATATTGAAAAATAAATATTGACAAAAAGCAGACCTTGAACAATAAATAAATAAAACAAGATAGAAACAATTAGATAAAAATAAATAATTGTTTTTCTTTTCTTAGTTATGCTGCGTTCCAGACAACTCGGATATCGGATACTCCTCACCTTAAATGCTAAAGTAAACGGCAAATGAAGTCGGAAATCTGACCTCTGAACTCGGAGCAGATTTTAAAACAAATTTTAAAAGAACGTTAAAATATTCAGTACCTGTTTTGTCATAATTGTCACAAAAATACGATATTTTAATGACATGAAAATGTAACGTGTGATTGACATTTAAACTGGGATGTTTCAACCTCCGGCTTCGTCTGGAACGCGGCATTAGGCCGTCTGTCTGCTTACTTCTACGTCACTTCCGCCGCGGCTCGTTGTGTGCGTTTTCGTGCAAAGATGGCGTCTGCACAGCTAACGGATGAGGAGCTTTTTTCTGAATTAAAACGACTCGGGTTTGCCCCCGGCCCGGTGACGGAAAACACTCGGCCCGTGTATCTGAAGAAGCTGAAAAAGCTACGGGAGGAGCAGGCACAGCCTCGAGGTTCCCGGAGCGGGAAAGGGCGCAACAGCACCGGGGCGATCAACAACGGCGGTGGTAGTGGTAACGCCGCGGCGCGAGCTCCGGGATTGAGCGCCAGGCCACCGGGCAGTGACGTCACGCGTCGGAGCTCTAGCGGACGTCCGACGCCTAGCGAAAAGCGCACTACAGACCGAACCGGAAAGTTCGTTCTGGGCTTTAGCTCGGACGAGTCGGACGTGGAGGCGTCGCAGAAGAAAGCAGGCCCGAATCACGGCGGCGCCAGCAGGAGAGACCGCGGATCTGCGACGCAGACACCCATCAGGCCTGAGGGAACACCCGCCGCCTCTCGCAGGAGCGAGCACAGATATTCTCTCGGGTTATCCGTGGACAGAAAGAGCACATCTCCGTGGTTGACTAAATCCAGCATAAACGCGGATGATCGAGATAACGGTGAGCCTGACGACGATTTAGAGGAAACTGAGACTAATAGCCGGGCTCTGAACGGGAATAAGACGTTTTACGTGTCGAGTAGTCGTAATAGTAGTAGTACGCTAGGCAAGGATTACTCCGATACCGACGAGGAGGAGGAAGAAGAGGAGGCTGATCGAGACCGTCCCCGCCGTTACATTTCCAGACACAGTCCGCCGAAATCCGGGTACATAAGCGCCCCGGGCTCGGAGAAAACGGCGGCCGGTACATATGATACTCCAGACTTCAGGAGCCCAGTCATGGCTGAGAAACGGAGGGAGGACGATGACAAGGAACCGAGGGAGTTCGGTGCAGGTTTCATGCGCCACAGCTACCCCCAGCGATCCGGTTTGTTCTCAGTGGACGACAGTAAGAACAGCACCCCGTCCGCTTTTACAAAGAACCACATCGATAACGGAGAAAGCGAGACCACCGGCGACAACATCAGCAGCAGCAGCAGCAGGTTTAGTATCGGACTGAGACCGCGGTTCTCCTCTTACTCGACCTACCGGCCGAACCACTCGAACCATACCGGCTCGAACCACTCCTACAGTCATTCCTCACCCCTCAAGCCCAAGCAGCACACGACGGTGCCGGAGGACGAGCTCCTGCAGCAGTTTAAACGTGAGGAGGTGTCCGCCACCGGGGGCTTCAGCGCGCATTACCTGTCCATGATCCTCCTGACGGCCGCCTGCCTGTTCTTCTTGGTCCTGGGTCTCATGTACTTGCGGATGCGGGGTTCCGGCACCTCAGAGGCGGATGCAGTCATTAAGTATTAAGCGTTGGATCAGAACTTATAATTTTATTGTATAAATGTTGCGCATGCGTCTTAAAACCTAGCACCTACCTTACTGAAAACTATGAACCATCAGCCTACCATTAAAAGCAATACAAAATGTGTTTTGGGTCTTATTCCAGTAGGATTTAATTGGGTGATTTATTGGTTCCCATCCACAAAATAACACCCAACCACACTACCAGACAGTAGAGACCCTTTAAAATGTATGCGATTTGTGTTAGTTTTTTATTTTTTACAGTAGTTTAAACATTTGCGGAGTAAAATTATTCATCATAAAAGTAATCCACTAGACTCCAGTGGGTTAATAAATATCTTCAATAATAAAATGATGGGCTTGTTTAAGAAAAATGTTATTAACTATAAACCTTCCGGAGAATGAAAAACGGGAGACTTTATTGTCTTGTGGACTATTCCTTTAAAAAATACCATGATACTACGTTTCCTTTGGTATTTATTGTTTTATCATTGCAGTCAACTGTCTACTCTAAGATGTCTCATGCTTTGTCATTTCAGTATTCAAAGTAGTATTTTAAGACCACAATCCAAAATCCCAGAGTTTGTGTATTTCTTAAATGTCACGTTTAATGCTTCAGAAAGTTCCTCGTAGTTCCTGTCATTGTTTGGTGACTTTGTAAAACATTCCTAATCTACATAGCAGTTATCGCCCCAGACTCTTTTCACCTTCTTAGACAGGAAATAGCCCATGCCACTGCAGCTAATGACACGCACAGAGGTATTTTCATTAAAAATAGGAGTGTGCTCCATGGTATGTCGAAGTAACTGTTCACGCCCTCAGTCTGGTCATGCGGGTAGCAGGTTGAGCAGCTTGACCCAAAATACTACGACAGGGATATAGAAAATGATTTGAATACTGAAGTAATAGCTAAATTAGTCTTTATGTACTTTGTGCAATTTATAGTAATGCACAGGTTCTACAACGTAGCTACGCCTATGCCATAGGCCAGGGTTCCCCAAATCTTACCCTGGAGGGCCGGAGCACTGCAGAGTTTAGCTCCAACCCTGAGCAAGCTAATCAAGGTCTTCATGATCACTAGAAAATCACAGGTGGGTAAGTTTGATTAGAGTTGGAACTCTGTTGGGGTCCGGCCCTCCAGGGTAAGATTTGGGGAATCCTGCCGTAGGCTATGCGTAGGCCTTGCATAAATGTGGCTACGCCTATGGCATAGGCTTTGTGTAGCGCCGCGCCGTTCTAAAAATAACGAACACATTGTTTTCTGTGAGTATACGCACACCGGTGCCGACAGGTGGTGCCTGTCCGCGGCACCCATCTACGAGTCCGGAAGTTGCTGAAATCCCTGTCATGCCACTCACATATTTTAACATTAAATAACATCATATTTGTCCCAAATCATTAACTATTAACATAGAGACAGAGCACAGTTATGCAAATTTGAAAAACACGCCCACCGGGGGGGGAAACAATCCAACCGTCTCCATTGACTTTGTATTGTGAGAGGCTGCCTCCTTGCCATTTCTGGCTTATAACAAAAACAGTATAATGCCTAAAAGCTGCTGTGTGACAAGGTGTACAGCTAACAAGCCAAAGAACCCAGAAATACGTTTTTATAAGCTGTCGAGCCGTAAAACCCAGCCTTTGAGGAGAAAAAAGTGGATCGCCGACTACGTTCCCCCCTAGTGGATGCAGTTCTACTAATATGAGTACTATGAAAAGTTGCATGTTTCTACTTTTGTGTCTTTAACCGCTCGTTTTTTGAGCTCAACAGCTTATAAAAACGTATTTCTGTTTTTTTTTTGGCGTGTTAGATGTACACCTTGTCACACAGCAGCTTTTAGGTATTATTCTGTTTTTAAGTTTTATCTGTAAATAAGTTTTTATAAGCTGTCGACCTTAAAAAACGAGCGTTTAAAGACACAAAAGTGGAAACAGGCAACTTTTCATAGTACTACTATTAATGAAACTGCGTCCACTAGTGGGAAACGTAGTCGGCGATCCATTTTTTTCTCCTTAAAGGCTGAGTTTTACGGCTTGACAGCTTATAAAAACTTATTTCTGTGTTCTTTAGCTTGTTAGCTGTACATCTCGCCACACGGCAGCTTCCAGGCATCACCCCGTCCCTTGTTATAAGCCAGAAATGACAAGGAGGCGTCATCTCGCAATACAAAATCAATGGAGACGGTTGGATTGTTTCCCCCCGATGGGCGTGGTTTTCATGTTATGACGCACTATGCTCTGTCTCTATTGGCTGCTAACATATATTTTGCATTTTAAAGTAGACGCTATCTGACTAAGCTTGCGCTATTTAATGTGCACCTCCAAGTTGTCCGCGGTGCTGCGCTTCTCTTCCGATGTGCGACCCCCACCCGCATGATTAGAAGTAACATTTACTACACAAAGCTGTAATTCACTGACAATCGGGGCAATTTTGCATTAATTATCGATGACGTATCGCCTGCGATATGGCCCAGCTTGTCAGTGACCTACGGCTTTGTGTAGTAAATGCCGCTCCATCCAAATAGCAGGTGATGGTGATGGGTACTACTAATCAAGGAACCGGCTTTACTGACGAGATGCGCGTGATATCGCATGCAAATGATCACCCATCCCTTATAAAAACATTACTGGTATGCATTTTGAGGCAACACAAAGGGCACTGATGTGTTTTAAGATATGTCAGTGCAAGTTGTTTTCAGTTTAGTGATGGGAGAAACAAAGCTTTTTGAAGCTTTGAATCAATTAAACCAATTGCTTCTCAAATTGATTCAGTTTTCGAAGCGTTCGAAACACCATACACGCTGGCGACACCTGCTGGTTAAAATAGTGTGAAAGCAGCAAGATCTGTCCAAACATTTTACACTTCTTACAAAATAATAGCAAGATTTTTCTAAAAATATGAAAAATAAATTATTTAATTAAGACACAATTCAAAGTCTATTCTGTGATTTTTAGTTTTATTTATGGCAAACAAAGCATTAACACGAACTCTCTTTTTAATTATGCACATTTTTGTCATTAAATCTGTCTATAAACAAAAAGTTGACAAAATGGTAGGGTTGTTAGTCAGAAGGATGAATGTTTTATGAACTTTTATAATAAAACTGACACAAGTTTACCTACACTGGTCATTTGTGATCAACTCCCCCTAGTGGTTAATCTTCGGATTTTTGAAACTTTCCAAACAGTCATGACGTAATGAAGCCTCGTTTGCTAAAATCACTTGACTTTGGCCAGTTTGAAACAAGCTCCGAACCAATGATTCGAAACAAAAGATTTGTAAATGTTTCGAAAGCCTCATGAAGTGTGCTTCAAAATGGCCCATGACTATTTCAGTTTGAACAGCTCTTATATTTATTTTAGGACGCACTCACATTATCCAAACCAAACCATGCCCCAGCTCGATTGTCACCCCTCCCTACTCCCCCAGGTGCATGCGCTCACACTGTTCTTATTATCGATCCGAGTCCGGGCGCGCTTTCGTCATTAAGATGCGTTTGTTTTGAAAAAAGCAGGAAGTAATGCTCTCTCTTAACACTGGAACCCACCGCAATGATAAGTCTGTGTTTTTTACCTGGAGTGGTTTGGTGCGCGATTATAGACAGCCCTCTCACATGTCATCATATTGCTTAGTTGATCTGTAACGTGTGCAGCTCGGACATTCACGTAACCCCGCTGCACGCATCAAAAGGTTTTTACGGAGGCAGATAAAGGTGAGTGGTCGCCCAACTGACGTATTCACCTTTTGAATTGCGCTCAGGCGCGATTGCACTCACACCACAGCCTGAACCGCGCTCCGGCCCACCTCTGCAACCCGGCCGCGGCGCGATTAACCAATCCGCGCCCGGGCGCGGAACAGAGCGATCATACTAGTCAAACAAACCAGGCTTTGGGGGTCAAACGTGCCCAAGCGCTGTTTGGTTTGGATAGTGTGAGTGCGCCCTTAGTCTATTACTTGTCTAATCCCTGTCTGGGAAACCGCCCCATAAAGTCTTATCTAACTATGAGATCAGGAGCATCAACGTTTAGTACTTGATTTCAATTAGAATCTTTGACTTATATTTCGACAGAATGATCTTTACATTATGTAGTATGATTTTATGTAAACCCCACAAAAATCAACCTTAGCTGGGTTTTCACATGCACTAAAAAAATGAAAGTTGGATGTACTTAAAAAATGAACATTAATTGGTAATCGCTTTTAGGACCGTATATAGTCTGTTTTTTTTACGTGTACGCAAACGTACCCGCACGGTCAAACGCACAGCCTTGCAAAGCATAGATTATTTGACTCGTATGTAGGGCTGGGCGGAATGACCAAAAATCTATTCCACGGAATGAGTCATTTTATTTCACGGAACGGTATATTTCACGGAATAAATGTTTTTCATTTTATATTTTTTTTTATTATAAAAATGTACAAAAATTTGCAACTCACTCCAGCTTTTAACTAAATGCCCACCGCAGTTTTAAATTATGAGCAAATTAAAGTTTATAATGTTAAAAGTGAAAATGCCCAGAAGATAACAGATTAAGTCTTGATAAGACAGAATCTTGTTTGAGTTATTAATTTTATAGACTATTGAAGCTGTAGTATGCCTTCATTGTATTTTGTATTTATGCATACATTACATTAAAAATAGGCAATATGTAAAATGAACAGGTATAAATATATGCAAAAACCTACAGATAGGATGAATACCTATATAGCCTATATGAGAGACGAAGCTCTAGATATTATAAATATGACAGGTGCTATGTAATGATCATGAAGTCTGTTTTAAGGTCTTGACGCCCTTTACTTTCTATTAGACCTTAACATTTGCGTCACTTTCTCGTCTTTCCGATCAAATATGTTTGTAAGCAAATGGCGCTTCAAACTATCGCTCTAGCAGCGCACGTGTCACTGATATAAACGCGAGTTTTGTCTTAGCTTGCTTAAAGTTCAGAAAACTTTACAACTATTAGCATTATGTTCGAGAAGAACTCTTTATTTGGCGTCGCAGCTCCTTGCGCTTGCCTAGAGAGACCTCTACACGTGACGCGAGAGACCGGCCGGCTGCTGCATGAGCACAGAGAGAGAGAGAGAGAGAGAGTCTCGATGCGAGACCCGCTGTGGATTCACTGGCAGTTATTATAAAAATTACACAAATAACTCGTTCATTTTTTATGAGTGAATTATTTTACTTGTTTCTCCGTCACACTAACTGTTAAGTCTAACAAGCGTGAGGGCAGAGTTAGCCACGCCCACTTATTTGCATTCCGCGGAATAGACGGAATAGAAAAATGTGTTATGTCTGACATTTTATTCCGCGGTAACGGAATATACCGTCATACCGCCCAGCCCTACTCGTATGTGTATGCAGAGGTTCGACTCATACTACATTCTCCTTTACGCCCATGCACAATGTACGCAGGGTTTCAAAAATCTGATGTTGCACGTAGAGTACGCGCACTCTTCCATTGCCGAAAATTGCATCACGCGGACCCTTGTGTATGTGTAAAAATTTTCTCCCTTAAAGTGTAAAATTTAAGGTGAAAAACTTAATGAAATACTTCAATTCGTAACACTTAAGAATGTCAGCCCTTTCCAATTTTTTTTCACTTAAAGTTAATCCAACTTTACAGTTTATACAGCCTTATATAAGTTTGTCCAGTTCTCATTTTTTTCCCTACTAAAACATTCACTTAAGTAGTTTAACTGCTCTTTAAATGACATTTTAATGCATTTTTGCACAATAAAACCTTATTAGAATTGTCCTCAGAATATAATACCATGTGTAATGTATCTTCATTTTTACATTTTCTGTACCGACCGCTTCCTGTAATGCGATAAATAACAGTAGCTGGTTCTGTAGTCTCCACATATCTGTATGCCGTAATCACTCTATTATGATATAAGAGCCGGCATTAATCTTTCGAAACGTTTTCCCCTGATAAGAGAAAACTCGACGTCTGTTAGACGTGCATGTTCTGCCACTCAGTTTAAACGGCCTAAGTACCAACAGAGCGAAGTGCTTTTGGGGCGAGAGGCGTCTCTCGAGAGGAAGCGACTGATGAATTACTATGTATATTTGTGGTATGGCCAGTCTCTCTGGGAGAAAGCTTTGGCTGGAGAGCGCGCTGCAGACATCTAGGTCACAGACAAGCTCAAGCAGACTAATTGTCTGGGTCTCAGGGGAACATGCAAGCTTGTGCCCAGCTAGATAAACTGACTTCTCTGGCCGTCTGAATGTCTGACATGCACGCTTATTGTGACTTGCTTACATAGCTTGTTGTGTGCAATTTAGGCCATGTTGAGAATATAATATGTATCTCAACAGTATCTAGCATATACACTGTGCACAATCTTCTGTTTTTGTGACCCTGGACCAAAAAACAGTGATAAGTCGCACAAGTATATTTCAGTCCTTTCAGAAGTCCAGAGTTTTTTTGTGCTTGTTGATTGAGGGCAAAATTTTTTTGATCTTGCGGCACGTTTTCTAACTTGCCAAAATTGCGTGAACTTGCAAAAACTGCGTGAACTTGCAAAAAACTGTTTTCATTGATGTTTATGTCGCGTAATTATGTCACTTCCCAACATTCCCAATGCAACAGGGGACATGGCTGCGCATGTGTGAAGTAAATGCAACATTTTTCAACAAGATATATAGACGGTTTCAGCAGTAACAACACAAACAAGCGGCTGTCATAACTTCCGGTAAACTCCGATAAGAATAAATAACAACAAAGTTCTTTAAACGTATTTTATTTATATAACAAGCAAAAAAACAACACATAGATTACTTAGGAAACCAAAACATTTGTTATTTTCGACGAGGCATTTGTTCAAGAGATCAGTTTAGCAACTAGTCAGACCATTAAAAAAAATGAAACCGGAAATAAAGTTCGGATCCAGTCGTGTATCGCGTCAGCGCATCTGCGTCCGATGAAACGGTCTATATAATTTTTTTGCTACGAAAATGCAGGGATTATGTAATCATACAAGCCCCGCATATTTTGTGAGCAGAAATCTGCAATTTATGTGTGAAAGTGTGGCGTATTTAAAAAATGTGCCCCCCGCATAAATATGCGGACTTTGGGTGATTATGCATTGAATCATGTGATCGCATAATCACGTTTTTCTGGAAGGACTGATATTTGTAACAGTAGCCGACAATACATTGTAATGGTCAAAATTATCTAATTTTTTAATGACACAAATCATTAGGATATTAAATGATTAAAAAAGTTAATTTCTTTTTTGTTCAGAATTTTTTTTTTGTTTCTAATTTAATTTAATTTTTTTTATTATTTTATAATTTTTTTGTCTTGCACCAGCCGTGTGACAGCGAGAACTTACATATTGCCTAAATTCTTCTCGACTGAACAAAGAACATTTTCGATAACATGGGGGTGTAAATTATAGTTTTTTTTTTTTTAAAGAAAGTGGAATATTCCTTTTAAGTAAAGAAGATCATTAAGATTTTTGTACATTTCCTACTGTAAATATATCAAACATTTATTTTTCATTGCTAATATGTGTTTCTAAGTATTTCATTTCAGCTGTAATGTTTGATGTCTTATTATTTGATGTGAAATTTTCGTTTTATCTGATATTAAATTAGTTTAAATAGAAAACTGAAAGAGTTGCCACTTGGGCCATTTTCGCGATAAATTTCATCTGTTAACCGGAACGTTTTATGCTGTTTGCTATTCGTTTACACGACGATGGCGTTTTGTGATCCTGAAAAGACAAACTTTTGAAGACGTGTTTTCTCTTGGCAGTTTTTGATAACCGCACCTCTGTGTAAACTGCATAAACGTAAATCTGTGCAAATGGTGAAGACATAATTTAGTGTGTCGTCATGCGCGAGTATAAACAAAACAACAACAATGGTTACAGTGCTTTATAGCCCAGGGTCACTTATTGTAATGAATCATTCTCATCGTCCATCTAAACAAAACTGCTCGAACTTTTGCAGTCTTGACTGTTTGTATTTATGAATGCGTATGTGTGCAGGCTTCCAGTACTTTTTTACAAGGTAACATCGCCATCTACTGGCCTGGCATAAGGAATACAGCCGATGTATTGTAATGTAATATGTGAAATTTTTCATAACTGAAAAAAATAGTTTTACATTTCTCACTGAGAGCTTTATTTTATATAGCGCCTTTCCACAAGCTCTCTTAACAGTTCAAATATTGGATGTAAAATCTGGACTATTTTAGCTGACATATCCTATGTGTACTTTAATGCCGTACAATTAAATGAAATTTGTAGCTCAGCTGAAGCACTAGCAAGTAAATGCATTCAAAGTGGGTCCATGAGCATCTTTGGAGCGACCACCTGGAATTCGGGTTGAGAAGACGCAAGATCTATTTTTTTGTAAAAGTAAACTGCTCTGCTCTGTTCCATGTTGAAATTAGACCTTTGAGGCGATGATAGGCTCTCGCCATTAGTCATTCCTCAAGTGTGAAACTAATATTGAAAGCACTCCCTCTGTCTGTCAGCATGGTTAGGAAAAGCCATTTATATTTTTTTCTCCTCAGACCCTTGCTACTGCTGGACTGCAAAAAATAATGCCTTATGAATGTGATGAGTAATTCCCTTTCTTCTGTCTCTTTCAGTTAAGAGTCACCCATTTGGACCAGAGTTTGATAAGCAGTTTGTAAGTATCAGTCTGGTTAATTGTTTACTAGGTTTTAAACTTTGAGTCAGACCGCTTAATCATTAAATGCCCCTTTTCCACCAAAACGGTGCTAGTTATGTAGGGCTGCATGATATTGAATGAAAATAGGCTTATTAATGCAATATAAAATAAAATAATACTTAAAAGTTATAAAATCTATTTAAATTGGCAAATTATATAACAACATACATGCTTTGAATTCTTTCTGGGAAAAGAAGCATCACTCTCTCGGTCTCGCCAGTCTCTACATCAACCTAAAACACTGATTATGCATAACTTTTTAAAGTATTGAACTAATTACTACAGCAAACCATCACCATATGCAAACCTGTGCCATTTTGCTCCGTTTCGATGTATCTTGCTGTGTTATGTTAGATGACGTGAATCATTAGTCCCTTTCACACATACAGTCTTTACTGGTAATTTACTGGTAAATTGCAGTTAACAGATCATGTGTGAACAGAACCTTTCCGGTAAATCAGTGCTCCCAATTTACCAGTAAGACAGGTTATAGGAAATTATAGGATTACCGGCATTTATAACGGACAACGTCAGACCGTGCTGACAGCTTCGGGCCAATCATAGCGCTTTAATACAGATGACGCGTTTACCCCCGCACTGTTTACGGACGTTTTCCACACACATGCTGCTTGAAAGTTGAGCACACCTGAAGTTTACGTCCACATTTCTTCACAAAAATTGTTTAAAACAGCTTACCGCCGAATTGCAGACGTCCTTAGCACGCCCTAACTTGCAAACAGTAGTGTTGTTAAAAACGCATTTTCGGTTTGACGTCGTCTCATTCAATGTTGTTTGGTCATGAGCAACTTCGCGACTGTTTACCACAGACGTGAAAACAGCAAAATACGGACCGTGGATATGAACGACGTGGATTGTTTACAAATACAACACTGAGCTCGCCGCGTGCTACAGGTACTTCCGCTTTCTCAACGAATTTACCGGTATTTTGATACTGATGTGTGAATGATGTCTTACTGGTAAAATAACGGAACGCCACTGCGTGTGTGAACAGCACATTTTTGTATTTACTGGTAAATTCATTCTGGTAAATTCATGGTAATTTACCAGAATTACTGTGTGAAAGAGGCTAATGTCAGATCTGGGGCTTCGTTTATAAAATGTTGTGTAGCAACCATCCTAAATTTGATCTTACAATAATTTCTCGAAAGCGTGTACGTGCAATTCATAGAACGAATGTATGGACAGAAAACGAGCGTACGCCTCACTTTCAGATGTGATATATATAAATCGCAAAAAGTGCTGCAAAAACGACTAATCGTTTGCAGAATAAACGTTTTTATTTACATCACGTGTGTGTGTGTACTGTGTATAATAATTATGTATATAGAAATGCACACAGATGCATATATTTAAGAAATATTTACATGTTTATATACATTTTTATATTTACATATAATTTATCTTGTATATAATTATAAATACTTAACACAGTACAACTACACACACATGCATGATGTAAACAAAAACTTTTATTCTGCAAACGATTAGTCGCGATTACTCGTTTTGCAGCCCTAATCGCAAATGATCTTGAAATTGTGCGCAGCTGAACAGTTTCAGATCTCTGCCTTTAAACAATGCCTTACTGATGTAATTAAAACGAAGCATTTTTTCACGTCCAAGACCGTTTTTATAAATATGATCATTGCCGTGGATTTTTGCGTATGCACACTCTACGATCAAAATATATAAGTAAGTCCCTTGGCCTGTGTTTTATCTGATTCAAATTATGATGTTGCTGACTGTTAATACATAACCTGGTCACAAATAAATGCATATCACCGTCTTTGGGATTTGAGAACGTATTGAGCATCTTTATACAATACATAAATATATCTCAGGATATAATAGATAATTCAAAAGCAATTCACATGATATATTAAATTAAATTGCTTTTGCCTTTGATGTAATCAGTACCTAATTCAAGACAGGAAGGCTTTAGATCAGGGCACCATTTTAGTGGAAAAGGCTATAGTTTGGAGCTTTTCAAACATGCACTTTACGTACTGGCATTATCTTAACAGGACGTCCAAGACCGAGACCTCATCCTGAACCTTCTCCTTTCTCTACATGACTACCTGGCCAATATTGCAGGTGAGAATGTCGTTTTACACTCCTGCTATGTGTGGTAATGATGCGGTATGGTTTTAAGTTGGCATTGTTGAAGTTCGGATTAATATAATGCAAAACAATTTTGATTTCTTTTAAGGAGAACATGATTGTGGAGATCCTAACAATCCTTCAAACAGAAGCGTCTCTTTCAGTGAAGCCTTTGAGTACCTCAAGGTTTGTTGCTGACTTTTAACTTTTGAATCACTCATTTAAGTAAAATAAATGCTGTTTTTGAATTATAATATTAATAATAATAATATATCATTAGTTTCTCTGTAAATATGAAGTAATTTACATTTTAATGAAATGTCTTTCTATCAAGCTCCAAAACAAAGCCTATGAAGACTTTATTGAAACGTCTTTAGAATGGGTCATGAAAACCAAAGATGTTGTGGGAATAAGGTATGTGAGATATCTTTATACTTGATTCATCATAAAGAGCTCAGATGCAAAAGCCACTAAACGCCACCACCATCAAAAATAAGAATGATATTAACCAAGTCGATTTTTCAGCAAAGACCTCAAAGTGCATGTAAGCCGAATGTTAAACAAGCATGGATCACATTCAAACTTGGGTCCTTTGTGAGTACTTGGACTTGAATACAACCAGACCCATGCATCACAGCGCCCCCTAATGTGTGGTTCTGTTTCTTCATTTTTGCCTTTTGAATTCTGTCTTTCATCAATTGCAAAGTTTCTAGTTGCATCTTTACTACATCTTGTCCTAAGAAAAAATTATTGCGTGCACTTAGAGGGTTTTGCAGCGAAAGATGACTTAAGTGAAATTTGGTAAAATAAGGCATTTTAATTTTTAACCATTTCATTGCTCTTAAAGTGGAATTATTGAACCTAAACATAAAAAATGCTAATTTACAAGAAATCATGTCAGATGTACTTAGAGGGTTTTGCATCTGAACTTTTCAAATGTTGTGATTAGTGAATAATTAATGAGGATGATATGTTTATATTAGTCTCTATCTGTACATGCGGTTGTCCATTTTTTTGTGTTTACTCTATATATGGGCTTTTCTGTGCAGGTTGATCGCTGCTAACCCTGATCAACCCATAGAGTATGTATCGGAGATCTCACGTCTGGAGTCCATCTATCCCCGCATGTCTTTCTTCTGTCGCTTTAGACGGGCTTTCTTCACCGTCATCTACAGAGTTCTGTTCATCCTCGCAGGTGCATGTCTTGACGTTTGTAGAAAGGAGACCTGGGATCAGTTTTTGGGTTCGGATCGACAATTTCATAATTTCACGCCCTTATTCTGTTTCTCTGTAGGCATCGGTTTAGTTTGGGGTGTGGTGTATTACATGAAATACAGATGGCGGAGAGAAGAAGAGGAAACCAGGCAGATGTACGAGATGGTGGAGAGGATCATCGGTAAGCCAGACGCATCAGTCGAGAAGCCCAGTGATTTAAAGCTCTGAAAGCATTTTAAATCCTTATGATTTGCGTTTGTCCAGATTTAATGAGGAGCCACAATGAAGCATGTCAGGAGAATAAGGACCTGCAGCAGTACCTGCCCATTCCTCATGTCCGTGACTCTCTGGTCCAGCCTCAGGAAAGGTACGTCATCTTGAAAAATGACAGAATGATTTGAGATCCAAAAATAAATTTGAGGGTGAATTTGAATGTAAAGTCCTTTTGGCTCCATACCCCCATTTTGTGAGTCAATCATCTCCAAATTGATAAAATTAGGTCACACCCTTTTAAAAAAGTTGATTATTTTTTCCGTTGCAAATACTATTTTACTATACTATTATACCATACTGTCTTCCCATAATATGTCAATTAATTTACTTCCAAACAACAAAACGGAAG
The DNA here is from genome assembly GCF_027580225.2 of Misgurnus anguillicaudatus. Classification (NCBI taxonomy): domain Eukaryota; kingdom Metazoa; phylum Chordata; class Actinopteri; order Cypriniformes; family Cobitidae; genus Misgurnus; species Misgurnus anguillicaudatus. The sequence continues at coordinate 26,425,919 of NC_073337.2, forward strand.
TATTCAACAGTTTTGTTTGTTTTTCTTAGAAAAAAGATGAAAAAAGTATGGGACCGGGCTGTTAAGTTCCTTTCAGCCAACGAGTCTCGCATTCGGACAGAAACCCAGAGAATCGGAGGTGCGGACTTCATGGTGTGGAGGTGGCTTCAGCCCTCAATGTCACCTGATAAGATGTCCAGCGTGCCCTCCAAAGTGTGGCAAGGCAAAGGTAACACTCATTCAAATTGTACATAACCAGCACTCTTCAATAACTTGTAGTCTATGTAAAGTCAGATATTAAATGTGTTCCGAGATTAAATTTATTATTTAACATCCCGCCAAATTTGAATGATAAAAGCTGGCCAATAAGTAAAATAAGTAGTTAAAGTCTGGATAAAACCACGCCCACTCGAAGGAAAGCTGCTGTCTTTTTCAATTTTGAAATACTGCTGCAACCTGAATGAATGCTTGGGATTGTGTTAGGGGCGGGGCCATGCTCGGTGGCTTCATTGTGTCATCGAGCTACCGTTTTAGCCCCGCCCAAATAATCCCGAACACAGAAATGTGGAAAAACTGTGGTGTAACTCCACAATTCAGTATTACATAGTTCACAGTGTTTGTAATGCGTTTCATCAATACATTTTTTTACATTTATAATGTGTCAAGAAGCAATTCTCTGAAATACTTTTACATGGACTTTAAGCCAAAGTTGTGGGCTGTTGTTTTAGTCATGAACATTGCAAGTACCTTTATCCTGTGCAAAGATGATGTGTCATGTTAAAAATAAAATTTGTTTGTTGTGTCTTTCAGCATTTCCACTGGACCGAAGAAATTCACCGCCAAACAGCTTAACGCCATGCTTGAAGATTCGCAACATGTTCGACCCAATAATGTAAGTTTGCCAAAAAGATGCGTTACCTAACATTGATAACGGCACAGTGAGAAATTAATTTAAGTTTGATAGTTGTGGCTAAATTACCTGTTAATGAAGTTTAAACAGACTGGAAAAACATTTTTTATCTGATTTGAGTGTGTTTTGATTGGACCATAAGTGAATACTGCTTATTGTACTCGACAGGGAGGAGGGGGAGAACTGGCACCTCGCCATTCAAGAAGCCATTTTGGAGAAATGCAGTGATAACGATGGGATCGTTCACATAGCTGTTGACAAAAACTCAAGAGAGGTTTGTATCCTCTGAGCTGACTTGTCAGTCAATGGACAGTTTGGGCGTATGAGTGTTTTAATAATTCTCTGTGCTTTTATTATTGTCTAGGGTTGTGTTTACGTAAAGTGCCTTTCAGCAGAGCATTCTGGGAAAGCCTTTAAAGCACTTCATGGCTCCTGGTTTGATGGTAAGTGAATGTTGATTATCAGAACTGAAAACGCTATATGAGGAATATATAATTCCAGCGTTATGAATGTGATATTTTCGTAAAAAATTAAAAAAAAAATTCTCAGAGAATGGAGAAGAGATGGCTATTCAAAGAACAAATAATATTTACTTTTTTTTAATAAAGTAACAACGTTATGGTTGTGACATTTGTCTTTTGTAGACGTGACCATTTTAAAACTATAGAAAAGAATATTTGAAAACGTATATATTTTCATAATCGATTAATCGGGATTATTATTATTTTACATTTTTCTCGATTAATCGACTACACAAATATTACTCAATTTTCGATTTTTCACCTATTAAAGATAAATAAGGCACTAAATTAGGGTATTCACGTGTAGAAAAGTGCAAAAGCCACACACTCCTACAGATTTTTACGATTTAATCGATATAATCTTTTTGCTACTTTAAGCCATAAATAAAAAAGAATTAGTGCAGCTTTTATTAATGCATAACGATTTATCGTGATTAATTTATAGCAGAATAAAGGTTTTTGTTTACATCATATATGTGTGTATAATAATTATGTATATATAAATATGCACACATGCATGTATAGTTTTAAGAAATATATATTTATATATTAAGTATTTATATATAATATGAATTATACATAAACATACAAATGTATGTTTGCACTTGTAAACATTTGTGTGTGTGCATTTATCTATACAAAGTTATTATACACAGTTCACACATATATGATGTAAACAAAAACTTTTATTCTGCTATAGATTAATCGCGATTAATCATTATGCATCCCTAAAACACCTTTAAATGTCAAAACAAATTGAGTCTTCAGGGATGTGCTGGTAAGGAAATATTGCCACACTTCAACTTCACACCTTGATGAGTATTAAAATTATTTGTTATTAACTAAATAAATAAGCCATTATGATATAAAAGTGTTATACATGCGTTGTAAAGTAATAAAACCTTGATTTTCTCGTTACTTTAAAACAAATGCTTAGTTTGTGTTTCAATACTGTTTTTAAGAAAACCATACAACAGTGGTGTCCAACATGGTGCCCGCGGGCACCAGGTTGCCCGCACAGAGTCTGTGAGGTGCCCGCCAAAGCACATTATATTAATAGTCTCAATTGTGATATTTATTTATTTATTTTTTATATTAACTTTGGCTTCTTTTATGCCTGTTAAAATCTTGAAATTAAACCTTTCTTAACCAGCGTTCGTTTACGCTTTTGCTTCCGTCATTGTACTGTTCGGGTTGCCAGATTGGCATAATTAGTCCAAAAGCATCCCAATGACTATTCACAGCCCAAATATCAACAAACTAATTAACCAAATCCGTTAACCTCAACCTGCAGTAACAATTTAAAAGTAGCCCAATTCAGAACTCAGAAAGGTGCCTGACTTTAATTATAAGCACACAGTTTGCGCTATATAAAGCAGACGCGTGTCCGCTCTGTCCGAGAGTGGTGCTGGGAGCATGTAAAGTCACAGACCAACTAATCGATAATGAAATTTGTTGACAACTAACCATCTGACCTGTCACACCTCTCCTTAGGTAAGCTTGTGACAGTGAAGTATCTGCGCCTGGATCGCTACCACCAGCGTTTCCCACAAGCCCTGGGCTGCAATACACCCCTCAAGCCCACCAGCTCCAGCATGAACAGCATGTCACGGCTGAACCAGCGATCCAGCAGATCTAGCTTGCTGGGTTTCTCTTGAGGGATGTGTTGACCACCACCACCATCCTCTCCATGCTATTTTTTTGCTATACATGAGGCTCCTTTCTCCTGCGTCCTCCTTACCAATGAGAACCGTAATGGGAGCCTTCACAGTTGGGCAACTTTAGTCCACCCGGTCAACTCCTGTCAGCTATATGCAAGCGATGGTGTGTAAACCTGTGAGCTGCTGTTATTGTTTCTCCCCGTCCTTTAGTATCGGGCAAAGCAAGATGTGGACATTGGTGCATATCTAGTGGAAAGAGAGCTGCTTGGTTCATTAACAACTTTGTTATGGAGAGATGGACACCATGATTATTTCCTTCCCATATCTGGGAACACACAAGTTTCTCCATGTATGTTCTTTATTCTTTTTTTGATACGCCGGATTCAAGGACACAAAATGGCTTCCAGCTCCATTTAAAAAAACATGAATGAAAGTGCTCAAACGGTTATTTTCTGCTTTTTTACACAACTAACTCCCCTCCTTAATTTCAAGGAGCTATGTTGGGCTACATAGCTGCATGTGCTGGTTAAAGTATGCCTATATTTAAGCTTTGAATTGTATCATATATTGTGGATGTTTATTTTCCTGAGGATGTTTTAGATTATGTATTCCCTTTATTCTTTTTCTTTATTTCTAGTTTTTTTAGTCCAAGACCGACATGCACACGCTCTAGATAAAGGGGTGCTGTAAATATCTCATTAAATGGTGGTGGGGGTTCAAATCATCTGTATAAAATTAAAATCGTCATAAGCTGTTGTTCGTTTCTTGCCAACAGAATAACTACACTGATTTTGCTGCATTTGGAGACGTCGTATGGCGGTTTGTACCACAGGGTCATATTCTACATGGCTTTAAAAGCGTAATGAACAACGGTTCGGATCCCTTTTAATGCTTTGTTTTGGAACACTAGTCTCAATTGTTACAGCTTGATTATATTAAAGTATATAATTATTTACTGTTGTTTATATTTGAAAAGTTATGCTTTTTTCCATTATAATTGGTGCAGATATTCATCTTTTTTCCTCGCACATATCTTGGAAATTTTAATTCCACTCTGTCGCTGTTTTTAAATGTCCCCAGCCTTTCTAAAAATTCCAACGGTGACATTTTTGATGCAAGGTCGTTTTGAACTTTCTTGTACACAATTGTGGTGCAGTCACAGCCTCTCGGTCGAGATCTGATGATCCGCTCTGATTATAATTTGTTCTGGGAAACATTCATAAACAGAGAGCATGTCATGCTATGTTCATGTTTATTTTGGATCACAGAAAGAATTTATCAGCTTTTGTTTAGATCCAGGTTGGGTTGATATGAGGTAAATAAAATGTACTTGTTTATAAATAATGTGCATTCCCTCTCTTGTGTACAGTTTAATGTTTTGCATGAGCACTGTGAATTGGAGGGTATTTCTGGTTTATGTACACATATAAACAAATACACGTACACACATTATACATTTATTCATATACATGCATAAATACACAAAAATATAAATGTGTATATGCGTGTTTATTTTTTGTGTATTTATGCGTGTATATATGTGTATACACACATACATTTATTCATATACATGCAAAAATAAACAAAAATATAAAATATGCATGTTTATTATATATATATATATATATATATATATATATATATATATATATATATATATATATAGTTTATATATATTTTACAAAATATTTTATATTATATATATATATATATATATATATATATATTCTATATACATACATATATATATATTCTATATACATACATATATATATATTCTATATACATACATATACATAGACATGTATATATACATACTGACACACACACACACATATATATATATATATATATATACATACACATATATACATACATACATACATATATATATACATACATATACATAATATATAGTGTATGTATATGCAAAATACTTCTTTAGTAACTTGGTTAAGCTGATTAGAGTCTCAAAGCTAAATTATAAGCATTACAATTTGTTCTTTAAGAAGTTTGTATGCATGTTGTCACGCATGTATGTTTTCACGGTTTTGGGGTAAGTTGTCACAATGAAACACGCATTAAAACAGGCATACATTTTAAACCATAATGCAAATAAAAAAGTAGAAACAAAACTATGTAATGGCAAAGTTCAAACGTGCTAAAAGTAAATGCAACAACGGGCAGTCGATATTGTAAACTGATAAATTAACATTTACAAGCTTGAGATAATTTATGAAAAAATACCGTATTAACATACGCATTATTAAAAGATCATTTTTGTCACCCCTATCATATTATTTATGTCTCATAAGATACATTATGCTTTAGCATTTCTTTTTGACCGTTTAATGATAATTAACTTAATAACTTCCCAAAACTGGTTGAGTACCCATGCGCTGAAATGACGCATTGCTCATATTTGGAGCTGACCGGCGCGCGAGAGGAATTTCCCACAATGCATCTGTCATTACCTAAGAAGTACACAGACGGGTCGCTGTTTGACAAATGCGCTGCTCCCCACTCTCCAGTCTGCTGCTGTGCCTGGCTTTAGCACTGTGTCTTCTGTCTGGTACGTTAAACTCCGACTTACACGCTTACAATCTTTATTACGCACTTTTGAGGGACTTTACAGTAAACGCAAACTGCGGCTGACAGGACCAGCTGGAAAGAACTGCGCGTGCAACACGTAAAGCAAGACAGTTATACTTTACTTTCTTTTCGATATTGACGCAGTTGTATTATATTACGATCTCCGTTTGGTTTTTTATTACTTCTATGTATATACAATCTTTATTTATTAAATAGCCACCAAATGGTGTTCAGTGGTCATCTGTGAGAGGTATATCAGTTACCACAGGTGACGACGTGCTTGACTGCAAGCGTCCCTTCGCAGTTTGACCGTTACATGACATCAAAGTATCGCGAGTGCGGTTCGAATCTGTGCTTTTGAATCGCTCTCGCGGTATGTTGATGTCACCGCTGCATGATGTCGTTCACGCCTATTGTTACGTAACGTTGCGTTTATGGAGACCGCTGATCATTTGAGGTCATTAATATTTTATGTCATGTTAATTTAATGACGCTTTGGCTTACTGAACACATACTAAAATGAATTTTAACTGGCCCAGTGTCTGTACGCAGTAAACAGACACTTTGGGTTTAATTGTATAGATTAAATGACAAAAAAAGTAGGAATCATCACAGATAATCGATTTAATGGTTATTATGGGAGTTGTATTGGTTTTAATGGAAACTGTAGTCATCTTTGTGTTATCTTGTGAATGGGAGCCAATAGCTCACAATTAAATCCGATTTGGATAGGACCCAAAACACACTACAGGGAGCTACACTGCGACCAAAATGGTCGCATATGCGACCTTTTGAACTGCCGTTGCGACCCTAATTTTTAATGGGTCGCAAATGTGCTACCTAATGTTTTAGATCAGCGGTTCCCAAACTTTTTTTCCTGCGCACCCCCTTCTATGTCCCGACCGGGTTGGCGCACCCC